>NC_090923.1:1489839457-1490464457 GCF_040938575.1 Ambystoma mexicanum | reverse complement strand
GGTATTAGAAGTATTGCGACATCACATCTCATGTTATAGGAAGGGTCTCAGGATTGGAATGGGAAGAAGTTGGATATCACATCTCATGCTATAGGAAGGGTCTCAGGTTTGGTATAAGCATTGAGATATCACATCTCATGCTATAGGAAGGGTCTCAGGATTGGAATGGGAAGGAGTTGTATATGACATCTCATGCCATAGGAAGGGTCTCAGGTTTGGTATAAGCATTGAGATATCACATCACATGCTATAGGAAGGGTCTCAGGATTGGAATGGAAAGGACTTGGATATCACATCTCATGCTATAGGCAGGGTCTCAGGTTTGGAAAGGGAAGGAGATGGATATCACATTTCATGTTAGAGGTAGGATCTCAGGTTCTGTATTAGAGGCATTGAAATATCACATCTCATGCTATCAGATTGGTCTCAGGATTGGAATGGGAAGGAGTTGGATATCACATCTCATGCTAAAGGGAGGGTCTCAGGTTTGGAAGGGGAAGGATTTGGAAATCACATCTCATGTTATAGGAAGGATCTCAGGTTTGGTATTAGAAGCATTGAGATATCACATCTCATGCTATCGGAAGTATCTCAGGTTTGGTATTAGAGGCATTGAGATATCACATCTCATGCTATCATAAGGGTCTCAGGATTGGAATGGGAAGGAGTTGGATATCACATCTCATGTTATAGGAAGGATCTCAGGTTTGGTATTAGAAGCATTGAGATATCACATCTCGTGCTATCGGAAGTATCTCAGGTTTGGTATTAGAGGCATTGAGATATCACATCTCATGCTATCATAAGGGTCTCAGGATTGGAATGGGAAGGAGTTGGATATCACATCTCATGTTATAGGAAGGATCTCAGGTTTGGTATTAGAAGCATTGAGACATCACATCTCATGCTATGGGAAGGGTCTCAGGATTGGAATGGGAAGGAGTTGGATATCACATCTCATGCTATAGGAAGGGTCTCAGATTTGGTATAAGCATTGAGATATCACATCTCATGCTATAGGAAGGGTCTCAGGATTGGAATGGGAAGGAGTTGGATATCACATCTCATGTTATAGGAAAGATCTCAGGTTTGGTATTAGAAGCATTGAGACATCACATCTCATGTTATAGGAAGGGTCTCAGGATTGGAATGGGAAGAAGTTGGATATCACATCTCATGCTATAGGAAGAGTCTCAGGTTTGGAAGGGGAAGGAGTTGGATATCCAATCTCATGTTATAGGACTGGTCTCGGGTTTGGTATTAGAAGCATTGAGATATCACATCGCATGCTGTAGGAAGGTTTTCAGGTTTGGAATGGGGAGGAATTGGATATCACATCTCATGTCATAGGAAGGATCTCAGGTTTGGTATTAGAAGCATTGAGATATCACATCTCATGCTATAGGAATGGTCTCAGGATTGGAATGGGAAGGAGTTGGATATTACACTCTTGCTATAGGAAGGGTCTCATGTTTGGAATGGGAAGGAGTTGGATATCACATATGCTATAGGAAGGGTCTCAGGTTTGGACCGGGAAATAGTTGGATATCACATCTCATGTTATAGGAAGGGTCTCAGGTTTGGTATAAGCATTGAGATATCACATCTCTGCTATCGGAAGTGTCTCAGGATTGGAATGGGAAGGAGTTGGATATCCCATCTCATGTTATAGGACGGGTCTCAGGTTTGTTATTAGAATCATTGAGATATCATATTGCATGCTGTAGGAAGGGTCTAAGGATTGGAATGGGAAGGAATTGGATATCGCATCTCATGCTATAGGTAGGCTCTCAGGTTTGGAAAGGGAAGGAGTTGGATATCACATTTCATGTTAGAGGAAGGACCTCAGGTTTGGTATTAGAGGCATTGAGATATCACATCTCATGCTATAGGAAGAGTCTCAGGATTGGAATGGGAAGGAGTTGGATATCACATCTCATGCTATAGGAAGGGTCTCAGGTTTGGTATAAGCATTGAGATATCACATCTCATGCTATAGGAAGGGTCTCGGGATTGGAATGGGAAGGAGTTGGATATCACATCTCATGTTATAGGAAGGGTCTCAGGTTTGGTATAAGCATTGAGATATCACATCTCATGCTATAGGAAGGGTCTCAGGTTTGGAATGGGAAGGAGTTGTATATGACATCTCATGCCATAGGAAGGGTCTCAGGTTTGGTATAAGCATTGAGATATCACATCACATGCTATAGGAAGGGTCTCAGGATTGGAATGGAAAGGACTTGGATATCACATCTCATGCTATAGGCAGGGTCTCAGTTTTGGAAAGGGAAGGAGATGGATATCACATTTCATGTTAGAGGTAGGATCTCAGGTTTGGTATTAGAGGCATTGAAATATCACATCTCATGCTATCAGAAGGGTCTCAGGATTGGAATGAGAAGGAGTTGGATATCACATCTCATGCTAAAGGGAGGGTCTCGGGTTTGGAAGGGGAAGGATTTGGAAATCACATCTCATGTTATAGGAAGGATCTCAGGTTTGGTATTAGAAGCATTGAGATATCACATCTCATGCTATCGGAAGTATCTCAGGTTTGGTATTAGAGGCATTGAGATATCACATCTCATGCTATCATAAGGGTCTCAGGATTGGAATGGGAAGGAGTTGGATATCACATCTCATGTTATAGGAAGGCTCTCAGGTTTGGAAGGGGAAGGAGTTGGATATCACATTTCATGTTAGAGGAACGATCTCAGGTTTGGTATTAGAGGCCTTGAGATATCACATCTCATGCTATAGGAAGGGTCTCAGGATTGGAATGGGAAGGAGTTGGATATCACATCTCAAGCTATAGGAACGGTCTAAGGTTTGGTATAAGCATTGTGATATCACATCTCATGCTATAGGAAGGTTTTCAGGTTTGGAATGGGGAGGAATTGGATATCACATCTCATGTCATAGGAAGGATCTCAGGTTTGGTATTAGAAGCATTGAGATATCACATCTCATGCTATAGGAATGGTCTCAGGATTGGAATGGGAAGGAGTTGGATATTACACTCTTGCTATAGGAAGGGTCTCATGTTTGGAATGGGAAGGAGTTGGATATCACATATGCTATAGGAAGGGTCTCAGGTTTGGACCGGGAAATAGTTGGATATCACATCTCATGTTATAGGAAGGGTCTCAGGTTTGGTATAAGCATTGAGATATCACATCTCATGCTATAGGAAGGGTCTCGGGATTGTAATGGGAAGGAGTTGGATATCACATCTCATGTTATAGGAAGGGTCTCAGGTTTGGTATAAGCATTGAGATATCACATCTCATGCTATAGGAAGGGTCTCAGGTTTGGAATGGGAAGGAGTTGTATATGACATCTCATGCCATAGGAAGGGTCTCAGGTTTGGTATAAGCATTGAGATATCACATCACATGCTATAGGAAGGGTCTCAGGATTGGAATGGAAAGGACTTGGATATCACATCTCATGCTATAGGCAGGGTCTCAGGTTTGGAAAGGGAAGGAGATGGATATCACATTTCATGTTAGAGGTAGGATCTCAGGTTTGGTATTAGAGGCATTGAAATATCACATCTCATGCTATCAGAAGGGTCTCAGGATTGGAATGGGAAGGAGTTGGATATCACATCTCATGCTAAAGGGAGGGTCTCAGGTTTGGAAGGGGAAGGATTTGGAAACGCACATCTCATGTTATAGGAAGGATCTCAGGTTTGGTATTAGAAGCATTGAGATATCACATCTCCTGCTATCGGAAGTATCTCAGGTTTGGTATTAGAGGCATTGAGATATCACATCTCATGCTATCATAAGGGTCTCAGGATTGGAATGGGAAGGAGTTGGATATCACATCTCATGTTATAGGAAGGCTCTCAGGTTTGGAAGGGGAAGGAGTTGGATATCACATTTCATGTTAGAGGAACGATCTCAGGTTTGGTATTAGAGGCCTTGAGATATCACATCTCATGCTATAGGAAGGGTCTCAGGATTGGAATGGGAAGGAGTTGGATATCACATCTCAAGCTATAGGAACGGTCTAAGGTTTGGTATAAGCATTGTGATATCACATCTCATGCTATAGGAAGGGTCTCAGGATTGGAATGGGAAGGAGTTGGATATCACATCTCATGTTTTAGGAAAGATCTCAGGTTTGGTATTAGAAGCATTGCGACATCACATCTCATGTTATAGGAAGGGTCTCAGGATTGGAATGGGAAGAAGTTGGATATCACATCTCATGCTATAGGAAGGGTCTCAGGTTTGGTATAAGCATTGAGATATCACATCTCATGCTATAGGAAGGGTCTCAGGATTGGAATGGGAAGGAGTTGTATATGACATCTCATGCCATAGGAAGGGTCTCAGGTTTGGTATAAGCATTGAGATATCACATCACATGCTATAGGAAGGGTCTAAGGATTGGAATGGAAAGGACTTGGATATCACATCTCATGCTATAGGCAGGGTCTCAGGTTTGGAAAGGGAAGGAGATGGATATCACATTTCATGTTAGAGGTAGGATCTCAGGTTTGGTATTAGAGGCATTGAAATATCACATCTCATGCTATCAGATTGGTCTCAGGATTGGAATGGGAAGGACTTGGATATCACATCTCATGCTATAGGCAGGGTCTCAGGTTTGGAAAGGGAAGGAGATGGATATCACATTTCATGTTAGAGGTAGGATCTCAGGTTTGGTATTAGAGGCATTGAAATATCACATCTCATGCTATCAGATTGGTCTCAGGATTGGAATGGGAAGGAGTTGGAAATCACATCTCATGTTATAGGAAGGATCTCAGGTTTGGTATTAGAAGCATTGAGATATCACATCTCATGCTATCGGAAGTATCTCAGGTTTGGTATTAGAGGCATTGAGATATCACATCTCATGCTATCATAAGGGTCTCAGGATTGGAATGGGAAGGAGTTGGATATCACATCTCATGTTATAGGAAGGATCTCAGGTTTGGTATTAGAAGCATTGAGATATCACATCTCATGCTATCGGAAGTATCTCAGGTTTGGTATTAGAGGCATTGAGATATCACATCTCATGCTATCATAAGGGTCTCAGGATTGGAATGGGAAGGAGTTGGATATCACATCTCATGTTATAGGAAGGATCTCAGGTTTGGTATTAGAAGCATTGAGACATCACATCTCATGCTATAGGAAGGGTCTCAGGATTGGAATGGGAAGGAGTTGGATATCACATCTCATGCTATAGGAAGGGTCTCAGATTTGGTATAAGCATTGAGATATCACATCTCATGCTATAGGAAGGGTCTCAGGATTGGAATGGGAAGGAGTTGGATATCACATCTCATGTTATAGGAAAGATCTCAGGTTTGGTATTAGAAGCATTGAGACATCACATCTCATGTTATAGGAAGGGTCTCAGGATTGGAATAGGAAGAAGTTGGATATCACATCTCATGCTATAGGAAGAGTCTCAGGTTTGGAAGGGGAAGGAGTTGGATATCCAATCTCATGTTATAGGACTGGTCTCGGGTTTGGTATTAGAAGCATTGAGATATCACATCGCATGCTGTAGGAAGGTTTTCAGGTTTGGAATGGGGAGGAATTGGATATCACATCTCATGTCATAGGAAGGATCTCAGGTTTGGTATTAGAAGCATTGAGATATCACATCTCATGCTATAGGAATGGTCTCAGGATTGGAATGGGAAGGAGTTGGATATTACACTCTTGCTATAGGAAGGGTCTCATGTTTGGAATGGGAAGGAGTTGGATATCACACATGCTATAGGAAGGGTCTCAGGTTTGGACCGGGAAATAGTTGGATATCACATCTCATGTTATAGGAAGGGTCTCAGGTTTGGTATAAGCATTGAGATATCACATCTCTGCTATCGGAAGTGTCTCAGGATTGGAATGGGAAGGAGTTGGATATCCCATCTCATGTTATAGGACGGGTCTCAGGTTTGTTATTAGAATCATTGAGATATCATATTGCATGCTGTAGGAAGGGTCTAAGGATTGGAATGGGAAGGACTTGGATATCACATCTCATGCTATAGGTAGGCTCTCAGGTTTGGAAAGGGAACGAGTTGGATATCACATTTCATGTTAGAGGAAGGATCTCAGGTTTGGTATTAGAGGCATTGAGATATCACATCTCATGCTATAGGAAGAGTCTCAGGATTGGAATGGGAAGGAGTTGGATATCACATCTCATGCTATAGGAAGGGTCTCAGGTTTGGTATAAGCATTGAGATATCACATCTCATGCTATAGGAAGGGTCTCGGGATTGGAATGGGAAGGAGTTGGATATCACATCTCATGTTATAGGAAGGGTCTCAGGTTTGGAAAGGGAAGGAGATGGATATCACATTTCATGTTAGAGGTAGGATCTCAGGTTTGGTATTAGAGGCATTGAAATATCACATCTCATGCTATCAGAAGGGTCTCAGGATTGGAATGGGAAGGAGTTGGATATCACATCTCATGCTATAGGCAGGGTCTCAGGTTTGGAAAGGGAAGGAGATGGATATCACATTTCATGTTAGAGGTAGGATCTCAGGTTTGGTATTAGAGGCATTGAAATATCACATCTCATGCTATCAGATTGGTCTCAGGATTGGAATGGGAAGGAGTTGGATATCACATCTCATGCTAAAGGGAGGGTCTCAGGTTTGGAAGGGGAAGGATTTGGAAATCACATCTCATGTTATAGGAAGGATCTCAGGTTTGGTATTAGAAGCATTGAGATATCACATCTCATGCTATCGGAAGTATCTCAGGTTTGGTATTAGAGGCATTGAGATATCACATCTCATGCTATCATAAGGGTCTCAGGATTGGAATGGGAAGTAGTTGGATATCACATCTCATGTTATAGGAAGGATCTCAGGTTTGGTATTAGAAGCATTGAGATATCACATCTCATGCTATCGGAAGTATCTCAGGTTTGGTATTAGAGGCATTGAGATATCACATCTCATGCTATCATAAGGGTCTCAGGATTGGAATGGGAAGGAGTTGGATATCACATCTCATGTTATAGGAAGGATCTCAGGTTTGGTATTAGAAGCATTGAGACATCACATCTCATGCTATAGGAAGGGTCTCAGGATTGGAATGGGAAGGAGTTGGATATCACATCTCATGCTATAGGAAGGGTCTCAGATTTGGTATAAGCATTGAGATATCACATCTCATGCTATAGGAAGGGTCTCAGGATTGGAATGGGAAGGAGTTGGATATCACATCTCATGTTATAGGAAAGATCTCAGGTTTGGTATTAGAAGCATTGAGACATCACATCTCATGTTATAGGAAGGGTCTCAGGATTGGAATAGGAAGAAGTTGGATATCACATCTCATGCTATAGGAAGAGTCTCAGGTTTGGAAGGGGAAGGAGTTGGATATCCAATCTCATGTTATAGGACTGGTCTCGGGTTTGGTATTAGAAGCATTGAGATATCACATCGCATGCTGTAGGAAGGTTTTCAGGTTTGGAATGGGGAGGAATTGGATATCACATCTCATGTCATAGGAAGGATCTCAGGTTTGGTATTAGAAGCATTGAGATATCACAACTCATGCTATAGGAATGGTCTCAGGATTGGAATGGGAAGGAGTTGGATATTACACTCTTGCTATCGGAAGGGTCTCATGTTTGGAATGGGAAGGAGTTGGATATCACATGTGCTATAGGAAGGGTCTCAGGTTTGGACCGGGAAATAGTTGGATATCACATCTCATGTTATAGGAAGGGTCTCAGGTTTGGTATAAGCATTGAGATATCACATCTCTGCTATCGGAAGTGTCTCAGGATTGGAATGGGAAGGAGTTGGATATCCCATCTCATGTTATAGGACGGGTCTCAGGTTTGTTATTAGAATCATTGAGATATCATATTGCATGCTGTAGGAAGGGTCTAAGGATTGGAATGGGAAGGACTTGGATATCACATCTCATGCTATAGGAAGAGTCTCAGGATTGGAATGGGAAGGAGTTGGATATCACATCTCATGCTATAGGAAGGGTCTCAGGTTTGGTATAAGCATTGAGATATCACATCTCATGCTACAGGAAGGGTCTCGGGATTGGAATGGGAAGGAGTTGGATATCACATCTCATGTTATAGGAAGGGTCTCAGGTTTGGAAAGGGAAGGAGATGGATATCACATTTCATGTTAGAGGTAGGATCTCAGGTTTGGTATTAGAGGCATTGAAATATCACATCTCATGCTATCAGAAGGGTCTCAGGATTGGAATGGGAAGGAGTTGGATATCACATCTCATGCTAAAGGGAGGGTCTGAGGTTTGGAAGGCGAAGGATTTGGAAATCACATCTCATGTTATAGGAAGGATCTCAGGTTTGGTATTAGAAGCATTGAGATATCACATCTCATGCTATCGGAAGTATCTCAGGTTTGGTATTAGAGGCATTGAGATATCACATCTCATGCTATCATAAGGGTCTCAGGATTGGAATGGGAAGGAGTTGGATATCACATCTCATGTTATAGGAAGGCTCTCAGGTTTGGAAGGGGAAGGAGTTGGATATCACATTTCATGTTAGAGGAACGATCTCAGGTTTGGTATTAGAGGCCTTGAGATATCACATCTCATGCTATAGGAAGGGTCTCAGGATTGGAATGGGAAGGTGTTGGATATCACATCTCAAGCTATAGGAACGGTCTAAGGTTTGGTATAAGCATTGTGATATCACATCTCATGCTATAGGAAGGGTCTCAGGATTGGAATGGGAAGGAGTTGGATATCACATCTCATGTTATAGGAAAGATCTCAGGTTTGGTATTAGAAGCATTGCGACATCACATCTCATGTTATAGGAAGGGTCTCAGGATTGGAATGGGAAGAAGTTGGATATCACATCTCATGCTATAGGAAGGGTCTCAGGTTTGGTATAAGCATTGAGATATCACATCTCATGCTATAGGAAGGGTCTCAGGATTGGAATGGGAAGGAGTTGTATATGACATCTCATGCCATAGGAAGGGTCTCAGGTTTGGTATAAGCATTGAGATATCACATCACATGCTATAGGAAGGGTCTCAGGATTGGAATGGAAAGGACTTGGATATCACATCTCATGCTATAGGCAGGGTCTCAGGTTTGGAAAGGGAAGGAGATGGATATCACATTTCATGTTAGAGGTAGGATCTCAGGTTTGGTATTAGAGGCATTGAAATATCACATCTCATGCTATCAGATTGGTCTCAGGATTGGAATGGGACGGAGTTGGATATCACATCTCATGCTAAAGGGAGGGTCTCAGGTTTGGAAGGGGAAGGATTTGGAAATCACATCTCATGTTATAGGAAGGATCTCAGGTTTGGTATTAGAAGCATTGAGATATCACATCTCATGCTATCGGAAGTATCTCAGGTTTGGTATTAGAGGCATTGAGATATCACATCTCATGATATCATAAGGGTCTCAGGATTGGAATGGGAAGGAGTTGGATATCACATCTCATGTTATAGGAAGGATCTCAGGTTTGGTATTAGAAGCATTGAGACATCACATCTCATGCTATAGGAAGGGTCTCAGGATTGGAATGGGAAGGAGTTGGATATCACATCTCATGCTATAGGAAGGGTCTCAGATTTGGTATAAGCATTGAGATATCACATCTCATGCTATAGGAAGGGTCTCAGGATTGGAATGGGAAGGAGTTGGATATCACATCTCATGTTATAGGAAAGATCTCAGGTTTGGTATTAGAAGCATTGAGACATCACATCTCATGTTATAGGAAGGGTCTCAGGATTGGAATGGGAAGAAGTTGGATATCACATCTCATGCTATAGGAAGAGTCTCAGGTTTGGAAGGGGAAGGAGTTGGATATCCAATCTCATGTTATAGGACTGGTCTCGGGTTTGGTATTAGAAGCATTGAGATATCACATCGCATGCTGTAGGAAGGTTTTCAGGTTTGGAATGGGGAGGAATTGGATATCACATCTCATGTCATAGGAAGGATCTCAGGTTTGGTATTAGAAGCATTGAGATATCACATCTCATGCTATAGGAATGGTCTCAGGATTGGAATGGGAAGGAGTTGGATATTACACTCTTGCTATAGGAAGGGTCTCATGTTTGGAATGGGAAGGAGTTGGATATCACATATGCTATAGGAAGGGTCTCAGGTTTGGACCGGGAAATAGTTGGATATCACATCTCATGTTATAGGAAGGGTCTCAGGTTTGGTATAAGCATTGAGATATCACATCTCTGCTATCGGAAGTGTCTCAGGATTGGAATGGGAAGGAGTTGGATATCCCATCTCATGTTATAGGACGGGTCTCAGGTTTGTTATTAGAATCATTGAGATATCATATTGCATGCTGTAGGAAGGGTCTAAGGATTGGAATGGGAAGGACTTGGATATCACATCTCATGCTATAGGTAGGCTCTCAGGTTTGGAAAGGGAACGAGTTGGATATCACATTTCATGTTAGAGGAAGGATCTCAGGTTTGGTATTAGAGGCATTGAGATATCACATCTCATGCTATAGGAAGAGTCTCAGGATTGGAATGGGAAGGAGTTGGATATCACATCTCATGCTATAGGAAGGGTCTCAGGTTTGGTATAAGCATTGAGATATCACATCTCATGCTATAGGAAGGGTCTCGGGATTGGAATGGGAAGGAGTTGGATATCACATCTCATGTTATAGGAAGGGTCTCAGGTTTGGAAAGGGAAGGAGATGGATATCACATTTCATGTTAGAGGTAGGATCTCAGGTTTGGTATTAGAGGCATTGAAATATCACATCTCATGCTATCAGAAGGGTCTCAGGATTGGAATGGGAAGGAGTTGGATATCACATCTCATGCTATAGGCAGGGTCTCAGGTTTGGAAAGGGAAGGAGATGGATATCACATTTCATGTTAGAGGTAGGATCTCAGGTTTGGTATTAGAGGCATTGAAATATCACATCTCATGCTATCAGATTGGTCTCAGGATTGGAATGGGAAGGAGTTGGATATCACATCTCATGCTAAAGGGAGGGTCTCAGGTTTGGAAGGGGAAGGATTTGGAAATCACATCTCATGTTATAGGAAGGATCTCAGGTTTGGTATTAGAAGCATTGAGATATCACATCTCATGCTATCGGAAGTATCTCAGGTTTGGTATTAGAGGCATTGAGATATCACATCTCATGCTATCATAAGGGTCTCAGGATTGGAATGGGAAGGAGTTGGATATCACATCTCATGTTATAGGAAGGATCTCAGGTTTGGTATTAGAAGCATTAAGATATCACATCTCATGCTATCGGAAGTATCTCAGGTTTGGTATTAGAGGCATTGAGATATCACATCTCATGCTATCATAAGGGTCTCAGGATTGGAATGGGAAGGAGTTGGATATCACATCTCATGTTATAGGAAGGATCTCAGGTTTGGTATTAGAAGCATTGAGACATCACATCTCATGCTATAGGAAGGGTCTCAGGATTGGAATGGGAAGGAGTTGGATATCACATCTCATGCTATAGGAAGGGTCTCAGATTTGGTATAAGCATTGAGATATCACATCTCATGCTATAGGAAGGGTCTCAGGATTGGAATGGGAAGGAGTTGGATATCACATCTCATGTTATAGGAAAGATCTCAGGTTTGGTATTAGAAGCATTGAGACATCACATCTCATGTTATAGGAAGGGTCTCAGGATTGGAATAGGAAGAAGTTGGATATCACATCTCATGCTATAGGAAGAGTCTCAGGTTTGGAAGGGGAAGGAGTTGGATATCCAATCTCATGTTACAGGACTGGTCTCGGGTTTGGTATTAGAAGCATTGAGATATCACATCGCATGCTGTAGGAAGGTTTTCAGGTTTGGAATGGGGAGGAATTGGATATCACATCTCATGTCATAGGAAGGATCTCAGGTTTGGTATTAGAAGCATTGAGATATCACATCTCATGCTATAGGAATGGTCTCAGGATTGGAATGGGAAGGAGTTGGATATTACACTCTTGCTATAGGAAGGGTCTCATGTTTGGAATGGGAAGGAGTTGGATATCACATATGCTATAGGAAGGGTCTCAGGTTTGGACCGGGAAATAGTTGGATATCACATCTCATGTTATAGGAAGGGTCTCAGGTTTGGTATAAGCATTGAGATATCACATCTCTGCTATCGGAAGTGTCTCAGGATTGGAATGGGAAGGAGTTGGATATCCCATCTCATGTTATAGGACGGGTCTCAGGTTTGTTATTAGAATCATTGAGATATCATATTGCATGCTGTAGGAAGGGTCTAAGGATTGGAATGGGAAGGACTTGGATATCACATCTCATGCTATAGGTAGGCTCTCAGGTTTGGAAAGGGAACGAGTTGGATATCACATTTCATGTTAGAGGAAGGATCTCAGGTTTGGTATTAGAGGCATTGAGATATCACATCTCATGCTATAGGAAGAGTCTCAGGATTGGAATGGGAAGGAGTTGGATATCACATCTCATGCTATAGGAAGGGTCTCAGGTTTGGTATAAGCATTGAGATATCACATCTCATGCTATAGGAAGGGTCTCGGGATTGGAATGGGAAGGAGTTGGATATCACATCTCATGTTATAGGAAGGGTCTCAGGTTTGGAAAGGGAAGGAGATGGATATCACATTTCATGTTAGAGGTAGGATCTCAGGTTTGGTATTAGAGGCATTGAAATATCACATCTCATGCTATCAGAAGGGTCTCAGGATTGGAATGGGAAGGAGTTGGATATCACATCTCATGCTAAAGGGAGGGTCTGAGGTTTGGAAGGCGAAGGATTTGGAAATCACATCTCATGTTATAGGAAGGATCTCAGGTTTGGTATTAGAAGCATTGAGATATCACATCTCATGCTATCGGAAGTATCTCAGGTTTGGTATTAGAGGCATTGAGATATCACATCTCATGCTATCATAAGGGTCTCAGGATTGGAATGGGAAGGAGTTGGATATCACATCTCATGTTATAGGAAGGCTCTCAGGTTTGGAAGGGGAAGGAGTTGGATATCACATTTCATGTTAGAGGAACGATCTCAGGTTTGGTATTAGAGGCCTTGAGATATCACATCTCATGCTATAGGAAGGGTCTCAGGATTGGAATGGGAAGGTGTTGGATATCACATCTCAAGCTATAGGAACGGTCTAAGGTTTGGTATAAGCATTGTGATATCACATCTCATGCTATAGGAAGGGTCTCAGGATTGGAATGGGAAGGAGTTGGATATCACATCTCATGTTATAGGAAAGATCTCAGGTTTGGTATTAGAAGCATTGCGACATCACATCTCATGTTATAGGAAGGGTCTCAGGATTGGAATGGGAAGAAGTTGGATATCACATCTCATGCTATAGGAAGGGTCTCAGGTTTGGTATAAGCATTGAGATATCACATCTCATGCTATAGGAAGGGTCTCAGGATTGGAATGGGAAGGAGTTGTATATGACATCTCATGCCATAGGAAGGGTCTCAGGTTTGGTATAAGCATTGAGATATCACGTCACATGCTATAGGAAGGGTCTCAGGATTGGAATGGAAAGGACTTGGATATCACATCTCATGCTATAGGCAGGGTCTCAGGTTTGGAAAGGGAAGGAGATGGATATCACATTTCATGTTAGAGGTAGGATCTCAGGTTTGGTATTAGAGGCATTGAAATATCACATCTCATGCTATCAGATTGGTCTCAGGATTGGAATGGGAAGGAGTTGGATATCACATCTCATGCTAAAGGGAGGGTCTCAGGTTTGGAAGGGGAAGGATTTGGAAATCACATCTCATGTTATAGGAAGGATCTCAGGTTTGGTATTAGAAGCATTGAGATATCACATCTCATGCTATCGGAAGTATCTCAGGTTTGGTATTAGAGGCATTGAGATATCACATCTCATGCTATCATAAGGGTCTCAGGATTGGAATGGGAAGGAGTTGGATATCACATCTCATGTTATAGGAAGGATCTCAGGTTTGGTATTAGAAGCATTGAGACATCACATCTCATGCTATAGGAAGGGTCTCAGGATTGGAATGGGAAGGAGTTGGATATCACATCTCATGCTATAGGAAGGGTCTCAGATTTGGTATAAGCATTGAGATATCACATCTCATGCTATAGGAAGGGTCTCAGGATTGGAATGGGAAGGAGTTGGATATCACATCTCATGTTATAGGAAAGATCTCAGGTTTGGTATTAGAAGCATTGAGACATCACATCTCATGTTATAGGAAGGGTCTCAGGATTGGAATGGGAAGAAGTTGGATATCACATCTCATGCTATAGGAAGAGTCTCAGGTTTGGAAGGGGAAGGAGTTGGATATCCAATCTCATGTTATAGGACTGGTCTCGGGTTTGGTATTAGAAGCATTGAGATATCACATTGCATGCTGTAGGAAGGTTTTCAGGTTTGGAATGGGGAGGAATTGGATATCACATCTCATGTCATAGGAAGGATCTCAGGTTTGGTATTAGAAGCATTGAGATATCACATCTCATGCTATAGGAATGGTCTCAGGATTGGAATGGGAAGGAGTTGGATATTACACTCTTGCTATAGGAAGGTTCTCATGTTTGGAATGGGAAGGAGTTGGATATCACATATGCTATAGGAAGGGTCTCAGGTTTGGACCGGGAAATAGTTGGATATCACATCTCATGTTATAGGAAGGGTCTCAGGTTTGGTATAAGCATTGAGATATCACATCTCTGCTATCGGAAGTGTCTCAGGATTGGAATGGGAAGGAGTTGGATATCCCATCTCATGTTATAGGACGGGTCTCAGGTTTGTTATTAGAATCATTGAGATATCATATTGCATGCTGTAGGAAGGGTCTAAGGATTGGAATGGGAAGGACTTGGATATCACATCTCATGCTATAGGTAGGCTCTCAGGTTTGGAAAGGGAAGGAGTTGGATATCATATTTCATGTTAGAGGAAGGATCTCAGGTTTGGTATTAGAGGCATTGAGATATCACATCTCATGCTATAGGAAGAGTCTCAGGATTGGAATGGGAAGGAGTTGGATATCACATCTCATGCTATAGGAAGGGTCTCAGGTTTGGTATAAGCATTGAGATATCACATCTCATGCTATAGGAAGGGTCTCGGGATTGGAATGGGAAGGAGTTGGATATCACATCTCATGTTATAGGAAGGGTCTCAGGTTTGGTATAAGCATTGGGATATCACATCTCATGCTATAGGAAGGGTCTCAGGTTTGGAATGGGAAGGAGTTGTATATGACATCTCATGCCATAGGAAGGGTCTCAGGTTTGGTATAAGCATTGAGATATCACATCACATGCTATAGGAAGGGTCTCAGGATTGGAATGGAAAGGACTTGGATATCACATCTCATGCTATAGGCAGGGTCTCAGTTTTGGAAAGGGAAGGAGATGGATATCACATTTCATGTTAGAGGTAGGATCTCAGGTTTGGTATTAGAGGCATTGAAATATCACATCTCATGCTATCAGAAGGGTCTCAGGATTGGAATGGGAAGGATTTGGATATCACATCTCATGCTAAAGGGAGGGTCTCAGGTTTGGAAGGGGAAGGATTTGGAAATCACATCTCATGTTATAGGAAGGATCTCAGGTTTGGTATTAGAAGCATTGAGATATCACATCTCATGCTATCGGAAGTATCTCAGGTTTGGTATTAGAGGCATTGAGATATCACATCTCATGCTATCATAAGGGTCTCAGGATTGGAATGGGAAGGAGTTGGATATCACATCTCATGTTATAGGAAGGCTCTCAGGTTTGGAAGGGGAAGGAGTTGGATATCACATTTCATGTTAGAGGAACGATCTCAGGTTTGGTATTAGAGGCCTTGAGATATCACATCTCATGCTATAGGAAGGGTCTCAGGATTGGAATGGAAAGGAGTTGGATATCACATCTCAAGCTATAGGAACGGTCTAAGGTTTGGTATAAGCATTGTGATATCACATCTCATGCTATAGGAAGGTTTTCAGGTTTGGAATGGGGAGGAATTGGATATCACATCTCATGTCATAGGAAGGATCTCAGGTTTGGTATTAGAAGCATTGAGATATCACATCTCATGCTATAGGAATGGTCTCAGGATTGGAATGGGAAGGAGTTGGATATTACACTCTTGCTATAGGAAGGGTCTCATGTTTGGAATGGGAAGGAGTTGGATATCACATATGCTATAGGAAGGGTCTCAGGTTTGGACCGGGAAATAGTTGGATATCACATCTCATGTTATAGGAAGGGTCTCAGGTTTGGTATAAGCATTGAGATATCACATCTCTGCTATCGGAAGTGTCTCAGGATTGGAATGGGAAGGAGTTGGATATCCCATCTCATGTTATAGGACGGGTCTCAGGTTTGTTATTAGAATCATTGAGATATCATATTGCATGCTGTAGGAAGGGTCTAAGGATTGGAATGGGAAGGACTTGGATATTCCATCTCATGCTATAGGTAGGCTCTCAGGTTTGGAAAGGGAAGGAGTTGGATATCACATTTCATGTTAGAGGAAGGATCTCAGGTTTGGTATTAGAGGCATTGAGATATCACATCTCATGCTATAGGAAGAGTCTCAGGATTGGAATGGGAAGGAGTTGGATATCACATCTCATGCTATAGGAAGGGTCTCAGGTTTGGTATAAGCATTGAGATATCACATCTCATGCTATAGGAAGGGTCTCGGGATTGTAATGGGAAGGAGTTGGATATCACATCTCATGTTATAGGAAGGGTCTCAGGTTTGGTATAAGCATTGAGATATCACATCTCATGCTATAGGAAGGGTCTCAGGTTTGGAATGGGAAGGAGTTGTATATGACATCTCATGCCATAGGAAGGGTCTCAGGTTTGGTATAAGCATTGAGATATCACATCACATGCTATAGGAAGGGTCTCAGGATTGGAATGGAAAGGACTTGGATATCACATCTCATGCTATAGGCAGGGTCTCAGGTTTGGAAAGGGAAGGAGATGGATATCACATTTCATGTTAGAGGTAGGATCTCAGGTTTGGTATTAGAGGCATTGAAATATCACATCTCATGCTATCAGAAGGGTCTCAGGATTGGAATGGGAAGGAGTTGGATATCACATCTCATGCTAAAGGGAGGGTCTCAGGTTTGGAAGGGGAAGGATTTGGAAACGCACATCTCATGTTATAGGAAGGATCTCAGGTTTGGTATTAGAAGCATTGAGATATCACATCTCATGCTATCGGAAGTATCTCAGGTTTGGTATTAGAGGCATTGAGATATCACATCTCATGCTATCATAAGGGTCTCAGGATTGGAATGGGAAGGAGTTGGATATCACATCTCATGTTATAGGAAGGCTCTCAGGTTTGGAAGGGGAAGGAGTTGGATATCACATTTCATGTTAGAGGAACGATCTCAGGTTTGGTATTAGAGGCCTTGAGATATCACATCTCATGCTATAGGAAGGGTCTCAGGATTGGAATGGGAAGGAGTTGGATATCACATCTCAAGCTATAGGAACGGTCTAAGGTTTGGTATAAGCATTGTGATATCACATCTCATGCTATAGGAAGGGTCTCAGGATTGGAATGGGAAGGAGTTGGATATCACATCTCATGTTTTAGGAAAGATCTCAGGTTTGGTATTAGAAGCATTGCGACATCACATCTCATGTTGTAGGAAGGGTCTCAGGATTGGAATGGGAAGAAGTTGGATATCACATCTCATGCTATAGGAAGGGTCTCAGGTTTGGTATAAGCATTGAGATATCACATCTCATGCTATAGGAAGGGTCTCAGGATTGGAATGGGAAGGAGTTGTATATGACATCTCATGCCATAGGAAGGGTCTCAGGTTTGGTATAAGCATTGAGATATCACATCACATGCTATAGGAAGGGTCTAAGGATTGGAATGGAAAGGACTTGGATATCACATCTCATGCTATAGGCAGGGTCTCAGGTTTGGAAAGGGAAGGAGATGGATATCACATTTCATGTTAGAGGTAGGATCTCAGGTTTGGTATTAGAGGCATTGACATATCACATCTCATGCTATCAGATTGGTCTCAGGATTGGAATGGGAAGGAGTTGGATATCACATCTCATGCTAAAGGGAGGGTCTCAGGTTTGGAAGGGGAAGGATTTGGAAATCACATCTCATGTTATAGGAAGGATCTCAGGTTTGGTATTAGAAGCATTGAGATATCACATCTCATGTTATCGGAAGTATCTCAGGTTTGGTATTAGAGGCATTGAGATATCACATCTCATGCTATCATAAGGGTCTCAGGATTGGAATGGGAAGGAGTTGGATATCACATCTCATGTTATAGGAAGGATCTCAGGTTTGGTATTAGAAGCATTGAGATATCACATCTCATGCTATCGGAAGTATCTCAGGTTTGGTATTAGAGGCATTGAGATATCACATCTCATGCTATCATAAGGGTCTCAGGATTGGAATGGGAAGGAGTTGGATATCACATCTCATGTTATAGGAAGGATCTCAGGTTTGGTATTAGAAGCATTGAGACATCACATCTCATGCTATAGGAAGGGTCTCAGGATTGGAATGGGAAGGAGTTGGATATCACATCTCATGCTATAGGAAGGGTCTCAGATTTGGTATAAGCATTGAGATATCACATCTCATGCTATAGGAAGGGTCTCAGGATTGGAATGGGAAGGAGTTGGATATCACATCTCATGTTATAGGAAAGATCTCAGGTTTGGTATTAGAAGCATTGAGACATCACATCTCATGTTATAGGAAGGGTCTCAGGATTGGAATGGGAAGAAGTTGGATATCACATCTCATGCTATAGGAAGAGTCTCAGGTTTGGAAGGGGAAGGAGTTGGATATCCAATCTCATGTTATAGGACTGGTCTCGGGTTTGGTATTAGAAGCATTGAGATATCACATCGCATGCTGTAGGAAGGTTTTCAGGTTTGGAATGGGGAGGAATTGGATATCACATCTCATGTCATAGGAAGGATCTCAGGTTTGGTATTAGAAGCATTGAGATATCACATCTCATGCTATAGGAATGGTCTCAGGATTGGAATGGGAAGGAGTTGGATATTACACTCTTGCTATAGGAAGGGTCTCATGTTTGGAATGGGAAGGAGTTGGATATCACATATGCTATTGGAAGGGTCTCAGGTTTGGAACGGGAAATAGTTGGATATCACATCTCATGTTATAGGAAGGGTCTCAGGTTTGGTATAAGCATTGAGATATCACATCTCTGCTATCGGAAGTGTTTCAGGATTGGAATGGGAAGGAGTTGGATATCCCATCTCATGTTATAGGACGGGTCTCAGGTTTGTTATTAGAATCATTGAGATATCATATTGCATGCTGTAGGAAGGATCTAAGGATTGGAATGGGAAGGACTTGGATATCACATCTCATGCTATAGGTAGGCTCTCAGGTTTGGAAAGGGAACGAGTTGGATATCACATTTCATGTTAGAGGAAGGATCTCAGGTTTGGTATTAGAGGCATTGAGATATCACATCTCATGCTATAGGAAGAGTCTCAGGATTGGAATGGGAAGGAGTTGGATATCACATCTCATGCTATAGGAAGGGTCTCAGGTTTGGTATAAGCATTGAGATATCACATCTCATGCTATAGGAAGGGTCTCGGGATTGGAATGGGAAGGAGTTGGATATCACATCTCATGTTATAGGAAGGGTCTCAGGTTTGGTATAAGCATTGAGATATCACATCTCATGCTATAGGAAGGGTCTCAGGTTTGGAATGGGAAGGAGTTGTATATGACATCTCATGCCATAGGAAGGGTCTCAGGTTTGGTATAAGCATTGAGATATCACATCACATGCTATAGGAAGGGTCTCAGGATTGGAATGGAAAGGACTTGGATATCACATCTCATGCTATAGGCAGGGTCTCAGGTTTGGAAAGGGAAGGAGATGGATATCACATTTCATGTTAGAGGTAGGATCTCAGGTTTGGTATTAGAGGCATTGAAATATCACATCTCATGCTATCAGAAGGGTCTCAGGATTGGAATGGGAAGGAGTTGGATATCACATCTCATGCTAAAGGGAGGGTCTGAGGTTTGGAAGGGGAAGGATTTGGAAATCACATCTCATGTTATAGGAAGGATCTCAGATTTGGTATTAGAAGCATTGAGATATCACATCTCATGCTATCGGAAGTATCTCAGGTTTGGTATTAGAGGCATTGAGATATCACATCTCATGCTATCATAAGGGTCTCAGGATTGGAATGGGAAGGAGTTGGATATCACATCTCATGTTATAGGAAGGCTCTCAGGTTTGGAAGGGGAAGGAGTTGGATATCACATTTCATGTTAGAGGAACGATCTCAGGTTTGGTATTAGAGGCCTTGAGATATCACATCTCATGCTATAGGAAGGGTCTCAGGATTGGAATGGGAAGGAGTTGGATATCACATCTCAAGCTATAGGAACGGTCTAAGGTTTGGTATAAGCATTGTGATATCACATCTCATGCTATAGGAAGGGTCTCAGGATTGGAATGGGAAGGAGTTGGATATCACATCTCATGTTATAGGAAAGATCTCAGGTTTGGTATTAGAAGCATTGCGACATCACATCTCATGTTATAGGAAGGGTCTCAGGATTGGAATGGGAAGAAGTTGGATATCACATCTCATGCTATAGGAAGGGTCTCAGGTTTGGTATAAGCATTGAGATATCACATCTCATGCTATAGGAAGGGTCTCAGGATTGGAATGGGAAGGAGTTGTATATGACATCTCATGCCATAGGAAGGGTCTCAGGTTTGGTATAAGCATTGAGATATCACATCACATGCTATAGGAAGGGTCTCAGGATTGGAATGGAAAGGACTTGGATATCACATCTCATGCTATAGGCAGGGTCTCAGGTTTGGAAAGGGAAGGAGATGGATATCACATTTCATGTTAGAGGTAGGATCTCAGGTTTGGTATTAGAGGCATTGAAATATCACATCTCATGCTATCAGATTGGTCTCAGGATTGGAATGGGAAGGAGTTGGATATCACATCTCATGGTAAAGGGAGGGTCTCAGGTTTGGAAGGGGAAGGATTTGGAAATCACATCTCATGTTATAGGAAGGATCTCAGGTTTGGTATTAGAAGCATTGAGATATCACATCTCATGCTATCGGAAGTATCTCAGGTTTGGTATTAGAGGCATTGAGATATCACATCTCATGCTATCATAAGGGTCTCAGGATTGGAATGGGAAGGAGTTGGATATCACATCTCATGTTATAGGAAGGATCTCAGGTTTGGTATTAGAAGCATTGAGACATCACATCTCATGCTATAGGAAGGGTCTCAGGATTGGAATGTGAAGGAGTTGGATATCACATCTCATGCTATAGGAAGGGTCTCAGATTTGGTATAAGCATTGAGATATCACATCTCATGCTATAGGAAGGGTCTCAGGATTGGAATGGGAAGGAGTTGTATATGACATCTCAGGCCATAGGAAGGGTCTCAGGTTTGGTAAAAGCATTGAGATATCACATCTCTGCTATCGGAAGGGTCTCAGGATTGGAATGGGAAGGAGTTGGATATCCCATCTCATGTTATAGGAAGGGTCTCAGGTTTGGTATTAGAAGCATTGAGACATCACATCTCATGTTATAGGAAGGGTCTCAGGATTGGAATGGGAAGGAGTTGGATATCACATCTCATGCTATAGGAAGGGTCTCAGGTTTGGTATAAGCATTGAGATATCACATCTTATGCTATAGGAAGGGTCTCAGGATTGGAATTGGAAGGAGTTGTATATGACATCTAATGCCATAGGAAGGGTCTCAGGTTTGGTATAAGCATTGAGATATCACATCACATGCTATAGGAAGGGTCTCAGGATTGGAATGGGAAGGACTTGGATATCACATCTCATGCTATAGGCAGGGTCTCAGGTTTGGAAAGGGAAGGAGATGGATATCACATTTCATGTTAGAGGTAGGATCTCAGGTTTGGTATTAGAGGCATTGAAATATCACATCTCATGCTATCAGAAGGGTCTCAGGATTGGAATGGGAAGGAGTTGGATATCACATCTCATGCTAAAGGGAGGGTCTCAGGTTTGGAAGTGGAAGGATTTGGAAATCACATCTCATGTTATAGGAAGGATCTCAGGTTTGGTATTAGAAGCATTGAGATATCACAACTCATGCTATCAGAAGTATCTCAGGTTTGGTATTAGAGGCATTGAGATATCACATCTCATGCTATCATAAGGGTCTCAGGATTGGAATGGGAAGGAGTTGGATATCACATCTCATGTTATAGGAAGGATCTCAGGTTTGGTATTAGAAGAATTGAGATATCACATCTCATGCTATCAGAAGTATCTCAGGTTTGGTATTAGAGGCATTGAGATATCACATCTCATGCTATCATAAGGGTCTCAGGATTGGAATGGGAAGAAGTTGGATATCACATCTCATGCTATAGGAAGGGTCTCAGATTTATTATAAGCATTGAGATATCACATCTAATGCTATAGGAAGGGTCTCAGGATTGGAATGGGAAGGAGTTGCATATGACATCTCAGGCCATAGGAAGGGTCTCAGGTTTGGTATAAGCATTGAGATATCACATCTCTGCTATCGGAAGGGTCTCAGGATTGGAATGGGAAGGAGTTGGATATCCCAAATCATGTTATAGGAAGGGTCTCAGGTTTGGTATTAGAAGCATTGAGATATCACATCTCATGCTATAGGAAGGGTCTCAGGATTGGAATGGGGAGGACTTGGATGTCACATCTCATGTTATAGGAAGGCTCTCAGGTTTGGAAGGGGAAGGAGTTGGATATCACATTTCATGTTAGAGGAACGATCTCAGGTTTGGTATTAGAGGCCTTGAGATATCACATCTCATGCTATAGGAAGGGTCTCAGGATTGGAATGGGAAGGAGTTGGATATCACATCTCAAGCTATAGGAACGGTCTCAGGTTTGGTATAAGCATTGTGATATCACATCTCATGCTATAGGAAGGGTCTCAGGATTGGAATGGGAAGGAGTTGGATATCACATCTCATGTTATAGGAAAGATCTCAGGTTTGGTATTAGAAGCATTGCGACATCCCATCTCATGTTATAGGAAGGGTCTCAAGATTGGAATGGGAAGAAGTTGGATATCACATCTCATGCTATAGGAAGGGTCTCAGGTTTGGTATAAGCATTGAGATATCACATCTCATGCTATAGGAAGGGTCTCAGGGTTGCAATGGGAAGGAGTTGTATATGACATCTCATGCCATAGGAAGGGTCTTAGGTTTGGTATAAGCATTGAGATATCACATCTCTGCTATCGGAAGGGTCTCAGGATTGGAATGGAAAGGACTTGGATATCACATCTCATGCTATAGGCAGGGTCTCAGGTTTGGAAAGGGAAGGAGATGGATATCACATTTCATGTTAGAGGTAGGATCTCAGGTTTGGTATTAGAGGCATTGAAATATCACATCGAATGCTATCAGATGGGTCTCAGGATTCGAATGGGAAGGAGTTGGATATCACATCTCATGCTAAAGGGAGGGTCTCAGGTTTGGAAGGGGAAGGATTTGGAAATCACATCTCATGTTATAGGAAGGATCTCAGGTTTGGTATTAGAAGCATTGAGATATCACATCTCATGCTATCGGAAGTATCTCAGGTTTGGTATTAGAGGCATTGAGATATCACATCTCATGCTATCATAAGGGTCTCAGGATTGGAATGGGAAGGAGTTGGATATCACATCTCATGTTATAGGAAGGATCTCAGGTTTGGTATTAGAAGCATTGAGACATCACATCTCATGCTATAGGAAGGGTCTCAGGATTGGAATGGGAAGGAGTTGGATATCACATCTCATGCTATAGGAAGGGTCTCAGATTTGGTATAAGCTTTGAGATATCACATCACATGCTATAGGAAGGGTCTCAGGATTGGAATGGGAAGGACTTGGATATCACATCTCATGCTATAGGCAGGGTCTCAGGTTTGGAAAGGGAAGGAGATGGATATCACATTTCATGTTAGAGGTAGGATCTGTAAGGATATTTGGCATGTTACAGCACAGAGTACAGCACTACTGCACAAGTAGCATTACAGCACTACTGCACAAGTAGCATTACAGCACTACTGCACAAGTAGCATTTTTTTTTTTGCAGCACCACCACAAGGGTGCGGTGCATTGCTATATGGGTTAGCAGATTAACAAGGAAAGACAGGCTATTCAGTCAAAAAACGATTTTAACATATAAGATGCAAAGCTATTTTTACAGTTAAAAGCACACGTGTTCATTTAAAAATGCACACTATTTTTCACCTGAAATGCCTATATTGCTAGAGACACATTTGAAAATTAACAGCTAACATATTAACCATTAACCTGACTAATAAAACCTTATTTTATTATAACTCACTAATAAAATGTGTTCTCTACTGCAGAATTAGGCATATTTTGAAAACCAGTTAAATGAGTGTGCAGATTTTTCCTCTCTTCTCTGCCTGATTATCCGTGTTGTGGTGCACAGTAACTGCAGGAGGAAGGAAGTCAGATTTGCAACAATTGCAAATGTATAAGCGAAGCTATTGTTTAAAAGTAGGAGGATGAGAGATGATGGATTTCATTGGAACACGTCATAAAGAGGGCTGAGAGGAAAGTTTTAGTGGGCAGTAGCAGGGAAAAAGACAGGCAGACATCTTTCTGCACTACTGGGGAGAAGACCTGGCTGTGGGGGTGTCCTGCTGCAGTCGAGACTGGGGAAAGCTGAAAGAATTACCTTTCCACTGGCAGAGGCAGTCCTATCTGAAAAAGCTGAGAATTCCAGGCAATGACTCCGGCTTGAGGAGGCAAGCGTTCCTTTTTGTTGGAGTTAAGCCAAGAGAGCCACATTCACAGAGAGAAGACTCTGAACAGATAAGGTAATTACCTAACTGGGGGAGCTGTGTGTGTGCACGAAAGTATGCAGTCAGTGTAGAAAAATGAAAGTCCCGTGCGTGTCTTAATCAAGTGCTAATGTTGCAATTTAAGTTCTGTTCTCCGCCACTATAATTGCAGTGTGTCATTGAAAATGCTTTGATTGTTCCCTTTTATTGCTGTAAAGAATGAGATCATGTCTAAATGCAAATTTTATAATACAGAAAATATTTGAAAACAGACGGGTGGTTTATTTTCTATTTACCATTACAATGCCAATGATGTGGGGAGATTTTTAAACAGTGCAATGGTCATTTTAAGACAGATGTGTGTATGTCAGAATCAGTATGAATAATTGTGAGTGACTGTAGTATAACTTGTTGGAGGTACATGAGCCAACGGGAAGAGAGACTCTCTGAACATAGCTCCCTACCGTATATAAGGTAGTGGAAATTACCACAAGACTACCACATATAGCTCTCTGTCGTAGATAAGTCAGTGAGTTTGCCCATGGTGGCGCACCAACACTATCCCTGGAAATTGTGGTTTCCCTAGAATGCAGGTCTGAGGTCTCTCTAGTGATCACACGAAAAATCTAAGCGAAGATAAGGGATTCTGGACATTGGGGCCACAAATAAAACAAGGGAATTATGCTCACCAAAATACCACCAACCACGTATACCAAATATGCAGGTCTGGGTGCTGAAATAATGCATGTCCATTGTATTATTGTTGCACATGGCCAAATCTGAATACAAAGAGTGATTATTGCTAAGTTATTTCTCGGCGGTAATAAAATACCGTCAGGCCCAAATCTCCACAAAATACCCTACATATTTATGGTGCGTTGCAGGCCGGGGAAGTGATCACAGAGTACCTACTGGGCGTGGCAAGCGTGTCTCACACTGCCATTTGCACATTAAAAGGAACCCATTTTATAATAGCAGTGTGCCACTAAAAACGAATTTCAGAATGTCACAAAGGGAAACCACATTCTCAGATCTAGTACAATATTTAGAGGCAAAGTTATTTGCACATGGGAATTGGTCTTCGAACAGTACCTTAGAATGGAGTAACCGCATTCAGGGTGAGGTGCAGAAAGAAAAACTAGACAATATTTTTGCAGAAGGCAGCATAATTCAGGTCTGCCTTACAAGATTATTGAATGCAGCCGATAAAAGTGCAGAGAAAGACTGTTTAATACGGCTATGCGGCAAAATATGGTTTATTTTAAACAAGTCACTGCGAATGCAAGAGAATGATACTCAGCTAATTAACAGGTTAAAGACTGAATTAGATGGGGCAAGTAAAAATCAGGAAATGTTGAGAGCAGAATTGGATGTATGCCAAAAAGACATGCAATTAAAATGCAGAGACTTTGATACTCAGTTATCCAAAAGCAAGGAACAATTTGAAGATAGTGAGCAAGAATTGACACACTTAAAAGCCTTAGTGGATCACATTAGGCAGGATAAAGATGAGGTTGTTTCAGAAATGCAGATTTTACAAAAAGAACATTGCGAAAAAGAAGGTGATCTCCAGAGTGTAGAACAAGAAATGATTAAAATGATTCAAGAAAGAGACAAGAGAAATAAAGAGTTCAATGAATGCCAAATGCAAATGTGCGATATGCAGGAGGCAATTAATAAAATGAGTGATGAAAATAATTATTTGCATGATGAAGCCAACAGACTCCTTAAAAAGTGTAAGGACTTAGAACAGCAAATGTGCATTCCCAGGTCCCAGGAGAGGCGGCAGGGTACCACATTCAATGGAGTGGAGGTGAATTCTAGCTCTGCCCAAAGAGCTAGTGCCCCAGTGACTGGGCCGGTGACTGAACTTGGTTGCAGTGCCCTTGGGGGATTTGATACTCCCATTGGGGGCAGCCACCAATCTCATACACCTGAAAACAGGATTGAATCACAAAATAGTGCAATTCCATGCATTGCAACAAGTAGCCCCATAAAAATAATGAAATCCATTAAAGCCCTGATCAAACCATTTAAAAAGGGAGGTGAATGCTGCATTGAGGATCACTTAGAAGCGGTGCATGACATTTTTAAAGCGCTCCAGATACCTAAGGAACAGTACAGACAATATTTTCATTTAACTTTAGATGCCCCGACGGCCAGCATCATAAGGGGATTAAATGAACAGCAGAATATGACATGGCTGGAGTTTGAAAAAGAAATTAGGCGCCATTTTTCTCCTTTTCAGTCATTGCAGGAGGCAAAGAAAGTTGCGTACACTATTACTGCTGGACCTAATACATCACCTCGCCAATTTTTACAAGACTTAAAAAGAGCATTCTCTCGCTTTGATGTATCTTTTGACTCAAATTCCAATGAGTTTAAAACCGCATACTTCTATGGGCTACAGAAAGACATCATATCCCAATTGGTCCGTGAATTTGACCGTGACAAGTCCCTTGAATGGATTGTACATCAAAGCACCAAGCTATATGAGGTACTCTATTGTCAGGGTAGAGAAAGTGATAAAATGAAAGATACTAGGCCTAAATCTAAAGAACCCTCAGCCACAGTAATGGAAATCAGGTCAGCCAAAATGTCCCTTGAGTCTGCTCAAAGCCAAGGTAAAAATAATGTGACACCTGAACAAAGGGGTAATCAACAAAGATCGCCATTTACTGTACCAATGTTCCAATCACATGATCCTAGTAATAGAGAGAGCTACATCAGCCCTAGATATTTAGGAGATAGACCCCGGGTAAGATACCGGTCTGATATGGCAGGTATGAACAATAACCAGAGACAAAATCAAGATCAAAGAAATGATGGTCCCTACCAGTCATTGGGGACACAGAGCAGATTTGATCCCAGCACCATGATATATGGTAATCAGGATAGGCCCCGATATGTGGATCGATTTACTGATAATGGAAATCAATATAGGGGCCAGTACCCACAATCTGAGAGACAGGACATGAAGCAAAACGTGAACTACAGTCCACGCCAGTACAATGATTCCCCACCAGGGGACTATAATCAAAGGATGGGTGCAACCCGCTCCCCTCCACAAATGAATCAAGAGTTCAGAAACCATCCCAACCGGTATCAATCACCTGAGAGGTATCAGAATAGATCCAATCAGGGGGAAAACAACCAATATCGACCTAGGCCACAGAAAGAGGATCCTAGAGAGGTGGAAAGGTTCCAATGCCTTGAGGCCCAAGTGAAAATGTTAGCTGAGCAAATAGGAAAGCTCTATACAGCGCAAAAACAACCTTCCAAAGAGGGGGCTGATGGCCATAGCAATGACCGGGGGGCTTCCGAAAAGTGACTAAGTACTCATGATAACTGCAGTGCCAAAATGACAGATTGCTCTGATATAATTTTGCATAACGACTCTGAGATGTCTAATGGATTAAAAATGAAAGTACCAGTAAATGAAATTGTGACAGAAAGTGCAAATACTTCTAAAAAAGAGGTACGGTTTAACTTAGAGCTAAATAAAACAGTAAAGATTTGCACAAATGAAAAAGAAACATTAGGAATTCCAAAAGAACAAAGGGACAGATTTAAGAAAAATGACTCATGCATGGGGAATACCAGTGAACAGGGAGTAAGTGGGGATGCCATAGCTCCTTCCCTGGGCAAGCAAAACAATTACCAAACACAGACAGAAAAAAGAAATACTCACAAGGAGGGTACAAGTCAATCACCTGAAAAATTCTTTGAGCCACATATTTTTGAAAAGGCTGAAAGGGCTGGTATTACACTAAATGATCACAAATGCACAGAATTAAAAAATGACAAATTGCTGAATGATGTTGTGACACGTGTTCAGTTGGAAGGTTGTAATGTGGTCTCTGATGTTACCCAGATGGATGGGCGAACGGTGGCCACACTCCAAAAAACCTCTGAACATGGAGAAATGAATAAAATATCTCGCACAGAAATGGGTAAAAAGGAGGGAAAAATGTCTTTTCCTTTACCAATGTGCTTAGCCAAAAGTGAAAAAGACCTGAGAAAGGTGAGCCCTGAAATCAGTAAGAATTCACATTTCTTATGTGTATTAGAGGAAGTTGAGGACAGATATTATGCACCCATCACTGTAGAAGAAAAATGCCACACCTTTGCTATGATTGACACTGGCGCACAGGCCACAATTATGTCCAAGGAGCTGGTAAAGAGTATCAATGAAGGGAGGCCTCCACAGAGTCAGATCACAGTGAAGGCAAATCAAGGCCCAGTGCATAACTTTAATGGGGAGGAGGTGCCCATCATAGGTGTAACTGAGGTTGACATAAAAATAGGAAAGCACAGAATGAAACAAGAGGTATTGATCACATCTATTTGTGAAATTCCATTTCTGATGGGGACAGATTGCCTGAAAAGATTGTCTCCTCTCATAGATGGGGTGAATGGAGTGCTGTGGTCCTTAACCAAAAAACCATTGAGGCCTAAGAAACTAAAATCACAAAACAGCAATATAAAAGAATGTCACACCGTTGCCAAAACAAATGATGCTGTGGAGGTATATCTCCAGAATAGCTGCATACCTAGTGTCACTGTTATATTAAGGTGTCAAGACAAAGATCAGAGCGACAATGAAAAACTACCTGTACAAATATACTTGGACCCAAGGAAAGATTGGCAGACTGCCATAGACGAACACACATTACGTTTCTATTTAAAAGAGAATACATGCAAACAGAATATTGTTCCTAAAACAGATTCAGAAAAACACATTACCACTCTGGCAGAGATACACATGGAAGATGAGCAACCATGGGTTCACGCTGGTATAAATGATTATCTTAAAACAATAAAAGCCACTTTAGCGCTTGAACATGAAAGGAGTTTCATTAATGAGAAATTGTTGCAAAAAATTATGGAGAGGGAAGAAATCCCGAAATTTAGGATTAAAAACCAATATGTTTCTGGGTTGGACAGTCCAGACTTTGAAAACCGAATTACAGGCAGATGCATGCTTAAAATTAGCATTGGGCAGAAAGCAATTTACCATAATGTATGGATAGTGAGTGGAGCACAAAATGAATTTTACATGGGCAATGACATCATGCACAGAATGTGTATGGTGTTAGATTTCCTTAATCAAAAAATATGGTCACGCCTAGGTGGGCCGGCGCCTGAATTTGAAGACAAAAGAAGGGCTTATCATTGTGCACAACTAGTTCCTTATGCAGTCGAATTACAGATGAGGAAAAATACTATTGTTCCTGCATTTACAAAACAGTTTGCAATAACACTGAAATGCAAAAAATGGACAGCAGATGAAAGGCTCTGATGCATTTGTATGCCTGAATGAATCCATAAAACAGCAAGGCCTGGATTATGAATACATTCCATTGGTAGACATTGGTGAGGGATCTGTAAAAATCATGGTAAATAATAAAGGTTGTCAGGACGTTCATTTAGAGGAAAACTCCCCATTAGGAATGGCCATACAAAAATCACATTATACGGCAGATTTAAATAACATGGTGATTGGGAATATTCCTGAAAAATATGTAGATGCCAAGGGCGAGTTGCCAGAACACCTGGACTCTCAGCCCAAAGGAATATTTAAAATTCATTCTGTGTATCCTTATGATTCAAATGAGACAGTGTGCTGCCATCAAGAGGATTGCATAATATTTAATTTAAATGAAAATGAAACAGGAAATCAGCCCATTGAAGTGGAAGCTGATATGCCAAAATATTTGAAAGTGGCAGCCCTACAAAAAGACACAGCCACACAGTTAGAGGAAAGCGCTGAGATTCCTTTACCAGAAGAGTTTCCAGAATTTTCCAGAATGGTAGAAGAGCAGATCTCCTTAGCGGATGCATGTAACAGCGATGAGGATCGACGCAATCTGAGGGAAATATTTATGGAGTTTAAGGATGTATTTGCAAAAGATGCTTATGATTGTGGTTTAACTGATTTACATGTGGCCACACTACCAGAAGGTTGTAGCAGAAATCCAGTGTTTGTACGCCAGTATAGACTACCGCTGGCATGTTTAGAATCATTGGCAGAGATTATTAAAAATTTGGAATCACGGGGAATAATTAGGCCCATTCATAGCACATCCAATACGCCTATTTTAGGTGTGTTAAAGCCAAATGGTCAATGGCGGCTATGTGCAGACTTAAGAGAGTTAAATAAAAGAGTACCAGTATCTAGATGGCCACTACCATTCATTGATCAGGGCCTAGCTCAGATACATGGTTCAAATGTATTTACCACGTTAGATCTCACATCTGGATATTGGTGTGTGCCATTGGCAGAGGAGATACAACACCTATTTTCCTTTACATTTGACAGGACTCAATATGCCTGGCTTAGAGCTCCATTCGGGTACATCAATAGTGGGAGTGAATTTGGCATATTTTTGAGAAAGGCCATGCCAGATGCAGCGGAAAGAGGGACAATAGTTTATGTGGATGATGTCTTGATAAAAAATGAAAACCTTAAAAGCCATTTTGATGAAATAAGACATGTGCTTGGCCAATTGCAGAAAGCAGGCGCCAAAGTATCTTTGCAAAAAGCACAATGGTGCAAGAAAAAAGTGAACTTTCTAGGGCATGAAGTGACTGAACATGGGCTAAATCCACAAAGGAAGAAAATAGAGGCCATACAAAGATTAAAAGATCCTAAAAATGTGAAAGGAGTAAAAAGTTTATTAGGGATGACAGGCTATAACAGAAAGTTCATTGAGAATTATGCAGAAATCACTCAACCATTGACTAAACTGCTTAAACTAAATACTCCCTGGAAATGGGAAAGAGAGCAGTCTGATGCAGTGGCTAGATTGAAGGAATGTCTTGTAAAGGCACCATGTTTAGCATACCCCATAAAGGACAGGGATTTCTTTATAGAAATAGGCTTTTCTGAACATTGTATGTCAGCAGTGTTATCACAAAAACACGATTTGAATCACAAAACCATTGCATATGCAAGTAAGGCATTTTCCCAAGTTGAAATGAAATTTAATGAATGCGAAAAGGCCCTATTAACCACTGTGTGGGCGCTACAACATTTCCGCCCCATTGTTCAGGGAGAAAAGGTGATTATTGAAACAAATCATCAACCTTTGCAATTTTTAGAGAGTAAAAGAATTAGATCAGGCAATCTAGCGCAATCCAGAATCACTTCATGGACGCTGGCATTACAAGGTTTTCCCGTAGAAGTAAGATATGGACAAAATAAAAAGAGCCCAATTGCTCAAGGGTTAGCTGACTTACATGACTGTGCAGCTGAACAAATACCAAATGAAATGGAAGTGGAAGCTAGTTTGCAGGAATTTGAACAATCACCACACAAAGCTTTTGATGAAAAAACATGCGAGGATTTGCCAACTGTATATGTGGATGGTTGTGCTTTTCACATTGAAAATGACAGTAATAAACAATTAGTGGCAGGAATAGGAAATGTCTGGTTGAAATGTGAAGGCGTTCCTAGTATAGGGATGAGGATTGGAGATAGGAGCAGTCAGGTGGCGGAATTGGCAGCCATCTATAAAGCAATTGCTACTGCAGTTGATAAAAAGTTCAGTGAAATTGTCCTGGTGACTGATTCTGACTATGCACGGAATAGCTTTGTGGAGTATTTGCCTGGTTGGAAAGCAAGAGGCATGATTACATACAACAAAAAGCCACTTAAACATGGAAAAATGATACAAGCCATAGACAAATTGGTGTCAGAAAATAATTTAACAATATACTGGAGAAAAATTCGTGGGCATTTAAAAACACCAGGAGAGGATAAGGAGGGAAATGATAAGGCAGACCATCTGGCTAAGATTGGGGCTGTGATGGGAGAATTGCTACCTATTGATTATTTAATGGGTGAAATACAAATTGATGCAGTCACACGTTCTAAAGCACCAAAGGAGGTAGATCAACCGGTGGTGCAGTGGAGTCATGACACGCCAGACCAAGATTTGATTGAGGCACAAAAGAATGATCAAATTTTGGGAATCTATTATAATCATTTGATAGATCCTGAACAAAATCCTTTAACAGAAAATGATTGCATGGGAAAAGAAGAATTGAGGGTGTTATTAAAGAACAAAACACGAATTAGATTACAGGATGGACTCATGATTAGAGAGTCCATAACAGGGCAAATACAGTGGGTAGTACCCCTTTCATTCAGAGGACTAATGCTACACCATGCACACGATGCCATAACTGCAGGCCATAGAGGTTCACAAAAGACATTAGAAATACTAAAAGATTATGCTTACTGGCCACATATGTCCCAAGATGTGGAATTATATACTAGAGGATGTCTAGTATGCGCCCAATTTAAACCTGCTTCACCAATGCATAGAGCACCATTGATGAAAAGAGGCCTAACTCTCCCATGGTCAGATTTGCAAATAGACTATGTAGGTCCTTTAAAAAGGTCGAGCAGGGGACACCGTTATATTTTGAGTGTGGTATGTTTGATGTCAAAGTGGATTGAGTGCATTCCTGCACCAGATTGTAGTGCGCAAACAGCAGCCACATTGCTGGTGAACCATGTGTTCTCAAGGTTTGGGTTGCCACAAAGAATTGAGTCTGACAGAGGAAGTCATTTCACAAGTAATCTAATGAGTAAGGTATGGCAAATACTAGGTGTGAAAAGGAAACTACATATCGCATATCGGGCGGCGTCTTCAGGTACAGTTGAAAGAAGCAATAGGTCTGTTGTGGACATTTTAAAGAAATTTGTGGCAGAAGCAGGTTCCAGCTGGGATTTGCGTTTACCATTGATTTTGATGGCAATCAGGTCGACTCCTGCCAAAGCAACAGGTGTTAGCCCCCATGAGGTCTTAACAGGTAGGAAAATGGTGTTACCACAACACCTACTATACAGAACACATGAGCAAACTCTAGTGAGTGCATCCACAGTTCATGAATATATTGATGAACTGAGGAGGCATTTGCAACATGCATTTGCTTTTGTGCAGAGAAATCTGGAAAGAGCTGCTGACAGTGCTAAGTCATATTATGACAAAAAGACATCAGTAAAGGAATACAATGTAGGGGATCAGGTGTACAAGTTTCATTTTGGAAAAAGTAAACAGAAAAATTCTAAATTTCTGGCAGCCTGGCAGGGGCCATTTCGAATTATAGATAAAGTATCTCCTGTAGTGTATAAAATTTTGAAAAATGAAGGTGAAACAGCAATAGAGCAATTTGTCCATGTAAATCAAATCAAACCATGCCATCCCAGACATGAGATCAGGCAGCTTGAGCATGTGGAAACGGATAGAGTCCCTTGAGAAAATAAATGGGTGTGATCAGGAGGCAGTGACAAAGAAGTTAAAAAAAAGTTGATTGTTATGATGGCACATAAACACTGTAATATATGTGAAAATATATAATATAAATAAATAAATAAATAAATAAATAAATAAATAAATAAATGCACATATAACGGAAGCTCGTGGTTGGTGTGCAGAGAGAAACTGTATTAAATATTGAATGCTGTTTTATATGTGTTTGTTTTCTTTTAACTTGTGTTTAATTTCAGAAAAAAGAAAAAAAAACGAAGTATTTTTACCAAGCATGTTTTATTTTTGGCAAAAGGATGAAGTTAGTATTGTGCTATGTACTTAATCTGTTTATTTTCTATTTTGATTTAGACAATTAACATTATTTGATCGGAGGTTCCGGGATCAGAGGCCACGGGAGACGATGGAGTCCTGGAGTCCCCTGGATGAAGACCAAAAGATGCCTGCCTCCAGGTGGAGGTGAAGACAAAATGACCGGAATGCCAAAAGAGATGACTACTGTGGATTCAAGATTGCCAAGATGAAAGAGTACTCGAATGAACCGAATAACTTCGCTGGTCGGGATATACCAAAAGAGACAAAGCAAAAGTTCCGGCATATGAAGTTCCACGTATTTATTATTTTAATTATTTATTTTAACTTGTTATATTACTTATTTGTTTTAGTTAATTGTTTTATTTCATTGTTTTTAATTGACTTGGAAAATTTAAACTTAAAGTAATGCCACTTCCACTGAGAAGGCAAATGTGGAACATTTTATGAACTGATGGACTCAGATGAAATGTTAATTGCAAATTTTCATTGATGCACATGAATATTCATTTTGTTGGATTGCTATATTGTAAAAAAAAAATAGAACAAGTTGTTTTTAGGAATTGGCTTGGATTATAGCCAAGTTCTAAAAACAAAAGGAGGGTATATGTAAGGATATTTGGCATGTTACAGCACAGAGTACAGCACTACTGCACAAGTAGCATTACAGCACTACTGCACAAGTAGCATTACAGCACTACTGCACAAGTAGCATTTTTTTTTTTGCAGCACCACCACAAGGGTGCGGTGCATTGCTATATGGGTTAGCAGATTAACAAGGAAAGACAGGCTATTCAGTCAAAAAACGATTTTAACATATAAGATGCAAAGCTATTTTTACAGTTAAAAGCACACGTGTTCATTTAAAAATGCACACTATTTTTCACCTGAAATGCCTATATTGCTAGAGACACATTTGAAAATTAACAGCTAACATATTAACCATTAACCTGACTAATAAAACCTTATTTTATTATAACTCACTAATAAAATGTGTTCTCTACTGCAGAATTAGGCATATTTTGAAAACCAGTTAAATGAGTGTGCAGATTTTTCCTCTCTTCTCTGCCTGATTATCCGTGTTGTGGTGCACAGTAACTGCAGGAGGAAGGAAGTCAGATTTGCAACAATTGCAAATGTATAAGCGAAGCTATTGTTTAAAAGTAGGAGGATGAGAGATGATGGATTTCATTGGAACACGTCATAAAGAGGGCTGAGAGGAAAGTTTTAGTGGGCAGTAGCAGGGAAAAAGACAGGCAGACATCTTTCTGCACTACTGGGGAGAAGACCTGGCTGTGGGGGTGTCCTGCTGCAGTCGAGACTGGGGAAAGCTGAAAGAATTACCTTTCCACTGGCAGAGGCAGTCCTATCTGAAAAAGCTGAGAATTCCAGGCAATGACTCCGGCTTGAGGAGGCAAGCGTTCCTTTTTGTTGGAGTTAAGCCAAGAGAGCCACATTCACAGAGAGAAGACTCTGAACAGATAAGGTAATTACCTAACTGGGGGAGCTGTGTGTGTGCACGAAAGTATGCAGTCAGTGTAGAAAAATGAAAGTCCCGTGCGTGTCTTAATCAAGTGCTAATGTTGCAATTTAAGTTCTGTTCTCCGCCACTATAATTGCAGTGTGTCATTGAAAATGCTTTGATTGTTCCCTTTTATTGCTGTAAAGAATGAGATCATGTCTAAATGCAAATTTTATAATACAGAAAATATTTGAAAACAGACGGGTGGTTTATTTTCTATTTACCATTACAATGCCAATGATGTGGGGAGATTTTTAAACAGTGCAATGGTCATTTTAAGACAGATGTGTGTATGTCAGAATCAGTATGAATAATTGTGAGTGACTGTAGTATAACTTGTTGGAGGTACATGAGCCAACGGGAAGAGAGACTCTCTGAACATAGCTCCCTACCGTATATAAGGTAGTGGAAATTACCACAAGACTACCACATATAGCTCTCTGTCGTAGATAAGTCAGTGAGTTTGCCCATGGTGGCGCACCAACACTATCCCTGGAAATTGTGGTTTCCCTAGAATGCAGGTCTGAGGTCTCTCTAGTGATCACACGAAAAATCTAAGCGAAGATAAGGGATTCTGGACATTGGGGCCACAAATAAAACAAGGGAATTATGCTCACCAAAATACCACCAACCACGTATACCAAATATGCAGGTCTGGGTGCTGAAATAATGCATGTCCATTGTATTATTGTTGCACATGGCCAAATCTGAATACAAAGAGTGATTATTGCTAAGTTATTTCTCGGCGGTAATAAAATACCGTCAGGCCCAAATCTCCACAAAATACCCTACAGATCTCAGGTTTGGTATTAGAGGCATTGAAATATCACATCTCATGCTATCAGAAGGGTCTCAGGATTGGAATGGGAAGGAGTTGGATATCACATCTCATGCTAAAGGGAGGGTCTCAGGTTTGGAAGTGGAAGGATTTGGAAATCACATCTCATGTTATAGGAAGGATCTCAGGTTTGGTATTAGAAGCATTGAGATATCACATCTCATGCTATCAGAAGTATCTCAGGTTTGGTATTAGAGGCATTGAGATATCACATCTCATGCTATCATAAGGGTCTCAGGATTGGAATGGGAAGGAGTTGGATATCACATCTCATGTTATAGGAAGCATCTCAGGTTTGGTATTAGAAGAATTGAGACATCACATCTCATGCTATAGGAAGGGTCTCAGGATTGGAATTGGAAGAAGTTGGATATCACATCTCATGCTATAGGAAGGGTCTCAGATTTGGCATAAGCATTGAGATATCACATCTAATGCTATAGGAAGGGTCTCAGGATTGGAATGGGAAGGAGTTGCATATGACATCTCAGGCCATAGGAAGGGTCTCAGGTTTGGTATAAGCATTGAGATATCACATCTCTGCTATCGGAAGGGTCTCAGGATTGGAATGGGAAGGAGTTGGATATCCCAAATCATGTTATAGGAAGGGTCTCAGGTTTGGTATTAGAAGCATTGAGATATCACATCTCATGCTATAGGAAGGGTCTCAGGATTGGAATGGGGAGGACTTGGATGTCACATCTCATGTTATAGGGAGGGTCTCAAGTTTGATATTAGAAGCATTGAGATAACAAATCTCATGATATCGGAAGGGTCTCAGGATTGGAATGGGAAGGAATTGGATATCACATCTCATGATAAAGGAAAGGTCTAAGGTTTGGAAGGGGAAGGATTTGGATATCACATCTCATGTTATAGGACGGGTCTCAGGTTTGGTATTAGAAGCATTGAGATATCAAGTCTCATGGTATAGGAAGGGTCTCAGAATTGGAATGGGAAGGAGTTGGATATCACATCTCAAGCTATAGGTAGGGTCTCAGGATTGGAATGGGAAGGAGTTTGATATCACATCTCATGCCATAGTATGGGTCTCAGGTTTGGTAGAAGCATTGGGATATCACATCTCATGCTATCGGAAGGGTATCAGTATTGGATTTGGAAGGAGTTGGATATCCCATCTCATGCTATAGGAAGGGTCTCAGGTTGGAATGGGAAGGAATTGGATATCACATTTCATGTTATAGGAAGGCTCTCAGGTTTGGAAGGGGAAGGAGTTGGATATCACATTTCATGTTAGAGGAAGGATCTCAGGTTTGGTATTAGAGGCCTTGAGATATCACATCTCATGCTATAGGAAGGGTCTCAGGATTGGAATGGGAAGGAGTTGGATATCACATCTCAAGCTATAGGAAGGGTCTCAGGTTTGGTATAAGCATTGAGATATCACATCTCATGCTATAGGAAGGGTCTCAGGATTGGAATGGGAAGGAGTTGGATATCACATCTCATGTTATAGGAAAGATCTCAGGTTTGGTATTAGAAGCATTGAGACATCACATCTCATGTTATAGGAAGGGTCTCAGGATTGGAATGGGAAGAAGTTGGATATCACATCGCATGCTGTAGGAAGGTTTTCAGGTTTGGAATGGGGAGGAATTGGATATCACATCTCATGTCATAGGAAGGATCTCAGGTTTGGTATTAGAAGCATTGAGATATCACATCTCATGCTATAGGAATGGTCTCAGGATTGGAATGGGAAGGAGTTGGATATTACACTCTTGCTATAGGAAGGGTCTCATGTTTGGAATGGGAAGGAGTTGGATATCACATATGCTATATGAAGGGTCTCAGGTTTGGACCGGGAAGGAGTTGGATATCACATCTCATGTTATAGGAAGGGTCTCAGGTTTGGTATAAGCATTGAGATATCACATCTCTGCTATCGGAAGTGTCTCAGGATTGGAATGGGAAGGAGTTGGATATCCCATCTCATGTTATAGGACGGGTCTCAGGTTTGTTATTAGAATCATTGAGATATCATATTGCATGCTGTAGGAAGGGTCTAAGGATTGGAATGGGAAGGACTTGGATATCACATCTCATGCTATAGGTAGGCTCTCAGGTTTGGAAAGGGAAGGAGTTGGATATCACATTTCATGTTAGAGGAAGGATCTCAGGTTTGGTATTAGAGGCATTGAGATATCACATCTCATGCTATAGGAAGAGTCTCAGGATTGGAATGGGAAGGAGTTGGATATCACATCTCATGCTATAGGAAGGGTCTCAGGTTTGGTATAAGCATTGAGATATCACATCTCATGCTATAGGAAGGGTCTCGGGATTGGAATGGGAAGGAGTTGGATATCACATCTTATGTTATAGGAAAGATCTCAGGTTTGGTATTAGAAGCATTGCGACATCACATCTCATGTTATAGGAAGGGTCTCAGGATTGGAATGGGAAGAAGTTGGATATCACATCTCATGCTATAGGAAGGGTCTCAGGTTTGGTATAAGCATTGAGATATCACATCTCATGCTATAGGAAGGGTCTCAGGATTGGAATGGGAAGGAGTTGTATATGACATCTCATGCCATAGGAAGGGTCTCAGGTTTGGTATAAGCATTGAGATATCACATCACATGCTATAGGAAGGGTCTCAGGATTGGAATGAAAAGGACTTGAATATCACATCTCATGCTATAGGCAGGGTCTCAGGTTTGGAAAGGGAAGGAGATGGATATCACATTTCATGTTAGAGGTAGGATCTCAGGTTTGGTATTAGAGGCATTGAAATATCACATCTCATGCTATCAGATTGGTCTCAGGATTGGAATGGGAAGGAGTTGGATATCACATCTCATGCTAAAGGGAGGGTCTCAGGTTTGGAAGGGGAAGGATTTGGAAATCACATCTCATGTTATAGGAAGGATCTCAGGTTTGGTATTAGAAGCATTGAGATATCACATCTCATGCTATCGGAAGTATCTCAGGTTTGGTATTAGAGGCATTGAGATATCACATCTCATGCTATCATAAGGGTCTCAGGATTGGAATGGGAAGGAGTTGGATATCGCATCTCATGTTATAGGAAGGATCTCAGGTTTGGTATTAGAAGCATTGAGACATCACATCTCATGCTATAGGAGGGGTCTCAGGATTGGAATGGGAAGGAGTTGGATATCACATCTCATGCTATAGGAAGGGTCTCAGATTTGGTATAAGCATTGAGATATCACATCTCATGCTATAGGAAGGGTCTCAGGATTGGAATGGGAAGGAGTTGTATATGACATCTCAGGCCATAGGAAGGGTCTCAGGTTTTGTAAAAGCATTGAGATATCACATCTCTGCTATCGGAAGGGTCTCAGGATTGGAATGGGAAGGAGTTGGATATCCCATCTCATGTTATAGGAAGGGTCTCAGGTTTGGTATTAGAAGCATTGAGACATCACATCTCATGTTATAGGAAGGGTCTCAGGATTGGAATGGGAAGAAGTTGGATATCACATCTCATGCTATAGGAAGGGTCTCAGGTTTGGTATAAGCATTGAGATATCACATCTCATGCTATAGGAAGGGTCTCAGGATTGGAATGGGAAGGAGTTGTATATTACATCTCATGCCATAGGAAGGGTCTCAGGTTTGGTATAAGCATTGAGATATCACATCACATGCTATAGGAAGGGTCTCAGGATTGGAATGGGAAGGACTTGGATATCACATCTCATGCTATAGGAAGGGTCTCAGATTTGGTATAAGCATTGAGATATCACATCTAATGCTATAGGAAGGGTCTCAGGATTGGAATGGGAAGGAGTTGCATATGACATCTCAGGCCATAGGAAGGGTCTCAGGTTTGGTATAAGCATTGAGATATCACATCTCTGCTATCGGAAGGGTCTCAGGATTGGAATGGGAAGGAGTTGGATATCCCAAATCATGTTATAGGAAGGGTCTCAGGTTTGGTATTAGAAGCATTGAGATATCACATCTCATGCTATAGGAAGGGTCTCAGGATTGGAATGGGGAGGACTTGGATGTCACATCTCATGTTATAGGAAGGCTCTCAGGTTTGAAAGGGGAAGGAGTTGGATATCACATTTCATGTTAGAGGAACGATCTCAGGTTTGGTATTAGAGGCCTTGAGATATCACATCTCATGCTATAGGAAGGGTCTCAGGATTGGAATGGGAAGGAGTTGGATATCACATCTCAAGCTATAGGAACGGTCTCAGGTTTGGTATAAGCATTGTGATATCACATCTCATGCTATAGGAAGGGTCTCAGGATTGGAATGGGAAGGAGTTGGATATCACATCTCAAGCTATAGGAACGGTCTCAGGTTTGGTATAAGCATTGTGATATCACATCTCATGCTATAGGAAGGGTCTCAGGATGGGAATGGGAAGGAGTTGGATATCACATCTCATGTTATAGGAAAGATCTCAGGTTTGGTATTAGAAGCATTGCGACATCCCATCTCATGTTATAGGAAGGGTCTCAAGATTGGAATGGGAAGAAGTTGGATATCACATCTCATGCTATAGGAAGGGTCTCAGGTTTGGTATAAGCATTGAGATATCACATCTCATGCTATAGGAAGGGTCTCAGGATTGGAATGGGAAGGAGTTGTATATGACATCTCATGCCATAGGAAGGGTCTCAGGTTTGGTATAAGCATTGAGATATCACATCACATGCTATAGGAAGGGTCTCAGGATTGGAATGGAAAGGACTTGGATATCACATCTCATGCTAAAGGGAGGGTCTCAGGTTTGGAAGGGGAAGGATTTGGAAATCACATCTCATGTTATAGGAAGGATCTCAGGTTTGGTATTAGAACCATTGAGATATCACATCTCATGCTATCGGAAGTATCTCAGGTTTGGTATTAGAGGCATTGAGATATCACATCTCATGCTATCATAAGGGTCTCAGGATTGGAATGGGAAGGAGTTGGATATCACATCTCATGTTATAGGAAGGATCTCAGGTTTGGTATTAGAAGCATTGAGACATCACATCTCATGCTATAGGAAGGGTCTCAGGATTGGAATGGGAAGGAGTTGGATATCACATCTCATGCTATAGGAAGGGTCTCAGATTTGGTATAAGCATTGAGATATCACATCACATGCTATAGGAAGGGTCTCAGGATTGGAATGGGAAGGACTTGGATATCACATCTCATGCTATAGGCAGGGTCTCAGGTTTGGAAAGGGAAGGAGATGGATATCACATTTCATGTTAGAGGTAGGATCTCAGGTTTGGTATTAGAGGCATTGAAATATCACATCTCATGCTATCAGAAGGGTCTCAGGATTGGAATGGGAAGGAGTTGGATATCACATCTCATGCTATAGGAAGGGTCTCAGATTTGGTATAAGCATTGAGATATCACATCTAATGCTATAGGAAGGGTCTCAGGATTGGAATGGGAAGGAGTTGCATATGACATCTCAGGCCATAGGAAGGGTCTCAGGTTTGGTATAAGCATTGAGATATCACATCTCTGCTATCGGAAGGGTCTCAGGATTGGAATGGGAAGGAGTTGGATATCCCAAATCATGTTATAGGAAGGGTCTCAGGTTTGGTATTAGAAGCATTGAGATATCACATCTCATGCTATAGGAAGGGTCTCAGGATTGGAATGGGGAGGAATTGGATGTCACATCTCATGTTATAGGGAGGGTCTCAAGTTTGATATTAGAAGCATTGAGATAACAAATCTCATGATATCGGAAGGGTCTCAGGATTGGAATGGGAAGGAATTGGATATCACATCTCATGATAAAGGAAGGGTCTAAGGTTTGGAAGGGGAAGGATTTGGATATCACATCTCATGTTATAGGACGGGTCTCAGGTTTGGAAGGGGAAGGATTTGGATATCATATCTCATGTTAAAGGACGGGTCCCAGGTTTGGTATTAGAAGCTTTGAGATATCACATCTCATGCTATAGGAAGGGTCTCAGGATTGGAATGGGAAGGAGTTGGATATCACATCTCATGCTAAAGGAAGGGACTCAGGTTTGATAGAAGCATTGAGATATCACATCTCATGCTATAGGAAGGGTCTCAGGATTGGAATGGGAAGGAGTTGGATATCACATCTCATGCCATAGGAAGGGTCTCAGGTTTGGTACAAGCATTGAGATATCACATCTCTGCTATCGGAAGGGTCTCAGGATAGGAATGGGAAGGAGTTGGATATCACATCTCAAGCTATCTCAGGATTGGAATGGGAAGGAGTTTGATATCACATCTCAAGCTATAGGAAGGTTCTCAGGTTTGGAAGGGGAAGGATTTGGATCTCACATCTCATGTTTTAGGACGGGTCTCAGGTTTTGTATTAGAAGCATTGAGATATCACATCTCATGGTATAGGAAGGGTCTCAGGTTTGGTTTTAGAAGCATTAAGATATCACATCTCATGCTATAGGAAGGGTCTCAGGTTTTGGAATGGGAAGGAGTTGGATACACATCTCATGTTATAGGAAGGATCTCAGGTTTGGTATTAGAAAAATTGTGATATCACATATCATGCTATAGGAAGGGTCTCAGGATTGGAATGGGAAGGAGTTGGATATGACATCTCATGTTATAGGAAGTGTCTAAGGATTGGAATGGGAAGGACTTGGATATCACATCTCATGCTATAGGTAGACTCTCAGGTTTGGAAAGGGAAGGAGTGGGATATCACATTTCATGTTCAAGGAAGGATCTCAGGTTTGGTATTAGAGGCATTGAGATATCACATCTCATGCTATAGGAAGGGTCTCAGGATTGGAATGGGAAGGAGTTGGATATGACATCTCATGTTATAGGAAGTGTCTAAGGATTGGAATGGGAAGGACTTGGATATCACATCTCATGCTATAGGTAGACTCTCAGGTTTGGAAAGGGAAGGAGTGGGATATCACATTTCATGTTCAAGGAAGGATCTCAGGTTTGGTATTAGAGGCATTGAGATATCACATCTCATGCTATAGGAAGGGTCTCAGGTTTGGTATAGGCATTGAGATATCACATCTCATGCTATAGGAAGGGTCTCAGGATTGGAATGGGAAGGAGTTGGATATCACATCTCATGCCATAGGAAGGGTCTCAGGTTTGGTACAAGCATTGAGATATCACATCTCTCCTATCGGAAGGGTCTCAGGATAGGAATGGGAAGGAGTTGGATATCACATCTCAATCTATCTCAGGATTGGAATGGGAAGGAGTTTGATATCACATCTCAAGCTATAGGAAGGTTCTCAGGTTTGGAGGGGGAAGGATTTGGATCTAACATCTCATGTTTTAGGACGGGTCTCAGGTTTGGTATTAGAAGCATTGAGATATCACATCTCATGGTATAGGAAGGGTCTCAGGATTGGAATGGGAAGGAGTTGGATATCACATCTCAAGCTATCACAGGATTGGAATGGGAAGGAGTTTGATATCACATCTCAAGCTATAGGAAGGGTCTCAGGTTTGGAAAGGGAAGGATTTGGATTTCACATCTCATGTTATAGGATGGTTCTCATGTTTGGTTTTAGAAGCATTGAGATATCACATCTAATGCTATCGGAAGGGTCTCAGGTTTGGAAAGGGAAGGATTTGGATTTCACATATGTTATTGGATGGTTCTCAGGTTTGGTTTTAGAAGCATTAAGATATCACATCTCATGCTATAGGAAGGGTCTCAGGTTTTAGAATGGGAAGGAGTTGGATACCCATCTCATGTTATAGGAAGGATCTCAGGTTTGGTATTAGAAAAATTGTGATATCACATATCATGCTATAGGAAGGGTCTCAGGATTGGAATAGGAAGGAGTTGGATATGACATCTCATGCCACAGGAAGGGTCTCAGGTTTGGTATAAGCATTGAGATATCACATCTCTGCTATCGGAAGGGTCTCAGGATTGGAATGGGAAGGAGTTGGATATCACATCTCATGCTATAGGAAGGGTCTCAGGATTGGAATGGGAAGGAGTTGTATATGACATCTCATGCCACAGGAAGGGTCTCAGGTTTGGTATAAGCATTGAGATATCACATCTCTGCTATCGGAAGGGTCTCAGGATTGGAATGGGAAGGAGTTGGATATCACATCTCATGCTATCAGAAGGGTCTCAGGATTGGAATGGGAAGGAGTCGGATATCACATCTCATGCTAAAGGGAGGGTCTCAGGTTTGGTATTAGAAGCATTGAGATATCACATCTCATGTTATAGGAAGAATCTCAGGTTTGGTATTAGAGGCATTGAGATATCACATCTCATGCTATCAGAAGGGTCTCAGGATTGGTATGGGAAGGAGTCGGATATCACATCTCATGCTAAAGGGAGGGTCTCAGGTTTGGTATTAGAAGCATTGAGATATCACATCTCATGTTATAGGAAGAATCTCAGGTTTGGTATTAGAGGCATTGAGATATCACATTCCATGCTATAGGAAGGGTCTCAGGATTGGAATGGGAAGGAGTTGGATATCACATCTCATGCTAAAGGAAGGGTCTCAGTTTTGGTAGAAGCATTGAGATATCAGATCTCATGGTATAGGAAGGATCTCAGGATTGGAATGGGAAGGATTTGGATGTCACATCTCTTGCTATAGGAAGGGTCTCAGTTTATTTATTAGAAACATTGAGATATCACATCTCATGCTATAGGAAGGGTTTCAGGATTGGAATGGGAAGGATTTGTATATCACATCTCATGCTAAAGGAAGGGTCTCAGGTTTGGAAGGGGAAGGATTTGGATATCATATCTCATGTTATAGGACGGGTCGCAGGTTTGGTATTAGAAGCTTTGAGATATCACATCTCATGCTATAGGAAGGTCTCAGGATTGGAATGGGAAGGAGTTGGATATCCCTTCTCATGCTATAGGAAGGTTCTCAGGTTGGAATTGGAAGGAGTTGGATATCACATCTCATGTTATAGGAAGGGTCTCAGGATTGGAATGGGAAGGATTTGGATATCACATCTCTTGCTATAGGAAGGGTCTCAGGTTTTTTATTAGAAACATTGAGATATCACATCTCATGCTATAGGGAGGGTTTCAGGATTGGAATGGGAAGGATTTGGATATCACATCTCATGCTAAAGGAAGGGTCTCAGGTTTGGAAGGGGAAGGATTTGGATATCATATCTCATGTTAAAGGACGGGTCCCAGGTTTGGTATTAGAAGCTTTGAGATATCACATCTCATGCTGTAGGAAGGGTCTCAGGATTGGAATGGGAAGGAGTTGGATATCACATCTCATGCTAAAGGAAGGGACTCAGGTTTGATAGAAGCATTGAGATATCACATCTCATGCTATAGGAAGGGTCTCAGGATTGGAATGGGAAGGAGTTGGATATCACATCTCATGCCATAGGAAGGGTCTCAGGTTTGGTACAAGCATTGAGATATCACATCTCTGCTATCGGAAGGGTCTCAGGATAGGAATGGGAAGGAGTTGGATATCACATCTCAAGCTATCTCAGGATTGGAATGGGAAGGAGTTTGATATCACATCTCAAGCTATAGGAAGGTTCTCAGGTTTGGAAGGGGAAGGATTTGGATCTCACATCTCATGTTTTAGGACGGGTCTCAGGTTTTGTATTAGAAGCATTGAGATATCACATCTCATGGTATAGGAAGGGTCTCAGGTTTGGTTTTAGAAGCATTAAGATATCACATCTCATGCTATAGGAAGGGTCTCAGGTTTTGGAATGGGAAGGAGTTGGATACACATCTCATGTTATAGGAAGGATCTCAGGTTTGGTATTAGAAAAATTGTGATATCACATATCATGCTATAGGAAGGGTTTCAGGATTGGAATGGGAAGGATTTGTATATCACATCTCATGCTAAAGGAAGGGTCTCAGGTTTGGAAGGGGAAGGATTTGGATATCATATCTCATGTTATAGGACGGGTCGCAGGTTTGGTATTAGAAGCTTTGAGATATCACATCTCATGCTATAGGAAGGTCTCAGGATTGGAATTGGAAGGAGTTTGATATCCCTTCTCATGCTATAGGAAGGTTCTCAGGTTGGAATGGGAAGGAGTTGGATATCACATCTCATGTTATAGGAAGGGTCTCAGGATTGGAATGGGAAGGATTTGGATATCACATCTCTTGCTATAGGAAGGGTCTCAGGTTTTTTATTAGAAACATTGAGATATCACATCTCATGCTATAGGAAGGGTTTCAGGATTGGAATGGGAAGGATTTGGATATCACATCTCATGCTAAAGGAAGGGTCTCAGGTTTGGAAGGGGAAGGATTTGGATATCATATCTCATGTTAAAGGACGGGTCCCAGGTTTGGTATTAGAAGCTTTGAGATATCACATCTCATGCTATAGGAAGGGTCTCAGGATTGGAATGGGAAGGAGTTGGATATCACATCTCATGCTAAAGGAAGGGACTCAGGTTTGATAGAAGCATTGAGATATCACATCTCATGCTATAGGAAGGGTCTCAGGATTGGAATGGGAAGGAGTTGGATATCACATCTCATGCCATAGGAAGGGTCTCAGGTTTGGTACAAGCATTGAGATATCACATCTCTGCTATCGGAAGGGTCTCAGGATAGGAATGGGAAGGAGTTGGATATCACATCTCAAGCTATCTCAGGATTGGAATGGGAAGGAGTTTGATATCACATCTCAAGCTATAGGAAGGTTCTCAGGTTTGGAAGGGGAAGGATTTGGATCTCACATCTCATGTTTTAGGACGGGTCTCAGGTTTTGTATTAGAAGCATTGAGATATCACATCTCATGGTATAGGAAGGGTCTCAGGTTTGGTTTTAGAAGCATTAAGATATCACATCTCATGCTATAGGAAGGGTCTCAGGTTTTGGAATGGGAAGGAGTTGGATACACATCTCATGTTATAGGAAGGATCTCAGGTTTGGTATTAGAAAAATTGTGATATCACATATCATGCTATAGGAAGGGTCTCAGGATTGGAATGGGAAGGAGTTGGATATGACATCTCATGTTATAGGAAGTGTCTAAGGATTGGAATGGGAAGGACTTGGATATCACATCTCATGCTATAGGTAGACTCTCAGGTTTGGAAAGGGAAGGAGTGGGATATCACATTTCATGTTCAAGGAAGGATCTCAGGTTTGGTATTAGAGGCATTGAGATATCACATCTCATGCTATAGGAAGGGTCTCAGGATTGGAATGGGAAGGAGTTGGATATGACATCTCATGTTATAGGAAGTGTCTAAGGATTGGAATGGGAAGGACTTGGATATCACATCTCATGCTATAGGTAGACTCTCAGGTTTGGAAAGGGAAGGAGTGGGATATCACATTTCATGTTCAAGGAAGGATCTCAGGTTTGGTATTAGAGGCATTGAGATATCACATCTCATGCTATAGGAAGGGTCTCAGGTTTGGTATAGGCATTGAGATATCACATCTCATGCTATAGGAAGGGTCTCAGGATTGGAATGGGAAGGAGTTGGATATCACATCTCATGCCATAGGAAGGGTCTCAGGTTTGGTACAAGCATTGAGATATCACATCTCTCCTATCGGAAGGGTCTCAGGATAGGAATGGGAAGGAGTTGGATATCACATCTCAATCTATCTCAGGATTGGAATGGGAAGGAGTTTGATATCACATCTCAAGCTATAGGAAGGTTCTCAGGTTTGGAGGGGGAAGGATTTGGATCTAACATCTCATGTTTTAGGACGGGTCTCAGGTTTGGTATTAGAAGCATTGAGATATCACATCTCATGGTATAGGAAGGGTCTCAGGATTGGAATGGGAAGGAGTTGGATATCACATCTCAAGCTATCACAGGATTGGAATGGGAAGGAGTTTGATATCACATCTCAAGCTATAGGAAGGGTCTCAGGTTTGGAAAGGGAAGGATTTGGATTTCACATCTCATGTTATAGGATGGTTCTCATGTTTGGTTTTAGAAGCATTGAGATATCACATCTAATGCTATCGGAAGGGTCTCAGGTTTGGAAAGGGAAGGATTTGGATTTCACATATGTTATTGGATGGTTCTCAGGTTTGGTTTTAGAAGCATTAAGATATCACATCTCATGCTATAGGAAGGGTCTCAGGTTTTAGAATGGGAAGGAGTTGGATACCCATCTCATGTTATAGGAAGGATCTCAGGTTTGGTATTAGAAAAATTGTGATATCACATATCATGCTATAGGAAGGGTCTCAGGATTGGAATAGGAAGGAGTTGGATATGACATCTCATGCCACAGGAAGGGTCTCAGGTTTGGTATAAGCATTGAGATATCACATCTCTGCTATCGGAAGGGTCTCAGGATTGGAATGGGAAGGAGTTGGATATCCCATCTTATGTTATAGGAAGGGTCTCAGGTTTGGTATTAGAAGCATTGAGATATCACATCTCATGCTATCAGAAGGGTCTCAGGATGGGAATGGGAAGGAGTCGGATATCACATCTCATGCTAAAGGGAGGGTCTCAGGTTTGGTATTAGAAGCATTGAGATATCACATCTCATGTTATAGGAAGAATCTCTGGTTTGGTATTAGAGGCATTGAGATATCACATCTCATGCTATCAGAAGGGTCTCAGGATTGGAATGGGAAGGAGTCGGATATCACATCTCATGCTAAAGGGAGGGTGTCAGGTTTGGTATTAGAAGCATTGAGATATCACATCTCATGTTATAGGAAGAATCTCAGGTTTGGTATTAGAGGCATTGAGATATCACATCTCATGTTATAGGAAGGGTCTCAGGATTGGAATGGGAAGGATTTGGATATCACATCTCTTGCTATAGGAAGAGTCTCAGGTTTTTTATTAGAAACATTGAGATATCACATCTGATGCTAAAAGAAGGGTCTCATGGTTTGGAAGGGGAAGGATTTGGATATCATATCTCATGTTATAGGACGGGTCCTAGGTTTGGTATTAGAAGCTTTGAAATATCACATCTCATGCTATAGGAAGGGCCTCAGGATTGGAAGGGGAAGGAGTTGGATATCACATCTCATGCTAAAGGAAGGGACTCAGGTTTGGTATAAGCATTGAGATATCACATCTCTGCTATCGGAAGGGTCTCAGGATTGGAATGGGAAGGAGTTGGATATCCCATCTTATGTTATAGGAAGGGCCTCAGGTTTGGTATTAGAAGCATTGAGATATCACATCTCATGCTATTAGAAGGGTCTCAGGATGGGAATGGGAAGGAGTCGGATATCACATCTCATGCTAAAGGGAGGGTCTCAGGTTTGGTATTAGAAGCATTGAGATATCACATCTCATGTTATAGGAAGAATCTCTGGTTTGGTATTAGAGGCATTGAAATATCACATCTCATGCTATCAGAAGGGTCTCAGGATTGGAATGGGAAGGAGTCGGATATCACATCTCATGCTAAAGGGAGGGTGTCAGGTTTGGTATTAGAAGCATTGAGATATCACATCTCATGTTATAGGAAGAATCTCAGGTTTGGTATTAGAGGCATTGAGATATCACATCTCATGTTATAGGAAGGGTCTCAGGATTGGAATGGGAAGGATTTGGATATCACATCTCTTGCTATAGGAAGAGTCTCAGGTTTTTTATTAGAAACATTGAGATATCACATCTCATGCTAAAGGAAGGGTCTCAGGTTTGGAAGGGGAAGGATTTGGATATCATATCTCATGTTATAGGACGGGTCCTAGGTTTGGTATTAGAAGCTTTGAAATATCACATCTCATGCTATAGGAAGGGCCTCAGGATTGGAATGGGAAGGAGTTGGATATCACATCTCATGCTAAAGGAAGGGACTCAGGTTTGATAGAAGCATTGAGATATCACATCGCATGCTATAGGAAGGGTCTCAAGATTGGAATGGGAAGGAGTTGGATATCACATCTCATGCCATAGGAAGGGTCTCAGGTTTGGTCCAAGCATTGAGATATCACATCTCTGCTATCGGAAGGGTCTCAGGATAGGAATGGGAAGGACTTAGATATCACATCTCATGCTATAGGGAGGGTCTCAGGTTTGGAAAGGGAAGGATTTGGATTTCACATCTCATGTTATAGGATGGTTCTCATGTTTGGTTTTAGAAGCATTGAGATATCACATCTAATGCTATCGGAAGGGTCTCAGGTTTGGAAAGGGAAGGATTTGGATTTCACATATGTTATTGGATGGTTCTCAGGTTTGGTTTTAGAAGCATTAAGATATCACATCTCAGGCTATAGGAAGGGTCTCAGGTTTCGAATGGGAAGGAGTTGGATACACATCTCATGTTATAGGAAGGATCTCAGGTTTGGTATTAGAAAAATTGTGATATCACATATCATGCTATAGGAAGGGTCTCAGGATTGGAATGGGAAGGAGTTGGATATCACATCTCATGCTAAAGGAAAGATCTCAGGTTTGGAAGGGGAAGGATTTGGACATCACATCTCATGTTTTAGGACGGGTGTCAGGTTTGGTATTAGAAGCATTGAGATATCATATCTCATGGTATAGGAAGGGTCTCAGGATTGGAATGGGAAGGAGTTGGATATCACATCTCATGCTAAAGGAAAGATCTCAGGTTTGGAAGGGGAAGGATTTGGACATCACATCTCATGTTTTAGGACGGGTGTCAGGTTTGGTATTAGAAGCATTGAGATATCACATCTCATGGTATAGGAAGGGTCTCAGGATTGGAATGGAAGGAGTTGGATATCACATCTCATGCTAAAGGAAAGATCTCAGGTTTGGAAGGGGAAGGATTTGGACATCACATCTCATGTTTTAGGACGGGTGTCAGGTTTGGTATTAGAAGCATTGAGATATCACATCTCATGGTATAGGAAGGGTCTCAGGATTGGAATGGGAAGGAGTTTGATATCACATCTCATGCAATCGGAAGGGTCTCAGGTTTGGAATGGGAAGGAGTTGGATATCACATCTCATGTTATAGGAAGGATCTCAGGTTTATTATTAGAAGCATTGAGATATCACATCTCATGCTGTAGGAAGGGTCTCAGGATTGGAATCGGAAGGAGTTGTATTTGACATCTCATGCCATAGGAAGGGTCTCAGGTTTGGTATAAGCATTGAGATATCACATCTCTGCTATCGGAAGGGTCTCAGGATTGGAATGGGAAGGAGTTGGATATCCCATCTCATTATAGGAAGGGTCTCAGGTTTGGTATAAGCATTGAGATATCACATCTCTGCTATCGGAAGGGTCTCAGGATTGGAATGGGAAGGAGTTGGATATCCCATCTCATTATAGGAAGGGTCTCAGGTTTGGTATTAGAAGCATTGAGATATCAAGTCCCATGGTATAGGACGGGTCTCAGATTTGGAATGGGAAGGAGTTGGATATCACATCTCAAGCTATAGGAAGGGTGTCAGGATTGGAATGGGAAGGAGTTTGATATCACATCTCATGCCATGGTATGGGTCTCAGGTTTTGTAGAAGCATTGGGATATCACATCTCATGCTATCGGAAGGGTATCAGGATTGGATTTGGAAGGAGTTGGATATCCCATCTAATGCTATAGGAAGGGTCTCAGGTTGGAATGGGAAGGAGTTGGATATCACATCTCATGTTACAGGAAGGGTATCAGGATTGGAATGGGAAGGACTTGGATATCACATCTCATGCTATAGGAAGGCTATCAGGTTTGGAAGGGGAAGGAGTTGCATATCAAATTTCATTATAGAGGTAGGATCTCTGGTTTGGTATTAGAGGCATTGAGATATCACATCTCATGCTATAGGAAGGGTCTCACGATTGGAATGGGAAGGATTTGGATATCACATCTCATGCTATAGGAAGGGTCTCAGGTTTGGTATAAGCATTGAGATATCACATCTCATGCTATAGAAACGGTCTCAAGATTGCAATGGGAAGGAGTTGGATATCACATCTCATGTTATAGGAAGGATCTCAGATTTGGTATTAGAAGCATTGAGACATCACATCTCATGCTATAGGAAGGGTCTCAGGATTGGAATGGGAAGGAGTTGGATATCACATCTCATGTTATAGGAAGGGTCTCAGGATTGGAATGGGAAGCACTTCGATATCACATCTCATGTTATAGGAAGGCTCCCAGGTTTAGAAGGGGAAGGAGTTGGATATCACATTTCATGTTAGAGGTAGGATCTCAGGTTTGGTATTAGAGGCATTGAGATATAACATCTCATGCTATCAGAAGGGTCTCAGGATTGGAATGGGAAGGAGTTGGATATCACATCTCATGCTAAAGGGAGGGTCTCAGGTTTTTTATTAGCAACATTGAGATATCACATCCCATGCTAAAGGAAGGGTCTCAGGTTTGGAAGGGGAAGGATTTGGATATCATATCTCATGTTATAGGACGGGTCCCAGGTTTGGTATTAGAAGCTTTGAAATATCACATCTCATGCTAAAGGAAGGGTCTCAGGTTTGGAAGGGGAAGGATTTGGATATCATATCTCATGTTATAGGACGGGTCCCAGGTTTGGTATTAGAAGCTTTGAAATATCACATCTCATGCTATAGGAAGGGTCTCAGGATTGGAATGGGAAGGAGTTGGATATCACATCTCATGCTAAAGGAAGGGACTCAGGTTTGATAGAAGCATTGAGATATCACATCGCATGCTATAGGAAGGGTCTCAAGATTGGAATGGGAAGGAGTTGGATATCACATCTCATGCCATAGGAAGGGTCTCAGGTTTGGTCCAAGCATTGAGATATCACATCTCTGCTATCGGAACGGTCTCAGGATAGGAATGGGAAGGACTTAGATATCACATCTCATGCTATAGGGAGGGTCTCAGGTTTGGAAAGGGAAGGATTTGGATTTCACATCTCATGTTATAGGATGGTTCTCATGTTTGGTTTTAGAAGCATTGAGATATCACATCTAATGCTATCGGAAGGGTCTCAGGTTTGGAAAGGGAAGGATTTGGATTTCACATATTTTATTGGATGGTTCTCAGGTTTGGTTTTAGAAGCATTAAGATATCACATCTCAGGCTATAGGAAGGGTCTCAGGTTTCGAATGGGAAGGAGTTGGATACACATCTCATGTTATAGGAAGGATCTCAGGTTTGGTATTAGAAAAATTGTGATATCACATATCATGCTATAGGAAGGGTCTCAGGATTGGAATGGGAAGGAGTTGGATATCACATCTCATGCTAAAGGAAAGATCTCAGGTTTGGAAGGGGAAGGATTTGGACATCACATCTCATGTTTTAGGACGGGTGTCAGGTTTGGTATTAGAAGCATTGAGATATCACATCTCATGGTATAGGAAGGGTCTCAGGATTGGAATGGGAAGGAGTTTGATATCACATCTCATGCTAAAGGAAAGATCTCAGGTTTGGAAGGGGAAGGATTTGGACATCACATCTCATGTTTTAGGACGGGTGTCAGGTTTGGTATTAGAAGCATTGAGATATCACATCTCATGGTATAGGAAGGGTCTCAGGATTGGAATGGGAAGGAGTTGGATATCACATCTCATGCTAAAGGAAAGATCTCAGGTTTGGAAGGGGAAGGATTTGGACATCACATCTCATGTTTTAGGACGGGTGTCAGGTTTGGTATTAGAAGCATTGAGATATAACATCTCATGGTATAGGAAGGGTCTCAGGATTGGAATGGGAAGGAGTTTGATATCACATCTCATGCAATCGGAAGGGTCTCAGGTTTGGAATGGGAAGGAGTTGGATATCACATCTCATGTTATAGGAAGGATCTCAGGTTTATTATTAGAAGCATTGAGATATCACATCTCATGCTGTAGGAAGGGTCTCAGGATTGGAATCGGAAGGAGTTGTATTTGACATCTCATGCCATAGGAAGGGTCTCAGGTTTGGTATAAGCATTGAGATATCACATCTCTGCTATCGGAAGGGTCTCAGGATTGGAATGGGAAGGAGTTGGATATCCCATCTCATTATAGGAAGGGTCTCAGGTTTGGTATAAGCATTGAGATATCACATCTCTGCTATCGGAAGGGTCTCAGGATTGGAATGGGAAGGAGTTGGATATCCCATCTCATTATAGGAAGGGTCTCAGGTTTGGTATTAGAAGCATTGAGATATCAAGTCCCATGGTATAGGACGGGTCTCAGAATTGGAATGGGAAGGAGTTGGATATCACATCTCAAGCTATAGGAAGGGTGTCAGGATTGGAATGGGAAGGAGTTTGATATCACATCTCATGCCATGGTATGGGTCTCAGGTTTTGTAGAAGCATTGGGATATCACATCTCATGCTATCGGAAGGGTATCAGGATTGGATTTGGAAGGAGTTGGATATCCCATCTAATGCTATAGGAAGGGTCTCAGGTTGGAATGGGAAGGAGTTGGATATCACATCTCATGTTATAGGAAGGGTATCAGGATTGGAATGGGAAGGACTTGGATATCACATCTCATGCTATAGGAAGGCTATCAGGTTTGGAAGGGGAAGGAGTTGCATATCAAATTTTATTATAGAGGTAGGATCTCTGGTTTGGTATTAGAGGCATTGAGATATCACATCTCATGCTATAGGAAGGGTCTCACGATTGGAATGGGAAGGATTTGGATATCACATCTCATGCTATAGGAAGGGTCTCAGGTTTGGTATAAGCATTGAGATATCACATCTCATGCTATAAAAACGGTCTCAAGATTGCAATGGGAAGGAGTTGGATATCACATCTCATGTTATAGGAAGGATCTCAGATTTGGTATTAGAAGCATTGAGACATCACATCTCATGCTATAGGAAGGGTCTCAGGATTGGAATGGGAAGGAGTTGGATATCACATCTCATGTTATAGGAAGGGTCTCAGGATTGGAATGGGAAGCACTTCGATATCACATCTCATGTTATAGGAAGGCTCCCAGGTTTAGAAGGGGAAGGAGTTGGATATCACATTTCATGTTAGAGGTAGGATCTCAGGTTTGGTATTAGAGGCATTGAGATATAACATCTCATGCTATCAGAAGGGTCTCAGGATTGGAATGGGAAGGAGTTGGATATCACATCTCATGCTAAAGGGAGGGTCTCAGGTTTGGAAGGGGAAGGATTTGAATATCACATCTCGTGTTATAGGAAGGATCTCAGGTTTGGTATTAGAAGAATTGAAATATCACATCTCATGCTATCGGAAGGATCTCAGGTTTGGTATTAGAAGCATTGAGATATCACATCTCATGCTATCAGAACGGTCTCAGGATTGGAATGGGAAGGAGTTGGATATCACATCTCATGCTAAAGGGAGGGTCTCTGGTTTGGAAGGGGAAGGATTTGGATATCACATCTCATGTTATAGGAAGGATCTCAGGTTTGTTATTAGAAGCATTGAGATATCACATCTCATGCTATAGGAAGGGTCTCAGGATTGGAATGGGAAGGAGTTGGATATCATATCTCATGCTATAGGAAGGGTCTCAGGAATGGAATGGGAAGGAGTTTTATATGACATCTCATGCCATAGGAAGGATCTCATGTTTGGTATTAGAAGCATTGAGACATCACATCTCATGTTATAGGAAGGGTATCAGGATTGGAATTGGAAGGAGTTGGATATCACATCTCATGCTATAGGAAGGGTCTCAGGTTTGGTATAAGCATTGAGATATCACATCTCATGCTATAGGAAGGGTCTCAGGATTGGAATGGGAAGGAGTTGTATATGACATCTCATGCCATAGGAAGGGTCTCAGGTTTGGTATAAGCATTGAGATATCACATCTCTGCTATCGGAAGGGTCTCAGGATTGGAATGGGAAGGACTAGGATATCACATCTCAAGCTATAGGAAGGGTCTCAGGTTTGGTATAAGCATTGAGATATCACATCTCATGCTATAAGAAGGGTCTCAGGATTGGAATGGGAAGGAGTTGGATATCACATCTCATGTTATAGGACGGGTCTCAGGTTTGGTATTAGAAGCATTGTGATATCACATCTCATGCTATAGGAAGTGTCTCAGGATTGGAATGGGAAGGAGTTGGATATCACATCTCATGCTATAGGAAGGGTTTCAGGTTTGGTAGAAGCATTGAGATATCACATCTCATGCTATAGGAAGAGTCTCAGGTTTGGGAAGGGAAGGATTTGGATTTCACATCTCATGTTATAGGATGGTTCTCATGTTTGGTTTTTGAAGCATTGAGATATCACATCTCATGCTATCGGAAGGGTCTCAGGTTTGGAATGGGAAGGAGTTGGATATCACATCTCATGTTATAGGAAGGATCTCATGTTTGGTATTAGAAGCATTGAGATATCCCATCTCATGCTATAGGAAGGGTCTCAGGTTTGGAATGGGAAGGAGTTGGATATGACATCTCATGTTATAGGAAGGGTCTCAGGATTGGAATGGGAAGGATTTGGATATCGCATCGCTTGCTATATGAAGGGTCTCAGGTTTTTTATTAGAAACATTGAGATATCACATCTCATGCTATAGGAAGGGTTTTAGGATTGGAATGGGAAGTATTTGGATATCACATCTCATGCTAAAGGAAGGGTCTCAGGTTTGGAAGGGGAAGGATTTGGATATCATATCTCATGTTATAGGACGGGACCCAGGTTTGGTATAAGAAGCATTGAGATATCACATCTCATGGTATAGGAAGGGTCTCAGGGTTGGAATGGGAAGGAGTTGGATATCACATCTCATCCAATAGGAAGGGTCTCAGGATTGGAATGGGAAGGAATTGGATATCACATCTCATGTTATAGGAAGGGTCTCAGGTTTGGTAGAAGCGTTGAGATATCACATCTCTGCTATCGGAAGGGTCTCAGGATTGGATTGGGAAGGAGTTGGATATCCCTTCTCATGCTATAGGAAGGGTCTCAGGATTTGAATGGCAAGGAGTTGGATATCACATATCATGCCATAGGAAGGGTCTCAGGTTTGGCATAAGAAGGAGTTGGATATCCCATCTCATACTATAGGAAGGGTCTCAGGTTGGAATGGGAAGGACTTGGATATCACATCTCATGCTGTAGGAAGGCTCTCAGGTTTGGAAAGGGAAGGAGTAGGATATCACATTTCATGTTAGAGGTAGGATCTCAGGTTTGGTATTAGAGTCATTGAGATATCACATCTCATGCTATCAGAAGGGTATCAGGATTGGAATGGGAAGGAGTTGGATATCACATCTCATGCTAAAGGCAGGGTCTCAGGTTCGGAAGGGGAAGGATTTGGATATCACATCTCATGTTATAGGAAGGATCTCAGGTTTGGTATTAGAAGCATTGAGATATCACATCTCATGCTAACGGAAGGATCTCAGGTTTGGTATTAGAAGCATTGAGATATCACATCTCATGCTATAGGAAGGGTCTCAGGATTGGAATGGGAAGGAGTTGGATATCACATCTCATGTTATAGGAAGGATCTCAGGTTTGGTATTAGAAGCATTGAGATATCACATCTCATGCTATAGGACTGGTCTCAGGATTGGAATGGGAAGGAGTTGGATATCACATCTCATGCTAAAGGAAGGGTCTCAGTTTTGATAGAAGCATTGCGATTTCACATATCATGCTATAGGAAGGGTCTCAGGATTGGAATGGGAAGGAGTTGGATATCACATCTCATGCTATAGGAAGGGTCTCAGGTTTGGTATAAGCATTGAGATATCACATCTCTGCTATCGGAAGGGTCTCAGGATTGGAATGGGAAGGACTTAGATATCACATCTCATGCTATAGGGAGGGTCTCAGTATTGATATTAGAAGCATTGAGATATCACATCTCAAGCTATCGGAAGGGTCTCAGGATTGGAATGGGAAGGAGTTGGATATCACATCTCATGCTATAGGAAGGGTCTCAGGTTAGGAAGGGGAAGGAGTTGGATATCACATTTCATGTTAGAGGAAGGATCTCAGGTTTGGTATTGGAGGCCTTGAGATATCACATCTCATGCTATAGGAAGGGTCTCAGGATTGGAATGGGAAGGAGTTGGATATCACATCTCATGCTAAAGGCAGGGTCTCAGGTTCGGAAGGGGAAGGATTTGGATATCACATCTCATGTTATAGGAAGGATCTCAGGTTTGGTATTAGAAGCATTGAGATATCACATCTCATGCTAACGGAAGGATCTCAGGTTTGGTATTAGAAGCATTGAGATATCACATCTCATGCTATAGGAAGGGTCTCAGGATTGGAATGGGAAGGAGTTGGATATCACATCTCATGTTATAGGAAGGATCTCAGGTTTGGTATTAGAAGCATTGAGATATCACATCTCATGCTATAGGACTGGTCTCAGGATTGGAATGGGAAGGAGTTGGATATCACATCTCATGCTAAAGGAAGGGTCTCAGTTTTGATAGAAGCATTGCGATTTCACATATCATGCTATAGGAAGGGTCTCAGGATTGGAATGGGAAGGAGTTGGATATCACATCTCATGCTATAGGAAGGTTCTCAGGTTTGGTATAAGCATTGAGATATCACATCTCTGCTATCGGAAGGGTCTCAGGATTGGAATGGGAAGGACTTAGATATCACATCTCATGCTATAGGGAGGGTCTCAGTATTGATATTAGAAGCATTGAGATATCACATCTCAAGCTATCGGAAGGGTCTCAGGATTGGAATGGGAAGGAGTTGGATATCACATCTCATGCTATAGGAAGGGTCTCAGGTTAGGAAGGGGAAGGAGTTGGATATCACATTTCATGTTAGAGGAAGGATCTCAGGTTTGGTATTGGAGGCCTTGAGATATCACATCTCATGCTATAGGAAGGGTCTCAGGATTGGAATGGGAAGGAGTTGGATATCACATCTCAAGCTATAGGAAGGGTCTCAGGTTTGGTATAAGCATTGAGATATCACATCTCATGCTTTAAGAAGGGTCTCAGGATTGGAATGGGAAGGAGTTGGATATCACATCTCATGTTATAGGAAAGATCTCAGGTTTGGTATTAGAAGCATTGAGACATCACATCTCATGTTATAGGAAGGGTCTTAGTATTGGAATGGGAAGAAGTTGGATATCACATCTCATGCTATAGGAAGGGTCTCAGGTTTGGTATAAGCATTGAGATATCACATCTCATGCTATAGGAAGGGTCTCAGGATTGGAATGGGAAGGAGTTGTATATGACATCTCATGCCATAGGAAGGGTCTCAGGTTTGGTATACGCATTGAGATATCACATCACATTCTATAGGAAGGGTCTCAGGATTGGAATGGGAAGGACTTGAATATCACATCTCATGCTATAGGCAGGGTCTCAGGTTTGGAAAGGGAAGGAGATGGATATCACATTTCATGTTAGAGGTAGGATCTCAGGTTTGGTATTAGAGGCATTGAGATATCACATCTCATGCTATCAGAAGGGTCTCAGGATTGGAATGGGAAGGAGTTGTATATCACATCTCATGCTAAAGGGAGGGTCTCAGGTTTGGAAGGGGAAGGATTTGGAAATCACATCTCATGTAATAGGAAGGATCTCAGGTTTGGTATTAAAAGCATTGAGATATCACATCTCATGCTATCGGAAGTTTCTCAGGTTTGGTATTAGAGGCATTGAGATATCACATCTCATGCTATCATGAGGGTCTCAGGATTGGAATGGGAAGGAGTTGGATATCACATCTCATGTTATAGGAAGGATCTCAGGTTTGGTATTAGAAGCATTGAGATATCACATCTCATGCTATAGGAAGGGTCTCAGGATTGGAATGGGAAGGAGTTGGATATCACATCTTATGCTATAGGAAGGGTCTCAGATTTGGTATAAGCATTGAGATATCACATCTCATGCTATAGGAAGGGTCTCAGGATTGGAATGGGAAGGAGTTGGATATCACATCTCATGCTGTAGGAAGGGTCTCAGGTTTGGAACGGGAAGGAGTTAGATATCACATCTCATGTTATAGGAAGAGTCTCAGGTTTGGTATAAGCATTGAGATATCACATCTCTGCTATCGGAGGTGTCTCAGGATTGGGATGGGAAGGAATTGGATATCACATCTCATGCTATAGGAAGGGTATCAGGTTTGGAACGGGAAGGAGTTGGATATCCCATCTCATGTTATAGGACAGGTCTCAGGTTTGATATTAGAAGCATTGAGATATCACATCTCTGCTATTGGAAGGGTCTCAGGATTGGAATGGGAAGGACTCGGATATCAGAATTCATGTTATAGGAAGGGTCTCAGGTTTGGTATTAGAAGCATTGAGATATCACATCTCATGCTATAGGAAGGGTCTCAGGATTGAAATGGGAAGGACTTGGATATCACATCTCATGTTATAGGAAGGGTCTCAGGTTTGGTATTAGAAGCATTGAGATATCACATCCTTCCCCTTCCAAACCTTAGACCCTTCCTTTATCATGAGATGTGATATCCAACTCCTTCCCATTCCAATCCTGAGACCCTTCCGATATCGTGAGATGTGATATCTCAATGCTTCTAATATCAAACTTGAGACCCTCCCTATAGCATGAGATGTGATATCCAAGTCCTTCCCATTCCAATCCTGAGACCCTTCCTATAGCATGAGATGTGATATCTCAATGCTTCTAATACCAAACCTGAGACCCTTCCTATAACATGAGATGGGAATATCCAACTCCTTCCCATTCCAATCCTGAGACCCTTCCGATAGAAGAGATGTGATATCTCAATGCTTATACCAAACCTGAGATCCTTCCTATAGCATGAGATGTGATATCCTACTCCTTCCCATTCCAATCCTGAGACCCTTCCTATAGCATAAGATGTGATATCTCAATGCTTCTAATATCAAACTTGAGACCCTCCGTATAGCATGAGATGTGATATCCAAGTCCTTCCCATTCCAATCCTGAGACACTTCCTATAGCATGAGATGTGATATCTCAATGCTTCTAATACCAAACCTGAGACTCTTCCTATAACATGAGATGGGATAACCAACTCCTTCCCATTCCAATCATGAGACCCTTCCGATAGCAGAGATGTGATATCTCAAAGCTTATACCAAACCTGAGACCCTTCCTATGGCTTGAGATGTCATATACAACTCCTTCCCATTCCAATCCTGAGACCCTTCCGATACCGTGAGATGTGATATCTCAATGCTTATACCAAACCTGAGACCCTTCCTATAGCATGAGATGTGATATCCAACTCCTTCCCATTCCAATCCTGAGACCCTTCCTATAGCATGAGATGTGATGTCTCAATGCTTCTAATACCAAACCTGAGATCCTTCGTTTAACATGAGATGTGATATCCAACTCCTTCCATTCCAATCCTGAGACCCTTCCTATAGCATGAGATGTGATATCTCAATGCTTATACCAAACCTGAGACCCTTCCTATAGCATGAGATGTGATATCCAACTCCTTCCCATTCCAATCCTGAGACCCTTCCTATAGCATGAGATGTGATATCTCAATGCCTCTAATACCAAACCTGAGATCCTTCCTCTAACATGAAATGTGATATCCAACTCCTTCCCTTTCCAAACCTGAGAGCCTATCCATAGCATGAGATGTGATATCCAAGTCCTTCCCATTCCAATCCTTAGACCCTTCCTACAGCATGCAATATATATGATATCTCAATGATTCTAATAACAATCCTGAGACCCGTCCTATAACATGAGATGGGATATCCAACTCCTTCCCATCCCAATCCTGAGACACTTCCGATTGCAGAGATGTGATATCTCAATGCTTATACCAAACCTGAGACTCTTCCTATAACATGAGATGTGATATCTGTTAGGAAAGATTTCGTAATTGTAGGTAATTTTCCTTCCATGTGCCAACCCCTAAACTTTTTGCTGTTGTTTTTCACCTTGTTCTCGACTTTGCCAGAGAAGTGCAGCCTTCTGCCGCACTCCTCTGGGCTTTCGCTCCTTTCTTACGGGGAAACTGACATGACCTTAAAACAGTCAGTACCGGGAAACGCTGTTTTCCGTAGTTTCTTTTATCATGTTGCGGCTTTCGTGCAACATGACACAAGAGGGCACTGTAAGCTAAGTTACTGCTCTCTTGGGATTCTAGCCTTCTACAGGCCCTAGATACTCTTTCAGGATTGTAACTGATTGGTGCAAGTGATTCACGGACGGGAATGGTGGCAGCGATCGTTTCTTGTGTTTTGAGCTCCTTTTGGCGTTCTAAGCGCGTTTCTCGCACTTAACCCAAAATGGTGGCCTGGCTCCCAAAATGGCCAGACCACGAGGCTCCTTTGTCCTGTCCGCTGACCCTCTTGCTCCCTTCACCTTCCCCAGGTTGAGCCGACCCGGGGCCTTCCTTATTTGGGCATGTACTTTCCCGCGAAACACGGATGCTTTCGCGGGCTTCTACATGTCTTGTGTGTGCCTCCAGGATGTGGGCTGGGATGTCTGGTCCCGTGTGAATGCCTGGGACCACCGTGGTCCGTGATAGGTCCATGAATGGTGTGAGTGTTGATGAGCGGATCTCCCATTGGGTCCCCACCGTTTTGGCGCGAAGGGAACCGTGGATAAGAGGGGGCTGGAAACACCACTACCATGTCGATCTCCTGAGTTCTCACGAACGAAGGAATACAGGAGCCAAGTATCCAGCAACCAAGAGGCTGAACCGAGGAATCGCTGGTGACCCGCTGAAGGACTGCTCCTCTGCACTGCTGTCGCCTTGTGAAACCCTTTTTACCTTTGATCGAACCAGAAGGCCTGTACTAGTACTTCGACCCTTGGAATAGCGGGGACAGCTATTCTCGGCATCTTCACCAGCTCCTGCTAGTAAGCCTTCGGAAGCGTCTCTGGGCCATCCAGCAGACTGACCAGCCTACACAGGAGTCTTGCTCTGTAACTGCCACCAGGTTGTGTAGTATATCGAGTCCTTGTCACTCTCACACGATTCGTACACTTGGCGTTCCCAGGTCTGAAGTGAGTAGTGTACATTTGGCTCAGATACACACGGTCGCTCCGTTGCCCTGCTGTGGTAACAAACTGTGCGGGTTCCTTCGTTTGGGACGTCTTTTACTCAACTCTGCTGCTGCAGACTCAACACGACGACGAGACGTCCCCTGCTCTTCTGAACCTGCCAGCGACTGAAACTGACGCGGAGAAGCCTGGGTCTGCTTGCATCGGGGACCGGTGAGTAGCATAGCAAGGAACTGGTCGCCCTCCTGCAGGAGCCCATAGCTTTTCCCCGCTGTGTCAAAACAGCACGCCTTTCCGTACTCGCGCTCTGCTTCTGCCCACAGTGGAGGCTGCGCTTGAGTTGCGGAACACTGTTCTTCTTCGTTTGTGCACTAAACTGAACTGCCTGATCTCCCTCGAAGAGACTCCCCTTTTGCCCGTTGGCACCAGCGTGTTCAGGTACTTTTGAGCACAAGGCTCCACTCTTCGTAGGGCTCGGACTTCATTTTAGTTAGGTGCCTCTGAAGGCGGACTGGGTCTAAGCATTATTTCGCACTGCCTGTTTTCCTTCCCTTTTAGGTGGACTACACATTTCGTGCATCTAACGCTTGAGACTTGTTTGTATTTGTATATATATTGTATTGGTATGATATGTGTTGGTTTACTAGAGTTGTATTGTGATTTCTCGCTACGGTCATTGTTTTAAAGGCCTTGGAATAAATGTGTATATATTTTTAATATAGCACCTGTTTGGAGTAGTTTGTAAGTGTCCTTGCTTTGTGTGCTCATTGCAGGCTTTCAGTCACCCTCACCCCTCTTGAGACCTAGTCTTGACCGCCGCGATCGCTACCTTGATTAGTCTGGCTTGTCCAGAGGTTACCCTGTTCTAAGTAATTAGGTTGGCCTTCTGAACTTCTGCGCCACCAGGACAGAGTTCAGAAATCCGTCTTAACAAATTGGTGTACAGCGGTGGGATACCACTGAAGGTATCCAGTGTTGCGCACGAACTAAGGCATTTCAAGTTATTCCTACCAGGACACGTAGTGAATTGTTGTAGTATAACTTTCAAAAGGCCATAGTCCTATCTAACAGTATGGAAACAAATACCTTGTTAACTTTAAATGCTTCCAAATCAGAAACATTGAAAAAGATGTGTGCGGAGAGAGGTGTTTCCTCTCAAGGCACGAAATTGGATATGATCCAAAGAATCGTGGCGTGGCAAGAAGCGCAGCTTGACGCTATAACTTCTGAGGACAGTGCGGAAGGAGGTGGGGCTGCTCTCACTGGTAGAACCGACGGTTCTGCCGCTGCACTGATCCACCGCGACCACGAGGACAGGGAGGATGAGATGTCTAATGTTTCCTCTGCCAATGTTGATGGGGAGGCTATGCTTGAATTCAAGAAGCAAGAGCTGCGGTTTAGGCAGAAGGAGCTTGAATTCAGCATAGCCAAACTAAAAATCGAACAGTCAGAAAAACAGAAAGACAGGGATCACCAGTTGGAACTGGCCAAGCCTCAGGTTGCAAATGGGTCCAAGGGTCCTGGACATGGGTCTGGATCCTCCTCTCATCCACGGTTTCCGAAAGATCTGGTCAGTGTGTATGAGGAAAGGAATGACATTATGGACTGGCTGAATGCGTTTGAGTATGCATGCAAAGTTCAACAAGTTGACAATGCTGATAAGATTGCCTGGTTACTCAGCAGACTGCCCCATTCTGGCTGTAGTGCCATTATGGAAATGTCGAAGGCTGAGCGAGCTGATTTCGCAATGTTAAAGCAAACTCTCATTTTAAAGTTTGGGAAGACTCCGGCCCAATATTTGAAACGATTCATAGAGTATAAGAAAAAGGAAGGTGGTACTTGGGTATCTTACTGAATCCTTGAAAAAACTTAACTGGCTGGGTCGAAGGTTATAAGGTTTCTACCTTCGAAGGCATGATAAATCTTGTCATGCTGGAACACATTTTTGCATCTTCTTCCCCGGAGGTTAAGCAGCATTTGGCCGATTCGAAGGAGATAGATCCTAAGAAGCTGGCCATTGCAGCAGACTTATGGGTGTCACATCGAGTGTCCCATAAGGACAAAACTCATCCTGGTAAGCAGGAGGAAGGGAAAAAGTCCAAAGATAAGGAGGGTGGAGAATCTGATAAATCTTCTTCTCAAAAGGGCCACAAAAAGAAAAATAAGGGTAAGACACAAGAGAACTCACAGGGTAGTGGAGGTCAGCCTCCGAAACAGAACTCTGGTTACAATAAGCCTCCCTATGTAAACAGACCCAATGGATCTTGTTTTGCTTGTGGAGCAACTGACCACGTGAAGGGGGATCCCCGGTGTAAGGTTAGACCTTTGGGGGTCCACTCCGCTAATCTGGCCTTCTCCTCCTACGAGGAAGAAGAGATTACAGGAGCATCCTTCTCCTCAGACTCATTTCCCAGCAGGATAGAGGCTGAGGTAGTTTTAGTTTCCCTGGGTTCCTGGGAGCCTAAAGTCGCAGAGGCTTATGCTAGGATTCCAGATAATACCAAGCACTACTTTAGAGACAGTGTGCTGATCAATGGAGTAGATACTCCAGCTCTTAGGGATAGTGGGTGCAGTCGAACTGTAGTGGATTCTACCTTGGTAGACTCAGAGGAAGTTGCCAGAGCTACTCTGATGCCCACTAAGTTGGCTGACGGCCCACTCCGTATGTTCCCAGTAATACCTGTAAATCTTACTTTAAATAGTACAGCAGTCAGGATTCCAGTGAGCATTCAGAGAAACGTCCTGGGAAAGGTCTTGTTAGGTAATGATCTCAGAGCTTTAGGGCTCGTAGGAGACACTGCCGAAAGACCCTACACACGGTCTCAAGCACGGGCAGCATTGGCCAAGACCAATACGCCGCCCCAGCCGAAGGGGAAACCCAAGGCGAAAGGAGTCAACAAGTCAAGACGAGGGAAAGAGAATATTCCCCCGAGCTCGCCTACCACTGCGGTGGAGGAAGTTGGTCAATCGCCTGACGAGGAGGTGGCGATGCCTGAAGTATTTGACCCCAACGACCATCCTGAACTAAAAGACTTGTTAGTTGAAGGAGGTCCTGATAGGGACGAATTCAGTAAAGGCCAACATGAGTGCCCATCTCTGGAAGGCCTAAGGAGACAGGCCTGCTCCCAGCTTGAGGGTGAACCTCCTGGGACGCATAGGATTTATTGGGAAGGTGGACTCCTGTATAGTGAGCCCACAGAGTATACAGAAGGAGACCATAGGAGGTTGGTGGTTCCCCTTGCTGTTAGGCCCTTCCTCCTGCAGTTGGCGCATGAAGTGCTCCTTGCTGGTCACCTTGGTATTAAGAGGACCAAGCAAAGGTTATCCATGCACTTCTACTGGCCCAAGATGGGGGTGCAAGTAGAAAGTCACTGCAGGAGTTGTGCCTCCTGCCAGTTATCTGGTAAGGTTGGCTCGACAATCCAAGCTCCGTTGGTACCGCTCCCAGTTGTGGGGGTACCATTTGAAAGGGTAGGGATCGACATCGTTGGTCCCCTTGACCCGCAAACATCCTCGGGCAATAGGTTTATCCTGGTGCTGGTCGACCATGCAACCAGATATCCTGAGGCCATCCCATTGAAAACTGTAACTGCCAAGTCAGTTGCAAAAGCTTTACTTGGCATATTTACTAGGGTTGGCTTCCCTAAAGAAGTTGTGTCAGATCGTGGCAGCAACTTTATGTCGAAGTATATGCAGGCTATGTGGAAAGAATGTGGGGTCACCTACAAGTTCTCTTCTGCATACCACCCCCAGACCAATGGTCTGGTGGAACGTTTCAACAGAATGTTAAAAAGCATGATTGGGGCTCTGGAGAAGCTTCAGAGAAGACAATGGGATCTTCTTTTACCATGCTTACTGTTTGCCTAACGAGAGGTACCACGGGAGGGTGTTGGCTTCAGCCCCTTCAAACTTCTGTTTGGTCATCCTGTACGGGGACCCTTAGCCATAGTCAAAGAGGGATGGGAGATGCCCACTCCCCCTGTTACTACCAACGTAGTTGATTATGTGCTAGGGCTCAGAAAACGGATGGTACTTCTGATGGGCTTGGCTAGTGATAAATTGAAGGCAGTACAAGCGCTGGTGAAACATTGGTACGACCAGAAAGCTTCCCTCATCAACTTTACACCTGGTCAGCAAGTCCTGATCATGAATCCCATAAGGCCTTGAGCTTTACAGGACAAATGGTCAGGCCCTTACACAGTGGTGGAGCCCCTGGGTGAGGTTAACTATTTAGTGGACCTTGGAAGGCCTGGACAGGCTCCAAAAGTGTTTCACGTGAATAGGCTGAAGGCTTTCGTCCCAAGAGTCGAAATCGCAGCACTGTTACTGGCTTCAGATGTTGAGGAAGAGGAGTCTGAACCTCTCCCCGACCTGTTCCAAAGCAGTCCTTCAGATAGCTCCTTTGAGGGTGTCCGAGTGGCCCCTCACCTGACTTCTGATCAGCAGGCTGAGGTGAAAAGTTTGCTTAGGCAGTTTTCCCCCCTGTTTTCACAGTCGCCTGGTTTGACACCTTGGTGCAAACATAACATAGACACAGGAGACAGTGTACCTACCAAAAGTAGGGGATACAGGATGTCAGACAAAGTACGGTCTTATATTAAGACCGAGGTCAACAAGATGTTAGACCTTGGGGTGATTGAACCCTCTAGTAGTCCTTGGTCCAGCCCTGTGGTTTTCGTTCCTAAGGCAGGCACTTCTGAATTGAGGTTCTGCGTGGATTACAGGGCTCTGAATGCTGTCACCAAGACAGATGCACACCCCTTGCCTCGAACAGATGTGCTGGTGGATACTTTGGGTGCCTCCAAGTACCTCAGCACGTTTGACCTCACTGCTGGCTATTGGCAAATAGCTTTAGCAGAACATGCCAAGGAGAAGACAGCGTTTTCTACTCCAGACGGCCTTTACCAATTCCGGGTAATGCCGTTCGGGTTGAAGAATGCACCTGCCACTTTCCAGAGGCTTGTGCATCATGTTTTGAATGGGTTGGACGAATTCTGTCTTGCATATCTGGACGATATAGCAGTTTTCAGTGCCACCTGGGAAGACCATGTGAAACACCTCGGGATTGTGCTCCAGGCTCTTCAGAAAGCACACTTGACCATAAAGGCTAGTAAACGCCAGATTGGACAAGGCTCAGTGTTTTACCTTGGACATGAAGTAGGTGGAGGGAGGATACAGCCTCTACCCAGTAAAGTACAAGCAGTACAAGACTGGCCTACCCCCACTACACAAACCCAAGTGAGAGCCTTCTTAGGACTCACAGGGTATTACCGCAATTTTGTGGCAGACTATGGCACCATAGCTGCCCCTCTGACTGCCCTCACAACTCTGAAGAAATCCAAGAAGGTAACTTGGACCGACGAGTGTGAGAAGGCCTTCAATGGCTTAAAAGACTCCTTGTGCCAGGCCCCTGTCCTCAGGGCCCCTGATTATCAAAGACCTTTTATCATGCAGACGGACGCCTCTGACACTGGGATAGGAGCTGTACTATCGCAAGTAGATGAGAAGGGTAAGGGACACCCTATTGGTTTTATTAGTCGCCAGTTTAAGGACAGAGAGCTCAGATGGTCCACGGTAGAGAAAGAATGTTTCTCTGTTGTTTGGGCCCTAAGGAAGCTGAGGCCCTACCTTTATGGGACCCACTTCACTGTGCAAACTGACCATAAGCCCTTAAAGTGGCTAATAAACATGAAGGGGGAGAATCCAAAGTTGCTTAGGTGGTCCATAAGTCTACAAGGCTTCGACTTCACTATTGAGCATAGGCCAGGTGTCCAACATAGCAATGCTGATGGGTTGTGCAGAATGTTTAACCGACCTGAACAAGAGACTCATCCAGGGGTGGATTAGTTCCCCCTGTCCATAGTCTGGGAGGGGCGAGTGTTAGGAAAGATTTCGTAATTGTAGGTAATTTTCCTTCCATGTGGCAACCCCTAAACTTTTTGCTGTTGTTTTTCACCTTGTTCTCGACTTTGCCCGAGAAGTGCAGCCTTCTGCCGCACTCCTCTGGGCTTTCGCTCCTTTCTTACGGGGAAACTGTCATGCCCTTAAGACAGTCAGTACCAGGAAACGCTGGTTTCCGTAGTTTCTTGTATCATGTTGCGGCTTTCGTGCAACATGACACAAGAGGGCACTGTAAGCTAAGTTACTGCTCTCTTGGGTCTCTAGCCTTCTACAGACCCTAGATACTCTTTCAGGATTGTAACTGATTGGTGCAAGTGATTCACGGACGGGAATGGTGGCAGCGATCGTTTCTTGTGTTTTGAGCTCCTTTTGGCGTTCTAAGCGCGTTTCTCGCGCTTAACCCAAAATGGTGGCCTAGATCCCAAAATGGCCAGACCACGAGGCTCCTTTGTCCTGTCCGCTGACCGTCTTGCTCCCTTCACCTTCCCCAGGTCGAGCCGACCTGGGGCCTTCCTTATTTGGGCATGTGCTTTCCCGCGAAACACAGATGCTTTCGCAGGCTTCTACATGTCTTGTGTGTGCCTCCAGGATGTGGGCTGGGATGTCTGGTCCCAATACACATCCTGGGTGCCAGAGAGTCTAGGGTGGTGTGAATGCCTGGGACCACCGTGGTCCGTGATAGGTCCACGAATGGTGTGAGTGCTGATGAGCGGATCTCCCATTGGGTCCCCTCCGTTTTGGCGCGAAGGGAACCGGGGATAAGAGGGGGCTGGAAACACCACTACCATGTCGATCTCCTGAGTTCTCACGAACGAAGGAATACAGGAGCCAAGTATCCTGCAACCAAGAGGCTGAACCGAGGAATCGCTGGTGACCCGCTGAAGGACTGCTCCTCTGCACTGCTGTCGCCTTGTGAAACCCTTTTCACCTTTGATCGAACCAGAAGGCCTGTACTGGTACTTCGACCTTTGGAATAGCGGGGACAGCTATTCTCGGCATCTTCACCATCTCCTGCTAGTAAGCCTTCGGAAGCGTCTCTGGGCCATCCAGCAGACTGACCAGCCTACACAGGAGTCTTGCTCTGTAACCGCCACCAGGTTGTGTAGTATATCGAGTCCTTGTCACTCGCACATGATTCGTACACTTGGCGTTCCCAGGTCTGAAGTGAGTAGTGTACATTTGGCTCAGATACACACCGCCGCTCCGTTGCCCTGCTGTGGTAACTGTGCGGGTTCCTTCGTTTGGGACGTCTTTTACTCAACTCTGCTGCTGCAGACTAAACACGACGACGAGACGTCCCCTGCTCTTCTGAACCTGCCAGCAACTGAAACTGACGCGGAGAAGCCTGGGTCTGCTTGCATCGTGGACCGGTGAGTAGCATAGCTAGGAACTGGTCGCCCTGTTCCAAGAAATTAGGTTGGCCATCTGAACTTCTGCGCCACCAGGACAGAGTTCAGAAATCCGTCTTAACAATATCCAACTCCTTCCCGTTCCAAACCTGAGACCCTTCCTATAGCATGAGATGTGATATCCAACTCCTTCCCATCCCAATCCTGAGACATTTCCGATTGCAGAGATGTGATATCTCAATGCTTATACCAAACCTGAGACTCTTCCTATAACATGAGATATGATATCCAACTCCTTCCCGTTCCAAACCTGCGACCCTTCCTATAGCATGAGATGTGATATCCAACTCCTTCCCATTCCAATCCTGAAACCCTTCCGATAGCATGAGATGTGATATCTCAATGCTTCTAATACCAAACCTGAGATCCTTCCTATAACATGTGATGTGATATCCAAATTCTTCCCCTTCCAAACCTGAGACCCTCCCTTTAGCATGAGATGTGATATCCAACTCCTTCCCATTCCAATCCTGAGACCCTTATGATAGCATGAGATGTGATATCTCAATGCCTCTAATACCAAACCTGAGATCCTTCCTATAACATGAGATGTGATATCCAAATCCTTCCCCTTCCAAACCTGAGACCCTCCCTTTAGCATGAGATGTGATAGCCAACTCCTTCCCATTCCAATCCTGAGACCCTTCTGATAGCATGAGATGTGATATCTCAATGCCTCTAATACCAAACCTGATATCCTACCTCTAACATGAAATGTGATATCCAACTCCTTCCCTTTCAAAACCTGAGACCCTGCCTATAGCATGAGATGTGATATCCAAGTCCTTCCCATTCCAATCCTGAGACCCTTCCTATAGCATGTGATGTGATATCTCAATGCTTATACCAAACCTGAGACCCTTCCTATGGCATGAGATGTCATATACAACTCCTTCCCATTCCAATCCTGAGACCCTTCCTATAGCATGTGATGTTATATCTCAATGCTTATACCAAACCTGAGACCCTTCCTATAGCTTGAGATGTGATATCCAACTCCTTCCCATTCCGATCCTGAGACCCTTCCTATAGCATGAGATGTGATATCTCAATACTTCTAATACCAAACCTGAGATCCTTCCGATAACATGAGATGTGATATCCAAATCCTTCCCCTTCCAAACCTGAGACCCTCCCTTTAGCATGAGATGTGATATCCAACTCCTTCCCATTCCAATCCTGAGACCCTTCTGATAGCATGAGATGTGATATCTCAATGCTTCTAATACCAAACCTGAGATCCTTCCGATAGCATGAGATGTGATATCTCAATGCTTCTAATACCAAACCTGAGCTCCTTCTTATAACATGAGATGTGATATCCAAATCCTTCCCCTTCCAAACCTGAGACCCTCCCTTTAGCATGAGATGTGATATCCAACTCCTTCCCATTCCAATCCTGAGACCCTTCTGATAGCATGAGATGTGATATCTCAATGCCTCTAATACCAAACCTGAGATCCTACCTCTAACATGAAATGTGATATCCAACTCTTTCCCCTTCCAAACCTGAGAGCCTTCCCATAGCATGAGATGTGATATCCAACTCCTTCCCGTTCCAAACCTGAGACCCTTCCTATAGCATGAGATGTGATATCCAACTCCTTCCCATCCCAATCCTGAGACATTTCCGATTGCAGAGATGTGATATCTCAATGCTTATACCAAACCTGAGACTCTTCCTATAACATGAGATGTGATATCCAACTCCTTCCCATTCCAAACCTGAGACCCTTCCTATAGCATGAGATGTGATATCCAACTCCTTCCCATTCCACTCCTGAGACCCTTCCGATAGCATGAGATGTGATATCTCAATGCTTCTAATACCAAACCTGAGATCCTTCCTATAACATGTGATGTGATATCTAAATTCTTCCCCTTCCAAACCTGAGACCCTCCCTTTAGCATGAGATGTGATATCCAACTCCTTCCCATTCCAATCCTGAGACCCTTATGATAGCATGAGATGTGATATCTCAATGCCTCTAATACCAAACCTGAGATCCTTCCTATAACATGAGATGTGAGATCCAAATCCTTCCCCTTCCAAACCTGAGACCCTCCCTTTAGCATGAGATGTGATATCCAACTCCTTCCCATTCCAATCCTGAGACCCTTCTGATAGCATGAGATGTGATATCTCAATGCCTCTAATACCAAACCTGATATCCTACCTCTAACATGAAATGTGATATCCAACTCCTTCCCTTTCCAAACCTGAGACCCTACCTATAGCATGAGATGTGATATCCAAGTCCTTCCCATTCCAATCCTGAGACCCTTCCTATAGCATGTGATGTGATATCTCAATGCTTATACCAAACCTGAGACCCTTCCCATGGCATGAGATGTCATATACAACTCCTTCCCATTCCAATCCTGAGACCCTTCCTATAGCATGTGATGTGATATCTCAATGCTTATACCAAACCTGAGACCCTTCCTATAGCTTGAGATGTGATATCCAACTCCTTCCCATTCCAATCCTGAGACCCTTCCTATAGCATGAGATGTGATATCTCAATACTTCTAATACCAAACCTGAGATCCTTCCGATAACATGAGATGTGATATCCAAATCCTTCCCCTTCCAAACCTGAGACCCTCCCTTTAGCATGAGATGTGATATCCAACTCCTTCCCATTCCAATCCTGAGACCCTTCTGATAGCATGAGATGTGATATCTCAATGCTTCTAATACCAAACCTGAGATCCTTCCGATAGCATGAGATGTGATATCTCAATGCTTCTAATACCAAACCTGAGCTCCTTCTTATAACATGAGATGTGATATCCAAATCCTTCCCCTTCCAAACCTGAGACCCTCCCTTTAGCATGAGATGTGATATCCAACTCCTTCCTATTCCAATCCTGAGACCCTTCTGATAGCATGAGATGTGATATCTCAATGCCTCTAATACCAAACCTAAGATCCTACCTCTAACATGAAATGTGATATCCAACTCTTTCCCCTTCCAAACCTGAGAGCCTTCCTATAGCATGAGATGTGATATCCAACTCCTTCCCGTTCCAAACCTGAGACCCTTCCTATAGCATGAGATGTGATATCCAACTCCTTCCCATCCCAATCCTGAGACATTTCCGATTGCAGAGCTGTGATATCTCAATGCTTATACCAAACCTGAGACTCTTCCTATAACATGAGATGTGATATCCAACTCCTTCCCGTTCCAAACCTGAGACCCTTCCTATAGCATGAGATGTGATATCCAACTCCTTCCCATTCCAATCCTGAGACCCTTCCGATAGCATGAGATGTGATATCTCAATGCTTCTAATACCAAACCTGAGATCCTTCCTATAACATGTGATGTGATATCCAAATTCTTCCCCTTCCAAACCTGAGACCCTCCCTTTAGCATGAGATGTGATATCCAACTCCTTCCCATTCCAATCCTGAGACCCTTATGATAGCATGAGATGTGATATCTCAATGCCTCTAATACCAAACCTGAGATCCTTCCTATAACATGAGATGTGATATCCAAATCCTTCCCCTTCCAAACCTGAGACCCTCCCTTTAGCATGAGATGTGATATCCAACTCCTTCCCATTCCAATCCTGAGACCCTTCTGATAGCATGAGATGTGATATCTCAATGCCTCTAATACCAAACCTGATATCCTACCTCTAACATGAAATGTGATATCCAACTCCTTCCCTTTCCAAACCTGAGACCCTGCCTATAGCATGAGATGTGATATCCAAGTCCTTCCCATTCCAATCCTGAGACCCTTCCTATAGCATGTGATGTGATATCTCAATGCTTATACCAAACCTGAGACCCTTCCTATGGCATGAGATGTCATATACAACACCTTCCCATTCCAATCCTGAGACCCTTCCTATAGCATGTGATGTGATATCTCAATGCTTATACCAAACCTGAGACCCTTCCTATAGCATGAGATGTGATATCTCAATGCTTCTAATACCAAACCTGAGCTCCTTCTTATAACATGAGATGTGATATCCAAATCCTTCCCCTTCCAAACCTGAGACCCTCCCTTTAGCATGAGATGTGATATCCAACTCCTTCCCATTCCAATCCTGAGACCCTTCTGATAGCATGAGATGTGATATCTCAATGCCTCTAATACCAAACCTGAGATCCTACCTCTAACATGAAATGTGATATCCAACTCTTTCCCCTTCCAAACCTGAGAGCCTTCCTATAGCATGAGATGTGATATCCAAGTCCTTCCCATTCCAATCCTGAGACCCTTCCTATAACATGAGATTTGATATCCAACTCCTTCCCATTCCAACCTGAGACCCTTTCTATAGCATGAGATGGGATATCCAACTCCTTCCCAATCCAATCCTGATACCCTTCCGATAGCATGAGATGTGATATCCCAATGCTTATACCAAACCTGAGACCCATACTATGGCATGAGATGTGATATCAAACTCCTTCCCATTCCAATCCTGAGACCCTTCCTATAGCTTGAGATGTGATGTCCAACTCCTTCCCATTCCAATTCTGAGACCCTTCCTATACCATGAGACTTGATATCTCAATGCTTCTAATACCAACCTGAGACCCGCCCTATAACATGAGATGTGATATCCAAATCCTTCCCCTTCCAAACCTTAGACCCCTCCTTTATCATGAGATGTGATATCCAACTCCTTCCCATTCCAATCCTGAGACCCTTCCGATAACATGAGATGTGATATCTCAATGCTTCTAATATCAAACTTGAGACCCTTCCTATAGCATGAGATGTGATATCCAAGTCCTTCCCATTCCAATCCTGAGACCCTTCCTATAGCATGAGATGTGATGTATGTCTCAATACTTCTAATACCAAACCTGAGACCCTTCCTATAACATGAGATGAGAATATCCAACTCCTTCCCATTCCAATCCTGAGACCCTTCCGATAGCAGAGATGTGATATCGCAATGCTTATACCAAACCTGAGATCCTTCCTATAACATGAGATGTGATATCCAACTCCTTCCCATTCCAATCCTGAGACCCTTCCTATAGCATGAGATGTGATATCTCAATGCTTCTAATATCAAACGTGAGACCCTCCCTATAGCATGAGATGTGATATCCAAGTCCTTCCCATTCCAATCCTGAGACACTTCCTATAGCATGAGATGTGATATCTCAATGCTTCTAATACCAAACCTGAGACTCTTCCTATAACATGAGATGGGATATCCAACTCCTTCCCATTCCAATCCTGAGACCTTTCCGATAGCAGAGATGTGATATCTGAATGCTTATACCAAACCTGAGACCCTTCCTACGGCATGAGATGTCATATACAACTCCTTCCCATTCCAATCCTGAGACCCTTCCTATTGCATGAGATGTGATATCTCAATGCTTATACCAAACCAGAGACCCTTCCTATAGCATGAGATGTGATATCCAACTCCTTCCCATTCCAATCCTGAGACCCTTCCTATAGCATGAGATGTGATGTCTCAATGCTTCTAATACCAAACCTGAGATCCTTCCTATAACATGAGATGTGATATCCAACTCCTTCCATTCCAATCCTGAGACGCTTCCTATAGCATGAGATGTGATATCTCAATGCCTCTAATACCAAACCTGAGATCCTTCCTCTAACATGAAATGTGATATCCAACTCCTTCCCTTTCCAAACCTGAGAGCCTATCCATAGCTTGAGATGTGATATCCAAGTCCTTCCCATTCCAATCCTTACCCTTCCTACAGCATGCAATATGATATCTCAATGATTCTAATAACAATCCTGAGACCCGTCCTATAACATGAGATGGGATATCCAACTCCTTCCCATTCCAATCCTGAGACACTTCCGATAGCAGAGATGTGATATCTCAATGCTTATACCAAACCTGAGACCCTTCCTATAACATGAGATGTGATATCCAAATCCTTCCCCTTCCAAACCTGAGACCCTCCCTTTAGCATGAGATGTGATATCCAACTCCTTCCCATTCCAATCCTGAGAACCTTCTGATAGCATGAGATGTGATATCTCAATGCTTCTAATACCAAACCTGAGATCCTTCCGATAGCATGAGATGTGATATCTCAATGCTTCTAATACCAAACCTGAGATCCTTCCTATAACATGAGATGTGATATCCAAATCCTTCCCCTTCCAAACCTGAGACCCTCCCTTTAGCATGAGATGTGATATCCAACTCCTTCCCATTCCAATCCTGAGACCCTTCTGATAGCATGAGATGTGATATCTCATTGCCTCTAATACCAAACCTGAGATCCTACCTCTAACATGAAATGTGATATCCAACTCTTTCCCCTTCCAAACCTGAGAGCCTTCCTATAGCATGAGATGTGATATCCAAGTCCTTCCCATTCCAATCCTGAGAAACTTCTGATAGCAGAGATGTGATATCTCAATGCTTAGACCAAACCTGAGACCCTTCCTATAACATGAGATGTGATATCCAACTCCTTCCCGTTCCAAACCTGAGACCCTTTCTATAGCAAGAATCTAATATCCAACTCCTTCCCATTCCAATCCTGAGACCATTCCTATAGCATGAGATGTGATATCTCAATGCTTCTAATACCAAACCTGAGATACTTCCTATGACATGAGATGTGATATCCAATTCCTTCCCATTCCAAACCTGAGACCCTTCCTATAGCATGAGATGTGATATCTCAATGCTTCTAATACCAAACCTGATATCCATCCTATAACATGAGATGTGATATCCAAAACCTTCCCCTTCCAAACCAGAGACCCTCCCTTTAGCATGAGATGTGATATCCAACTCCTTCCCATTCCAATCCTGAGACATTTCTGATAGCATGAGATGTGATATCTCAATGCCTCTAATACCAAACCTGAGATCCTACCTCTAACATGAAATGTGATATCCAACTCCTTCCCCTTGCAAACCTGAGAGCCTTCCTATAGCATGAGATGTGATATCGAAGTATTTCCCATTCCAATCCTGAGACCCTTCCTATAACATGAGATGGGATATCCAACTCCTTCCCATTCCAATCCTGAGACCCTTCCGATAGCAGAGATGTGATATCTCAATGCTTATACCAAACCTGAGACCCTTCCTACGGCATGAGATGTCATATACAACTCCTTCCCATTCCAATCCTGAGACCCTTCCTATAGCATGAGATGTGATATCTCAATGCTTATACCAAACCTGAGACCCTTCATATAGCATGAGATGTGATATCCAACTCCTTCCCATTCCAATCCTGAGACCCTTCCTATAGCATGAGATGTGATGTCTCAATGCTTCTAATACCAAACCTGAGATCCTTCCTAAAACATGAGATGTGATATCCAACTCCTTCCATTCCAATCCTGAGACCCTTCCTATAGCATGAGATGTGATATCTCAATGCTTCTAATATCAAACTTGAGACCCTCCCTATAGCATGAGATGTGATATCCAAGTCCTTCCCATTCCAATCCTGAGACCATTCCTATAGCATGAGATGTGATATCTCAATACTTCTAATACCAAACCTGAGATCCTTCCGATAACATGAGATGTGATATCCAAATCCTTCCCCTTCCAAACCTGAGACCCTCCTTTTAGCATGAGATGTGATATCCAACTCCTTCCGATTCCAATCCTGAGACCATTCTGATAGCATGAGATGTGATATCTCAATGCTTCTAATACCAAACCTGAGATCCTTCCGATAGCATGAGATGTGATATCTCAATGCTTCTAATACCAAACCTGAGATCCTTCATATAACATGAGATGTGATATCCAAATCCTTCCCCTTCCAAACCTGAGACCCTCCCTTTAGCATGAGATGTGATATCCAAGTCCTTCCCATTCCAATCCTGAGACCCTTCTGATAGCATGAGATGTGATATCTCAATGCCTCTAATACCAAACCTGAGATCCTACCTCTAACATGAAATGTGATATCCAACTCTTTCCCCTTCCAAACCTGAGAGCCTACCTATAGCATGAGATGTGATATCCAAGTCCTTCCCATTCCAATCCTGAGACCCTTCCTATAACATGAGATGTGATATCCAACTCCTTCCCATTCCAACCTGAGACCCTTCCTGTAGCATGAGATGGGATATCCAACTCCTTCCAAATCCAATCCTGATAACCTTCCGATAGCATGAGATGTGATATCCCAATGCTTCTACCAAACCTGAGACCCATACTATGGCATGAGATGTGATATCAAACTCCTTCCCATTCCAATCCTGAGACTCTTCCTATAAAATGAGATGTGATATCCAACTCCTTCCCATTCCAATTCTGAGACCCTTCCTATACCATGAGACTTGATATCTCAATGCTTCTAATACCAAACCTGAGACCCGTCCTATAACATGAGATGTGATATCCAAATCCTTCCCCTTCCAAACCTTAGACCCTTCCTTTATCATGAGATGTGATATCCAACTCCTTCCCATTCCAATCCTGAGACCCTCCCTATAGCATGAGATGTGATATCCAAGTCCTTCCCATTCCAATCCTGAGACCCTTCCTATAGCATGAGATGTGATATCTCAATGCTTCTAATACCAAACCTGAGACCCTTCCTATAACATGAGATGGGAATATCCAACTCCTTCCCATTCCAATCCTGAGACCCTTCCGATAACAGAGATGTGATATCTCAATGCTTATACCAAACCTGAGATCCTTCCTATAACATGAGATGTGATATCCAACTTCTTCCCATTCCAATCCTGAGACAGTTCCTATACCATGTGATGTGATATCTCACTGCTTATACCAAACCTGAGACCCTTCCTATAGCATGAGATGTGATATCCAACTCCTTCCCATTCCAATCCTGAGACCCTTCCTATAGCATGAGATGTGATATCTCAATGCTTCTAATACCAAACCTGAGACTCTTCCTATAACATGAGATGGGATATCCAACTCCTTCCCATTCCAATCCTGAGACCCTTCCGATAGCAGAGATGTGATATCTCAATGCTTATACCAAACCTGAGACCCTTCCTACGGCATGAGATGTCATATACAACTCCTTCCCATTCCAATCCTGAGACCCTTCCTATAGCATGAGATGTGATATCTCAATGCTTATACCAAACCTGAGACCCTTCATATAGCATGAGATGTGATATCCAACTCCTTCCCATTCCAATCCTGAGACCCTTCCTATAGCATGAGATGTGATGTCTCAATGCTTCTAATACCAAACCTGAGATCCTTCCTAAAACATGAGATGTGATATCCAACTCCTTCCATTCCAATCCTGAGACCCTTCCTATAGCATGAGATGTGATATCTCAATGCTTCTAATATCAAACTTGAGACCCTCCCTATAGCATGAGATGTGATGTCCAAGTCCTTCCCATTCCAATCCTGAGACCATTCCTATAGCATGAGATGTGATATCTCAATACTTCTAATACCAAACCTGAGATCCTTCCGATAACATGAGATGTGATATCCAAATCCTTCCCCTTCCAAACCTGAGACCCTCCTTTTAGCATGAGATGTGATATCCAACTCCTTCCGATTCCAATCCCGAGACCATTCTGATAGCATGAGATGTGATATCTCAATGCTTCTAATACCAAACCTGAGATCCTTCCGATAGCATGAGATGTGATATCTCAATGCTTCTAATACCAAACCTGAGATCCTTCCTATAACATGAGATGTGATATCCAAATCCTTCCACTTCCAAACCTGAGACCCTCCCTTTAGCATGAGATGTGATATCTCAATGCTTCTAATAACAAACCTGAGATCCTACCTCTAACATGAAATGTGATATCCAACTCTTTCCCCTTCCAAACCTGAGAGCCTACCTATAGCATGAGATGTGATATCCAAGTCCTTCCCATTCCAATCCTGAGACCCTTCCTATAACATGAGATGTGATATCCAACTCCTTCCCATTCCAACCTGAGACCCTTCCTGTAGCATGAGATGGGATATCCAACTCCTTCCAAATCCAATCCTGATAACCTTCCGATAGCATGAGATGTGATATCCCAATGCTTCTACCAAACCTGAGACCCATACTATGGCATGAGATGTGATATCAAACTCCTTCCCATTCCAATCCTGAGACTCTTCCTATAAAATGAGATGTGATATCCAACTCCTTCCCATTCCAATTCTGAGACCCTTCCTATACCATGAGACTTGATATCTCAATGCTTCTAATACCAAACCTGAGATCCTTCCTATAACATGAGATGTGATATCCAAATCCTTCCCCTTCCAAACCTGAGACCCTCCCTTTAGCATGAGATGTGATATCCAAGTCCTTCCCATTCCAATCCTGAGACCCTTCTGATAGCATGAGATGTGATATCTCAATGCCTCTAATACCAAACCTGAGATCCTACCTCTAACATGAAATGTGATATCCAACTCTTTCCCCTTCCAAACCTGAGAGCCTACCTATAGCATGAGATGTGATATCCAAGTCCTTCCCATTCCAATCCTGAGACCCTTCCTATAACATGAGATGTGATATCCAACTCCTTCCCATTCCAACCTGAGACCCTTCCTGTTGCATGAGATGGGATATCCAACTCCTTCCAAATCCAATCCTGATAACCTTCCGATAGCATGAGATGTGATATCCCAATGCTTCTACCAAACCTGAGACCCATACTATGGCATGAGATGTGATATCAAACTCCTTCCCATTCCAATCCTGAGACTCTTCCTATAAAATGAGATGTGATATCCAACTCCTTCCCATTCCAATTCTGAGACCCTTCCTATACCATGAGACTTGATATCTCAATGCTTCTAATACCAAACCTGAGACCCGTCCTATAACATGAGATGTGATGTCCAAATCCTTCCCCTTCCAAACCTTAGACCCTTCCTTTATCATGAGATGTGATATCCAACTCCTTCCCATTCCAATCCTGAGACCCTCCCTATAGCATGAGATGTGATATCCAAGTCCTTCCCATTCCAATCCTGAGACCCTTCCTATAGCATGAGATGTGATATCTCAATGCTTCTAATACCAAACCTGAGACCCTTCCTATAACATGAGATGGGAATATCCAACTCCTTCCCATTCCAATCCTGAGACCCTTCCGATAACAGAGATGTGATATCTCAATGCTTATACCAAACCTGAGATCCTTCCTATAACATGAGATGTGATATCCAACTTCTTCCCATTCCAATCCTGAGACAGTTCCTATAGCATGAGATGTGATATCTCACTGCTTATACCAAACCTGAGACCCTTCCTATAGCATGAGATGTGATATCCAACTCCTTCCCATTCCAATCCTGAGACCCTTCCTATAGCATGAGATGTGATATCTCAATGCTTCTAATACCAAACCTGAGACTCTTCCTATAACATGAGATGGGATATCCAACTCCTTCCCATTCCAATCCTGAGACCCTTCCGATAGCAGAGATGTGATATCTCAATGCTTATACCAAACCTGAGACCCTTCCTACGGCATGAGATGTCATATACAACTCCTTCCCATTCCAATCCTGAGACCCTTCCTATAGCATGAGATGTGATATCTCAATGCTTATACCAAACCTGAGACCCTTCATATAGCATGGGATGTGATATCCAACTCCTTCCCATTCCAATCCTGAGACCCTTCCTATAGCATGAGATGTGATGTCTCAATGCTTCTAATACCAAACCTGAGATCCTTCCTAAAACATGAGATGTGATATCCAACTCCTTCCATTCCAATCCTGAGACCCTTCCTATAGCATGAGATGTGATATCTCAATGCTTCTAATATCAAACTTGAGACCCTCCCTATAGCATGAGATGTGATATCCAAGTCCTTCCCATTCCAATCCTGAGACCATTCCTATAGCATGAGATGTGATATCTCAATACTTCTAATACCAAACCTGAGATCCTTCCGATAACATGAGATGTGATATCCAAATCCTTCCCCTTCCAAACCTGAGACCCTCCTTTTAGCATGAGATGTGATATCCAACTCCTTCCGATTCCAATCCTGAGACCATTCTGATAGCATGAGATGTGATATCTCAATGCTTCTAATACCAAACCTGAGATCCTTCCGATAGCATGAGATGTGATATCTCAATGCTTCTAATACCAAACCTGAGATCCTTCCTATAACATGAGATGTGATATCCAAATCCTTCCCCTTCCAAACCTGAGGCCCTCCCTTTAGCATGAGATGTGATATCCAACTCCTTCCCATTCCAATCCTGAGACCCTTCTGATAGCATGAGATGTGATATCTCAATGCCTCTAATACCAAACCTGAGATCCTACCTCTAACATGAAATGTGATATCCAACTCTTTCCCCTTCCAAACCTGAGAGCCTTCCTATAGCATGAGATGTGATATCCAAGTCCTTCCCATTCCAATCCTGAGACCCTTCCTATAACATGAGATGTGATATCCAACTCCTTCCCATTCCAACCTGAGACCCTTCCTATAGCATGAGATGGGATATCCAACTCCTTGGAATTCCAATCCTGATACCCTTCCGATAGCATGAGATGTGATATCCCAATGCTTATACCAAACCTGAGACCCATACTATTGCATGAGATGTGATATCAAACTCCTTCCCATTCCAATCCCGAGACCCTTCCTATAGCTTGAGATGTGATATCCAACTCCTTCTCATTCCAATTCTGAGACCCTTCCTATACCATGAGACTTGATATCTCAGTGCTTCTAATACCAAACCTGAGACCTGTCCTATAACATGAGATGTGATATCCAAATCCTTCCCCTTCCAAACCTTCGACCCTTCCTTTATCATGAGATGTGATATCCAACTCCTTCCCATTCCAATCCTGAGACCCTTCCGATATCATGAGATGTGATATCTCAATGCTTCTAATATCAAACTTGAGACCCTCCCTATAGCATGAGATGTGATATCCAAGTCCTTCCCATTCCAATCCTGAGACCCTTCCTATAGCATGAGATGTGATATCTCAATGCTTCTAATACCAAACCTGAGACCCTTCCTATAACATGAGATGGGAATATCCAACTCCTTCCCATTCCAATCCTGAGACCCTTCCGATAGAAGAGATGTGATATCTCAATGCTTATACCAAACCTGAGATCCTTCCTATAGCATGAGATGTGATATCCTACTCCTTCCCATTCCAATCCTGAGACCCTTCCTATAGCATGAGATGTGATATCTCAATGCTTCTAATATCAAACTTGAGACCCTCCCTATAGCATGAGATGTGATATCCAAGTCCTTCCCATTCCAATCCTGAGACACTTCCTATAGCATGAGATGTGATATCTCAGTGCTTCTAATACCAAACCTGAGACTCTTCCTATAACATGAGATGGGATATCCAACTCCTTCCCATTCCAATCCTGAGACCCTTCCGATAGCAGAGATGTGATATCTCAAAGCTTATACCAAACCTGAGACCCTTCCTATGGCTTGAGAGGTCATATACAACTCCTTCCCATTCCAATCCTGAGACCCTTCCGATAGCATGAGATGTGATATCTCAATGCTTATACCAAACCTGAGACCCTTCCTATAGCATGAGATGTGATATCCAACTCCTTCCCATTCCAATCCTGAGACCCTTCCTATAGCATGAGATGTGATGTCTCAATGCTTCTAATACCAAACCTGAGATCCTTCGTTTAACATGAGATGTGATATCCAACTCCTTCCATTCCAATCCTGAGACCCTTCCTATAGCATGAGATGTGATATCTCAATGCTTATACCAAACCTGAGACCCTTCCTATAGCATGAGATGTGATATCCAACTCCTTCCCATTCCAATCCTGAGACCCTTCCTATAGCATGAGATGTGATATCTCAATGCCTCTAATACCAAACCTGAGATCCTTCCTCTAACATGAAATGTGATATCCAACTCCTTCCCTTTCCAAACCTGAGAGCCTATCCATAGCATGAGATGTGATATCCAAGTCCTTCCCATTCCAATCCTTAGACCCTTCCTACAGCATGCAATATGATATCTCAATGATTCTAATAACAATCCTGAGACCTGTCCTATAACATGAGATGGGATATCCAACTCCTTCCCATCCCAATCCTGAGACACTTCCGATTGCAGAGATGTGATATCTCAATGCTTATACCAAACCTGAGACTCTTCCTATAACATGAGATGTGATATCTGTTAGGAAAGATTTAATAATTGTAGGTAATTTTCCTTCCATGTGGCAACCCCTAAACTTTTTGCTGTTGTTTTTCACCTTGTTCTCGACTTTGCCAGAGAAGTGCAGCCTTCTGCCGCACTCCTCTGGGCTTTCGCTCCTTTCTTACGGGGAAACTGACATGCCCTTAAAACAGTCAGTACCGGGAAACGCTGTTTTCCGTAGTTTCTTTTATCATGTTGCGGCTTTCGTGCAACATGACACAAGAGGGCACTGTAAGCTAAGTTGCTGCTCTCTTGGGATTCTAGCCTTCTACAGGCCCTAGATACTCTTTCAGGATTGTAACTGATCGGTGCAAGTGATTCACGGACGGGAATGGTGGCAGCGATCGTTTCTTGTGTTTTGAGCTCCTTTTGGCGTTCTAAGCACGTTTCTCGCACTTAACCCAAAATGGTGGCCTGGCTCCCAAAATGGCCAGACCACGAGGCTCCTTTGTCCTGTCCGCTGACCGTCTTGCTCCCTTCACCTTCCCCAGGTCAAGCCGACCCGGGGCCTTCCTTATTTGGGCATGTACTTTCCCGCGAAACACGGATGCTTTCGCGGGCTTCTACATGTCTTGTGTGTGCCTCCAGTATGTGGGCTGGGATGTCTGGTCCCGTGTGAATGCCTCGGACCACCGTGGTCCGTGATAGGTCCACGAATGGTGTGAGTGTTGATGACCGGATCTCCCATTGGGTCCCCACCGTTTTGGCGCGAAGGGAACCGTGGATAAGAGGGGGCTGGAAACACCACTACCATGTCGATCTCCTGAGTTCTCACGAACGAAGGAATACAGGAGCCAAGTATCCTGCAACCAAGAGGCTGAACCGAGGAATCGCTGGTGACCCGCTGAAGGACTGCTCCTCTGCACTACTGTCGCCTTGTGAAACCCTTTTCACCTTTGATCGAACCAGAAGGCCTGTACTAGTACTTCGACCCTTGGAATAGCGGGGACACCTATTCTCGGCATCTTCACCATCTCCTGCTAGTAAGCCTTCGGAAGCGTCTCTGGGCCATCCAGCAGACTGACCAGCCTACACAGGAGTCTTGCTCTGTAACCGCCACCAGGTTGTGTAGTATATCGAGTCCTTGTCACTCTCACACGATTCGTACACTTGGCGTTCCCAGGTCTGAAGTGAGTAGTGTACATTTGGCTCAGATACACACGGCCGCTCCGTTGCCCTGCTGTGGTAACAAACTGTGCGGGTTCCTTCGTTTGGGACGTCTTTTACTCAACTCTGCTGCTGCAGACTCAACACGACGACGAGACGTCCCCTGCTCTTCTGAACCTGCCAGCGACTGAAACTGACGCGGAGAAGCCTGGGTCTGCTTGCATCGGGGTCCGGTGAGTAGCATAGCTAGGAACTGGTCGCCCTCCTGCAGGAGCCCATAGCTTTTCCCCGCTGTGTCAAAACAGCACGCCTTTCCGTACTCGCGCTCTGCTTCTGCCCACAGTGGAGGCTGCGCTTGAGTCGCGGAACACTGTTGTTCTTCGTTTGTGCACTAAACTGAACTGCCTGATCTCCTTCGAAGAGACTCCCCTTTTGCCCGTTGGCACCAGCGTGTGCAGGTACTTTTGAGCACAAGGCTCCACTCTTCGTAGGGCTCGGACTTCCTTTTAGTTAGGTGCCTCTGAAGGCGGACTGGGTCTAAGCATTATTTCACACTGCCTGTTTTCCTTCCCTTTTAGGTGGACTACACATTTCGTGCATCTAACGCTTGAGACTTGTTTGTATTTGTATATATATTGTATTGGTATGGTATGTGTTGGTTTACTAGAGTTGTATTGTGATTTCTCGCTACGGTCATTGTTTTAAAGGCCTTGGAATAAATGTGTATATATTTTTAATATAGCACCTGTTTGGAGTAGTTTGTAAGTGTCCTTGCTTTGTGTGCTCATTGCAGGCTTTCAGTCACCCTCACCCCTCTTGAGACCTAGTCTTGACCGCCGCGATCGCTACCTTGATTGGTCTGGCTTGTCCAGAGGTTACCCTGTTCCAAGTAATTAGGTTGGCCTTCTGAACTTCTGCGCCACCAGGACAGAGTTCAGAAATCCGTCTTAACAAATTGGTGTACAGCGGTGGGATACGACTGAAGGTATCCAGTGTTGCGCACGAACTAAGGCATTTCAAGTTATTCCTACCAGGACACGTAGTGAATTGTTGTAGTATAACTTTAAAAAGGCCATAGTCCTATCTAACAGTATGGAAACAAATACCTTGTTAACTTTAAATGCTTCCAAATCAGAAACATTGAAAAAAATGTGTGCGGAGAGAGGTGTTTCCTCTCAAGGCACGAAATTGGATATGATCCAAAGAATCGTGGCGTGGCAAGAAGCGCAGCTTGACGCTATAACTTCTGAGGACAGTGCGGAAGGAGGTGGGGCTGCTCTCACTGGTAGAACCGACGGTTCTGCCGCTGCACTGATCCACCGCGACCACGAGGACAGGGAGGATGAGATGTCTAATGTTTCCTCTGCCAGTGTTGATGGGGAGGCTATGCTTGAATTCAAGAAGCAAGAGCTGCGGTTTAGGCAGAAGGAGCTTGAATTCAGCATAGCCAAACTAAAAATCGAACAGTCAGAAAAACAGAAAGACAGGGATCACCAGTTGGAACTGGCCAAGCTTCAGGTTGCAAATGGGTCCAAGGGTCCTGGACATGGGTCTGGGGCCTCCTCTCATCCACGGTTTCCGAAAGATCTGGTCATTGTGTATGAGGAAAGGAATGATATTATGGACTGGATGAATGCGTTTGAGTATGCATGCGAAGTTCAACAAGTTGACAATGCTGATAAGATTGCCTGGTTACTCAGCAGACTGCCCCATTCTGGCTGTAGTGCCATTATGGAAATGTCGAAGGCTGAGCAAGCTGATTTCGCAATGTTAAAGCAAACTCTCATTTTAAAGTTTGGGAAGACTCCGGCCCAATATTTGAAACGATTCATAGAGTATAAGAAAAAGGAAGGTGGTACTTGGGTATCTTATGTCACTGAATCCTTGAAAAACTTAACTGGCTGGGTCGAAGGTTATAAGGTTTCTACCTTCGAAGGCATGATAAATCTTGTCATGCTGGAACACATTTTTGCATCTTCTTCCCCGGAGCTTAAGCAGCATTTGGCCGATTCGAAGGAGATAGATCCTAAGAAGCTGGCCATTGCAGCAGACTTATGGGTGTCACATCGAGTGTCCCATAAGGACAAAACTCATCCTGGTAAGCAGGAGGAAGGGAAAAAGTCCAAAGATAAGGAGGGTGGAGAATCTGATAAATCTTCTTCTCAAAAGGGCCACAAAAAGAAAAATAAGGGTAAGGCACAAGAGAACTCACAGGGTAGTGGAGGTCAGCCTCCGAAACAGAACTCTGGTTTTAATAAGCCTCCCTATGTAAACAGACCCAATGGATCTTGTTTTGCTTGTGGAGCAACTGACCACGTGAAAGGGGATCCCCGGTGTAAGGTTTGACCTTTGGGGGTCCACTCCGCTAATCTGGCCTTCTCCTCCTACGAGGAAGAAGAGATTACAGGAGCATCCTTCTCCTCAGACTCATTTCCCAGCGGGATAGAGGCTGAGGTAGTTTTAGTTTCCCTGGGTTCCTGGGAGCCTAAAGTCGCAGAGGCTTATGCTAGGATTACAGATAATATCAAGCACTACTTTAAAGACAGTGTGCTGATCAATGGAGTAGATACTTCAGCTCTTAGGGATAGTGGGTGCAGTCGAACTGTAGTGGATTCTACCTTGGTAGACTCAGAGGAAGTTGCCAGAGCTACTCTGATGCCCACTAAGTTGGCTGACGGCCCACTCCGTATGTTCCCAGTAATACCTGTAAATCTTACTTTAAATGGTACAGCAGTCAGGATTCCAGTGAGCATTCAGAGAAACGTCCCGGGAAAGGTCTTGTTAGGTAATGATCTCAGAGCTTTAGGGCTCGTAGGAGACACTGCCGAGAGACCCTACACACGGTCTCAAGCACGGGCAGCATTGGCCAAGACCAATACGCCGCCCCAGCCGAAGGGGAAACCCAAGGCGAAAGGAGTCAACAAGTCAAGACGAGGGAAAGAGAATATTCCCCCGAGCTCGCCTACCACTGCGGTGGAGGAAGTTGGTCAATCGCCCGGGCCTGACGAGGAGGTGGCGATGCCTGAAGTATTTGACCCCAACGACCATCCTGAACTAAAAGACTTGTTAGTTGAAGGAGGTCCTGATAGGGACGAATTCAGTAAGAGCCAACGTGAGTGCCCATCTCTGGAAGGCCTAAGGAGACAGGCCTGCTCCCAGCTTGAGGGTGAACCTCCTGGGACGCATAGGATTTATTGTGAAGGTGGACTCCTGCATAGTGAGCCCACAGAGTCTACAGAAGGAGACCATAGGAGGTTGGTTGTTCCCCTTGCTGTTAGGCCCTTCCTCCTGCAGTTGGCGCATGAAGTGCTCCTTGCTGGTCACCTTGGTATTAAGAGGAGCAAGCAAAGGTTATCCATGCACTTCTACTGGCCCAAGATGGGGGTGCAAGTAGAAAGTCACTGCAGGAGTTGTGCCTCCTGCCAGTTATCTGGTAAGGTTGGCTCGACAATCCAAGCTCCGTTGGTACTGCTCCCAGTTGTGGGGGTACCATTTGAAAGGGTAGGGATCGACATCGCTGGTCCCCTTGACCCGCAAACATCCTCGGGCAATAGGTTTATCCTGGTGCTGGTCGACCATGCAACCAGATATCCTGAGGCCATCCCATTGAAAACTGTAACTGCCAAGTCAGTTGCAAAAGCTTTACTTGGTATATTTACTAGGGTTGGCTTCCCTAAAGAAGTTGTGTCAGATCGTGGCAGCAACTTTATGTCAAAGTATATGCAGGCTATGTGGAAAGAATGTGGGGTCACCTACAAGTTCTCTTCTGCATACCACCCCCAGACCAATGGTCTGGTGGAACGTTTCAACAGAACGTTAAAAAGCATGATTGGGGCTCTGGAGAAGCTTCAGAGAAGACAATGGGATCTTCTTTTACCATGCTTACTGTTTGCCTACCGAGGGGTACCACAGGAGGGTGTTGGCTTCAGCCCCTTCAAACTTCTGTTTGGTCATCCTGTACGGGGACCCTTAGCCATAGTCAAAGAGGGATGGGAGATGCCCACTCCCCCTGTTACTACCAACGTAGTTGATTATGTGCTAGGGCTCAGAAAACAGATGGTACTTCTGATGGGCTTGGCTAGTGATAAATTGAAGGCAGGACAAGCACTGGTGAAACATTGGTACGACCAGAAAGCTTCCCTCATCAACTTTACACCTGGTCAGCAAGTCCTGATCATGAATCCCATAAGGCCTTGAGCTTTACAGGACAAATGGTCAGGCCCTTACACAGTGGTGGAGCCCCTGGGTGAGGTTAACTATTTAGTGGACCTTGGAAGGCCTGGACAGGCTCCAAAAGTGTTTCACGTGAATAGGCTGAAGGCTTTCGTCCCAAGAGTCGAAATCGCAGCACTGTTACTGGCTTCAGATGTTGAGGAAGAGGAGTCTGAACCTCTCCCTGACCTGTTCCAAAGCGGTCCTTCAGATAGCTCCTTTGAGGGTGTCCGAGGGGCCCCTCACCTGACTTCTGATCAGCAGGCTGAGGTGAAAAGTTTGTTTAGGCAGTTTTCCCCCCTGTTTTCACAGTCGCCTGGTTTGACACCTTGGTGCAAACATAACATAGACACAGGAGACAGTGTACCTACCAAAAGTAGGGGATACAGGATGTCAGACAAAGTACGGTCTTATATTAAGACCGAGGTCAACAAGATGTTAGACCTTGGGGTGATTGAACCCTCTAGTAGTCCTTGGTCCAGCCCTGTGGTTTTCGTTCCAAAGGCAGGCACTTCTGAATTGAGGTTCTGCGTGGATTACAGGGCTCTGAATGCTGTCACCAAGACAGATGCACACCCCTTGCCTCGAACAGATGAGCTGGTGGATACTTTGGGTGCCTCCAAGTACCTCAGCACGTTTGACCTCACTGCTGGCTATTGGCAAATAGCTTTAGCAGAACATGCCAAGGAGAAGACAGCGTTTTCTACTCCAGACGGCCATTACCAATTCCGGGTAATGCCGTTCGGGTTGAAGAATGCACCTGCCACTTTCCAGAGGCTTGTGCATCATGTTTTGAATGGGTTGGACGAATTCTGTCTTGCATATCTGGACGATATAGCAGTTTTCAGTGCCACCTGGGAAGACCATGTGAAACACCTCGGGATTGTGCTCCAGGCTCTTCAGAAAGCACACTTGACCATAAAGGCTAGTAAATGCCAGATTGGACAAGGCTCAGTGTTTTACCTTGGACATGAAGTAGGTGGAGGGAGGATACAGCCTCTACCCAGTAAAGTACAAGCAGTACAAGACTGGCCTACCCCCACTACACAAACCCAAGTGAGAGCCTTCTTAGGACTCACGGGGTATTACCGCAATTTTGTGGCAGACTATGGCACCATAGCTGCCCCTCTGACTGCCCTCACAACTCTGAAGAAACCCAAGAAGGTAACTTGGACCGACGAGTGTGAGAAGGCCTTCAATGGCTTAAAAGACTCCTTGTGCCAGGCCCCTGTCCTCAGGGCCCCTGATTATCAAAGACCTTTTATCGTGCAGACGGACGCCTCTGACACTGGGATAGGAGCTGTACTATCGCAAGTAGATGAGAAGGGTAAGGAACACCCTATTGGTTTTATTAGTCGCCAGTTTAAGGACAGAGAGCTCAGATGGTCCACGGTAGAGAAAGAATGTTTCTCTGTTGTGTGGGCCCTAAGGAAGCTGAGGCCCTACCTCTATGGGACCCACTTCACTGTGCAAACTGACCATAAGCCCTTAAAGTGGCTAATAAACATGAAGGGGGAGAATCCAAAGTTGCTTAGGTGGTCCATAAGTCTACAAGGCTTCGACTTCACTATTGAGCATAGGCCAGGTGTCCAACATAGCAATGCTGATGGGTTGTGCAGAATGTTTAACCGACCTGAACAAGAGACTCATCCAGGGGTGGATTAGTTCCCCCTGTCCATAGTCTGGGAGGGGCGAGTGTTAGGAAAGATTTCGTAATTGTAGGTAATTTTCCTTCCATGTGGCAACCCCTAAACTTTTTGCTGTTGTTTTTCACCTTGTTCTCGACTTTGCCAGAGAAGTGCAGCCTTCTGCCGCACTCCTCTGGGCTTTCGCTCCTTTCTTACGGGGAAACTGTCATGCCCTTAAGACAGTCAGTACCAGGAAACGCTCGTTTCCGTAGTTTCTTTTATCATGTTGCGGCTTTCGTGCAACATGACACAAGAGGGCACTGTAAGATAAGTTACTGCTCTCTTGGGTCGCTAGCCTTCTACAGGCCCTAGATACTCTTCCAGGATTGTAACTGATCGGTGCAAGTGATTCACGGACGGGAATGGTGGCAGCGATCGTTTATTGTGTTTTGAGCTCCTTTTGGCGTTCTAAGCGCGTTTCTCGCGCTTAACCCAAAATGGTGGCCTAGAGCCCAAAATGGCCAGACCACGAGGCTCCTTTGTTCTGTCCGCTGACCATCTTGCTCCCTTCACCTTCCCCAGGTCGAGCCGACCTGGGGCCTTCCTTATTTGGGCATGTACTTTCCCGCGAAACACAGATGCTTTCGCGGGCTTCTACATGTCTTGTGTGTGCCTCCAGGATGTGGGCTGGGATGTCTGGTCCCAATACACATCCTGGGTGCCAGAGAGTCTAGGGTGGTGTGAATGCCTGGGACCACCGTGGTCCGTGATAGGTCCACGAATGGTGTGAGTGTTGATGAGCGGATCTCCCATTGGGTCCCCTCCGTTTTGGCGCGAAGGGAACCGTGGATAAGAGGGGGCTGGAAACACCACTACCATGTCGATCTCCTGAGTTCTCACGAACAAAGGAATACAGGAGCCAAGTATCCTGCAACCAAGAGGCTGGACCGAGGAATCGCTGGTGACCCGCTGAAGGAATCCTCCTTTGCACTGCTGTCGTCCTGTGAAACCCTTTCCTCCTTTGATCGAACCAGAAGGCCTGTACTGGTGCTTCGACCCTTGGAATAGCGGGGACAGCTATTCTCGGCATCTTCACCATCTCCTGCTAGTAAGCCTTCGGAAGCGTCTCTGGGCCATCCAGCAGACTGACCAGCCTACACAGGAGTCTTGCTCTGTAACCGCCGCCAGGTTGTGTTGTATATGGAGTCCTTGTCACTCTCACATGATTCGTACACTTGGCGTTCCCAGGTCTGAAGTGAGTAGTGTACATTTGGCTCAGATACACACCGCCGCTCCAGTGCCCTGCTGTGGTAACAAACTGTGCGGGTTCCTTCGTTTGGGACGTCTTTTACTCAACTCTGCTGCTGCAGACTCAACACGACGACGAGACATTGAGATATCACATCTCATGCTATAGGAAGGGTCTCAGGATTGGAATGGGAAGGACTTGGATATCACATCTCATGCTATAGGCAGGGTCTCAGGTTTGGAAAGGGAAAGAGTTGGATATCACATTTCATTTTAGAGGTAGGATCTCAGGTTTGGTATTAGAGGCATTGAGATATCACATCTCATGCTATCAGAAGGGTCTCAGGATTGGAATGGGAAGGAGTTGGATATCACATCTCATGTTATAGGAAGGATCTCAGGTTTGGTATTAGAAGCATTGAGATATCACATCTCATGCTATCGGAAGTATCTCAGTTTTGGTATTAGAGGCATTGAGATATCACATCTCATGCTATCATAAGGGTCTCAGGATTGGAATGGGAAGGAGTTGGATATCACATCTCATGCTAAAGGGAGTGTCTCAGGTTTGGAAGGGGAAGGAATTGAATATCACATCACATGTTATAGGAAGGATCTCAGGTTTGGTATTAGAGGCATTGAGATATCACATCTCATGCTATCGGAAGGGTCTCAGGATTGGAATGGGAAGGAGTTGGATATCACATCTCATGCTATAGGAAGGGTCTCAGGTTTGGAACGGGAAGGAGTTGTATATCACATCTCATGTTATAGGAAGAGTCTCAAGTTTGGTATAAGCATTGAGATATCAAATCTCTGCAATCGGAAGTGTCTCAGGATTGGAACGGGAAGGAGTTGGATATCCCATCTCATGTTATAGGACTGGTCTCAGGTTTGGTATTAGAAGCATTGAGATATCACATCGCATGCTGTAGGAAGGGTCTCAGGTTTGGAATGGGAAGGAATTGGATATCACATCTCATGTCATAGGAAGGATCTCTGGTTTGGTATTAGAAGCATTGAGATATCACATCTCATGCTATAGGAATGGTCTCAGGATTGAAATGGGAAGGAGTTGGATATTACATTCTTGCTATGGGAAGGGTCTCATGTTTGGAATTGGAAGGAGATGGATATCACATCTCATGTTATAGGAAGGGTCTCAGGTTTGGTATAAGCATTGAGATATCACATCTCTGCTATCGGAAGTGTCTCAGGATTGGAATGGGAAGGAGTTGGATATCCCATCTCATGTTATAGGACGGGTCTCAGGTTTGTTATTAGAATCATTGAGATATCATATTGCATGCTATAGGAAGGGTCTAAGGATTGGAATGGGAAGGACTTGGATATCACATCTCATGCTATAGGTAGGCTCTCAGGTTTGGAAAGGGAAGGAGTTGGATATCACATTTCATGCTAGAGGTAGGATCTCAGGTTTGGTATTAGAGGCATTGAGATATCACATCTCATGCTATCAGAAGGGTCTCAGGATTGGAATGGGAAGGAGTTGGATATCACATCTCATGTTATAGGAAGGATCTCAGGTTTGGTATTAGAAGCATTGAGATATCACATCTCATGCTATCGGAAGTATCTCAGGTTTGGTATTAGAGGCATTGAGATATCACATCACATGCTATCATAAGGGTCTCAGGATTGGAATGGGAAGGAGTTGGATATCACATCTCATGCTAAAGGGAGGGTCTCAGGTTTGGAAGGGGAAGGAATTGAATATCACATCACATGTTATAGGAAGGATCTCAGGTTCGGTATTAGAGGCATTGAGATATCACATCTCATGCTATCGGAAGGGTCTCAGGATTGGAATGGGAAGGAGTTGGATATCACATCTCATGCTATAGGAAGGGTCTCAGGTTTGGAACGGGAAGGAGTTGGATATCACATCTCATGTTATAGGAAGAGTCTCAGGTTTGGTATAAGCATTGAGATATCACATCTCTACAATCGGAAGTGTCTCAGGATTGGAACGGGAAGGAGTTGGATATCCCATCTCATGTTATAGGACTGGTCTCAGGTTTGGTATTAGAAGCATTGAGATATCACATCGCATACTGTAGGAAGGGTCTCAGGTTTGGAATGGGAAGGAATTGGATATCACATCTCATGTCATAGGAAGGATCTCAGGTTTGGTATTAGAAGCATTGAGATATCACATCTCATGCTATAGGAATGGTCTCAGGATTGGAATGGGAAGGAGTTGGATATTACATTCTTGCTATGGGAAGGGTCTCATGTTTGGAATTGGAAGGAGTTGGATATCACATAGGCTATAGGAAGGGTCTCAGGTTTGGAATGGGAAGGAGTTGGATATCACATCTCATGTTATAGGAAGGGTCTCAGGTTTGGTATAAGCATTGAGATATCACATCTCTGCTATCGGAAGTGTCTCAGGATTGGAATGGGAAGGAGTTGGATATCCCATCTCATGTTATAGGATGGGTCTCAGGTTTGTTATTAGAATCATTGAGATATCATATTGCATGCTATAGGAAGGGTCTAAGGATTGGAATGGGAAGGACTTGGATATCACATCTCATGCTATAGGTAGGCTCTCAGGTTTGGAAAGGGAAGGAGTTGGATATCACATTTCATGTTAGAGGAAGGATCTCAGGTTTGGTATTAGAGGCATTGAGATATCACATCTCATGCTATAGGAAGGGTCTCAGGATTGGAATGGGAAGGAGTTGGATATCACATCTCATGCTATAGGAAGGGTCTCAGGTTTGGTATAAGCATTGAGATATCACATCTCATGCTATAGGAAGGGTCTCAGGATTGGAATGGGAAGGATATGTATATGACATCTCATGACATAAGAAGGGTCTCAGGTTTGGTATAAGCATTGAGATATCACATCTCTGCTTTTGGAAGGGTCTCAGGATTGGAATGGGAAGGAGTTGGATATCCCATCTCATGTTATAGGAAGAGTCTCAGGTTTGGTATTAGAAGCATTGAGATATCACATCTCATGCTATAGGAAGTGTCTCAGGATTGGAATGGGAAGGAATTGGATATCACATCTCATGCTATAGGGAGGGTCTCAAGTTTGATATTAGAAGCATTGAGATATCACATCTCATGCTATAGGAAGGGTCTCAGGATTGGAATGGAAGGAGTTGGATATCACATCTCATGTTATAGGAAGGATCTCAGGTTTGGTATTAGAAGCATTGAGACATCACATCTCATGCTATAGGAAGGGACTCAGGATTGTAATGGGAAGGAGTTGGATATCACATCTCATGCTATATGAAGGGTCTCAGGATTGGTATAAGCATTGAGATATCACATCTCATGCTATGGGAAGGGTCTCAGGATTGGAATGGGAAGGAGTTGTATATGACATCTCTTGCCGTAGGAAGGGTCTCAAGTTTGGTATAAGCATTGAGATATCACATCTCTGCTATCGGAAGGGTCTCAGGATTGGAATGGGAAGGAGTTGGATATCCCATCTCATGTTATAGGACGGGTCTCAGGTTTGTTATTAGAATCATTGAGATATCATATTACATGCTATAGGAAGGGTCTAAGGATTGGAATGGGAAGGACTTGGATATCACATCTCATGCTATAGGAAGGGTCTCAGGTTTGGTATAAGCATTGAGATATCACATCTCATGCTATAGGAAGGGTCTCAGGATTGGAATGGGAAGGATATGTATATGACATCTCATGCCATAGGAAGGGTCTCAGGTTTGGTATAAGCATTGAGATATCACATCTCTGCTTTTGGAAGGGTCTCAGGATTGGAATGGGAAGGAGTTGGATATCCCATCTCATGTTATAGGAAGAGTCTCAGGTTTGGTATTAGAAGCATTGAGATATCACATCTCATGCTATAGGAAGTGTCTCAGGATTGGAATGGGAAGGACTTGGATATCACATCTCATGCTATAGGGAGGGTCTCAAGTTTGATATTAGAAGCATTGAGATATCACATCTCATGCTATAGGAAGGGTCTCAGGATTGGAATGGAAGGAGTTGGATATCACATCTCATGTTATAGGAAGGATCTCAGGTTTGGTATTAGAAGCATTGAGACATCACATCTCATGCTATAGGAAGGGTCTCAGGATTGTAATGGGAAGGAGTTGGATTTCACATCTCATGCTATATGAAGGGTCTCAGGTTTGGTATGAGCATTGAGATATCACATCTCATGCTATAGGAAGGGTCTCAGGATTGGAATGGGAAGGAGTTGGATATCACATCTCATGCTATAGGAAGGGTCTCAGGTTTGGTATAAGCAGTGAGATATCACATCTCTACTATCGGAAGGGTCTCAGGATTGGAATGGGAAGGAGTTGGATATCCCATCTCATGTTATAGGAAGAGTCTCAGGTTTGGTATTAGAAGCATTGAGATATCTCATCTCATGCTATAGGAAGGGTCTCAGGATTGGAATGGGAAGGAGTTGGATATCACATCTCATGCTATAGGAAGGGTCTCAGGTTTGGTATAAGCAGTGAGATATCACATCTCATGCTATAGGAAGTGTCTCAGGATTGGAAAGGGAAGAAGTTGGATATTACATCTCATGTTTCTAGGATGGATCTCAGGTTTGGTATAAGCATTGAGATATCACATTTCTGTTATCGGAAGGGTCTCAGGATTGGAATGGGAAGGAGTTGGATATTCCCATCTCATGTTATAGGAAGGGTCTCAGGATTGGAATGGGAAGGACTTGGATATCACATCTCATGCTATAGGGAGGGTCTCAAGTTTGATATTAGAAGCATTGAGATATCACATCTCATGATATCGGAAGGGTCTCAGGATTGGAATGGGAAGGAGTTGGATATCACATCTCATGATAAAGGAAGGGTCTAAGGTTTGGAAGGGGAAGGATTTGGATATCACATCTCATGTTATAGGACGGGTCTCAGGTTTGGTATTAGAAGCATTGAGATATCAAGTCTCATGGTATAGGAAGGGTCTCAGAATTGGAATGGGAAGGAGTTGAATATCACATCTCAAGCTATAGGAAGGGTATCAGGATTGGATTTGGAAGGAGTTGGATATCACATCTCATGTTATAGGAAGGGTCTCAGGTTTGGTATAAGCATTGAGATATCACATCTCTGCTATCGGAAGTGTCTCAGGATTGGAATGGGAAGGAGTTGGATATCCCATCTCATGTTATAGGACGGGTCTGAGGTTTGTTATTAGAATCATTGAGATATCATATTGCATGCTATAGGAAGGGTCTAAGGATTGGAATGGGAAGGACTTGGATATCACATCTCATGCTATAGGTAGGCTCTCAGGTTTGGAAAGGGAAGGAGTTGGATATCACATTTCATGTTAGAGGAAGGATCTCAGGTTTGGTATTAGAGGCATTGAGATATCACATCTCATGCTATAGGAAGGGTCTCAGGATTGGAATGGGAAGGAGTTGGATATCACATCTCATGCTATAGGAAGGGTCTCAGGTTTGGTATAAGCATTGAGATATCACATCTCATGCTATAGGAAGGGTCTCAGGATTGGAATGGGAAGGATATGTATATGACATCTCATGACATAAGAAGGGTCTCAGGTTTGGTATAAGCATTGAGATATCACATCTCTGCTTTTGGAAGGGTCTCAGGATTGGAATGGGAAGGAGTTGGATATCCCATCTCATGTTATAGGAAGAGTCTCAGGTTTGGTATTAGAAGCATTGAGATATCACATCTCATGCTATAGGAAGTGTCTCAGGATTGGAATGGGAAGGAATTGGATATCACATCTCATGCTATAGGGAGGGTCTCAAGTTTGATATTAGAAGCATTGAGATATCACATCTCATGCTATAGGAAGGGTCTCAGGATTGGAATGGAAGGAGTTGGATATCACATCTCATGTTATAGGAAGGATCTCAGGTTTGGTATTAGAAGCATTGAGACATCACATCTCATGCTATAGGAAGGGACTCAGGATTGTAATGGGAAGGAGTTGGATATCACATCTCATGCTATATGAAGGGTCTCAGGATTGGTATAAGCATTGAGATATCACATCTCATGCTATGGGAAGGGTCTCAGGATTGGAATGGGAAGGAGTTGTATATGACATCTCATGCCGAAGGAAGGGTCTCAAGTTTGGTATAAGCATTGAGATATCACATCTCTGCTATCGGAAGTGTCTCAGGATTGGAATGGGAAGGAGTTGGATATCCCATCTCATGTTATAGGACGGGTCTCAGGTTTGTTATTAGAATCATTGAGATCTCATATTGCATGCTGTAGGAAGGGTCTAAGGATTGGAATGGGAAGGACTTGGATATCACATCTCAAGCTATAGGTAGGCTCTCAGGTTTGGAAAGGGAAGGTGTTGGATATCACATTTCATGTTAGAGATAGGATCTCAGGTTTGGTATTAGAGGCATTGAGATATCACATCTCATGCTATAGGAAGGGTCTCAGGATTGGAATGGGAAGGAGTTGGATATCACATCTCATGCTATAGGAAGGGTCTCAGGTTTGGTATAAGCATTGAGATATCACATCTCATGCTATAGGAAGGGTCTCAGGATTGGAATGGGAAGGATATGTATATGACATCTCATGCCATAGGAAGGGTCTCAGGTTTGGTATAAGCATTGAGATATCACATCTCTGCTTTTGGAAGGGTCTCAGGATTGGAATGGGAAGGAGTTGGATATCCCATCTCATGTTATAGGAAGAGTCTCAGGTTTGGTATTAGAAGCATTGAGATATCACATCTCATGCTATAGGAAGTGTCTCAGGATTGGAATGTGAAGGACTTGGATATCACATCTCATTCTATAGGGAGGGTCTCAAGTTTGATATTAGAAGCATTGAGATATCACATATCATGCTATAGGAAGGGACTCGGGATTGGAATGGGAAGGAGTTGGATATCCCATCTCATGCTATAGGAAGGATATCAGGTTTGGTATAAGCAGTGAGATATCACATCTCATGCTATAGGAAGTGTCTCAGGATTGGAATGGGAAGGAGTTGGATATCACACCTCATGTTATAGGAAGGATCTCAGGTTTGGTATAAGCATTGAGATATCACATCTCTGCTATCGGAAGGGTCTCAGGATTGGAATGGGAAGGAGTTGGATATTCCCATCTCATTTTATAGGAAGGGTATATCAGGTCTTAGCATGAGATGTGATATCCAGCTCCTTCCATTCCAATCCTGAGACCCTTCCGATAGCATGAGATGTGATATCTCAATGCTTCTAATATCAATACTGAGACCCTCCCTATAGCATGAGATGTGATATCTAAGTCCTTCCCATTCCAATCCTGAGACCCTTCCGATAGCAGAGATGTGATATCTCAATGCTTATACCAAACCTGAGACCCTTCCTATAGCACGAGATGTGATATCCAACTCCTTCCCATTCCAATCCTGAGACCCTTCCTATAGCATGAGATGTGATATCTCAATGCTTCTACCAAAACTGAGACCCTTCCTTTAGCATGAGATGTGATATCCAACTCCTTCCCATTCCAATCCTGAGACCCTTCCTATAGCATGAGATGTGATATCTCAATGCTTCTAATACCAAACCTGAGATCCTTCCTATAACATGAGATGTGAAATCCAACTCCTTCCCATTCCAATCCTGAGACCCTTCCTATAGCATGAGATGTGATATCTCAATGCTTCTAATACCAAACCTGAGATCCTTCCGATAGCATGAGATGTGATATCTCAATGCTTCTAATACCAAACCTGAGACCCTCCCTTTAGCATGAGATGTGATATCCAATTCCTTCCCATTCCAATCCTGATACCCTTCTGATAGCATGAGATGTGATATCTCAATGCCTCTAATACCAAACCTGAGATCCTACCTCTAACATGAAATGTGATATCCAACTCCTTCCCTTTCCAAACCTGAGAGCCTTCCTACAGCATGAGATGTGATATCCAAGTCCTTCCCATTCCAATCCTGAGACCCTTCCTATAGCATGAGATGGGATATCCAACTCCTTCCAAATCTAATCCTGATATCCTTCCGATAGCATGAGATGTGATATCCCAATGCTTCTACAAAACCTGAGACCCATACCATGGCATGAGATGTGATATCAAACTCCCGTCCTATACCACGAGACTTGATATCTCAATGCTTCTAATACCAAACCTGAGACCAGTCCAATAACATGAGATGCGATATCCAAATCCTTCCCCTTCCAAACCTTAGACCCTTCATTTATCATGAGATGTGATATCCAACTCCTTCCCATTCCACTCCTGAGACCCTTCCTATAGCATGAGATGTGATATCTCAATGCTTCTAATACCAAACCTGAGACCCTTCCTATAACATGAGATGTGATATCCAAGTCCTTCCCATTCCAATCCTGAGACCCTTCCTATAGCATGAGATGTCATATCTCAATGCTTCTAATACCAAACCTGAAACCCTTCCTATAACATGAGATGTGATATCCAATTCCTTCCCATCCCAATCCTCAGACACCTCCGATAGCAGAGATGTGAAATCTCAATGCTTATACCAAACCTGAGACTCTTACTATAACATGAGATGTGATATCTAACTCCTTCCCGTTCCAAACCTGAGACCCTTCCTATAGCATGAGATGCGATATCCAACTCCTTCCCATTCCAATCCTGAGACCCTTCCCATAGCATGAGATGTGATATCCAAATCCTTCCCCTTCCAAATCTGAGACCCTCCCTTTAGCATGAGATGTGATATCTCAATGCCTCTAATACCAAACCTGAGATCCTTCCGATAGCATGAGATGTGATATCTCAATGCTTCTAATACCAAACCTGAGATCCTTCCTATAACATGAGATGTGATATCCAAATCCTTCACCTTCCATTCCTGAGACCCTCCCTTTACCATGAGATGTGATATCCAACTCCTTCCCATTCCAATCCTGAGACCCTTCTGATAGCATGAGATGTGATATCTCAATGCCTCTAATACCAAACCTGAGATGCTACATCTAACATGAAATGTGATATCCAACTCCTTCCCTATCCAAACGTGAGACCCTCCCTATAGAATGAGATGTGATATCCAAGTCCTTCCCATTCCAATCCTGAGACCCTTCCTATAGCATGAGATGTGATATCTCAATGCTTCTAATACCAAACCTGAGACCCTTCCTATAACGTAAGATGGGATATCCAACTCCTTCCCATTCCAATCCTGAGACCCTTCCGATAGCAGAGATGTGATATCTCAATGCTTATACCAAACCTGAGACCCTTCCTGTGGCATGAGATGTCATATACAACTCCTTCCCATTCCAATCCTGAGACCCTTCCTATAGCATGAGATGTGATATCTCAATACTTATACCAAACCTGAGACCCTTCCTATAGCATGAGATGTGATATCCAACTCCTTCCCATTCCAATCCTGAGACCCTTCCTATAACATGAGATGTTATGTCTCAATGCTTCTAATACCAAACCTGAGATCCTTCCTATGGCATGAGATGTCATATAAAACTCCTTCCCATTCCAATCCTGAGACTCTTCCCATAGCATGAGATGTGATATCGAACTCCTTCCCATTCCAATCCTGCGACCCTTCCTATAGCATGAGATTTGATATCTCAATGCTTCTAATACCAAACCTGAGATCCTTCCGATAGCATGAGATGTGATATCTGAATGCTTCTAATACCAAACCTGAGATCATTCCTATAACACGAGATGTAATATCCAAATCCTTCCCCTTCCAAACCTGAGACCCTCCCTTTAGCATGAGATGTGATATCCAACTACTTCCCATTCCAATCCTGAGACCCTTCCTATAGCATGAGATGTGATGTTTCAATGCTTCTAATACCAAACCTGAGATCCTTCCTATAACATGAGATGTGATATCCAACTCCTTCCCATTCCAATCCTGAGACACTTCCTATAGCATGAGAAGTGATATCTCCATGCTTATACCAAACCTGAGACCCTTCCTATAGCATGAGATGTGATATCCAAATCCTTCCCATTCCAATCCTGAGACCCTTCCTATAGCATGAGATGTGATATCTCAATGCTTATACCAAACCTGAGAGCCTACCTATAGCATGAGATGTGATATCCAACTCCTTCCCGTTCCAAACCTGAGACCCTTCCTATAGCATATGTGATATCCAACTCCTTCCCATTCCAAACATGAGACCCTTCCTATAGCAAGAATGTAATATCCAACTCCTACCCATTCCAATCCTGAGACCATTCCTATAGCATGAGATGTGATATCTCAATGCTTCTAATACCAAACCTGAGAAACTTCCTATGGCATGAGATGTGATATCCAATTCCTTCCCATTCCAAACCTGAGATCCTTCCTACAGCATGCGATGTGATATCTCAATGCTTCTAATACCAAACCTGAGACCCGTCCTATAACATGAGATGGGATATCCAACTCCTTCCCGTTCCAAACCTGATACCCTTCCTATAGCATGAGATGTGATATCCAACTCCTTCCCATCCCAATCCTGAGACACCTCCGATAGCAGAGATGTGATATCTCAATGCTTATACCAAACCTGAGACTCTTCCTATAACATGAGATATGATATCCAACTCCTTCCCGTTCCAAACCTGAGACCCTTCCTATAGCATGAGATGTGATATCCAACTCCTTCCCATTCCAATCCTGAGACCCTTCTGATAGCATGAGATGTGATATCTCAATGCTTTTAATACCAAACCTGTGATCCTTCCTATAGCATGAGATGTGATATCCAACTCCTTCCAATTCCAATCCTGAGACCCTTCCTACAGCATGAGATGTGATATCTCAATGCTTCTAATACCAAACCTGAGACCCTTCCTATAACATGAATTGGAATATCCAACTCCTTCCCATTCCAATCCTGAGACCCTTCCGATAGCAGAGATGTGATATCTCAATGCTTATACCAAACCTGAGATCCTTCCTATAACATGAGATGTGATATCCAACTCCTTCCCATTCCAATCCTGAGACCCTTCCTATAGCATGAGATGTGATATCTCACTGCTTATACCAAACCTGAGACCCTTCCTATAGCATGGGATGTGATATCCAACTCCTTCCCATTCCAATCCTGAGACCCTTCCTATAGCATGAGATGTGATATCTCAATGCTTCTAATATCAAACTTGAGACCCTCCCTATAGCATGAGATGTGATATCCAAGTCCTTGCCATTCCAATCCTGAGACACTTCCTATAGCATGATATGTGATATCCAATGCTTCTAATACCAAACCTGAGACTCTTCCTATAACATGAGATGGGATATCCAACTCCTTCCCATTCCAATCCTGAGACCATTCCTATAGCATGAGATGTGATATCTCAATGCTTCTAATACCAAACCTGAGATACTTCCTATGACATGAGATGTGATATCCAATTCCTTCCCATTCCAAACCTGAGATCCTTCCTACAGCATGCGATGTGATATCTCAATGCTTCTAATACCAATCCTGAGACCCGTCCTATAACATGAGATGGGATATCCAACTCCTTCCCGTTCCAAACCTGATACCCTTCCTATAGCATGAGATGTGATATCCAACTCCTTCCCATCCCAATCCTGAGACACCTCCGATAGCAGAGATGTGATATCTCAATGCTTATACCAAACCTGAGACTCTTCCTATAACATGAGATATGATATCCAACTCCTTCCCGTTCCAAACCTGAAACCCTTCCTATAGCATGAGATGTGATATCCAACTCCTTCCCATTCCAATCCTGAGACCCTTCTGATAGCATGAGATGTGATATCTCAATGCTTCTAATACCAAACCTGTGATCCTTCCTATAGCATGAGATGTGATATCCAACTCCTTCCAATTCCAATCCTGAGACCCTTCCTACAACATGAGATGTGATATCTCAATGCTTCTGATACCAAACCTGAGACCCTTCCTATAACATGAGATGGGAATATCCAACTCCTTCCCATTCCAATCCTGAGACCCTTCCGATAGCAGAGATGTGATATCTCAATGCTTATACCAAACCTGAGATCCTTCCTATAACATGAGATGTGATATCCAACTCCTTCCCATTCCAATCCTTAGACCCTTATGATAGCATGAGATGTGATATCTCAATGCCTCTTATAGCAAACCTGAGATCCTTCCGATAGCATGAGATGTGATATCTCAATGCTTCTAATACCAAACCTGAGATCCTTCCTATAATATGAGATGTGATTTCCAAATCCTTCCCCTTCCAAACCTGAGACCCTCCCTTTAGCATGAAATGTGATATCCAACTCCTTCCCATTCCAATCCTGAGACCCTTCTGATACCATGAGATGTGATATCTCAATGCCTCTAATACCAAACCTGAGATCCTACCTCTAACATGAAATGTGATATCCATCTCCTTCCCTTTCCAAACCTGAGACCCTGCCTATAGCATGAGATGTGATATCCAAGTCCTTCCCATTCGAATCCTGAGACCCTTCCTATAGCATGTGATGTGATATCTCAATGCTTATACCAAACCTGAGACCTTTCCTATGGCATGAGATGTCATATACAACTCCTTCCCATTCCAACCCTGAGACCCTTCCTATAGCATGAGATGTGATATCTCAATGCTTATACCAAACCTGAGACCCTTCCTATAGCATGAGATGTGATATCCAACTTCTTCCCATTCCAATCCTGAGACCCTTCCTATAGTATGAGCTGTGATATCTCAATGCTTATACCAAACCTGAGACCCTTCCTATAGCTTGAGATGTGATATCCAACTCCTTCCCATTCCAACCTGAGACACTTCCTATAGCATGAGAAGGGATATCCAACTCCTTCCCAATCCAATCCTGAGAACCTTCCGATAGCAGAGATGTGATATCTCAATGCTTATACCAAACCTGAGACCCTTCCTATGGCATGAGATGTGATATCCAACTCCTTGCCATTCAAATCCTGAGACCCTTCCTATAGCATGAGATGTGATATCTCTATGCTTCTAATACCAAACCTAAGACCCTTCCTATAACATGAGATGGGATATCCAACTCCTTCCCATTCCAATCCTGAGACCCTTCCGATAGCAGAGATGTGATATCTCAATGCTTATACCAAACCTGAGGACCTTCCTATGGCCTGAGATGTCATATACAACTCCTTCCCATTCCAATCCTGAGACCCTTCCTTTAGCATGAGATGTGATATCTCAATGCTTATACCAAACCTGAGAGCCTACCTATAGCATGAGATGTGATATCCAAGTCCATCCCATTCCAATCCTTAGACCCTTCCTACAGCATGCGATGTGATATCTCAATGATTCTAATACCAAACCAGAGACTCTTCCTATAACATGAGATGGGATATCCAACTCCTTCCCATTCCAATCCTGAGCCGCTTCCGATAGCAGAGATGTGATATCTCAATGCTTATACCAAACCTGAGACCCTTCCTATAACATAAGATGTGATATCCAACTCCTTCCCGTTCCAAACCTGAGACACTAACTATAGCATATGTGATATCCAACTCCTTCCCATTCCAAACATGAGACCCTTCCTATAGCAAGAAAGTAATATCCAACTCCTACCCATTCCAATCCTGAGACCCTTCCTATAGCAAGAGATGTGATATCCAAATCCTTCCCATTCCAATCCTGAGACCCTTCCTATAACATGAGATGTGATATCCAACTCCTTCCCATTCCAACCTGAGACACTTCCTATAGCATGAGAAGGGATATCCAACTCCTTCCCAATCCAATCCTGAGACCCTTCCGATAGCAGAGATGTGATATCTCAATGCTTATACCAAACCTGAGACCCTTCCTATGGCATGAGATGTGATATCCAACTCCTTCCCAATCCAATCCTGAGACCCTTCCGATAGCAGAGACGTGATATCTCAATGCTTCTACCAAACCTGAGACCCTTCCTTTAGCATGAGATGTGATATCCAAATCCTTCACATTCCAATCCTGAGACCCTTCCTATAGCATGAGATGTGATATCTGAATGCTTCTAATACCAAACTTGAGATCCTTCCTATAACATGAGATGTGATATCCAACTCCTTCCCAATCCAATCCTGAGACCCTTCCGATAGCAGAGACGTGATATCTCAATGCTTCTACCAAACCTGAGACCCTTCCTTTAGCATGAGATGTGATATCCAAATCCTTCACATTCCAATCCTGAGACCCTTCCTATAGCATGAGATGTGATATCTCAATGCTTCTAATACCAAACTTGAGATCCTTCCTATAGCAAGAAAGTAATATCCAACTCCTACCCATTCCAATCCTGAGACCCTTCCTATAGCAAGAGATGTGATATCCAAATCCTTCCCATTCCAATCCTAAGACCCTTCCTATAACATGAGATGTGATATCCAACTCCTTCCCATTCCAACCTGAGACACTTCCTATAGCATGAGAAGGGATATCCAACTCCTTCCCAATCCAATCCTGAGACCCTTCCGATAGCAGAGATGTGATATCTCAATGCTTATACCAAACCTGAGACCCTTCCTATGGCATGAGATGTGATATCCAACTCCTTCCCAATCCAATCCTGAGACCCTTCCGATAGCAGAGACGTGATATCTCAATGCTTCTACCAAACCTGAGACCCTTCCTTTAGCATGAGATGTGATATCCAACTCCTTCCCATTCCAATCCTGAGACCCTTCCGATAGCAGAGATGTGATATCTCAATGCTTATACCAAACCTGAGGACCTTCCTATGGCCTGAGATGTCATATACAACTCCTTCCCATTCCAATCCTGAGACCCTTCCTTTAGCATGAGATGTGATATCTCAATGCTTATACCAAATCTGAGACCCTTCCGATAGCATGAGATGTGATATCCAATTCCTTCCCATTCCAATCCTGAGACCCTTCCTATAGCATGAGATGTGATATCTTAATGCTTATACCAAACCTGAGAGCCTACCTATAGCATGAGATGTGATATCCAAGTCCATCCCATTCCAATCCTTAGACCCTTGCTACAGCATGCGATGTGATATCTCAATGATTCTAATACCAAACCAGAGACTCTTCCTATAACATGAGATGGGATATCCAACTCCTTCCCATTCCAATCCTGAGCCGCTTCCGATAGCAGAGATGTGATATCTCAATGCTTATACCAAACCTGAGACCTTTCCTATAACATGAGATGTGATATCCAACTCCTTCCCGTTCCAAACCTGAGACACTAACTATAGCATATGTGATATCCAACTCCTTCCCATTCCAAACATGAGACCCTTCCTATAGCAAGAAAGTAATATCCAAATCCTACGCATTCCAATCCTGAGACCCTTCCTATAGCAAGAGATGTGATATCCAAATCCTTCCCATTCAAATCCTGAGACCCTTCCTATAACATGAGATGTGATATCCAACTCCTTCCCATTCCAACCTGAGACACTTCCTATAGCATGAGAAGGGATATCCAACTCCTTCCCAATCCAATCCTGAGACCCTTCCGATAGCAGAGATGTGGTATCTCAATGCTTCTACCAAACCTGAGACCCTTCCTTTAGCATGAGATGTGATATCCAAATCCTTCACATTCCAATCCTGAGACCCTTCCTATAGCATGAGATGTGATATCTCAATGCTTCTAATACCAAACTTGAGATCCTTCCTATAACATGAGATGTGATATCCAATTCCTTCCCATTCCAAACCTGAGACCCTTCCTATTGGATGAGATGTGATATCCAACTCCTTCCCATTCCAACCTTGAGACCCTTCCTATAGCATGAGATGTGATGTCTCAATGCTTCTAATACCAAACCTGAGATCCTTCCTATAACATGATATGTGATATCCAACTCCTTCCATTCCAATCCTGAGACCCGTCCTATAGCATGAGATGTGATATCTCAATGCTTATACCAAACCTGAGACCCTTCCTATAGCATGAGATGTGATATCCAACTGCTTCCCATTCCAATCCTGAGACCCTTCCTATAGCATGAGATGTGATATCTCAATGCTTCTAATACCAAACCTGAGATCCTTCCTCTAACATGAAATGTGATATCCAACTCCTTCCCTTTCCAAACCTAAGAGCCTATCTATAGCATGAGATGTGATATCCAAGTCCTTCCCATTCCAACCCTTAGACCCTTCCTACAGCATGCAATATGATATCTCAATGATTCTAATAACAAACCTGAGACCCGTCCTATAACATGAGATGGGATATCCAACTCCTTCCCATTCCAATCCTGAGACACTTCCGATAGCAGAGATGTGATATCTCAATGCTTATACCAAACCTGAGACCCTTCCTATAACATGAGATGTGATATCCAAATCCTTCCCGTTCCAAACCTGAGACCCTTCCTTTAGCATGAGATGTGATATCCAGCACCTTCCCATTCCAATCCTGAGACACTTCCGATAGCATGAGATGTGATATCTCAATGCTTCTAATATCAAAACTGAGACCCTCCCTATAGCATGATATGTGATATCTAAGTCCTTCCCATTCCAATCCTGAGACCCTCCCTATAGCATGAGATGTGATATCCAACTCCTTCCCATTCCAATCCTGAGACCCTTCCTATAGCATGAGATATGATATCTCAATACTTCTAATACCAAACGTGAGATCCTTCCGATAACATGAGATGTGATATCCAAATCCTTCCCCTTCCAAACCTGAGACCCTCCCTTTAGCATGAGATGTGATATCCAACTCCTTCCTATTCCAATCCTGAGACTCTTCTGATAGCATGAGATGTGATATCTCAATGCTTCTAATACCAAACCTGAGATCCTTCCGATAGCATGAGATGTGATATCTCAATGCTTCTAATACCAAACCTGAGATCCTTCCTATAACATGAGATGTGATATCCAAATCCTTCCCCTTCCAAACCTGAGACCCTCCCTTTAGCATGAGATGTGATATCCAACTCCTTCCCATTCCATTCCTGACACCCTTCTGATAGCATGAGATGTGATATCTCAATGCCTCTAATACCAAACCTGAGATCCTACCTCTAACATGAAATGTGATATCCAACTCTTTCCCCTTCCAAACCTGAGAGCCTTCCTATAGCATGAGATGTGATATCCAAGTCCTTCCCATTTCAATCCTGAGACCCTTCCTATAGCTTGAGATGTGATATCCAACTCCTTCCCATTCCAATTCTGAGACCCTTCCTATACTATGAGACTTGATATCTCAATGCTTCTAATACCAAACGTGAGACCCGTAATATAACATGAGATGTGATATCCAAATCCTTCCCCTTCCAAACCTTAGACCCTTCCTTTATCATGAGATGTGATATCCAACTCTTCCCATTCCAATCCTGAGACCCTTCCGATATCATGAGATGTGATATCTCAAAGCTTCTAATATCAAACTTGAGACCCTCCCTATAGCATGAGATGTGATATCCAAGTCCTTCCCATTCCAATCCTGAGACCCTTCTTATAGCATGAGATGTGATATCTCAATGCTTCTAATACCAAACCTGAGACCCTTCCTATAACATGAGATGGGAATATCCAACTCCTTCCCATTCCAATCCTGAGACCCTTCCGATAGCACAGATTTGATATCTCAATGCTTATACCAAACCTGAGATCCTTCCTATAACATGAGATGTGATTTCCAACTCCTTCCCATTCCAATCCTGAGACACTTCCTATAGCATGAGATGTGATATCTCACTGCTTATACCAAACCTGAGACCCTTCCCATAGCATGAGATGTGATATCCAACTCCTTCCCATTCCAATCCTCAGACCCTTCCTATAGCATGAGATGTGATATCTCAATGCTTCTAATATCAAACTTGAGACCCTACCTGTAGCATGAGATGTGATATCCAAGTCCTTCCCATTCCAATCCTGAGACACTTCCTATAGCATGAGATGTGATATCCAACTCCTTCCCATTCCAATCCTGAGACCCTTCTTATAGCATGAGATATGATATCTCAATACTTCTAATACCAAACGTGAGATCCTTCCGATAACATGAGATGTGATATCCAAATCCTTCCCCTTCCAAACCTGAGACCCTCCCTTTAGCATGAGATGTGATATCCAACTCCTTCCCATTCCAATCCTGAGACCCTTCTGATAGCATGAGATGTGATATCTCAATGCTTCTAATACCAAACCTGAGATCCTTCCGATAACATGAGATGTGATATCTCAATGCTTCTAATACCAAACCTGAGATCCTTCCTATAACATGAGATGTGATATCCAAATCCTTCCCCTTCCAAACCTGAGACCCTCCCTTTAGCATGAGATGTGATATCCAACTTCTTCCCATTCCATTCCTGAGACCCTTCTGATAGCATGAGATGTGATATCTCAATGCCTCTAATACCAAACCTGAGATCCAATCTCTAACATGAAATGTGATATCCAACTCTTTCCCCTTCCAAACCTGAGAGCCTTCCTATAGCATGAGATGTGATATCCAAGTCCTTCCCATTCCAATCCTGAGACCCTTCCTATAGCTTGAGATGTGATATCCAACTCCTTCCCATTCCAATTCTGAGACCCTTCCTATACTCTGAGACTTGATATCTCAATGCTTCTAATACCAAACCTGAGACCCGTAATATAACATGAGATGTGATATCCAATTCCTTCCCATTCCAATCCTGAGACCCTTCCGATATCATGAGATGTGATATCTCAAAGCTTCTAATATCAAACTTGAGACCCTCCCTATAGCATGAGATGTGATATCCAAGTCCTTCCCATTCCAATCCTGAGACCCTTCCTATAGCATGAGATGTGATTCCAATCCTGAGACACTTCCGATAGCATGAGATGTGATATCTCAATGCTTCTAATATCAAAACTGAGACCCTCCCTATAGCATGATATGTGATATCTAAGTCCTTCCCATTCCAATCCTGAGACCCTCCCTATAGCATGAGATGTGATATCCAACTCCTTCCCATTCCAATCCTGAGACCCTTCCTATAGCATGAGATATGATATCTCAATACTTCTAATACCAAACGTGAGATCCTTCCGATAACATGAGATGTGATATCCAAATCCTTCCCCTTCCAAACCTGAGACCCTCCCTTTAGCATGAGATGTGATATCCAACTCCTTCCTATTCCAATCCTGAGACTCTTCTGATAGCATGAGATGTGATATCTCAATGCTTCTAATACCAAACCTGAGATCCTTCCGATAGCATGAGATGTGATATCCAACTCCTTCCCTTTCCAAACCTAAGAGCCTATCTATAGCATGAGATGTGATATCCAAGTCCTTCCCATTCCAACCCTTAGACCCTTCCTACAGCATGCAATATGATATCTCAATGATTCTAATAACAAACCTGAGACCCGTCCTATAACATGAGATGGGATAACCAACGCCTTCTCATTCCAATCCTGAGACACTTCCGATAGCAGAGATGTGATATCTCAATGCTTATACCAAACCTGAGACCCTTCCTATAACATGAGATGTGATATCCAAATCCTTCCCGTTCCAAACCTGAGACCCTTCCTTTAGCATGAGATGTGATATCCAGCACCTTCCCATTCCAATCCTGAGACACTTCCGATAGCATGAGATGTGATATCTCAATGCTTCTAATATCAAAACTGAGACCCTCCCTATAGCATGATATGTGATATCTAAGTCCTTCCCATTCCAATCCTGAGACCCTCCCTATAGCATGAGATGTGATATCCAACTCCTTCCTATTCCAATCCTGAGACTCTTCTGATAGCATGAGATGTGATATCTCAATGCTTCTAATACCAAACCTGAGATCCTTCCTATAACATGAGATGTGATATCCAAATCCTTCCCCTTCCAAACCTGAGACCCTCCCTTTAGCATGAGATGTGATATCCAACTCCTTCCCATTCCATTCCTGACACCCTTCTGATAGCATGAGATGTGATATCTCAATGCCTCTAATACCAAACCTGAGATCCTACCTCTAACATGAAATGTGATATCCAACTCTTTCCCCTTCCAAACCTGAGAGCCTTCCTATAGCATGAGATGTGATATCCAAGTCCTTCCCATTTCAATCCTGAGACCCTTCCTATAGCTTGAGATGTGATATCCAACTCCTTCCCATTCCAATTCTGAGACCCTTCCTATACTATGAGACTTGATATCTCAATGCTTCTAATACCAAACGTGAGACCCGTAATATAACATGAGATGTGATATCCAAATCCTTCCCCTTCCAAACCTTAGACCCTTCCTTTATCATGAGATGTGATATCCAACTCTTCCCATTCCAATCCTGAGACCCTTCCGATATCATGAGATGTGATATCTCAAAGCTTCTAATATCAAACTTGAGACCCTCCCTATAGCATGAGATGTGATATCCAAGTCCTTCCCATTCCAATCCTGAGACCCTTCTTATAGCATGAGATGTGATATCTCAATGCTTCTAATACCAAACCTGAGACCCTTCCTATAACATGAGATGGGAATATCCAACTCCTTCCCATTCCAATCCTGAGACCCTTCCGATAGCACAGATTTGATATCTCAATGCTTATACCAAACCTGAGATCCTTCCTATAACATGAGATGTGATTTCCAACTCCTTCCCATTCCAATCCTGAGACACTTCCTATAGCATGAGATGTGATATCTCACTGCTTATACCAAACCTGAGACCCTTCCCATAGCATGAGATGTGATATCCAACTCCTTCCCATTCCAATCCTCAGACCCTTCCTATAGCATGAGATGTGATATCTCAATGCTTCTAATATCAAACTTGAGACCCTACCTGTAGCATGAGATGTGATATCCAAGTCCTTCCCATTCCAATCCTGAGACACTTCCTATAGCATGAGATGTGATATCCAACTCCTTCCCATTCCAATCCTGAGACCCTTCCTATAGCATGAGATATGATATCTCAATACTTCTAATACCAAACGTGAGATCCTTCCGATAACATGAGATGTGATATCCAAATCCTTCCCCTTCCAAACCTGAGACCCTCCCTTTAGCATGAGATGTGATATCCAACTCCTTCCCATTCCAATCCTGAGACCCTTCTGATAGCATGAGATGTGATATCTCAATGCTTCTAATACCAAACCTGAGATCCCTCCGATAACATGAGATGTGATATCTCAATGCTTCTAATACCAAACCTGAGATCCTTCCTATAACATGAGATGTGATATCCAAATCCTTCCCCTTCCAAACCTGAGACCCTCCCTTTAGCATGAGATGTGATATCCAACTTCTTCCCATTCCATTCCTGAGACCCTTCTGATAGCATGAGATGTGATATCTCAATGCCTCTAATACCAAACCTGAGATCCAATCTCTAACATGAAATGTGATATCCAACTCTTTCCCCTTCCAAACCTGAGAGCCTTCCTATAGCATGAGATGTGATATCCAAGTCCTTCCCATTCCAATCCTGAGACCCTTCCTATAGCTTGAGATGTGATATCCAACTCCTTCCCATTCCAATTCTGAGACCCTTCCTATACTCTGAGACTTGATATCTCAATGCTTCTAATACCAAACCTGAGACCCGTAATATAACATGAGATGTGATATCCAACTCCTTCCCATTCCAATCCTGAGACCCTTCCGATATCATGAGATGTGATATCTCAAAGCTTCTAATATCAAACTTGAGACCCTCCCTATAGCATGAGATGTGATATCCAAGTCCTTCCCATTCCAATCCTGAGACCCTTCCTATAGCATGAGATGTGATATCTCAATGCTTCTAATACCAAACCTGAGACCCTTCCTATAACATGAGATGGGAATATCCAACTCCTTCCCATTCCAATCCTGAGACCCTTCCGATAGCAGAGATGTGATATCTCAATGCTTATACCAAACCTGAGACCCTTCGTATGGCATGAGATGTGATATCCAACTCCTTGCCCTTCAAATCCTGAGACCCTTCCTATAGCATGAGAAGGGATATCCAACTCCTTCCCAATCCAATCCTGAGACCCTTCCGATAGCAGAGACGTGATATCTCAATGCTTCTACCAAACCTGAGACCCTTCCTTTAGCATGAGATGTGATATCCAAATCCTTCACATTCCAATCCTGAGACCCTTCCTATAGCATGAGATGTTATATCTCAATGCTTCTAATACCAAACCTGAGATCCTTCCTATAACATGAGATGTGATATCCAATTCCTTCCCATTCCAAACCTGAGACCCTTCCTATTGGATGAGTTGTGATATCCAACTCCTTCCCATTCCAACCCTGAGACCCTTCCTATAGCATGAGATGTGATGTCTCAATGCTTCTAATACCAAACCTGAGATCCTTCCTATAACATGAGATGTGATATCCAACTCCTTCCATTCCAATCCTGAGACCCGTCCTATAGCATGAGATGTGATATCTTAATGCTTATACCAAACCTGAGACCCTTCCTATAGCATGAGATGTGATATCCAACTACTTCCCATTCCAATCCTGAGACCCTTCCTATAGCATGAGATGTGATATCTCAATGCTTCTAATACCAAACCTGAGATCCTTCCTCTAACATGAAATGTGATATCCAACTCCTTCCCTTTCCAAACCTAAGAGCCTATCTATAGCACCCTTCCTATAACATGAGATGTGATATCCAAATCCTTCCCGTTCCAAACCTGAGACCCTTCCTTTAGCATGAGATGTGATATCCAGCTCCTTCCCATTCCAATCCTGAGACCCTTCCGATAGCATGAGATGTGATATCTCAATGCTTCTAATATCAAAACTGAGACCCTCCCTATAGCATGATATGTGATATCTAAGTCCTTCCCATTCCAATCCTGAGACCCTCCCTATAGCATGAGATGTGATATCCAACTCCTTCCCATTCCAATCCTGAGACCCTTCCTATAGCATGAGATATGATATCTCAATACTTCTAATACCAAACGTGAGATCCTTCCGATAACATGAGATGTGATATCCAAATCCTTCCCCTTCCAAACCTGAGACCCTCCCTTTAGCATGAGATGTGATATCCAACTCCTTCCTATTCCAATCCTGAGACTCTTCTGATAGCATGAGATGTGATATCTCAATGCTTCTAATACCAAACCTGAGATCCTTCCGATAGCATGAGATGTGATATCTCAATGCTTCTAATACCAAACCTGAGATCCTTCCTATAACATGAGATGTGATATCCAAATCCTTCCCCTTCCAAACCTGAGACCCTCCCTTTAGCATGAGATGTGATATCCAACTCCTTCCCATTCCATTCCTGAGACCCTTCTGATAGCATGAGATGTGATATCTCAATGCCTCTAATACCAAACCTGAGATCCTACCTCTAACATGAAATGTGATATCCAACTCTTTCCCCTTCCAAACCTGAGAGCCTTCCTATAGCATGAGATGTGATATCCAAGTCCTTCCCATTCCAATCCTGAGATCCTTCCTATAGCTTGAGATGTGATATCCAACTCCTTCCCATTCCAATTCTGAGACCCTTCCTATACTATGAGACTTGATATCTCAATGCTTCTAATACCAAACCTGAGACCCGTAATATAACATGAGATGTGATATCCAAATCCTTCCCCTTCCAAACCTTAGACCCTTCCTTTATCATGAGATGTGATATCCAACTCCTTCCCATTCCAATCCTGAGACCCTTCCGATATCATGAGATGTGATATCTCAAAGCTTCTAATATCAAACTTGAGACCCTCCCTATAGCATGAGATGTGATATCCAAGTCCTTCCCATTCCAATCCTGAGACCCTTCCTATAGCATGAGATGTGATATCTCAATGCTTCTAATACCAAACCTGAGACCCTTCCTATAACATGAGATGGGAATATCCAACTCCTTCCCATTCCAATCCTGAGACCCTTCCGATAGCAGAGATGTGATATCTCAATGCTTATACCAAACCTGAGATCCTTCCTATAACATGAGATGTGATATCCAACTCCTTCCCATTCCAATCCTGAGACACTTCCCATAGCATGAGATGTGATATCCAACTCCTTCCCATTCCAATCCTCAGACCCTTCCTATAGCATGAGATGTGATCTCAATGCTTCTAATATCAAACTTGAGACCCTACCTATAGCATGAGATGTGATATCCAAGTCCTTCCCATTCCAATCCTGAGACACTTCCTATAGCATGAGATGTGATATCCAACTCCTTCCCATTCCAATCCTGAGACCCTTCCTATAGCATGAGATATGATATCTCAATACTTCTAATACCAAACGTGAGATCCTTCCGATAACATGAGATGTGATATCCAAATCCTTCCCCTTCCAAACCTGAGACCCTCCCTTTAGCATGAGATGTGATATCCAACTCCTTCCCATTCCAATCCTGAGACCCTTCTGATAGCATGAGATGTGATATCTCAATGCTTCTAATACCAAACCTGAGATCCTTCCGATAGCATGAGATGTGATATCTCAATGCTTCTAATACCAAACCTGAGATCCTTCCTATAACATGAGATGTGATATCCAAATCCTTCCCCTTCCAAACCTGAGACCCTCCCTTTAGCATGAGATGTGATATCCAACTCCTTCCCATTCCATTCCTGAGACCCTTCTGATAGCATGAGATGTGATATCTCAATGCCTCTAATACCAAACCTGAGATCCTACCTCTAACATGAAATGTGATATCCAACTCTTTCCCCTTCCAAAACTGAGAGCCTTCCTATAGCATGAGATGTGATATCCAGGTCCTTCCCATTCCAATCCTGAGACCCTTCCTATAGCTTGAGATGTGATATCCAACTCCTTCCCATTCCAATTCTGAGACCCTTCCTATACTCTGAGACTTGATATCTCAATGCTTCTAATACCAAACCTGAGACCCGTAATATAACATGAGATGTGATATCCAAATCCTTCCCCTTCCAAACCTTAGACCCTTCCTTTATCATGAGATGTGATATCCAACTCCTTCCCATTCCAATCCTGAGACCCTTCCGATATCATGAGATGTGATATCTCAAAGCTTCTAATATCAAACTTGAGACCCTCCCTATAGCATGAGATGTGATATCCAAGTCCTTCCCATTCCAATCCTGAGACCCTTCCTATAGCATGAGATGTGATATCTCAATGCTTCTAATACCAAACCTGAGACCCTTCCTATAACATGAGATGGGAATATCCAACTCCTTCCCATTCCAATCCTGAGACCCTTCCGATAGCAGAGATGTGATATCTCAATGCTTATACCAACCCTGAGACCCTTCGTATGGCATGAGATGTGATATCCAACTCCTTGCCATTCAAATCCTGAGACCCTTCCTATAGCATGAGAAGGGATATCCAACTCCTTCCCAATCCAATCTTGAGACCCTTCCGATAGCAGAGACGTGATATCTCAATGCTTCTACCAAACCTGAGACCCTTCCTTTAGCATGAGATGTGATATCCAAATCCTTCACATTCCAACCCTGAGACCCTTCCTATAGCATGAGATGTGATATCTCAATGCTTCTAATACCAAACCTGAGATCCTTCCTATAACATGAGATGTGATATCCAATTCCTTCCTGTTAGGAAAGATTTCGTAATTGTAGGGAATTTTCCTTCCATGTGGCAACCCCTAAACTTTTTGCTATTGTTTTTAACCTTGTTGTTGACTTTGCCAGAGAAGTACAGCCTTCTGCCGCACTTCTCTGGGCTTTCGCTCCTTTCTTACGGGGAAACTGACATGCCCTTAAGACAGTCAGTACCGGGGAACGTGGTTTCCCGTAGTTTCTTTTATCGTGTCGCAGCTTTAGTGCAACACGACACAAGAGGGCACTGTAAGCTAAGTTACAGCTCTCTTGGGTCTCTAGCCTTCTACAGGCCCTAGATACTCTTATAGGATGGTATTTGATCGGTGCAAGTCATTCAGGGACGGGACTGGTGGCAGCGATCGTTTTGTTTATTTTGAGCTCCTTTTGGCGTTCTGAGCACGTTTTTGCACTGAACCCAAAATGGTGGCCTGGCTCCCAAAATGGCCAGGCCGCGAGGCTCCTTTGTCCTGTCCACTGTCCGTCTTGCTCCCTTCACCTTCCCCAGGTCCGGCGACCCGGGGCCTTCCTTATTTGGGCATGTACTTTCCCGCGAAACGTGGTTGCTTTCGCGGGCTTCTACATGTCGTTTGTGTGCCTCCAGGGTGTGGGCTGGGATGTCTGGTCCCAATACACATCCTGGGTGCCAGAGAGTCTAGGGTGGTGTGAATGCCTGGGACCACCGTGGTCCGTGATTGGTCCACGTATGGTATGTGTTTTGATGAGCGGATCTCCCATTGGCTCCCCTCCGTTTTGGCGCGAAGGGAACCGTGGATAAGAGGGGGCTGGAAACACCACTACCATGTCGATCTCCTGAGTTCTCACGAACGAAGGAATACAGGAGCCAAGTATCCTGCAACTACGAGGCTGGACCGAGGAATCGCTGGTGACCCGCTGAAGGAATCCTCCTTTGCACTGCTGTCGTCCGGAGAGCCCCTGTCCTCCTTTGATCGAACCAGAAGGCCTGTACTGGTGCTTCGACCTTTGGAATAGCAGGAACAGCTATTCCCGGCATCTTCAACCATCTCCTGCCAAGTAAGCCTTCGGAAGCGTCTCTGGGCCATCCAGTTGACTGACCAGCTTACCAAGGGGTTTGGCTCTGCAACCGCCGCGAGGTTGTGTCGTATTGCGAGTCCTTGTCACTCTCCCACGCTTCGTACGCTTGGCGTCCCCAGGTCTGGAGGGAGGAGTGTTCATTTGGCTCGAATACGCACGGCCGCTCCGTTGTCCTGTGCGGCAACAAAACTGTGCTGGTTTCGTCGATTGGGACGTCTTTTTGCTCTACACGACCACAAGGCGTTCCCTGCTCTTCTGAACCTGCCAGCTGCTGAAACTATCGTGGAGAAGCCTGGGTCTGCTTGCTTCGGGGACCGGTGAGTAGTATATCTAGGATCTGGTCGCCCTCCTGCAGTATCCCATTGCTTTTCCTTGCTGTGTAAAAACAGCACCCTTTTGCCGCGCTCGCGCTCTGCTTCTGCCCGCTGTGGAGGCTGCGCTTGAGTTGCGGAACCTGTTCTTCTTCTGCTGTGCACTAACGTGAACCACCTGACTTCCTCCGAAGAGCTTCCCCTTGTGCCCGTCGGCACCGGCGTGGCAGGTACTTTGAGCACAAGGCTCCACTCTTCGTAGGGCTCGGACTTCCATCTAGTTAGGTGCCTATGAAGGCGAACTGAGTCGAAAGCATTATCGCACTGCCTGTTTTCCTTCCCTTTCAGGTGGACTACATATTTCGTGCTTTAAACGCTTGCGACTGTGTATTTGTATATATATTGTGTTGATTTGGTATGTGTTGGCTTAATACTGTGTTATTGTGATTTTCTCGCTACGGTCGTTGTTTTAAAGGCCTTAAAATAAATGTGTTTATATTTTTGATATAACACCTGTTTGGAGTAGTTTGTTAGCGCTCTTGCTTTGTGTGCTCACTGCGGGCTTTCAGTCACCCTCACCCCTCTTGAGACCTAGTCTTGACCGCCGCGATCGCTACCTTGATTGGTCTGGCTTGTCCAGAGGTTACCCTGTTCCAAGTAATTAGGTTGGCCTTCTGAACTTCTGCGCCACCAGGACAGAGTTCAGAAATCCGTCTTAACACTTCCCATTCCAAACCTGAGACCCTTCCTATAGGATGAGTTGTGATATCCAACTCCTTCCCATTCCAACCCTGAGACCCTTCCTATAGCATGAGATGTGATGTCTCAATGCTTCTAATACCAAACCTGAGATCCTTCCTATAACATGAGATGTGATATCCAACTCCTTCCATTCCAATCCTGAGACCAGCCCTATAGCATGAGATGTGATATCTCAATGCTTATACCAAACCTGAGACCCTTCCTATAGCATGAGATGTGATATCCAACTACTTCCCATTCCAATCCTGAGACCCTTCCTATAGCATGAGATGTGATATCTGAATGCTTCTAATACCAAACCTGAGATCCTTCCTCTAACATGAAATGTGATATCCAACTCCTTCCCTTTCCAAACCTAAGAGCCTATCTATAGCACCCTTCCTATAACATGAGATGTGATATCCAAATCCTTCCCGTTCCAAACCTGAGACCCTTCCTTTAGCATGAGATGTGATATCCAGCTCCTTCCCATTCCAATCCTGAGACACTTCCGATAGCATGAGATGTGATATCTCAATGCTTCTAATATCAAAACTGAGACCCTCCCTATAGCATGATATGTGATATCTAAGTCCTTCCCATTCCAATCCTGAGACCCTCCCTATAGCATGAGATGTGATATCCAACTCCTTCCCATTCCAATCCTGAGACCCTTCCTATAGCATGAGATATGATATTTCAATACTTCTAATACCAAACGTGAGATCCTTCAGATAACATGAGATGTGATATCCAAATCCTTCCCCTTCCAAACCTGAGACCCTCCCTTTAGCATGAGATGTGATATCCAACTCCTTCCTATTCCAATCCTGAGACTCTTCTGATAGCATGAGATGTGATATCTCAATGCTTCTAATACCAAACCTGAGATCCTTCCGATAGCATGAGATATGATATCTCAATGCTTCTAATACCAAACCTGAGATCCTTCCTATAACATGAGATGTGATATCCAAATCCTTCCCCTTCCAAACCTGAGACCCTCCTTTTAGCATGAGATGTGATATCCAACTCCTTCCCATTCCATTCCTGAGACCCTTCTGATAGCATGAGATGTGATATCTCAATGCCTCTAATACCAAACCTGAGATCCTACCTCTAACATGAAATGTGATATCCAACTCTTTCCCCTTCCAAACCTGAGAGCCTTCCTATAGCATGAGATGTGATATCCAAGTCCTTCCCATTCCAATCCTGAGACCCTTCCTATAGCTTGAGATGTGATATCCAACTCCTTCCCATTCCAATTCTGAGACCCTTCCTATACTTTGAGACTTGATATCTCAATGCTTCTAATACCAAACCTGAGACCCGTAATATAACATGAGATGTGATATCCAAATCCTTCCCCTTCCAAACCTTAGACCCTTCCTTTATCATGAGATGTGATATCCAACTCCTTCCCATTCCAATCCTGAGACCCTTCCGATATCATGAGATGTGATATCTCAAAGCTTCTAATATCAAACTTGAGACCCTCCCTATAGCATGAGATGTGATATCCAAGTCCTTCCCATTCCAATCCTGAGACCCTTCCTATAGCATGAGATGTGATATCTCAATGCTTCTAATACCAAACCTGAGACCCTTCCTATAACATGAGATGGGAATATCCAACTCCTTCCCATTCCAATCCTGAGACCCTTCCGATAGCAGAGATGTGATATCTCAATGCTTATACCAAATCTGAGATCCTTCCTATAACATGAGATGTGATATCCAACTCCTTCCCATTCCAATCCTGAGACACTGCCTATAGCATGAGATGTGATATCTCACTGCTTATACCAAACCTGAGACCCTTCCCATAGCATGAGATGTGATATCCAACTCCTTCCCATTCCAATCCTCAGACCCTTCCTATAGCATGAGATGTGATATCTCAATGCTTCTAATATCAAACTTGAGACCCTACCTATAGCATGAGATGTGATATCCAAGTCCTTCCCATTCCAATCCTGAGACTCTTCCTATAACATGAGATGGGATATCCAACTCCTTCCCATTCCAATCCTGAGACCCTTTTGATAGCAGAGATGTGATATCTCAATGTTTATACCAAACCTGAGACCCTTCCTACGGCATGAGATGTCATATTCAACTCCTTCCCATTCCAATCCTGAGACCCTTCCTATAGCATGAGATGTGATATCCAACTCCTTCCCATTCCAATCCTGAGACCCTTCCTATAGCATGAGATGTGATGTCTCAATGCTTCTAATACCAAACCTGAGATCCTTCCTATAACATGAGATGTGATATCCAACTCCTTCCATTCCAATCCTGAGACCCTTCCTATAGCATGAGATGTGATATCTCAATGCTTATACCAAACCTGAGACCCTTCCTATAGCATGAGATGTGATATCCAACTCCTTCCCATTCCAATCCTGAGACCCTTCCTATAGCCTGAGATGTGATATCTCAATGCCTCTAATACCAAACCTGAGATCATTCCTCTAACATGAAATGTGATATCCAACTCCTTCACTTTCCAAACCTGAGAGCCTATCTATAGCATGAGATGTGATATCCAAGTCCTCCCCATTCCAATCCTTAGACCCTTCCTACAGCATGCAATATGATATCTTAATGATTCTAATAAAAAACCTGAGACCCGTCCTATAACATGAGATGGGATATCCAACTCCTTCCCATTCCAATCCTGAGACACTTCCGATAGCAGAGATGTGATATCTCCATGTTTATACCAAACCTGAGACCCTTCCTATAACATGAGATGTGATATCCAACTCCTTCCCGTTCCAAACCTGAGACCCTTCCTTTAGCATGAGATGTGATATCCAGCTCCTTCCCATTCCAATCCTGAGACACTTCCGATAGCATGAGATGTGATATCTCAATGCTTCTAATATAAAAACTGAGACCCTCCCTATAGCATGATATGTGATATCTAAGTCCTTCCCATTCCAATCCTGAGACCCTTCCTATAGCATGAGATGTGATATCTCAAAGCTTCTACTAAACCTGAGACCCTTCCTTTAGCATGAGATGTGATATCCAACTCCTTCCCATTCCAATCCTGAGACCCTTCCTATAGCATGAGATGTGATATCTCAAAACATCTAATACCAAACCTGAGATCCTTCCGATAACATAAGATGTGATATCTCAATACTTCTAATACCAAACCTGAGATCCATCCTATAACATGAGATGTGATATCCAAATCCTTCCCCTTCCAAACCTGAGACCCTCCCTTTAGCATGAGATGTGATATCCAACTCCTTCCCATTCCAATCCTGAGACCCTTCTGATAGCATAAGATATGATATCTCAATGCTTCTATACCAAACCTGAGATCCTTCCGATAGCATGAGATGTGATATCTCAATACTTCTAATACCAAACCTGAGATCCTTCCTATAACATGAGATGTGATATCCAAATCCTTATCTTCCAAACCTGAGACCCTCCCTTTACCATGAGATGTGATATCCAACTCCTTCCCATTCCAATCCTGAGACTCTTCTGATAGCATAAGATATGATATCTCAATGCTTCTATACCAAACCTGAGATCCTTCTGATAGCATGAGATGTGATATCTCAATACTTCTAATACCAAACCTGAGATCCTACCTCTAACATGAAATGTGATATCCAACTCTTTCCCCTTGCAAACCTGAGAGCCTTCCTATAGCATGAGATGTGATATCCAAGTCCTTCCCATTCCAATCCTGAGACCCTTCCTATAACATGAGATGTGATATCCAACTCCTTCCCATTCCAACCTGAGACCCTTCCTATAGCATGAGATGGGATATCCAACTCCTTCCAAATCCAATCCCGATACCCTTCCGATAGCATGAGATGTGATATCCCAATGCTTCTACCAAACCTGAGACCCATACTATGGCATGAGATGTGATATCAAACTCCTTCCCATTCTAATCCTGAGACCCTTCCTATAGCTTGAGATGTGATATCCAACTCCTTCCCATTTCAATTCTGAGACCCTTCCTATACCATGAGACTTGATATCTCAATGCTTCTAATACCAAACCTGAGACCCGTCCTATAACATGAGATGTGATATCCAAATCCTTCCCCTTCCAAACCTTAGACCCTTCCTTTATCATGAGATGTGATATCCAACTCCTTCCCATTCCAATCTTGAGACACTTCCGATATCATGAAATGTGATATCTCAATGCTTCTAATACCAAACCTGGGACCCTTCCTATAACATGAGATGGGAATATCCAACTCCTTCCCATTCCAATCCTGAGACCCTTCCGATAGCAGAGATGTGATATCTCAATGCTTATACCAAACCTGAGATCCTTCCTATAACATGAGATGTGATATCCAACTCCTTCCCATTCCAATCCTGAGACACTTCCTATAGCATGAGATGTGATATCTCACTGCTTATACCAAACCTGAGACCCTTCCTATAGCATGAGATGTGATATCCAACTCCTTCCCATTCCAATCCTGAGACCCTTCCTATAGCATGAGATGTGATATCCAACTCCTTCCCATTCCAATCCTGAGACCCTTCCTATAGCATGAGATGTGATATCTCAATGCTTCTAATACCAAACCTGAGACTCTTCCTATAACATGAGATGGGATATCCAACTCCTTCCCATTCCAATCCTGAGACCCTTTCGATAGCAGAGATGTGATATCTCAATGTTTATACCAAACCTGAGACCCTCCCTACGGCATGAGATGTCATATACAACTCCTTCCCATTCCAATCCTGAGACCCTTCCTATAGCATGAGATGTGATATCCAACTCCTTCCCATTCCAATCCTGAGACCCTTCCTATAGCATGAGATGTGATGTCTCAATGCTTCTAATACCAAACCTGAGATCCTTCCTATAACATGAGATGTGATATCCAACTCCTTCCATTCCAATCCTGAGACCCTTCCTATAGCATGAGATGTGATATCTCAATGCTCATAACAAAACCTGAGACCCTTCCTATAGCATGAGAAATGATATCCGTCTCCTTCCCATTCCAATCCTGAGACCCTTCCTATAGCCTGAGATGTGATATCTCAATGTTTATACCAAACCTGAGACCCTTCCTATAACATGAGATGTGATATCCAACTCCTTCCCGTTCCAAACCTGAGATCCTTCCTTTAGCATGAGATGTGATATCCAGCTCCTTCCCATTCCAATCCTGAGACACTTCCGATAGCATGAGATGTGATATCTCAATGCTTCTAATATCAAAACTGAGACCCTCCCTATAGCATGATATGTGATATCTAAGTCCTTCCCATTCCAATCCTGAGACCCTTCCTATAGCATGAGATGTGATATCCAACTCCTTCCCATTCCAACCTGAGACACTTCCTATACCATGAGAAGGGATATCCAACTCCTTCCCAATCCAATCCTGAGACCCTTCCGATAGCAGAGATGTGATATCTCAATGCTTATACCAAACCTGAGACCCTTCCTGTGGCATGAGATGTGATATCCAACTCCTTCCCAATCCAATCCTGAGACCCTTCCGATAGCAGAGACGTGATATCTCAATGCTTCTTCCAAACCTGAGACCCTTCCTTTAGCATGAGATGTGATATCCAAATCCTTCACATTCCAATCCTGAGACCCTTCCTATAGCATGAGATGTGATATCTCAATGCTTCTAATACCAAACCTGAGATCCTTCCTATAACATGAGATGTGATATCCAATTCCTTCCCATTCCAAAGCTGAGACCCTTCCTATTGGATGAGATGTGATATCCAACTCCTTCCCATTCCAACCCTGAGACCCTTCCTATAGCATGAGATGTTATGTCTCAATGCTTCTAATACCAAACCTGAGATCCTTCCTATAACATGAGATGTGATATCCAACTCCTTCCATTCCAATCCTGAGACCCGTCCTATAGCATGAGATGTGATATCTCAATGCTTATACCAAACCTGAGACCCTTCCTATAGCATGAGATGTGATATCCAACTCCTTCCCATTCCAATCCTGAGACCCTTCCTACAGCATGCAATATGATATCTCAATGATTCTAATAACAAACCTGAGACCCGTCCTATAACATGAGATGGGATATCCAACTCCTTCCCATTCCAATCCTGAGACACTTCCGATAGCAGAGATGTGATATCTCAATGCTTATACCAAACCTGAGACCCTTCCTATAACATGAGATGTGATATCCAAATCCTTCCCGTTCCAAACCTGAGACCCTTCCTTTAGCATGAGATGTGATATCCAGCACCTTCCCATTCCAATCCTGAGACACTTCCGATAGCATGAGATGTGATATCTCAATGCTTCTAATATCAAAACTGAGACCCTCCCTATAGCATGATATGTGATATCTAAGTCCTTCCCATTCCAATCCTGAGACCCTCGCTATAGCATGAGATGTGATATCCAACTCCTTCCCATTCCAATCCTGAGACCCTTCCTATAGCATGAGATATGATATCTCAATACTTCTAATACCAAACGTGAGATCCTTCCGATAACATGAGATGTGATATCCAAATCCTTCCCCTTCCAAACCTGAGACCCTCCCTTTAGCATGAGATGTGATATCCAACTCCTTCCTATTCCAATCCTGAGACTCTTCTGATAGCATGAGATGTGATATCTCAATGCTTCTAATACCAAACTTGAGATCCTTCCGATAGCATGAGATGTGATATCTCAATGCTTCTAATACCAAACCTGGGATCCTTCCTATAGCATGAGATGTGATATTCAAGTCCTTCCCATTCCAATCATGAGACCCTTCCTATAGCTTGAGATGTGATATCCAACTCCTTCCCATTCCAATTCTGAGACCCTTCCTATACTATGAGACTTGATATCTCAATGCTTCTAATACCAAACGTGAGACCCGTAATATAACATGAGATGTGATATCCAAATCCTTCCCCTTCCAAACCTTAGACCCTTCCTTTATCATGAGATGTGATATCCAACTCCTTCCCATTCCAATCCTGAGACCCTTCCGATATCATGAGATGTGATATCTCAAAGCTTCTAATATCAAACTTGAGACCCTCCCTATAGCATGAGATGTGATATCCAAGTCCTTCCCATTCCAATCCTGAGACCCTTCCTATAGCATGAGATGTGATATCTCAATGCTTCTAATACCAAACCTGAGACCCTTCCTATAACATGAGATGGGAATATCCAACTCCTTCCCATTCCAATCCTGAGACCCTTCCGATAGCAGAGATGTGATATCTCAATGCTTATACCAAACCTGAGATCCTTCCTATAACATGAGATGTGATATCCAACTCCTTCCCATTCCAATCCTGAGACACTTCCTATAGCATGAGATGTGATATCTCACTGCTTATACCAAACCTGAGACCCTTCCCATAGCATGAGATGTGATATCCAACTCCTTCCCATTCCAATCCTCAGACCCTTCCTATAGCATGAGATGTGATATCTCAATGCTTCTAATATCAAACTTGAGACCCTACCTATAGCATGAGATGTAATATCCAAGTCTTTCCCATTCCAATCCTGAGACACTTCCTATAGCATGAGATGTGATATCCAACTGCTTCCCATTCCAATCCTGAGACCCTTCCTATAGCATGAGATATGATATCTCAATACTTCTAATACCAAACGTGAGATCCTTCCGATAACATGAGATGTGATATCCAAATCCTTCCCCTTCCAAACCTGAGACCCTCCCTTTAGCATGAGATGTGATATCCAACTCCTTCCCATTCCAATCCTGAGACCCTTCTGATAGCATGAGATGTGATATCTCAATGCTTCTAATACCAAACCTGAGATCCTTCCGATAGCATGAGATGTGATATCTCAATGCTTCTAATACCAAACCTGAGATCCTTCCTATAACATGAGATGTGATATCCAAATCCTTCCCCTTCCAACCTTAGACCCTCCATTTAGCATGAGATGTGATATCCAACTCCTTCCCATTCCATTCCTGAGACCCTTCTGATAGCATGAGGTGATATCTCAATGCCTCTAATACCAAACCTGAGATCCTACCTCTAACATGAAATGTGATATCCAACTCTTTCCCCTTCCAAACCTGAGAGCCTTCCTATAGCATGAGATGTGATATCCAAGTCCTTCCCATTCCAATCCTGAGACCCTTCCTATAGCTTGAGATGTGATATCCAACTCCTTCCCATTCCAATTCTGAGACCCTTCCTATACTCTGAGACTTGATATCTCAATGCTTCTAATACCAAACCTGAGACCCGTAATATAACATGAGATGTGATATCCAAATCCTTCCCCTTCCAAACCTTAGACCCTTCCTTTATCATGAGATGTGATATCCAACTCCTTCCCATTCCAATCCTGAGACCCTTCCGATATCATGAGATGTGATATCTCAAAGCTTCTAATATCAAACTTGAGACCCTCCCTATAGCATGAGATGTGATATCCAAGTCCTTCCCATTCCAATCCTGAGACCCTTCCTATAGCATGAGATGTGATATCTCAATGCTTCTGATACCAAACCTGAGACCCTTCTTATGGCATGAGATGTGATATCCAACTCCTTGCCATTCAAATCCTGAGACCCTTCCTATAGCATGAGAAGGGATATCCAACTCCTTCCCAATCCAATCCTGAGACCCTTCCGATAGCAGAGACGTTATATCTCAATGCTTCTACCAAACCTGAGACCCTTCCTTTAGCATGAGATGTGATATCCAAATCCTTCACATTCCAATCCTGAGACCCTTCCTATAGCATGAGATGTGATATCTTAATGCTTCTAATACCAAACCTGAGATCCTTCCTATAACATGAGATGTGATATCCAATTCCTTCCCATTCCAAACCTGAGACCCTTCCTATTGGATGAGTTGTGATATCCAACTCCTTCCCATTCCAACCCTGAGACCCTTCCTATAGCATGAGATGTGATGTCTCAATGCTTCTAATACCAAACCTGAGATCCTTCCAATAACATGAGATGTGATATCCAACTCCTTCCATTCCAATCCTGAGACCCGTCCTATAGCATGAGATGTGATATCGCAATGCTTCTAATACCAAACCTGAGATCCTTCCAATAACATGAGATGTGATATCCAACTCCTTCCATTCCAATCCTGAGACCCGTCCTATAGCATGAGATGTGATATCGCAATGCTTACACCAAACCTGAGACCCTTCCTATAGCATGAGATGTGATATCCAACTACTTCCCATTCCAATCCTGAGACCCTTCCTATAGCATGAGATGTGATATCTCAATGCTTCTAATACCAAACCTGAGATCCTTCCTCTAACATGAAATGTGATATCCAACTCCTTCCCTTTCCAAACCTAAGAGCCTATCTATAGCACCCTTCCTATAACATGAGATGTGCTATCCAAATCCTTCCCGTTCCAAACCTGAGACCTTTCCTTTAGCATGAGATGTGATATCCAGCTCCTTCCCATTCCAATCCTGAGACACTTCCGATAGCATGAGATGTGATATCTCAATGCTTCTAATATCAAAACTGAGACCCTCCCTATAGCATGATATGTGATATCTAAGTCCTTCCCATTCCAATCCTGAGACCCTCCCTATAGCATGAGATGTGATATCCAACTCCTTCCCATTCCAATCCTGAGACCCTTCCTATAGCATGAGATATGATATCTCAATACTTCTAATACCAAACGTGAGATCCTTCCGATAACATGAGATGTGATATCCAAATCCTTCCCCTTCCAAACCTGAGACCCTCCCTTTAGCATGAGATGTGATATCCAACTCCTTCCTATTCCAATCCTGAGACTCTTCTGATAGCATGAGATGTGATATCTCAATGCTTCTAATACCAAACCTGAGATCCTTCCGATAGCATGAGATGTGATATCTCAATGCTTCTAATACCAAACCTGAGATCCTTCCTATAACATGAGATGTGATATCCAAATCCTTCCCCTTCCAAACCTGAGACCCTCCCTTTAGCATGAGATGTGATATCCAACTCCTTCCCATTCCATTCCTGAGACCCTTCTGATAGCATGAGATGTGATATCTCAATGCCTCTAATACCAAACCTGAGATCCTACCTCTAACATGAAATGTGATATCCAACTCTTTCCCCTTCCAAACCTGAGAGCCTTCCTATAGCATGAGATGTGATATCCAACTCCTTCCCATTCCAATTCTGAGACCCTTCCTATAGCTTGAGATGTGATATCCAACTCCTTCCCATTCCAATTCTGAGACCCTTCCTATACTATGAGACTTGATATCCCAATGCTTCTAATACCAAACCTGAGACCCGTAATATAACATGAGATGTGATATCCAAATCCTTCCCCTTCCAAACCTTAGACCCTTCCTTTATCATGAGATGTGATATCCAACTCCTTCCCATTCCAATCCTGGGACCCTTCCGATATCATGAGATGTGATATCTCAAAGCTTCTAATATCAAACTTGAGACCCTCCCTATAGCATGAGATGTGATATCCAAGTCCTTCCCATTCCAATCCTGAGACCCTTCCTATAGCATGAGATGTGATATCTCAATGCTTCTAATACCAAACCTGAGACCCTTCCTATAACATGAGATGGGAATATCCAAATCCTTCCCATTCCAATCCTGAGACCCTTCCGATAGCAGAGATGTGATATCTCAATGCTTATACCAAACCTGAGATCCTTCCTATAACATGAGATGTGATATCGAACTCCTTCCCATTCCAATCCTGAGACACTTCCTATAGCATGAGATGTGATATCTCACTGCTTATACCAAACCCGAGACCCTTCCCATAGCATGAGATGTGATATCTCAATGCTTCTAATATCAAACTTGAGACCCTACCTATAGCATGAGATGTGATATCCAAGTCCTTCCCATTCCAATCCTGAGACACTTCCTATAGCATGAGATGTGATATCTCAATGCTTCTAATACCAAACCTGAGACTCTTCCTATAACATGAGATGGGATATCCAACTCCTTCCCATTCCAATCCTGAGACCCTTTCGATAGCAGAGATGTGATATCTCAATGTTTATACCAAACCTGAGACCCTTCCTACGGCATGAGATGTCATATTCAACTCCTTCCCATTCCAATCCTGAGACCCTCCCTATAGCATGAGATGTGATATCCAAGTCCTTCCCATTCCAATCCTGAGACCCTTCCTATAGCATGAGATGTGATATCTCAATGCTTCTAATACCAAACCTGAGACCCTTCCTATAACATGAGATGGGAATATCCAACTCCTTCCCATTCCAATCCTGAGACCCTTCCGATAGCAGAGATGTGATATCTCAATGCTTATACCAAACCTGAGATCCTTCCTATAACATGAGATGTGATATCCAACTCCTTCCCATTCCAATCCTGAGACACTTCCTATAGCATGAGATGTGATATCTCACTGCTTATACCAAACCTGAGACCCTTCCCATAGCATGAGATGTGATATCCAACTCCTTCCCATTCCAATCCTCAGACCCTTCCTATAGCATGAGATGTGATATCTCAATGCTTCTAATATCAAACTTGAGACCCTACCTATAGCATGAGATGTAATATCCAAGTCTTTCCCATTCCAATCCTGAGACACTTCCTATAGCATGAGATGTGATATCCAACTGCTTCCCATTCCAATCCTGAGACCCTTCCTATAGCATGAGATATGATATCTCAATACTTCTAATACCAAACGTGAGATCCTTCCGATAACATGAGATGTGATATCCAAATCCTTCCCCTTCCAAACCTGAGACCCTCCCTTTAGCATGAGATGTGATATCCAACTCCTTCCCATTCCAATCCTGAGACCCTTCTGATAGCATGAGATGTGATATCTCAATGCTTCTAATACCAAACCTGAGATCCTTCCGATAGCATGAGATGTGATATCTCAATGCTTCTAATACCAAACCTGAGATCCTTCCTATAACATGAGATGTGATATCCAAATCCTTCCCCTTCCAAACCTGAGACCCTCCATTTAGCATGAGATGTGATATCCAACTCCTTCCCATTCCATTCCTGAGACCCTTCTGATAGCATGAGGTGATATCTCAATGCCTCTAATACCAAACCTGAGATCCTACCTCTAACATGAAATGTGATATCCAACTCTTTCCCCTTCCAAACCTGAGAGCCTTCCTATAGCATGAGATGTGATATCCAAGTCCTTCCCATTCCAATCCTGAGACCCTTCCTATAGCTTGAGATGTGATATCCAACTCCTTCCCATTCCAATTCTGAGACCCTTCCTATACTCTGAGACTTGATATCTCAATGCTTCTAATACCAAACCTGAGACCCGTAATATAACATGAGATGTGATATCCAAATCCTTCCCCTTCCAAACCTTAGACCCTTCCTTTATCATGAGATGTGATATCCAACTCCTTCCCATTCCAATCCTGAGACCCTTCCGATATCATGAGATGTGATATCTCAAAGCATCTAATATCAAACTTGAGACCCTCCCTATAGCATGAGATGTGATATCCAAGTCCTTCCCATTCCAATCCTGAGACCCTTCCTATAGCATGAGATGTGATATCTCAATGCTTCTAATACCAAACCTGAGACCCTTCTTATGGCATGAGATGTGATATCCAACTCCTTGCCATTCAAATCCTGAGACCCTTCCTATAGCATGAGAAGGGATATCCAACTCCTTCCCAATCCAATCCTGAGACCCTTCCGATAGCAGAGACGTGATATCTCAATGCTTCTACCAAACCTGAGACCCTTCCTTTAGCATGAGATGTGATATCCAAATCCTTCACATTCCAATCCTGAGACCCTTCCTATAGCATGAGATGTGATATCTTAATGCTTCTAATACCAAACCTGAGATCCTTCCTATAACATGAGATGTGATATCCAATTCCTTCCCATTCCAAACCTGAGACCCTTCCTATTGGATGAGTTGTGATATCCAACTCCTTCCCATTCCAACCCTGAGACCCTTCCTATAGCATGAGATGTGATGTCTCAATGCTTCTAATACCAAACCTGAGATCCTTCCAATAACATGAGATGTGATATCCAACTCCTTCCATTCCAATCCTGAGACCCGTCCTATAGCATGAGATGTGATATCGCAATGCTTATACCAAACCTGAGACCCTTCCTATAGCATGAGATGTGATATCCAACTACTTCCCATTCCAATCCTGAGACCCTTCCTATAGCATGAGATGTGATATCTCAATGCTTCTAATACCAAACCTGAGATCCTTCCTCTAACATGAAATGTGATATCCAACTCCTTCCCTTTCCAAACCTAAGAGCCTATCTATAGCACCCTTCCTATAACATGAGATGTGATATCCAAATCCTTCCCGTTCCAAACCTGAGACCCTTCCTTTAGCATGAGATGTGATATCCAGCTCCTTCCCATTCCAATCCTGAGACCCTTCCTATAGCATGAGATAAGATATCTCAATACTTCTAATACCAAACGTGAGATCCTTCCGATAACATGAGATGTGATATCCAAATCCTTCCCCTTCCAAACCTGAGACCCTCCCTTTAGCATGAGATGTGATATCCAACTCCTTCCTATTCCAATCCTGAGACTCTTCTGATAGCATGAGATGTGATATCTCAATGCTTCTAATACCAAACCTGAGATCCTTCCGATAGCATGAGATGTGATATCTCAATGCTTCTAATACCAAACCTGAGATCCTTCCTATAACATGAGATGTGATATCCAAATCCTTCCCCTTCCAAACCTGAGACCCTCCCTTTAGCATGAGATGTGATATCCAACTCCTTCCCATTCCATTCCTGAGACCCTTCTGATAGCATGAGATGTGATATCTCAATGCCTCTAATACCAAACCTGAGATCCTACCTCTAACATGAAATGTGATATCCAACTCTTTCCCCTTCCAAACCTGAGAGCCTTCCTATAGCATGAGATGTGATATCCAACTCCTTCCCATTCCAATTCTGAGACCCTTCCTATAGCTTGAGATGTGATATCCAACTCCTTCCCATTCCAATTCTGAGACCCTTCCTATACTATGAGACTTGATATCCCAATGCTTCTAATACCAAACCTGAGACCCGTAATATAACATGAGATGTGATATCCAAATCCTTCCCCTTCCAAACCTTAGACCCTTCCTTTATCATGAGATGTGATATCCAACTCCTTCCCATTCCAATCCTGGGACCCTTCCGATATCATGAGATGTGATATCTCAAAGCTTCTAATATCAAACTTGAGACCCTCCCTATAGCATGAGATGTGATATCCAAGTCCTTCCCATTCCAATCCTGAGACCCTTCCTATAGCATGAGATGTGATATCTCAATGCTTCTAATACCAAACCTGAGACCCTTCCTATAACATGAGATGGGAATATCCAAATCCTTCCCATTCCAATCCTGAGACCCTTCCGATAGCAGAGATGTGATATCTCAATGCTTATACCAAACCTGAGATCCTTCCTATAACATGAGATGTGATATCCAACTCCTTCCCATTCCAATCCTGAGACACTTCCTATAGCATGAGATGTGATATCTCACTGCTTATACCAAACCTGAGACCCTTCCCATAGCATGAGATGTGATATCCAACTCCTTCCCATTCCAATCCTCAGACCCTTCCTATAGCATGAGATGTGATATCTCAATGCTTCTAATATCAAACTTGAGACCCTACCTATAGCATGAGATGTGATATCCAAGTCCTTCCCATTCCAATCCTGAGACACTTCCTATAGCATGAGATGTGATATCTCAATGCTTCTAATACCAAACCTGAGACTCTTCCTATAACATGAGATGGGATATCCAACTCCTTCCCATTCCAATCCTGAGACCCTTTCGATAGCAGAGATGTGATATCTCAATGCTTCTAATACCAAACCTGAGACCCTTCCTATAACATGAGATGTGATATCCAACTCCTTCCCATTCCAATCCTGAGACACTTCCTATAGCATGAGATGTGATATCTCACTGCTTATACCAAACCTGAGACCCTTCCCATAGCATGAGATGTGATATCCAACTCCTTCCCATTCCAATCCTCAGACCCTTCCTATAGCATGAGATGTGATATCTCAATGCTTCTAATATCAAACTTGAGACCCTACCTATAGCATGAGATGTGATATCCAAGTCCTTCCCATTCCAATCCTGAGACACTTCCTATAGCATGAGATGTGATATCCAACTGCTTCCCATTCCAATCATGAGACCCTTCTGATAGCATGAGATGTGATATCTCAATGCCTCTAATACCAAACCTGAGATCCTACCTCTAACATGAAATGTGATATCCAACTCTTTCCCCTTCCAAACCTGAGAGCCTTCCTATAGCATGAGATGTGATATCCAACTCCTTCCCATTCCAATTCTGAGACCCTTCCTATAGCTTGAGATGTGATATCCAACTCCTTCCCATTCCAATTCTGAGACCCTTCCTATACTATGAGACTTGATATCCCAATGCTTCTAATACCAAACCTGAGACCCGTAATATAACATGAGATGTGATATCCAAATCCTTCCCCTTCCAAACCTTAGACCCTTCCTTTATCATGAGATGTGATATCCAACTCCTTCCCATTCCAATCCTGGGACCCTTCCGATATCATGAGATGTGATATCTCAAAGCTTCTAATATCAAACTTGAGACCCTCCCTATAGCATGAGATGTGATATCCAAGTCCTTCCCATTCCAATCCTGAGACCCTTCCTATAGCATGAGATGTGATATCTCAATGCTTCTAATACCAAACCTGAGACCCTTCCTATAACATGAGATGGGAATATCCAAATCCTTCCCATTCCAATCCTGAGACCCTTCCGATAGCAGAGATGTGATATCTCAATGCTTATACCAAACCTGAGATCCTTCCTATAACATGAGATGTGATATCCAACTCCTTCCCATTCCAATCCTGAGACACTTCCTATAGCATGAGATGTGATATCTCACTGCTTATACCAAACCTGAGACCCTTCCCATAGCATGAGATGTGATATCCAACTCCTTCCCATTCCAATCCTCAGACCCTTCCTATAGCATGAGATGTGATATCTCAATGCTTCTAATATCAAACTTGAGACCCTACCTATAGCATGAGATGTGATATCCAAGTCCTTCCCATTCCAATCCTGAGACACTTCCTATAGCATGAGATGTGATATCTCAATGCTTCTAATACCAAACCTGAGACTCTTCCTATAACATGAGATGGGATATCCAACTCCTTCCCATTCCAATCCTGAGACCCTTTCGATAGCAGAGATGTGATATCTCAATGCTTCTAATACCAAACCTGAGACCCTTCCTATAACATGAGATGTGATATCCAACTCCTTCCCATTCCAATCCTGAGACACTTCCTATAGCATGAGATGTGATATCTCACTGCTTATACCAAACCTGAGACCCTTCCCATAGCATGAGATGTGATATCCAACTCCTTCCCATTCCAATCCTCAGACCCTTCCTATAGCATGAGATGTGATATCTCAATGCTTCTAATATCAAACTTGAGACCCTACCTATAGCATGAGATGTGATATCCAAGTCCTTCCCATTCCAATCCTGAGACACTTCCTATAGCATGAGATGTGATATCCAACTGCTTCCCATTCCAATCATGAGACCCTTCCTATAGCATGAGATATGATATCTCAATACTTCTAATACCAAACGTGAGATCCTTCCGATAACATGAGATGTGATATCCAAATCCTTCCCCTTCCAAACCTGAGACCCTCCCTTTAGCATGAGATGTGATATCCAACTCCTTCCCATTCCAATCCTGAGACCCTTCTGATAGCATGAGATGTGATATCTCAATGCTTCTAATACCAAACCTGAGATCCTTCCGATAGCATGAGATGTGATATCTCAATGCTTCTAATACCAAACCTGAGATCCTTCCTATAACATGAGATGTGATATCCAAATCCTTCCCCTTCCAAACCTGAGACCCTCCATTTAGCATGAGATGTGATATCCAACTCCTTCCCATTCCATTCCTGAGACCCTTCTGATAGCATGAGATGTGATATCTCAATGCCTCTAATACCAAACCTGAGATCCTACCTCTAACATGAAATGTGATATCCAACTCTTTCCCCTTCCAGACCTGAGAGCCTGCCTATAGCATGAGATGTGATATCCAAGTCCTTCCCATTCCAATCCTGAGACCCTTCCTATAGCTTGAGATGTGATATCCAACTCCTTCCCATTCCAATTCTGAGACCCTTCCTATATTCTGAGACTTGATATCTCAATGCTTCTAATACCAAACCTGAGACCCGTAATATAACATGAGATGTGATATCCAAATCCTTCCCCTTCCAAACCTTAGACCCTTCCTTTATCATGAGATGTGATATCCAACTCCTTCCCATTCCAATCCTGAGACCCTTCCGATATCATGAGATGTGATATCTCAAAGCTTCTAATATCAAACTTGAGACCCTCCCTATAGCATGAGATGTGATATCCAAGTCCTTCCCATTCCAATCCTGAGACCCTTCCTATAGCATGAGATGTGATATCTCAATGCTTCTAATACCAAACCTGAGACCCTTCGTATGGCATGAGATGTGATATCCAACTCCTTGCCATTCAAATCCTGAGACCCTTCCTATAGCATGAGAAGGGATATCCAACTCCTTCCCAATCCAATCCTGAGACCCTTCCGATAGCAGAGACGTGATATCTCAATGCTTCTACCAAACCTGAGACCCTTCCTTTAGCATGAGATGTGATATCCAAATCCTTCACATTCCAATCCTGAGACCCTTCCTATAGCATGAGATGTGATATCTCAATGCTTCTAATACCAAACCTGAGATCCTTCCTATAACATGAGATGTGATATCCAATTCCTTCCCATTCCAAACCTGAGACCCTTCCTATTGGATGAGTTGTGATATCCAACTCCTTCCCATTCCAACCCTGAGACCCTTCCTATAGCATGAGATGTGATGTCTCAATGCTTCTAATACCAAACCTGAGATCCTTCCTATAACATGAGATGTGATATCCAACTCCTTCCATTCCAATCCTGAGACCCGTCCTATAGCATGAGATGTGATATCGCAATGCTTATACCAAACCTGAGACCCTCCCTATAGCATGAGATGTGATATCCAAGTCCTTCCCATTCCAATCCTGAGACCCTTCCTATAGCATGAGATGTGATATCTCAATGCTTCTAATACCAAACCTGAGACCCTTCGTATGGCATGAGATGTGATATCCAACTCCTTGCCATTCAAATCCTGAGACCCTTCATATAGCATGAGAAGGGATATCCAACTCCTTCCCAATCCAATCCTGAGACCCTTCCGATAGCAGAGACGTGATATCTCAATGCTTCTACCAAACCTGAGACCCTTCCTTTAGCATGAGATGTGATATCCAAATCCTTCACATTCCAATCCTGAGACCCTTCCTATAGCATGAGATGTGATATCTCAATGCTTCTAATACCAAACCTGAGATCCTTCCTATAACATGAGATGTGATATCCAACTCCTTCCATTCCAATCCTGAGACCCGTCCTATAGCATGAGATGTGATATCGCAATGCTTATACCAAACCTGAGACCCTTCCTATAGCATGAGATGTGATATCCAACTACTTCCCATTCCAATCCTGAGACCCTTCCTATAGCATGAGATGTGATATCTCAATGCTTCTAATACCAAACCTGAGATCCTTCCTCTAACATGAAATGTGATATCCAACTCCTTCCCTTTCCAAACCTAAGAGCCTATCTATAGCACCCTTCCTATAACATGAGATGTGATATCCAAATCCTTCCCGTTCCAAACCTGAGACCCTTCCTTTAGCATGAGATGTGAAATCCAGCTCCTTCCCATTCCAATCCTGAGACACTTCCGATAGCATGAGATGTGATATCTCAATGCTTCTAATATCAAAACTGAGACCCTCCCTATAGCATGATATGTGATATCTAAGTCCTTCCCATTCCAATCCTGAGACCCTCCCTATAGCATGAGATGTGATATCCAACTCCTTCCCATTCCAATCCTGATACCCTTCCTATAGCATGAGATATGATATCTCAATACTTCTAATACCAAACGTGAGATCCTTCCGATAACATGAGATGTGATATCCAAATCCTTCCCCTTCCAAACCTAAGACCCTCCCTTTAGCATGAGATGTGATATCCAACTCCTTCCTATTCCAATCCTGAGACTCTTCTGATAGCATGAGATGTGATATCTCAATGCTTCTAATACCAAACCTGAGATCCTTCCAATAGCATGAGATGTGATATCTCAATGCTTCTAATACCAAACCTGAGATCCTTCCTATAACATGAGATGTGATATCCAAATCCTTCCCCTTCCAAACCTGAGACCCTCCCTTTAGCATGAGATGTGATATCCAACTCCTTCCCATTCCATTCCTGAGACCCTTCTGATAGCATGAGATGTGATATCTCAATGCCTCTAATACCAAACCTGAGATCCTACCTCTAACATGAAATGTGATATCCAACTCTTTCCCCTTCCAAACCTGAGAGCCTTCCTATAGCATGAGATGTGATATCCAAGTCCTTCCCATTCCAATCCTGAGACCCTTCCTATAGCTTGAGATGTGATATCCAACTCCTTCCCATTCCAATTCTGAGACCCTTCCTATACTATGAGACTACATATCTCAATGCTTCTAATACCAAACCTGAGACCCGTAATATAACATGAGATGTGATATCCAAATCCTTCCCCTTCCAAACCTTAAACCCTTCCTTTATCATGAGATGTGATATCCAACTCCTTCCCATTCCAATCCTGAGACCCTTCCGATATCATGAGATGTGATATCTCAAAGCTTCTAATATCAAACTTGAGACCCTCCCTATAGCATGAGATGTGATATCCAAGTCCTTCCCATTCCAATCCTGAGACCCTTCCTATAGCATGAGATGTGATATCTCAATGCTTCTAATACCAAACCTGAGACCCTTCCTATAACATGAGATGGGAATATCCAAATCCTTCCCATTCCAATCCTGAGACCCTTCCGATAGCAGAGATGTGATATCTCAATGCTTATACCAAACCTGAGATCCTTCCTATAACATGAGATGTGATATCCAACTCCTTCCCATTCCAATCCTGAGACACTTCCTATAGCATGAGATGTGATATCTCACTGCTTATACCAAACCTGAGACCCTTCCCATAGCATGAGATGTGATATCCAACTCCTTCCTATTCCAATCCTCAGACCCTTCCTATAGCATGAGATGTGATATCTCAATGCTTCTAATATCAAACTTGAGACCCTACCTATAGCATGAGATGTGATATCCAAGTCCTTCCCATTCCAATCCTGAGACACTTCCTATAGCATGAGATGTGATATCTCAATGCTTCTAATACCAAACCTGAGACTCTTCCTATAACATGAGATGGGATATCCAACTCCTTCCCATTCCAATCCTGAGACCCTTTCGATAGCAGAGATGTGATATCTCAATGTTTATACCAAACCTGAGACCCTCCCTACGGCATGAGATGTCATATACAACTCCTTCCCATTCCAATCCTGAGACCCTTCCTATAGCATGAGATGTGATATCCAACTCCTTCCCATTCCAATCCTGAGACCCTTCCTATAGCATGAGATGTGATGTCTCAATGCTTCTAATACCAAACCTGAGATCCTTCCTATAACATGAGATGTGATATCCAACTCCTTCCATTCCAATCCTGAGACCCTTCCTATAGCATGAGATGTGATATCTCAATGCTCATAACAAAACCTGAGACCCTTCCTATAACATGAGATGTGATATCCAACTCCTTCCATTCCAATCCTGAGACCCTTCCTATAGCCTGAGATGTGATATCTCTATGTTTATACCAAACCTGAGACCCTTCCTATAACATGAGATGTGATATCCAACTCCTTCCCGTTCCAAACCTGAGATCCTTCCTTTAGCATGAGATGTGATATCCAGCTCCTTCCCATTCCAATCCTGAGACACTTCCGATAGCATGAGATGTGATATCTCAATGCTTCTAATATCAAAACTGAGACCCTCCCTATAGCATGATATGTGATATCTAAGTCCTTCCCATTCCAATCCTGAGACCCTTCCTATAGCATGAGATGTGATATCCAACTCCTTCCCATTCCAACCTGAGACACTTCCTATAGCATGAGAAGGGATATCCAACTCCTTCCCAATCCAATCCTGAGACCCTTCCGATAGCAGAGATGTGATATCTCAATGCTTATACCAAACCTGAGACCCTTCCTATGGCATGAGATGTGATATCCAACTCCTTCCCAATCCAATCCTGAGACCCTTCCGATAGCAGAGACGTGATATCTCAATGCTTCTTCCAAACCTGAGACCCTTCCTTTAGCATGAGATGTGATATCCAAATCCTTCACATTCCAATCCTGAGACCCTTCCTATAGCATGAGATGTGATATCTCAATGCTTCTAATACCAAACCTGAGATCCTTCCTATAACATGAGATGTGATATCCAATTCCTTCCCATTCCAAAGCTGAGACCCTTCCTATTGGATGAGATGTGATATCCAACTCCTTCCCATTCCTACCCTGAGACCCTTCCTATAGCATGAGATGTTATGTCTCAATGCTTCTAATACCAAACCTGAGATCCTTCCTATAACATGAGATGTGATATCCAACTCCTTCCATTCCAATCCTGAGACCCGTCCTATAGCATGAGATGTGATATCTCAATGCCTATACCAAACCTGAGACCCTTCCTATAGCATGAGATGTGATATCCAACTCCTTCCCATTCCAATCCTGAGACCCTTCCTACAGCATGCAATATGATATCTCAATGATTCTAATAACAAACCTGAGACCCCTCCTATAACATGAGATGGGATATCCAACTCCTTCCCATTCCAATCCTGAGACACTTCCGATAGCAGAGATGTGATATCTCAATGCTTATACCAAACCTGAGACCCTTCCTATAACATGAGATGTGATATCCAAATCCTTCCCGTTCCAAACCTGAGACCCTTCCTTTAGCATGAGATGTGATATCCAGCACCTTCCCATTCCAATCCTGAGACACTTCCGATAGCATGAGATGTGATATCTCAATGCTTCTAATATCAAAACTGAGACCCTCCCTATAGCATGATATGTGATATCTAAGTCCTTCCCATTCCAATCCTGAGACCCTCCCTATAGCATGAGATGTGATATCCAACTCCTTCCCATTCCAATCCTGAGACCCTTCCTATAGCATGAGATATGATATCTCAATACTTCTAATACCAAACGTGAGATCATTCCGATAACATGAGATGTGATATCCAAATCCTTCCCCTTCCAAACCTGAGACCCTCCCTTTAGCATGAGATGTGATATCCAACTCCTTCCTATTCCAATCCTGAGACTCTTCTGATAGCATGAGATGTGATATCTCAATGCTTCTAATACCAAACTTGAGATCCTTCCGATAGCATGAGATGTGATATCTCAATGCTTCTAATACCAAACCTGGGATCCTTCCTATAACATGAGATGTGATATCCAAATCCTTCCCCTTCCAAACCTGAGACCCTCCCTTTAGCATGAGATGTGATATCCAACTCCTTCCCATTCCATTCCTGAGACCCTTCTGATAGCATGAGATGTGATATCTCAATGCCTCTAATACCAAACCTGAGATCCTACCTCTAACATGAAATGTGATATCCAACTCTTTCCCCTTCCAAACCTGAGAGCCTTCCTATAGCATGAGATGTGATATCCAAGTCCTTCCCATTCCAATCCTGAGACCCTTCCTATAGCTTGAGATGTGATATCCAACTCCTTCCCATTCCAATTCTGAGACCCTTCCTATACTATGAGACTTGATATCTCAATGCTTCTAATACCAAACGTGAGACCCGTAATATAACATGAGATGTGATATCCAAATCCTTCCCCTTCCAAACCTTAGACCCTTCCTTTATCATGAGATGTGATATCCAACTCCTTCCCATTCCAATCCTGAGACCCTTCCGATATCATGAGATGTGATATCTCAAAGCTTCTAATATCAAACTTGAGACCCTACCTATAGCATGAGATGTGATATCCAAGTCCTTCCCATTCCAATCCTGAGACCCTTCCTATAGCATGAGATGTGATATCTCAATGCTTCTAATACCAAACCTGAGACTCTTCCTATAACATGAGATGGGATATCCAACTCCTTCCCATTCCAATCCTGAGACCCTTTTGATAGCAGAGATGTGATATCTCAATGTTTATACCAAACCTGAGACCCTTCCTACGGCATGAGATGTCATATTCAACTCCTTCCCATTCCAATCCTGAGACCCTTCCTATAGCATGAGATGTGATATCCAACTCCTTCCCATTCCAATCCTGAGACCCTTCCTATAGCATGAGATGTGATGTCTCAATGCTTCTAATACCAAACCTGAGATCCTTCCTATAACATGAGATGTGATATCCAACTCCTTCCATTCCAATCCTGAGACCCTTCCTATAGCATGAGATGTGATATCTCAATGCTTATACCAAACCTGAGACCCTTCCTATAGCATGAGATGTGATATCCAACTCCTTCCCATTCCAATCCTGAGACCCTTCCTATAGCCTGAGATGTGATATCTCAATGCCTCTAATACCAAACCTGAGACCCTTCCTATAACATGAGATGGGAATATCCAACTCCTTCCCATTCCAATCCTGAGACACTTCCTATAGCATGAGATGTGATATCTCACTGCTTATACCAAACCTGAGAACCTTCCCATAGCATGAGATGTGATATCCAGCTCCTTCCCATTCCAATCCTCAGACCCTTCCTATAGCATGAGATGTGATATCCCAATGCTTCTAATATCAAACTTGAGACCCTACCTATAGCATGAGATGTGATATCCAAGTCCTTCCCATTCCAATCCTGAGACACTTCCTATAGCATGAGATGTGATATCTCAATGCTTCTAATACCAAACCTGAGACTCTTCCTATAACATGAAATGGGATATCCAACTCCTTCCCATTCCAATCCTGAGACCCTTTTGATAGCAGAGATGTGATATCTCAATGTTTATACCAAACCTGAGACCCTTCCTACGGCATGAGATGTCATATTCAACTCCTTCCCATTCCAATCCTGAGACCCTTCCTATAGCATGAGATGTGATATCCAACTCCTTCCCATTCCAATCCTGAGACCCTTCCTATAGCATGAGATGTGATGTCTCAATGCTTCTAATACCAAACCTGAGATCCTTCCTATAACATGAGATGTGATATCCAACTCCTTCCATTCCAATCCTGAGACCCTTCCTATAGCATGAGATGTGATATCTCAATGCTTATACCAAACCTGAGACCCTTCCTATAGCATGAGATGTGATATCCAACTCCTTCCCATTCCAATTCTGAGACCCTTCCTATACTATGAGACTTGATATCTCAATGCTTCTAATACCAAACCTGAGACCCGTAATATAACATGAGATGTGATATCCAAATCCTTCCCCTTCCAAACCTGAGATCTTTCCTTTAGCATGAGATGTGATATCAAACTCCTTCCCATTCCAATCCTGAGACCCTTCCTATACCATGAGATGTGATATCTCAATGCTTCTAATACCAAACCTGACACCCGTCCTAAAACATGAGATGTGATGTCCAAATCCTTCCCCTTCCAAACCTGAGATCTTTCCTTTAGCATGAGATGTGATATCCAACTCCTTCCCATTCCAATCCTGAGACCCTTCCTATAACATGAGATGGGAATATCCAACTCCTTCCCATTCCAATCCTGAGACCCTTCCGATAGCAGAGATGTGATATCTCAATGCTTATACCAAACCTGAGATCCTTCCTATAACATGAGATGTGATATCCAACTCCTTCCCATTCCAATCCTGAGACACTTCCTATAGCATGAGATGTGATATCTCACTGCTTATACCAAACCTGAGACCCTTCCCATAGCATGAGATGTGATATCCAACTCCTTCCCATTCCAATCCTCAGACCCTTCCTATAGCATGAGATGTGATATCTCAATGCTTCTAATATCAAACTTGAGACCCTACCTATAGCATGAGATGTGATATCCAATCCTTCCCATTCCAATCCTGAGACACTTCCTATAGCATGAGATGTGATATCTCAATGCTTCTAATACCAAACCTGAGACTCTTCCTATAACATGAGATGGGATATCCAACTCCTTCCCATTCCAATCCTGAGACCCTTTTGATAGCAGAGATGTGATATCTCAATGTTTATACCAAACCTGAGACCCTTCCTACGGCATGAGATGTCATATTCAACTCCTTCCCATTCCAATCCTGAGACCCTTCCTATAGCATGAGATGTGATATCCAACTCCTTCCCATTCCAATCCTGAGACCCTTCCTATAGCATGAGATGTGGTGTCTCAATGCTTCTAATACCAAACCTGAGATCCTTCCTATAACATGAGATGTGATATCCAACTCCTTCCATTCCAATCCTGAGACCCTTCCTATAGCATGAGATGTGATATCTCAATGCTTATACCAAACCTGAGACCCTTCCTATAGCATGAGATGTGATATCCAACTCCTTCCCATTCCAATCCTGAGACCCTTCCTATAGCCTGAGATGTGATATCTCAATGCCTCTAATACCAAACCTGAGATCCTTCCTCTAACATGAAATGTGATATCCAACTCCTTCACTTTCCAAACCTGAGAGCCTATCTATAGCATGAGATGTGATATCCAAGTCCTTCCCATTCCAATCCTTAGACCCTTCCTACAGCATGCAATATGATATCTCAATGATTCTAATAAAAAACCTGAGACCCATCCTATAACATGAGATGGGATATCCAACTCCTTCCCATTCCAATCCTGAGACACTTCCGATAGCAGAGATGTGATATCTCAATGTTTATACCAAACCTGAGACCCTTCCTATAACATGAGATGTGATATCCAACTCCTTCCCGTTCCAAACCTGAGACCCTTCATTTAGCATGAGATGTGATATCCAACTCCTTCCCATTCCAATCCTGAAACCCTTCCTATAGCATGAGATGTGATATCTCAATACTTCTAATACCAAACCTGAGATCCTTCCGATAACATGAGATGTGATATCTCAATACTTCTAATACCAAACCTGAGATCCATCCTATAACATGAGATGTGATATCCAAATCCTTCCCCTTCCAAACCTGAGACCCTCCCTTTAGCATGAGATGTGATATCCAACTCCTTCCCATTCCAATCCTGAGACCCTTCTGATAGCATAAGATATGATATCTCAATGCTTCTATACCAAACCTGAGATCCTTCCGATAGCATGAGATGTGATATCTCAATACTTCTAATACCAAACCTGAGATCCTTCCTATAACATGAGATGTGATATCCAAATCCTTATCTTCCAAACCTGAGACCCTCCCTTTACCATGAGATGTGATATCCAACTCCTTCCCATTCCAATCCTGAGACTCTTCTGATAGCATAAGATATGATATCTCAATGCTTCTATACCAAACCTGAGATCCTTCTGATAGCATGAGATGTGATATCTCAATACTTCTAATACCAAACCTGAGATCCTACCTCTAACATGAAATGTGATATCCAACTCTTTCCCCTTGCAAACCTGAGAGCCTTCCTATAGCATGAGATGTGATATCCAAGTCCTTCCCATTCCAATCCTGAGACCCTTCCTATAACATGAGATGTGATATCCAACTCCTTCCCATTCCAACCTGAGACCCTTCTTATAGCATGAGATGTGATATCCAACTCCTTCCCATTCCAATCAAGACTTTTCCTATAACATGAGATGTGATATCTCTATGCTTCTAATACCAAACCTGAGGCCCTTCCCGTAGTATATGTGAAATCCAACTCCTTCCCATTCAAAACTTGTGACCCTTCCTGTAGCATGAAATGTGATTTCTCACACCTTCCAATACCATACCCGAGACCATTCCCACAGCCCGAGATTTGAAATCTCATTTCTTCCAATACCAAACCCGAGACCCTTCCGATAGGATGAGATTTACTATCTCACTCCTTAAAATACCAAACTCGAGTCCCTTCCTAAAGGATGTGATTTGATATCTCAGTGCTTCTAATACCAAACCTGAGACCCTCCCTATAACAAGAGATATCATATCCAACTCCTTCCCATTCCAATCATGAGACGCTTCCTATAGCATGACATGTGATATCAAACTTCCCATTCAAATCCTGAGACTCAGACCTCCCCGTCTAACCTTCTCACCACTCCTCGCTCCCGGATTGATAATGCACTCCTGCTCTTTTCTCTCCCTTCTTCTGCTTCCTTTCCTCTCTCCTTCCTCATGTGCCCTAGGTCAGGCTCCTTCTACACCTCTGCAAGGATTACTGATTTGTACCCCTCCCCACTCTCAACTCACTCAGTTTCAAACACTCATCTGACATCTGCTATTTCCTGGAAGAACCCGACCTTGATGTCCTTGGTCTAACCGAGACATGGATGACGGCCAGCGCTGTCTCGAGCTCTGAAACTTTCCTCCCTGATGACAAGTTCCTCTCCATGCCCAGATCCAACCGTTCTTGAGGGGGAGTATCCTTGATTCCTGTAGTAAATTGCTTTCCTTTGCAGGCAGACTCCTCTCACGAATGCCTTGTCTGCATGCATTCTCTCTTTCCTGGATATCCAAATCCTTCCCATTCCAAACCTGAGACCCTTCCTTTAGCATGAGATGTGATATCCAGCTCCTTCCCATTCCAATCCTGAGACACTTCCGATAGCATGAGATGTGATATCTCAATGCTTCTAATATCAAAACTGAGACCCTCCCTATAGCATGATATGTGATATCTAAGTCCTTCCCATTCCAATCCTGAGACCCTCCCTATAGCATGAGATGTGATATCCAACTCCTTCCCATTCCAATCCTGAGACCCTTCCTATAGCATGAGATATGATATCTCAATACTTCTAATACCAAACGTGAGATCCTTCCGATAACATGAGATGTGATATCCAAATCCTTCCCCTTCCAAACCTGAGACCCTCCCTTTAGCATGAGATGTGATATCCAACTCCTTCCTATTCCAATCCTGAGACTCTTCTGATAGCATGAGATGTGATATCTCAATGCTTCTAATACCAAACCTGAGATCCTTCCGATAGCATGAGATGTGATAGCTCAATGCTTCTAATACCAAACCTGAGATCCTTCCTATAACATGAGATGTGATATCCAAATCCTTCCCCTTCCAAACCTAAAACCCTCCCTTTAGCATGAGATGTGATATCCAACTCCTTCCCATTCCATTCCTGAGACCCTTCTGATAGCATGAGATGGGATATCTCAATGCCTCTAATACCAAACCTGAGATCCTACCTCTAACATGAAATGTGATATCCAACTCTTTCCCCTTCCAAACCTGAGAGCCTTCCTATAGCATGAGATGTGATATCCAAGTCCTTCCCATTCCAATCCTGAGACCCTTCCTATAGCTTGAGATGTGATATCCAACTCCTTCCCATTCCAATTCTTAGACCCTTCCTATACTATGAGACTTGATATCTCAATGCTTCTTATACAAAACCTGAGACCCGTAATATAACATGAGATGTGATATCCAAATCCTTCCCCTTCCAAACCTTAGACCCTTCCTTTATCATGAGATGTGATATCCAACTCCTTCCCATTCCAATCCTGAGACCCTTCCGATATCATGAGATGTGATATCTCAAAGCTTCTAATATCAAACTTGAGACCCTCCCTATAGCATGAGATGTGATATCCAAGTCCTTCCCATTCCAATCCTGAGACCCTTCCTATAGCATGAGATGTGATATCTCAATGCTTCTAATACCAAACCTGAGACCCTTCCTATAACATGAGATGGGAATATCCAACTCCTTCCCATTCCAATCCTGAGACACTTCCTATAGCATGAGATGTGATATCTCACTGCTTATACCAAACCTGAGAACCTTCCCATAGCATGAGATGTGATATCCAGCTCCTTCCCATTCCAATCCTCAGACCCTTCCTATAGCATGAGATGTGATATCCCAATGCTTCTAATATCAAACTTGAGACCCTACCTATAGCATGAGATGTGATATCCAAGTCCTTCCCATTCCAATCCTGAGACACTTCCTATAGCATGAGATGTGATATCTCAATGCTTCTAATACCAAACCTGAGACTCTTCCTATAACATGAGATGGGATATCCAACTCCTTCCCATTCCAATCCTGAGACCCTTTTGATAGCAGAGATGTGATATCTCAAGGTTTATACCAAACCTGAGACCCTTCCTACGGCATGAGATGTCATATTCAACTCCTTCCCATTCCAATCCTGAGACCCTTCCTATAGCATGAGATGTGATATCCAACTCCTTCCCATTCCAATCCTGAGACCCTTCCTATAGCATGAGATGTGATGTCTCAATGCTTCTAATACCAAACCTGAGATCCTTCCTATAACATGAGATGTGATATCCAACTCCTTCCATTCCAATCCTGAGACCCTTCCTATAGCATGAGATGTGATATCTCAATGCTTATACCAAACCTGAGACCCTTCCTATAGCATGAGATGTGATATCCAACTCCTTCCCATTCCAATCCTGAGACCCTTCCTATAGCCTGAGATGTGATATCTCAATGCCTCTAATACCAAACCTGAGATCCTTCCTCTAACATGAAATGTGATATCCAACTCCTTCACTTTCCAAACCTGAGAGCCTATCTATAGCATGAGATGTGATATCCAAGTCCTTCCCATTCCAATCCTTAGACCCTTCCTACAGCATGCAATATGATATCTCAATGATTCTAATAAAAAACCTGAGACCCGTCCTATAACATGAGATGGGATATCCAACTCCTTCCCATTCCAATCCTGAGACACTTCCGATAGCAGAGATGTGATATCTCAATGTTTATACCAAACCTGAGACCCTTCCTATAACATGAGATGTGATATCCAACTCCTTCCCGTTCCAAACCTGAGACCCTTCCTTTAGCATGAGATGTGATATCCAACTCCTTCCCATTCCAATCCTGAGACCCTTCCTATAGCATGAGATGTGATATCTCAAAACTTCTAATACCAAACCTGAGATCCTTCCGATAACATGAGATGTGATATCTCAATACTTCTAATACCAAACCTGAGATCCATCCTATAACATGAGATGTGATATCCAAATTCTTCCCCTTCCAAACCTGAGACCCTCCCTTTAGCATGAGATGTGATATCCAACTCCTTCCCATTCCAATCCTGAGACCCTTCTGATAGCATAAGATATGATATCTCAATGCTTCTATACCAAACCTGAGATCCTTCCGATAGCATGAGATGTGATATCTCAATACTTCTAATACCAAACCTGAGATCCTTCCTATAACATGAGATGTGATATCCAAATCCTTATCTTCCAAACCTGAGACCCTCCCTTTACCATGAGATGTGATATCCAACTCCTTCCCATTCCAATCCTGAGACACTTCCTATAGCATGAGATGTGATATCTCACTGCTTATACCAAACCTGAGAACCTTCCCATAGCATGAGATGTGATATCCAGCTCCTTCCCATTCCAATCCTCAGACCCTTCCTATAGCATGAGATGTGATATCCCAATGCTTCTAATATCAAACTTGAGACCCTACCTATAGCATGAGATGTGATATTCAAGTCCTTCCCATTCTAATCCTGAGACACTTCCTATAGCATGAGATGTGATATCTCAATGCTTCTAATACCAAACCTGAGACTCTTCCTATAACATGAGATGGGATATCCAACTCCTTCCCATTCCAATCCTGAGACCCTTTTGATAGCAGAGATGTGATATCTCAATGTTTATACCAAACCTGAGACCCTTCCTACGGCATGAGATGTCATATTCAACTCCTTCCCATTCCAATCCTGAGACCCTTCCTATAGCATGAGATGTGATATCCAACTCCTTCCCATTCCAATCCTGAGACCCTTCCTATAGCATGAGATGTGATGTCTCAATGCTTCTAATACCAAACCTGAGATCCTTCCTCTAACATGAAATGTGATATCCAACTCCTTCCCTTTCCAAACCTAAGAGCCTATCTATAGCATGAGATGTGATATCCAAGAACTTCCCATTCCAATCCTTAGACCCTTCCTACAGCATGCAATATGATATCTCAATGATTCTAATAACAAACCTGAGACCCGTCCTATAGCATGAGATATGATATCCAAGTCCTTCCCATTCCAATGCTGAGACCCTTCCTATAACATGAAATGTGATATCCAACTCCTTCCCATTCCAACCTGATACCCTTCCGATAGCATGAGATGTGATATCCCAATGCTTCTACCAAACCTGAGACCCATACTATGGCATGAGATGTGATATCAAACTCCTTCCCATTCCAATCCTGAGACCCTTCCTATAGCTTGAGGTGTGATATCCAACTCCTTCCCATTCCAATTCTGAGACCCTTCTTATACCATGAGACTTGATATCTCAATGCTTCTAATACCAAACCTGAGACCCGTCCTATAACATGAGATGTGATATCCAAATCCTTCCCCTTCCAAACCTTAGACCCTTCCTATTGGATGAGATGTGATATCCAACTCCTTCCCATTCCAACCCTGAGACCCTTCCTATAGCATGAGATGTGATGTCTCAATGCTTCTAATACCAAACCTGAGATCCTTCTTATAACATGAGATGTGATATCCAACTCCTTCCATTCCAATCCTGAGACCTGTCCTATAGCATGAGATGTGATATCTCAATGCTTATACCAAACCTGAGACCCTTCCTATAGCATGAGATGTGATATCCAACTACTTCCCATTCCAATCCTGAGACCCTTCCTATAGCATGAGATGTGATATCTCAATGCTTCTAATACCAAACCTGAGATCCTTCCTATAACATGAGATGTGATATCCAAATCCTTCCCCTTCCAAACCTGAGACCCTCCCTTTAGCATGAGATGTGATATCCAACTCCTTCCCATTCCATTCCTGAGACCCTTCTGATAGCATGAGATGTGATATCTCAATGCCTCTAATACCAAACCTGAGATCCTACCTCTAACATGAAATGTGATATCCAACTCTTTCCCCTTCCAAACCTGAGAGCCTTCCTATAGCATGAGATGTGATATCCAAGTCCTTCCCATTCCAATCCTGAGACCCTTCCTATAGCTTGAGATGTGATATCCAACTCCTTCCCATTCCAATTCTGAGACCCTTCCTATACTCTGAGACTTGATATCTCAATGCTTCTAATACCAAACCTGAGACCCGTAATATAACATGTGATGTGATATCCAAATCCTTCCCCTTCCAAACCTTAGACCCTTCCATTATCATGAGATGTGATATCCAACTCCTTCCCATTCCAATCCTGAGACCCTTCCGATATCATGAGATGTGATATCTCAAAGCTTCTAATATCAAACTTGAGACCCTCCCTATAGCATGAGATGTGATATCCAAGTCCTTCCCATTCCAATCCTGAGACCCTTCCTATAGCATGAGATGTGATATCTCAATGCTTCTAATACCAAACCTGAGACCCTTCCTATAACATGAGATGGGAATATCCAACTCCTTCCCATTCCAATCCTGAGACCCTTCCGATAGCAGAGATGTGATATCTTAATGCTTATACCAAACCTGAGACCCTTCCTATGGCATGAGATGTGATATCCAACTCCTTGCCATTCAAATCCTGAGACCCTTCCTATAGCATGAGAAGGGATATCCAACTCCTTCCCAATCCAATCCTGAGACCCTTCCGATAGCAGAGACGTGATATCTCAATGCTTCTACCAAACCTGAGACCCTTCCTTTAGCATGAGATGTGATATCTAAATCCTTCACATTCCAATCCTGAGAACCTTCCTATAGCATGAGATGTGATATCTCAATGCTTCTAATACCAAACCTGAGATCCTTCCTATAACATGAGATGTGATATCCAATTCCTTCCCATTCCAAACCTGAGACCCTTCCTATTGGATGAGATGTGATATCCAACTCCTTCCCATTCCAACCCTGAGACCCTTCCTATAGCATGAGATGTGATGTCTCAATGCTTCTAATACCAAACCTGAGATCCTTCTTATAACATGAGATGTGATATCCAACTCCTTCCATTCCAATCCTGAGACCCGTCCTATAGCATGAGATGTGATATCTCAATGCTTATACCAAACCTGAGACCCTTCCTATAGCATGAGATGTGATATCCAACTACTTCCCATTCCAATCCTGAGACCCTTCCTATAGCATGAGATGTGATATCTCAATGCTTCTAATACCAAACCTGAGATCCTTCCTATAACATGAGATGTGATATCCAAATCCTTCCCCTTCCAAACCTGAGACCCTCCCTTTAGCATGAGATGTGATATCCAACTCCTTCCCATTCCATTCCTGAGACCCTTCTGATAGCATGAGATGTGATATCTCAATGCCTCTAATACCAAACCTGAGATCCTACCTCTAACATGAAATGTGATATCCAACTCTTTCCCCTTCCAAACCTGAGAGCCTTCCTATAGCATGAGATGTGATATCCAAGTCCTTCCCATTCCAATCCTGAGACCCTTCCTATAGCTTGAGATGTGATATCCAACTCCTTCCCATTCCAATTCTGAGACCCTTCCTATACTCTGAGACTTGATATCTCAATGCTTCTAATACCAAACCTGAGACCCGTAATATAACATGTGATGTGATATCCAAATCCTTCCCCTTCCAAACCTTAGACCCTTCCATTATCATGAGATGTGATATCCAACTCCTTCCCATTCCAATCCTGAGACCCTTCCGATATCATGAGATGTGATATCTCAAAGCTTCTAATATCAAACTTGAGACCCTCCCTATAGCATGAGATGTGATATCCAAGTCCTTCCCATTCCAATCCTGAGACCCTTCCTATAGCATGAGATGTGATATCTCAATGCTTCTAATACCAAACCTGAGACCCTTCCTATAACATGAGATGGGAATATCCAACTCCTTCCCATTCCAATCCTGAGACCCTTCCGATAGCAGAGATGTGATATCTTAATGCTTATACCAAACCTGAGACCCTTCCTATGGCATGAGATGTGATATCCAACTCCTTGCCATTCAAATCCTGAGACCCTTCCTATAGCATGAGAAGGGATATCCAACTCCTTCCCAATCCAATCCTGAGACCCTTCCGATAGCAGAGACGTGATATCTCAATGCTTCTACCAAACCTGAGACCCTTCCTTTAGCATGAGATGTGATATCTAAATCCTTCACATTCCAATCCTGAGACCCTTCCTATAGCATGAGATGTGATATCTCAATGCTTCTAATACCAAACCTGAGATCCTTCCTATAACATGAGATGTGATATCCAATTCCTTCCCATTCCAAACCTGAGACCCTTCCTATTGGATGAGATGTGATATCCAACTCCTTCCCATTCCAACCCTGAGACCCTTCCTATAGCATGAGATGTGATGTCTCAATGCTTCTAATACCAAACCTGAGATCCTTCTTATAACATGAGATGTGATATCCAACTCCTTCCATTCCAATCCTGAGACCCGTCCTATAGCATGAGATGTGATATCTCAATGCTTATACCAAACCTGAGACCCTTCCTATAGCATGAGATGTGATATCCAACTACTTCCCATTCCAATCCTGAGACCCTTCCTATAGCATGAGATGTGATATCTCAATGCTTCTAATACCAAACCTGAGATCCTTCCTCTAACATGAAATGTGATATCCAACTCCTTCCCTTTCCAAACCTGAGAGCCTTCCTATAGCATGAGATGTGATATCCAAGTCCTTCCCATTCCAATCCTGAGACCCTTCCTATAGCATGAGATGTGATATCTCAATGCTTCTAATACCAAACCTGAGATCCTTCCTATAACATGAGATGTGATATCCAATTCCTTCCCATTCCAAACCTGAGACCCTTCCTATTGGATGAGATGTGATATCCAACTCCTTCCCATTCCAACCCTGAGACCCTTCCTATAGCATGAGATGTGATGTCTCAATGCTTCTAATACCAAACCTGAGATCCTTCTTATAACATGAGATGTGATATCCAACTCCTTCCATTCCAATCCTGAGACCCGTCCTATAGCATGAGATGTGATATCTCAATGCTTATACCAAACCTGAGACCCTTCCTATAGCATGAGATGTGATATCCAACTACTTCCCATTCCAATCCTGAGACCCTTCCTATAGCATGAGATGTGATATCTCAATGCTTCTAATACCAAACCTGAGATCCTTCCTATAACATGAGATGTGATATCCAAATCCTTCCCCTTCCAAACCTGAGACCCTCCCTTTAGCATGAGATGTGATATCCAACTCCTTCCCATTCCATTCCTGAGACCCTTCTGATAGCATGAGATGTGATATCTCAATGCCTCTAATACCAAACCTGAGATCCTACCTCTAACATGAAATGTGATATCCAACTCTTTCCCCTTCCAAACCTGAGAGCCTTCCTATAGCATGAGATGTGATATCCAAGTCCTTCCCATTCCAATCCTGAGACCCTTCCTATAGCTTGAGATGTGATATCCAACTCCTTCCCATTCCAATTCTGAGACCCTTCCTATACTCTGAGACTTGATATCTCAATGCTTCTAATACCAAACCTGAGACCCGTAATATAACATGTGATGTGATATCCAAATCCTTCCCCTTCCAAACCTTAGACCCTTCCATTATCATGAGATGTGATATCCAACTCCTTCCCATTCCAATCCTGAGACCCTTCCGATATCATGAGATGTGATATCTCAAAGCTTCTAATATCAAACTTGAGACCCTCCCTATAGCATGAGATGTGATATCCAAGTCCTTCCCATTCCAATCCTGAGACCCTTCCTATAGCATGAGATGTGATATCTCAATGCTTCTAATACCAAACCTGAGACCCTTCCTATAACATGAGATGGGAATATCCAACTCCTTCCCATTCCAATCCTGAGACCCTTCCGATAGCAGAGATGTGATATCTTAATGCTTATACCAAACCTGAGACCCTTCCTATGGCATGAGATGTGATATCCAACTCCTTGCCATTCAAATCCTGAGACCCTTCCTATAGCATGAGAAGGGATATCCAACTCCTTCCCAATCCAATCCTGAGACCCTTCCGATAGCAGAGACGTGATATCTCAATGCTTCTACCAAACCTGAGACCCTTCCTTTAGCATGAGATGTGATATCTAAATCCTTCACATTCCAATCCTGAGACCCTTCCTATAGCATGAGATGTGATATCTCAATGCTTCTAATACCAAACCTGAGATCCTTCCTATAACATGAGATGTGATATCCAATTCCTTCCCATTCCAAACCTGAGACCCTTCCTATTGGATGAGATGTGATATCCAACTCCTTCCCATTCCAACCCTGAGACCCTTCCTATAGCATGAGATGTGATGTCTCAATGCTTCTAATACCAAACCTGAGATCCTTCTTATAACATGAGATGTGATATCCAACTCCTTCCATTCCAATCCTGAGACCCGTCCTATAGCATGAGATGTGATATCTCAATGCTTATACCAAACCTGAGACCCTTCCTATAGCATGAGATGTGATATCCAACTACTTCCCATTCCAATCCTGAGACCCTTCCTATAGCATGAGATGTGATATCTCAATGCTTCTAATACCAAACCTGAGATCCTTCCTCTAACATGAAATGTGATATCCAACTCCTTCCCTTTCCAAACCTAAGAGCCTATCTATAGCATGAGATGTGATATCCAAGAACTTCCCATTCCAATCCTTAGACCCTTCCTACAGCATGCAATATGATATCTCAATGATTCTAATAACAAACCTGAGACCCGTCCTATAGCATGAGATATGATATCCAAGTCCTTCCCATTCCAATCCTGAGACCCTTCCTATAACATGAAATGTGATATCCAACTCCTTCCCATTCCAACCTGATACCCTTCCGATAGCATGAGATGTGATATCCCAATGCTTCTACCAAACCTGAGACCCATACTATGGCATGAGATGTGATATCAAACTCCTTCCCATTCCAATCCTGAGACCCTTCCTATAGCTTGAGATGTGATATCCAACTCCTTCCCATTCCAATTCTGAGACCCTTCTTATACCATGAGACTTGATATCTCAATGCTTCTAATACCAAACCTGAGACCCGTCCTATAACATGAGATGTGATATCCAAATACTTCCCCTTCCAAACCTTAGACCCTTCCTTTATCATGAGATGTGGTATCCAACTCCTTCCCATTCCAATCCTGAGACCCTTACGATATCATGAGATTTGTTATCTCAATGCTTCTAATATCAATCTTGAGACCCTCCCTATAGCATGAGATGTGACATCCAAGTCCTTCCCATTCCAATCCTGAGACCCTTCCTATAGCATGAGATGTGATATCTCAATGCTTCTAATACCAAACCTGAGATCCTTCCTATAACATGAGATGTGATATCCAATTCCTTCCCATTCCAAACCTGAGACCCTTCCTATTGGATGAGATGTGATATCCAACTCCTTCCCATTCCAACCCTGAGACCCTTCCTATAGCATGAGATGTGATGTCTCAATCCTTCTAATACCAAACCTGAGATCCTTCTTATAACATGAGATGTGATATCCAACTCCTTCCATTCCAATCCTGAGACCCGTCCTATAGCATGAGATGTGATATCTCAATGCTTATACCAAACCTGAGACCCTTCCTATAGCATGAGATGTGATATCCAACTACTTCCCATTCCAATCCTGAGACCCTTCCTATAGCATGAGATGTGATATCTCAATGCTTCTAATACCAAACCTGAGATCCTTCCTCTAACATGAAATGTGATATCCAACTCCTTCCCTTTCCAAACCTAAGAGCCTATCTATAGCATGAGATGTGATATCCAAGTCCTTCCCATTCCAACCCTTAGACCCTTCCTACAGCATGCAATATGATATCTCAATGATTCTAATAACAAACCTGAGACCCGTCCTATAACATGAGATGGGATATCCAACTCCTTCCCATTCCAATCCTGAGACACTTCCGATAGCAGAGATGTGATATCTCAATGCTTATACCAAACCTGAGACCCTTCCTATAACATGAGATGTGATATCCAAATCCTTCCCGTTCCAAACCTGAGACCCTTCCTTTAGCATGAGATGTGATATCCAGCTCCTTCCCATTCCAATCCTGAGACACTTCCGATAGCATGAGATGTGATATCTCAATGCTTCTAATATCAAAACTGAGACCCTCCCTATAGCATGATATGTGATATCTAAGTCCTTCCCATTCCAATCCTGAGACACTCCCTATAGCATGAGATGTGATATCCAATTCTTTCCCATTCCAATCCTGAGACCCTTCCTATAGCATGAGATATGATATCTCAATACTTCTAATACCAAACGTGAGATCCTTCCGATAACATGAGATGTGATATCCAAATCCTTCCCCTTCCAAACCTGAGACCCTCCCTTTAGCATGAGATGTGATATCCAACTCCTTCCCATTCCAATCCTGAGACCCTTCTGATAGCATGAGATGTGATATCCCAATGCTTCTAATACCAAACCTGAGATCCTTCCGATAGCATGAGATGTGATATCTCAATGCTTCTAATACCAAACCTGAGATCCTTCCTATAACATGAGATGTGATATCCAAATCCTTCCCCTTCCAAACCTGAGACCCTCCCTTTAGCATGAGATGTGATATCCAACTCCTTCCCATTCCATTCCTGAGACCCTTCTAATAGCATGAGATGTGATATCTCAATGCCTCTAATACCAAACCTGAGATCCTACCTCTAACATGAAATGTGATATCCAACTCTTTCCCCTTCCAAACCTGAGAGCCTTCCTATAGCATGAGATGTGATATCCAAGTCCTTCCCATTCCAATCCTTAGACCCTTCCTATAGCTTGAGATGTGATATCCAACTCCTTCCCATTCCAATTCTGAGACCCTTCCTATACTCTGAGACTTGATATCTCAATGCTTCTAATACCAAACCTGAGACCCGTAATATAACATGAGATGTGATATCCAAATCCTTCCCCTTCCAAACCTTAGACCCTTCCATTATCATGAGATGTGATATCCAACTCCTTCCCATTCCAATCCTGAGACCCTTCCGATATCATGAGATGTGATATCTCAAAGCTTCTAATATCAAACTTGAGACCCTCCCTATAGCATGAGATGTGATATCCAAGTCCTTCCCATTCCAATCCTGAGACCCTTCCTATAGCATGAGATGTGATATCTCAATGCTTCTAATACCAAACCTGAGACCCTTCCTATAACATGAGATGGGAATATCCAACTCCTTCCCATTCCAATCCTGAGACCCTTCCGATAGCAGAGATGTGATATCTTAATGCTTATACCAAACCTGAGACCCTTCCTATGGCATGAGATGTGATATCCAACTCCTTGCCATTCAAATCCTGAGACCCTTCCTATAGCATGAGAAGGGATATCCAACTCCTTCCCAATCCAATCCTGAGACCCTTCCGATAGCAGAGATGTGATATCTCAATGCTTCTAATACCAAACCTGAGATCCTTCCTATAACATGAGATGTGATATCCAATTCCTTCCCATTCCAAACCTGAGACCCTTCCTATTGGATGAGATGTGATATCCAACTCCTTCCCATTCCAACCCTGAGACCCTTCCTATAGCATGAGATGTGATGTCTCAATGCTTCTAATACCAAACCTGAGATCCTTCTTATAACATGAGATGTGATATCCAACTCCTTCCATTCCAATCCTGAGACCCGTCCTATAGCATGAGATGTGATATCTCAATGCTTATACCAAACCTGAGATCCTTCCTATAGCATGAGATGTGATATCGAACTACTTCCCATTCCAATCCTGAGACCCTTCCTATAGCATGAGATGTGATATCTCAATGCTTCTAATACCAAACCTGAGATCCTTCCTCTAACATGAAATGTGATATCCAACTCCTTCCCTTTCCAAACCTAAGAGCCTATCTATAGCATGAGATGTGATATCCAAGAACTTCCCATTCCAATCCTTAGACCCTTCCTACAGCATGCAATATGATATCTCAATGATTCTAATAACAAACCTGAGACCCGTCCTATAGCATGAGATATGATATCCAAGTCCTTCCCATTCCAATCCTGAGACCCTTCCTATAACATGAAATGTGATATCCAACTCCTTCCCATTCCAACCTGAGACCCTTCCTATAGCATGAGATGGGATATCCAACTTCTTCCAAATTCAATACTGATACCCTTCCGATAGCATGAGATGTGATATCCCAATGCTTCTACCAAACCTGAGACCCATACTATGGCATGAGATGTGATATCAAACTCCTTCCCATTCCAATCCTGAGACCCTTCCTATAGCTTGAGGTGTGATATCCAACTCCTTCCCATTCCAATTCTGAGACCCTTCTTATACCATGAGACTTGATATCTCAATGCTTCTAATACCAAACCTGAGACCCGTCCTATAACATGAGATGTGATATCCAAATCCTTCCCCTTCCAAACCTTAGACCCTTCCTTTATCATGAGATGTGGTATCCAACTCCTTCCCATTCCAATCCTGAGACCCTTCCGATATCATGAGATTTGTTATCTCAATGCTTCTAATATCAAACTTGATACCCTCCCTATAGCATGAGATGTGACATCCAAGTCCTTCCCATTCCAATCCTGAGACCCTTCCTATAGCATGAGATGTGATATCTCAATGCTTCTAATACCAAACCTGAGATCCTTCCTATAACATGAGATGTGATATCCAATTCCTTCCGATTCCAAACCTGAGACCCTTCCTATTGGATGAGATGTGATATCCAACTCCTTCCCATTCCAACCCTGAGACCCTTCCTATAGCATGAGATGTGATGTCTCAATGCTTCTAATACCAAACCTGAGATCCTTCTTATAACATGAGATGTGATATCCAACTCCTTCCATTCCAATCCTGAGACCCGTCCTATAGCATGAGATGTGATATCTCAATGCTTATACCAAACCTGAGACCCTTCCTATAGCATTAGATGTGATATCCAACTACTTCCCATTCCAATCCTGAGACCCTTCCTATAGCATGAGATGTGATATCTCAATGCTTCTAATACCAAACCTGAGATCCTTCCTCTAACATGAAATGTGATATCCAACTCCTTCCCTTTCCAAACCTAAGAGCCTATCTATAGCATGAGATGTGATATCCAATTCCTTCCCATTCCAAACCTGAGACCCTTCCTATTGGATGAGATGTGATATCCAACTCCTTCCCATTCCAACCCTGAGACCCTTCCTATAGCATGAGATGTGATGTCTCAATGCTTCTAATACCAAACCTGAGATCCTTCTTATAACATGAGATGTGATATCCAACTCCTTCCATTCCAATCCTGAGACCCGTCCTATAGCATGAGATGTGATATCTCAATGCTTATACCAAACCTGAGACCCTTCCTATAGCATTAGATGTGATATCCAACTACTTCCCATTCCAAACCTGAGACCCGTCCTATAGCATGAGATATGATATCCAAGTCCTTCCCATTCCAATCCTGAGACCCTTCCTATAACATGAAATGTGATATCCAACTCCTTCCAATTCCAACCTGAGACCCTTCCTATAGCATGAGATGGGATATCCAACTTCTTCCAAATCCAATACTGATACCCTTCCGATAGCATGAGATGTGATATCCCAATGCTTCTACCAAACCTGAGACCCATACTATGGCATGAGATGTGATATCAAACTCCTTCCCATTCCAATCCTGAGACCCTTCCTATAGCTTGAGGTGTGATATCCAACTCCTTCCCATTCCAATTCTGAGACCCTTCTTATACCATGAGACTTGATATCTCAATGCTTCTAATACCAAACCTGAGACCCGTCCTATAACATGAGATGTGATATCCAAATCCTTCCCCTTCCAAACCTTAGACCCTTCCTTTATCATGAGATGTGGTATCCAACTCCTTCCCATTCCAATCCTGAGACCCTTCCGATATCATGAGATTTGTTATCTCAATGCTTCTAATATCAAACTTGAGACCCTCCCTATAGCATGAGATGTGACATCCAAGTCCTTCCCATTCCAATCCTGAGACCCTTCCTATAGCATGAGATGTGATATCTCTATGCTTCTAATACCAAACCTGAGACCCTTCCTATAACATGAGATGGGATATCCAACTCCTTCCCATTCCAATCCTGAGACCCTTCCGATAGCAGAGATGTGATATCTCAATGCTTATACCAAACCTGAGACCCTTCTTATGGCCTGAGATGTCATATACAACTCCTTCCCATTCCAATCCTGAGACCCTTCCTTTAGCATGAGATGTGATATCTCAATGCTTATACCAAATCTGAGACCCTTCCTATAGCATGAGATGTGATATCCAAATCCTTCCCATTCCAATCCTGAGACCCTTCCTATAGCATGAGATGTGATATCTCAATGCTTATACCAAACCTGAGAGCCTACCTATAGCATGAGATGTGATATCCAAGTCCATCCCATTCCAATCCTTAGACCCTTCCTACAGCATGCGATGTGATATCTCAATGATTCTAATACCAAACCAGAGACTCTTACTATAACATGAGATGGGATATCCCACTCCTTCCCATTCCAATCCTGAGCCGCTTCCGATAGCAGAGATGTGATATCTCAATGCTTATACCAAACCTGAGACCCTTCCTATAACATGAGATGTGATATCCAACTCCTTCCTGTTCCAAACCTGAGACACTAACTATAGCATATGTGATATCCAACTCCTTCCCATTCCAAACATGAGACCCTTCCTATAGCAAGAAAGTAATATCCAACTCCTACCCATTCCAATCCTGAGACCCTTCCTATAGCAAGAGATGTGATATCCAAATCCTTCCCATTCCAATCCTGAGACCCTTCCTATAACATGAGATGTGATATCCAACTCCTTCCCATTCCAACCTGAGACACTTCCTATAGCATGAGAAGGGATATCCAACTCCTTCCCAATCCAATCCTGAGACCCTTCCGATAGCAGAGATGTGATATCTCAATGCTTATACCAAACCTGAGACCCTTCCTATTGGATGAGATGTGATATCCAACTCCTTCCCATTCCAACCCTGAGACCCTTCCTATAGCATGAGATGTGATGTCTCAATGCTTCTAATACCAAACCTGAGACCCGTCCTATAGCATGAGATGTGATATCTCAATGCTTATACCAAACCTGAGACCCTTCCTATAGCATGAGATGTGATATCCAACTACTTCCAATTTCAATCCTGAGACCCTTCCTATAGCATGAGATGTGATATCTCAATGATTCTAATACCAAACCTGAGATCCTTCCTCTAACATGAAATGTGATATCCAACTCCTTCCCTTTCCAAACCTAAGAGCCTATCTATAGCATGAGATGTGATATCCAAGTCCTTCCCATTCCAACCCTTAGACCCTTCCTACAGCATGCAATATGATATCTCAATGATTCTAATAACAAACCTGAGACCCATCCTATAACATGAGATGGGATATCCAACTCCTTCCCATTCCAATCCTGAGACACTTCCGATAGCAGAGATGTGATATCTCAATGCTTATACCAAACCTGAGACCCTTCCTATAACATGAGATGTGATATCCAAATCCTTCCCGTTCCAAACCTGAGACCCTTCCTTTAGCATGAGATGTGATATCCAGCTCCTTCCCATTCCAATCCTGAGACACTTCCGATAGCATGAGATGTGATATCTCAATGCTTCTAATATCAAAACTGAGACCCTCCCTATAGCATGATATGTGATATCTAAGTCCTTCCCATTCCAATCCTGAGACACTCCCTATAGCATGAGATGTGATATCCAACTCTTTCCCATTCCAATCCTGAGACCCTTCCTATAGCATGAGATATGATATCTCAATACTTCTAATACCAAACGTGAGATCCTTCCGATAACATGAGATGTGATATCCAAATCCTTCCCCTTCCAAACCTGAGACCCTCCCTTTAGCATGAGATGTGATATCCAACTCCTTCCCATTCCAATCCTGAGACCCTTCTGATAGCATGAGATGTGATATCTCAATGCTCTTAATACCAAACCTGAGATCCTTCCGATAGCATGAGATGTGATATCTCAATGCTTCTAATACCAAACCTGAGATCCTTCCTATAACATGAGATGTGATATCCAAATCCTTCCCCTTCCAAACCTGAGACCCTCCCTTTAGCATGAGATGTGATATCCAACTCCTTCCCATTCCATTCCTGAGACCCTTCTGATAGCATGAGATGTGATATCTCAATGCCTCTAATACCAAACCTGAGATCCTACCTCTAACATGAAATGTGATATCCAACTCTTTCCCCTTCCAAACCTGAGAGCCTTCCTATAGCATGAGATGTGATATCCAAGTCCTTCCCATTCCAATCCTGAGACCCTTCCTATAGCTTGAGATGTGATATCCAACTCCTTCCCATTCCAATTCTGAGACCCTTCCTATACTCTGAGACGTGATATCTCAATGCTTCTAATACCAAACCTGAGACCCGTAATATAACATGAGATGTGATATCCAAATCCTTCCCCTTCCAAACCTTAGACCCTTCCTTTATCATGAGATGTGATATCCAACTCCTTCCCATTCCAATCCTGAGACCCTTCCGATATCATGAGATGTGATATCTCAAAGCTTCTAATATCAAACTTGAGACCCTCCCTATAGCATGAGATGTGATATCCAAGTCCTTCCCATTCCAATCCTGAGACCCTTCCTATAGCATGAGATGTGATATCTCAATGCTTCTAATACCAAACCTGAGACCCTTCCTATAACATGAGATGGGAATATCCAACTCCTTCCCATTCCAATCCTGAGACCCTTCCGATAGCAGAGATGTGATATCTTAATGCTTATACCAAACCTGAGACCCTTCCTATGGCATGAGATGTGATATCCAACTCCTTGCCATTCAAATCCTGAGACCCTTCCTATAGCATGAGAAGGGATATCCAACTCCTTCCCAATCCAATCCTGAGACCCTTCCGATAGCAGAGACGTGATATCTCAATGCTTCTACCAAACCTGAGACCCTTCCTTTAGCATGAGATGTGATATCCAAATCCTTCACATTCCAATCCTGAGACCCTTCCTATAGCATGAGATGTGATATCTCAATGCTTCTAATACCAAACCTGAGATCCTTCCTATAACATGAGATGTGATATCCAATTCCTTCCGATTCCAAACCTGAGACCCTTCCTATTGGATGAGATGTGATATCCAACTCCTTCCCATTCCAACCCTGAGACCCTTCCTATAGCATGAGATGTGATGTCTCAATGCTTCTAATACCAAACCTGAGATCCTTCTTATAACATGAGATGTGATATCCAACTCCTTCCATTCCAATCCTGAGACCCGTCCTATAGCATGAGATGTGATATCTCAATGCTTATACCAAACCTGAGACCCTTCCTATAGCATTAGATGTGATATCCAACTACTTCCCATTCCAATCCTGAGACCCTTCCTATAGCATGAGATGTGATATCTCAATGCTTCTAATACCAAACCTGAGATCCTTCCTCTAACATGAAATGTGATATCCAACTCCTTCCCTTTCCAAACCTAAGAGCCTATCTATAGCATGAGATGTGATATCCAAGAACTTCCCATTCCAATCCTTAGACCCTTCCTACAGCATGCAATATGATATCTCAATGATTCTAATAACAAACCTGAGACCCGTCCTATAGCATGAGATATGATATCCAAGTCCTTCCCATTCCAATCCTGAGACCCTTCCTATAACATGAAATGTGATATCCAACTCCTTCCCATTCCAACCTGAGACCCTTCCTATAGCATGAGATGGGATATCCAACTTCTTCCAAATCCAATACTGATACCCTTCCGATAGCATGAGATGTGATATCCCAATGCTTCTACCAAACCTGAGACCCATACTATGGCATGAGATGTGATATCAAACTCCTTCCCATTCCAATCGTGAGACCCTTCCTATAGCTTGAGGTGTGATATCCAACTCCTTCCCATTCCAATTCTGAGACCCTTCTTATACCATGAGACTTGATATCTCAATGCTTCTAATACCAAACCTGAGACCCGTCCTATAACATGAGATGTGATATCCAAATCCTACCCCTTCCAAACCTTAGACCCTTCCTTTATCATGAGATGTGGTATCCAACTCCTTCCCATTCCAATCCTGAGACCCTTTCCGATATCATGAGATTTGTTATCTCAATGCTTCTAATATCAAACTTGAGACCCTCCCTATAGCATGAGATGTGACATCCAAGTCCTTCCTGTTAAGACGGATTTCTGAACTCTGTCCTGGTGGCGCAGAAGTTCAGAAGGCCAACCTAATTACTTGGAACAGGGTAACCTCTGGACAAGCCAGACCAATCAAGGTAGCGATCGCGGCGGTCAAGACTAGGTCTCAAGAGGGGTGAGGGTGACTGAAAGCCCGCAGTGAGCACACAAAGCAAGAGCGCTAACAAACTACTCCAAACAGGTGTTATATCAAAAATATAAACACATTTATTTTAAGGCCTTTAAAACAACGACCGTAGCGAGAAAATCACAATATCACAATTTTAAACCAACACATACCAAATCAACACAATATATATACAAATACACAGTCGCAAGCGTTTAAAGCACGAAATATGTAGTCCACCTGAAAGGGAAGGAAAACAGGCAGTGCGATAATGCTTTCGACTCAGTTCGCCTTCATAGGCACCTAACTAGATGGAAGTCCGAGCCCTACGAAGAGTGGAGCCTTGTGCTCAAAGTACCTGCCACGCCGGTGCCGACGGGCACAAGGGGAAGCTCTTCGGAGGAAGTCAGGCGGTTCACGTTAGTGCACAGCAGAAGAAGAACAGGTTTCCGCAACTCAAGCGCAGCCTCCACAGCGGGCAGAAGCAGAGCGCGAGCGCGGCAAAAGGGTGCTGTTTTTACACAGCAAGGAAAAGCAATGGGATACTGCAGGAGGGCGACCAGATCCTAGATATACTACTCACCGGTCCCTGAAGCAAGCAGACCCAGGCTTCTCCACGATAGTTTCAGCAGCTGGCAGGTTCAGAAGAGCAGGGAACGCTTTGTAGTCGTGTAGAGCAAAAAGACGTCCCAATCGACGAAACCGGCACAGTTTTGTTGCCGCACAGGACAACGGAGCGGCCGTGTGTATTCGAGCCAAATGAACCCTCCTCCCTTCAGACCTGGGGACGCCAAGCGTACGAAGCGTGGGAGAGGGACAAGGACTCGCAATCCAACACAACCTGGCGGCGGTTGCAGAGCCAAACTCCTTGGTAAGCTGGTCAGTCAACTGGATGGCCCAGAGACGCTTCCGAAGGCTTACTTGGCAGGAGATGGTTGAAGATGCCGGGAATAGCTGTTCCTGCTATTCCAAAGGTCGAAGCACCAGTACAGGCCTTCTGGTTCGATCAAAGGAGGACAGGGGCTCTCCGGACGACAGCAGTGCAAAGGAGGATTCCTTCAGCGGGTCACCAGCGATTCCTCGGTCCAGCCTCGTAGTTGCAGGATACTTGGCTCCTGTATTCCTTCGTTCGTGAGAACTCAGGAGATCGACATGGTAGTGGTGTTTCCAGCTCCCCCTTATCCACGGTTCCCTTCGCGCCAAAACGGAGGGGAGCCAATGGGAGATCCGCTCATCAAAACACATACCATACGTGGACCAATCACGGACCACGGTGGTCCCAGGCATTCACACCACCCTAGACTCTCTGGCACCCAGGATGTGTATTGGGACCAGACATCCCAGCCCACACCCTGGAGGCACACAAACGACATGTAGAAGCCCGCGAAAGCAACTGCGTTTCGCGGGAAAGTACATGCCCAAATAAGGAAGGCCCCGGGTCGCCGGACCTGGGGAAGGTGAAGGGAGCAAGACGGACAGTGGACAGGACAAAGGAGCCTCGCGGCCTGGCCATTTTGGGAGCCAGGCCACCATTTTGGGTTCAGTGCAAAAACGTGCTCAGAACGCCAAAAGGAGCTCAAAATAAACAAAACGATCGCTGCCACCAGTCCCGTCCCTGAATGACTTGCACCGATCAAATACCATCCTAAAAGAGTATCTAGGGCCCGTAGAAGGCTAGAGACCCAAGAGAGCTGTAACTTAGCTTACAGTGCCCTCTTGTGTCGTGTTGCACTAAAGCTGCGACACGATAAAAGAAACTACGGGAAACCACGTTCCCCGGTACTGACTGTCTTAAGGGCATGTCAGTTTCCCCGTAAGAAAGGAGCGAAAGCCCAGAGAAGTGCGGCAGAAGGCTGTACTTCTCTGGCAAAGTCAAGAACAAGGTTAAAAACAATAGCAAAAAGTTTAGGGGTTGCCACATGGAAGGAAAATTCCCTACAATTATGAAATCTTTCCTAACACTCGCCCCTCCCAGACTATGGACAGGGGGAACTAATCCACCCCTGGATGAGTCTCTTGTTCAGGTCGGTTAAACATTCTGGACAACCCATCAGCATTGCTATGTTGGACACCTGGTCTATGCTCAATAGTGAAGTCGAAGCCTTGAAGACTTATGGACCACCTAAGCAACTTTGGATTCTCCCCCTTCATGTTCATTAGCCACTTTAACGGCTTATGGTCAGTCTGCACAGTGAAGTGGGTCCCATAGAGGTAGGGCCTCAGCTTCCTTAGGGCCCACACAACAGAGAAACATTCTTTCTCTACCGTGGACCACCTGAGCTCTCTGTCCTTAAGCTGGCGACTAATAAAACCAATAGGGTGTTCCTTACCCTTCTCATCTACTTGTGATAGTACAGCTCCTATCCCAGTGTCAGAGGCATCCGTCTGCACGATAAAAGGTCTTTGATAATCAGGGGCCCTTAGGACAGGGGCCTGGCACAAGGAGTCTTTTAAGCCATTGAAGGCCTTCTCACACTCGTCGGTCCAAGTTACCTTCTTGGGTTTCTTCGGAGTTGTGAGGGCAGTCAGAGGAGCAGCTATGGTACCATAGTCTGCCACAAAATTGCGGTAATACCCCGTGAGTCCTAAAAAGGCTCTCACTTGGGTTTGCGTAGTGGGGGTAGGCCAGTCTTGTACTGCTTGTACTTTACTGGGTAGAGGCTGTATCCTCCCTCCACCTACTTCATGTCCAAGGTAAACCACTGAGCCTTGTCCAATCTGGCACTTACTAGCCTTTATGGTCAAGTGGGCTTTCTGAAGAGCCTGGAGCACAATCCCGAGGTGTTTCACATGGTCTTCCCAGGTGGCACTGAAAACTGCTATATCGTCCAGATATGCAAGGCAGAATTCGTCCAACCCATTCAACACATGATTCACAAGCCTCTGGAAAGTGGCAGGTGCATTCTTCAACCCGAACGGCATTACCCGGAATTGGTAAAGGCCGTCTGGTGTAGAAAATGCTGTCTTCTCCCTGGCATGTTCTGCTAACGCTATTTGCCAATAGCCAGCAGTGAGGTCAAACGTGCTGAGGTACTTGGAGGCACCCAAAGTATCCACCAGCTCATCTGTTCGAGGCAAGGGGTGGGCATCTGTCTTGGTGACAGCATTCAGAGCCCTGTAATCCACGCAGAACCTCAATTCAGAAGTGCCTGCCTTTGGAACCAGAACCACAGGACTGGACCACGGACTACTAGAGGGTTCAATCACCCCAAGGTCTAACATTTTGTTGACCTCGGTCTTAATATAAGACCGTACTTTATCCGACATCCTGTATCCCCTACTTTTGGTAGGTACACTGTCTCCTGTGTCAATGTTATGTTTGCACCAAGGTGTCAAACCAGGCGACTGTGAGAACAGGGGGGAAAACTGCCTAAGCAAACTTTTCACCTCCGCCTGCTGATCAGAAGTCAGGTGAGGGGCCACTCGGACACCCTCAATGGAGCTATCTGAAGGACCGCTGTGGAACAGGTCGGGGAGAGGTTCTGACTCCTCTTCCTCAACGTCTGACGCCAGTAGCAGTGCTGCGATTTCGACTCTTGGGACGAAAGCCTTCAGCCTATTCACGTGGAACACTTTTGGAGCCTGTCCAGGCCTTCCAAGGTCCACTAAATAGTTTACCTCACCCAGGGGCTCCACCACTGTGTAAGGGCCTGACCATTTGTCCTGTAAAGCTCGAGGCCTTATAGGATTCATGATCAGGACTTGCTGACCAGGTGTAAAGTTGATGAGGGAAGCTTTCTGGTCGTACCAATGTTTCACCAGCGCTTGCCCTGCCTTCAATTTATCACTAGCCAAGCCCATCAGAAGTACCATCCGTTTTCTGGGCCCTAGCACATAGTCAACTACATTGGTAGTAACAGGGGGAGTGGGCATCTCCCATCCCTCCTTGACAATGGCTAAGGGTCCCCGTACGGGATGACCGAACAGAAGTTCGAAGGGGCTGAAGCCAACACCCTCCTGTGGTACCTCTCGGTAGGCAAACAGCAAGCATGGTAAAAGAAGATCCCATTTTCTTCTCTGGGGCTCCTCCAGAGCCCCAATCATGCTCTTTAACGTTCTGTTGAAGCGTTCCACCAGACCATTGGTCTGGGGGTGGTATGTAGAAGAGAACTTGTAGGTGACCCCACATTCTTTCCACATAGCCTGCATATACTTCGACATAAAGTTGCTGCCACGATCTGACACAACTTCTTTAGGGAAGCCAACCCTAGTAAATATGCCGAGTAAAGCTTTTGCAACTGACTTGGCAGTTACAGTTTTCAATGGGATGGCCTCAGGATACCTGGTTGCATGGTCGACCAGCACCAGGATAAACCTATTGCCCGAGGATGTTTGCGGGTCAAGGGGACCGACGATGTCGATCCCTACCCTTTCAAATGGTACCCCCACAATTGGGAGCGGTACCAACGGAGCTTGGATTGTCGCGCCAACCTTACCAGACAACTGGCAGGAGGCGCAACTCCTGCAGTGACTTTCTACTTGCACCCCCATCTTGGGCCAGTAGAAGTGCATGGATAACCTTTGCTTGGTCCTCTTCATACCAAGGTGACCAGCAAGGGGAACTTCATGCGCCAACTGCAGGAGGAAGGGCCTAACCGCAAGGGGAACCACCAACCTCCTATGGTCTCCTTCTGTAGACTCTGTGGGCTCACTATACAGGAGTCCACCTTCCCAATAAATCCTATGCTTCCCAGGAGGTTCACCCTCAAGCTGGGAGCAGGCCTGTCTCCTTAGGCCTTCCAGAGATGGGCACTCACGTTGGCCTTTACTGAATTCGTCCCTATCAGGACCTCCTTCAACTAACAAGTCTTTTAGTTCAGGATGATCGTTGGGGTCGAATACTTCAGGCATCGCCACCTCCTCGTCAGGCTCGGGCGATTGACCAACTCCCTCCACCGCAGTGGTAGGCGAGCTCGGGGGAATATTCTCTTTCCCCCGTCTTGACTTGTAGACTCCTTTCGCCTTGGGTTGCCCCTTCGGCTGGGGCGGCGTATTGGACTTGGCCAATGCCGCCCGTGCTTGAGACCGTGTGTAGGGTCGTTCGGCAGTGTCTCCTACGAGCCCTAAAGCTCTGAGATCATTACCTAATAAGACCTTTCCCGGGACGTTTCTCTGAATGCTCACTGGAATCCTGACAGCTGTACCATTTAAAGTTAGATTAACAGGGATCACGGGAAACATACGGAGGGGGCCGTCAGCCAACTTAGTGGGCATCAGAGTAGCTCTGGCAACTTCCTCTGAGTCTACCAAGGTAGAATCCACTACAGTTCGACTGCACCCACTATCCCTAAGAGCTGGAGTATCCACTCCATTGATCAGCACACTGTCTTTAAAGTAGTGCTTGGTATTATCCGGAATCCTAGCATAAGCCTCTGCGACTTTAGGCTCCCAGGAACCCAGGGACACTAAAACTACCTCAGCCTCTATCCCGCTGGGAAACGAGTCTGAGGAGAAGGATGCTCCTGTAATCTCTTCTTCCTCGTAGGAGGAGAAGGCCAGATTAGCGGAGTGGACCCCCAAAGGTCTAACCTTACAACGGGGATCCCCCTTCACATGGTCAGTTGCTCCACAAGAAAAACAAGCCCCATTGGGTCTGTTTACATAGGGAGGCTTATTATAACCAGAGTTCTGTTTTGGAGGCGGACCTCCACTACCCTGTGAGTTCTCTTGTGTCTTACCCTTGTTTTTCTTTTTGTGGCCCTTTTGGGAAGAAGATTTAGCAGATTCCCCACCCTCCATATCTTTGGACTTTTTCCCCTCCTCCTGCTTACCAGGATGAGTTTTGTCCTTATGGGACACTCGATGTGACACCCATAAATCTGCTGCAATGGCCAGCTTCTTAGGATCTATCTCCTTCGAATCGGCCAAATGCTGCTTAAGCTCCGGGGAAGAAGAAGCAAAAATATGTTCCAGCATGACAAGATTTATCATGCCTTCGAAGGTAGAAACCTTATAACCTTCGACCCAGCCAGTTAAGTTTTTCAAGGATTCAGCGACATAAGATACCCAAGTACCACCTTCCTTTTTCTTATACTCTCGAAAACGCTTTAAATATTGGGCCGGAGTCTTCCCAAACTTTAAAATGAGAGTCTGCTTTAACATTGCGAAATCAGCCCGCTCAGCCTTCGACATTTCCATAATGGCACTACAGCCAGAATGGGGCAGTCTACTGAGCAACCACGCAATCTTATCAGCATTGTCAACTTCCTGGACCTCGCATGCATACTCAAACGCATTCAGCCAGTCCATAATGTCATTCCTCTCTTCATACACACTGAGCAGATCTTTTGGAAACCGTGGATGAGAGGAAGCCCCAGAACCATGTCCAGGACCCTTGGACCCATTTGCAACCTGAAGCTTGGCCAGTTCCAACTGGTGATCCCTGTCTTTTTGTTTTTCTGCCTGTTCGATTTTTAGTTTGGCTATGCTGAATTCAAGCTCCTGCTGCCTAAACCGCAGCTCTTGCTTCTTGAATTCAAGCATAGCCTCCCAATCAGCACTGGCAGAGGAAACATTAGACATTACATCCTCCCTGTCCTCGTGGTCGTGATGGATCAGTGCAGCGGCAGAACCGTCGGTTCTGCCAGTGAGAGCAGCCCCACCACCTTCCGCACTGTCCTCAGAAGTAATAGCGTCAAGCTGCGCTTCTTGCCACGCCACGATTCTTTGGATCATTTCCAATTTAGTGCCTTGAGAGGAAACACCTCTCTCCGCACACATCTTTTTCAGCGTTTCTGATTTGGAAGCATTTAAAGTTAACAACGTACTTGTTTCCATACTGATTGATAGGACTATGGCCTTTTTAAAGTTATATTACAACAATTCACTACGTGCACTGTTTGGAATAACCTGAAATGCCCTAGTTCGAGCGCAACACTGGATACCTTCAGTCGTATCCCACCGCTGTACACCAATTTGTTAAGACGGATTTCTGAACTCTGTCCTGGTGGCGCAGAAGTTCAGAAGGCCAACCTAATTACTTGGAACAGGGTAACCTCTGGACAAGCCAGACCAATCAAGGTAGCGATCGCGGCGGTCAAGACTAGGTCTCAAGAGGGGTGAGGGTGACTGAAAGCCCGCAGTGAGCACACAAAGCAAGAGCGCTAACAAACTACTCCAAACAGGTGTTATATCAAAAATATAAACACATTTATTTTAAGGCCTTTAAAACAACGACCGTAGCGAGAAAATCACAATATCACAATTTTAAACCAACACATACCAAATCAACACAATATATATACAAATACACAGTCGCAAGCGTTTAAAGCACGAAATATGTAGTCCACCTGAAAGGGAAGGAAAACAGGCAGTGCGATAATGCTTTCGACTCAGTTCGCCTTCATAGGCACCTAACTAGATGGAAGTCCGAGCCCTACGAAGAGTGGAGCCTTGTGCTCAAAGTACCTGCCACGCCGGTGCCGACGGGCACAAGGGGAAGCTCTTCGGAGGAAGTCAGGCGGTTCACGTTAGTGCACAGCAGAAGAAGAACAGGTTTCCGCAACTCAAGCGCAGCCTCCACAGCGGGCAGAAGCAGAGCGCGAGCGCGGCAAAAGGGTGCTGTTTTTACACAGCAAGGAAAAGCAATGGGATACTGCAGGAGGGCGACCAGATCCTAGATATACTACTCACCGGTCCCCGAAGCAAGCAGACCCAGGCTTCTCCACGATAGTTTCAGCAGCTGGCAGGTTCAGAAGAGCAGGGAACGCTTTGTAGTCGTGTAGAGCAAAAAGACGTCCCAATCGACGAAACCGGCACAGTTTTGTTGCCGCACAGGACAACGGAGCGGCCGTGTGTATTCGAGCCAAATGAACCCTCCTCCCTTCAGACCTGGGGACGCCAAGCGTACGAAGCGTGGGAGAGGGACAAGTACTCGCAATCCAACACAACCTGGCGGCGGTTGCAGAGCCAAACTCCTTGGTAAGCTGGTCAGTCAACTGGATGGCCCAGAGACGCTTCCGAAGGCTTACTTGGCAGGAGATGGTTGAAGATGCCGGGAATAGCTGTTCCTGCTATTCCAAAGGTCGAAGCACCAGTACAGGCCTTCTGGTTCGATCAAAGGAGGACAGGGGCTCTCCGGACGACAGCAGTGCAAAGGAGGATTCCTTCAGCGGGTCACCAGCGATTCCTCGGTCCAGCCTCGTAGTTGCAGGATACTTGGCTCCTGTATTCCTTCGTTCGTGAGAACTCAGGAGATCGACATGGTAGTGGTGTTTCCAGCTCCCCCTTATCCACGGTTCCCTTCGCGCCAAAACGGAGGGGAGCCAATGGGAGATCCGCTCATCAAAACACATACCATACGTGGACCAATCACGGACCACGGTGGTCCCAGGCATTCACACCACCCTAGACTCTCTGGCACCCAGGATGTGTATTGGGACCAGACATCCCAGCCCACACCCTGGAGGCACACAAACGACATGTAGAAGCCCGCGAAAGCAACTGCGTTTCGCGGGAAAGTACATGCCCAAATAAGGAAGGCCCCGGGTCGCCGGACCTGGGGAAGGTGAAGGGAGCAAGACGGACAGTGGACAGGACAAAGGAGCCTCGCGGCCTGGCCATTTTGGGAGCCAGGCCACCATTTTGGGTTCAGTGCAAAAACGTGCTCAGAACGCCAAAAGGAGCTCAAAATAAACAAAACGATCGCTGCCACCAGTCCCGTCCCTGAATGACTTGCACCGATCAAATACCATCCTAAAAGAGTATCTAGGGCCCGTAGAAGGCTAGAGACCCAAGAGAGCTGTAACTTAGCTTACAGTGCCCTCTTGTGTCGTGTTGCACTAAAGCTGCGACACGATAAAAGAAACTACGGGAAACCACGTTCCCCGGTACTGACTGTCTTAAGGGCATGTCAGTTTCCCCGTAAGAAAGGAGCGAAAGCCCAGAGAAGTGCGGCAGAAGGCTGTACTTCTCTGGCAAAGTCAAGAACAAGGTTAAAAACAATAGCAAAAAGTTTAGGGGTTGCCACATGGAAGGAAAATTCCCTACAATTATGAAATCTTTCCTAACACTTCCCATTCCAATCCTGAGACCCTTCCTATAGCATGAGATGTGATATCTCTATGCTTCTAATACCAAACCTGAGACCCTTCCTATAACATGAGATGGGATATCCAACTCCTTCCCATTCCAATCCTGAGACCCTTCCGATAGCAGAGATGTGATATCTCAATGCATATACCAAACCTGAGACCCTTCTTATGGCCTGAGATGTCATATACAACTGCTTCCCATTCCAATCCTGAGACCCTTCCTTTAGCATGAGATGTGATATCTCAATGCTTATACCAAATCTGAGACCCTTCCTATAGCATGAGATGTGATATCCAAATCCTTCCCATTCCAATCCTGAGACCCTTCCTATAGCATGAGATGTGATATCTCAATGCTTATACCAAACCCGAGAGCCTACCTATAGCATGAGATGTGATATCCAAGTCCATCCCATTCCAATCCTTAGACCCTTCCTACAGCATGCAATGTGATATCTCAATGATTCTAATACCAAACCAGAGACTCTTACTATAACATGAGATGGGATATCCAACTCCTTCCCATTCCAATCCTGAGCCGCTTCCGATAGCAGAGATGTGATATCTCAATGCTTATACCAAACCTGAGACCCTTCCTATAACATGAGATGTGATATCCAACTCCTTCCTGTTCCAAACCTGAGACACTAACTATAGCATATGTGATATCCAACTCCTTCCCATTCCAAACATGAGACCCTTCCTATAGCAAGAAAGTAATATCCAACTCCTACCCATTCCAATCCTGAGACCCTTCCTATGGCAAGAGATGTGATATCCAAATCCTTCCCATTCCAATCCTGAGACCCTTCCTATAACATGAGATGTGATATCCAACTCCTTGCCATTCAAATCCTGAGACCCTTCCTATAGCATGAGAAGGGATATCCAACTCCTTCCCAATCCAATCCTGAGACCCTTCCGATAGCAGAGACGTGATATCTCAATGCTTCTACCAAACCTGAGACCCTTCCTTTAGCATGAGATGTGATGTCTCAATGCTTCTAATACCAAACCTGAGATCCTTCTTATAACATGAGATGTGATATCCAACTCCTTCCATTCCAATCCTGAGACCCGTCCTATAGCATGAGATGTGATATCTCAATGCTTATACCAAACCTGAGACCCTTCCTATAGCATGAGATGTGATATCCAACTACTTCCCATTCCAATCCTGAGACCCTTCCTATAGCATGAGATGTGATATCTCAATGCTTCTAATACCAAACCTGAGATCCTTCCTCTAACATGAAATGTGATATCCAACTCCTTCCCTTTCCAAACCTAAGAGCCTATCTATAGCATGAGATGTGATATCCAAGTCCTTCCCATTCCAACCCTTAGACCCTTCCTACAGCATGCAATATGATATCTCAATGATTCTAATAACAAACCTGAGACCCGTCCTATAACATGAGATGGGATATCCAACTCCTTCCCATTCCAATCCTGAGACACTTCCGATAGCAGAGATGTGATATCTCAATGCTTATACCAAACCTGAGACCCTTCCTATAACATGAGATGTGATATCCAAATCCTTCCCGTTCCAAACCTGAGACCCTTCCTTTAGCATGAGATGTGATATCCAGCTCCTTCCCATTCCAATCCTGAGACACTTCCGATAGCATGAGATGTGATATCTCAATGCTTCTAATATCAAAACTGAGACCCTCCCTATAGCATGATATGTGATATCTAAGTCCTTCCCATTCCAATCCTGAGACACTCCCTATAGCATGAGATGTGATATCCAATTCTTTCCCATTCCAATCCTGAGACCCTTCCTATAGCATGAGATATGATATCTCAATACTTCTAATACCAAACGTGAGATCCTTCCGATAACATGAGATGTGATATCCAAATCCTTCCCCTTCCAAACCTGAGACCCTCCCTTTAGCATGAGATGTGATATCCAACTCCTTCCCATTCCAATCCTGAGACCCTTCTGATAGCATGAGATGTGATATCCCAATGCTTCTAATACCAAACCTGAGATCCTTCCGATAGCATGAGATGTGATATCTCAATGCTTCTAATACCAAACCTGAGATCCTTCCTATAACATGAGATGTGATATCCAAATCCTTCCCCTTCCAAACCTGAGACCCTCCCTTTAGCATGAGATGTGATATCCAACTCCTTCCCATTCCATTCCTGAGACCCTTCTAATAGCATGAGATGTGATATCTCAATGCCTCTAATACCAAACCTGAGATCCTACCTCTAACATGAAATGTGATATCCAACTCTTTCCCCTTCCAAACCTGAGAGCCTTCCTATAGCATGAGATGTGATATCCAAGTCCTTCCCATTCCAATCCTTAGACCCTTCCTATAGCTTGAGATGTGATATCCAACTCCTTCCCATTCCAATTCTGAGACCCTTCCTATACTCTGAGACTTGATATCTCAATGCTTCTAATACCAAACCTGAGACCCGTAATATAACATGAGATGTGATATCCAAATCCTTCCCCTTCCAAACCTTAGACCCTTCCATTATCATGAGATGTGATATCCAACTCCTTCCCATTCCAATCCTGAGACCCTTCCGATATCATGAGATGTGATATCTCAAAGCTTCTAATATCAAACTTGAGACCCTCCCTATAGCATGAGATGTGATATCCAAGTCCTTCCCATTCCAATCCTGAGACCCTTCCTATAGCATGAGATGTGATATCTCAATGCTTCTAATACCAAACCTGAGACCCTTCCTATAACATGAGATGGGAATATCCAACTCCTTCCCATTCCAATCCTGAGACCCTTCCGATAGCAGAGATGTGATATCTTAATGCTTATACCAAACCTGAGACCCTTCCTATGGCATGAGATGTGATATCCAACTCCTTGCCATTCAAATCCTGAGACCCTTCCTATAGCATGAGAAGGGATATCCAACTCCTTCCCAATCCAATCCTGAGACCCTTCCGATAGCAGAGATGTGATATCTCAATGCTTCTAATACCAAACCTGAGATCCTTCCTATAACATGAGATGTGATATCCAATTCCTTCCCATTCCAAACCTGAGACCCTTCCTATTGGATGAGATGTGATATCCAACTCCTTCCCATTCCAACCCTGAGACCCTTCCTATAGCATGAGATGTGATGTCTCAATGCTTCTAATACCAAACCTGAGATCCTTCTTATAACATGAGATGTGATATCCAACTCCTTCCATTCCAATCCTGAGACCCGTCCTATAGCATGAGATGTGATATCTCAATGCTTATACCAAACCTGAGATCCTTCCTATAGCATGAGATGTGATATCGAACTACTTCCCATTCCAATCCTGAGACCCTTCCTATAGCATGAGATGTGATATCTCAATGCTTCTAATACCAAACCTGAGATCCTTCCTCTAACATGAAATGTGATATCCAACTCCTTCCCTTTCCAAACCTAAGAGCCTATCTATAGCATGAGATGTGATATCCAAGAACTTCCCATTCCAATCCTTAGACCCTTCCTACAGCATGCAATATGATATCTCAATGATTCTAATAACAAACCTGAGACCCGTCCTATAGCATGAGATATGATATCCAAGTCCTTCCCATTCCAATCCTGAGACCCTTCCTATAACATGAAATGTGATATCCAACTCCTTCCCATTCCAACCTGAGACCCTTCCTATAGCATGAGATGGGATATCCAACTTCTTCCAAATTCAATACTGATACCCTTCCGATAGCATGAGATGTGATATCCCAATGCTTCTACCAAACCTGAGACCCATACTATGGCATGAGATGTGATATCAAACTCCTTCCCATTCCAATCCTGAGACCCTTCCTATAGCTTGAGGTGTGATATCCAACTCCTTCCCATTCCAATTCTGAGACCCTTCTTATACCATGAGACTTGATATCTCAATGCTTCTAATACCAAACCTGAGACCCGTCCTATAACATGAGATGTGATATCCAAATCCTTCCCCTTCCAAACCTTAGACCCTTCCTTTATCATGAGATGTGGTATCCAACTCCTTCCCATTCCAATCCTGAGACCCTTCCGATATCATGAGATTTGTTATCTCAATGCTTCTAATATCAAACTTGATACCCTCCCTATAGCATGAGATGTGACATCCAAGTCCTTCCCATTCCAATCCTGAGACCCTTCCTATAGCATGAGATGTGATATCTCAATGCTTCTAATACCAAACCTGAGATCCTTCCTATAACATGAGATGTGATATCCAATTCCTTCCGATTCCAAACCTGAGACCCTTCCTATTGGATGAGATGTGATATCCAACTCCTTCCCATTCCAACCCTGAGACCCTTCCTATAGCATGAGATGTGATGTCTCAATGCTTCTAATACCAAACCTGAGATCCTTCTTATAACATGAGATGTGATATCCAACTCCTTCCATTCCAATCCTGAGACCCGTCCTATAGCATGAGATGTGATATCTCAATGCTTATACCAAACCTGAGACCCTTCCTATAGCATTAGATGTGATATCCAACTACTTCCCATTCCAATCCTGAGACCCTTCCTATAGCATGAGATGTGATATCTCAATGCTTCTAATACCAAACCTGAGATCCTTCCTCTAACATGAAATGTGATATCCAACTCCTTCCCTTTCCAAACCTAAGAGCCTATCTATAGCATGAGATGTGATATCCAATTCCTTCCCATTCCAAACCTGAGACCCTTCCTATTGGATGAGATGTGATATCCAACTCCTTCCCATTCCAACCCTGAGACCCTTCCTATAGCATGAGATGTGATGTCTCAATGCTTCTAATACCAAACCTGAGATCCTTCTTATAACATGAGATGTGATATCCAACTCCTTCCATTCCAATCCTGAGACCCGTCCTATAGCATGAGATGTGATATCTCAATGCTTATACCAAACCTGAGACCCTTCCTATAGCATTAGATGTGATATCCAACTACTTCCCATTCCAAACCTGAGACCCGTCCTATAGCATGAGATATGATATCCAAGTCCTTCCCATTCCAATCCTGAGACCCTTCCTATAACATGAAATGTGATATCCAACTCCTTCCAATTCCAACCTGAGACCCTTCCTATAGCATGAGATGGGATATCCAACTTCTTCCAAATCCAATACTGATACCCTTCCGATAGCATGAGATGTGATATCCCAATGCTTCTACCAAACCTGAGACCCATACTATGGCATGAGATGTGATATCAAACTCCTTCCCATTCCAATCCTGAGACCCTTCCTATAGCTTGAGGTGTGATATCCAACTCCTTCCCATTCCAATTCTGAGACCCTTCTTATACCATGAGACTTGATATCTCAATGCTTCTAATACCAAACCTGAGACCCGTCCTATAACATGAGATGTGATATCCAAATCCTTCCCCTTCCAAACCTTAGACCCTTCCTTTATCATGAGATGTGGTATCCAACTCCTTCCCATTCCAATCCTGAGACCCTTCCGATATCATGAGATTTGTTATCTCAATGCTTCTAATATCAAACTTGAGACCCTCCCTATAGCATGAGATGTGACATCCAAGTCCTTCCCATTCCAATCCTGAGACCCTTCCTATAGCATGAGATGTGATATCTCTATGCTTCTAATACCAAACCTGAGACCCTTCCTATAACATGAGATGGGATATCCAACTCCTTCCCATTCCAATCCTGAGACCCTTCCGATAGCAGAGATGTGATATCTCAATGCTTATACCAAACCTGAGACCCTTCTTATGGCCTGAGATGTCATATACAACTCCTTCCCATTCCAATCCTGAGACCCTTCCTTTAGCATGAGATGTGATATCTCAATGCTTATACCAAATCTGAGACCCTTCCTATAGCATGAGATGTGATATCCAAATCCTTCCCATTCCAATCCTGAGACCCTTCCTATAGCATGAGATGTGATATCTCAATGCTTATACCAAACCTGAGAGCCTACCTATAGCATGAGATGTGATATCCAAGTCCATCCCATTCCAATCCTTAGACCCTTCCTACAGCATGCGATGTGATATCTCAATGATTCTAATACCAAACCAGAGACTCTTACTATAACATGAGATGGGATATCCCACTCCTTCCCATTCCAATCCTGAGCCGCTTCCGATAGCAGAGATGTGATATCTCAATGCTTATACCAAACCTGAGACCCTTCCTATAACATGAGATGTGATATCCAACTCCTTCCTGTTCCAAACCTGAGACACTAACTATAGCATATGTGATATCCAACTCCTTCCCATTCCAAACATGAGACCCTTCCTATAGCAAGAAAGTAATATCCAACTCCTACCCATTCCAATCCTGAGACCCTTCCTATAGCAAGAGATGTGATATCCAAATCCTTCCCATTCCAATCCTGAGACCCTTCCTATAACATGAGATGTGATATCCAACTCCTTCCCATTCCAACCTGAGACACTTCCTATAGCATGAGAAGGGATATCCAACTCCTTCCCAATCCAATCCTGAGACCCTTCCGATAGCAGAGATGTGATATCTCAATGCTTATACCAAACCTGAGACCCTTCCTATTGGATGAGATGTGATATCCAACTCCTTCCCATTCCAACCCTGAGACCCTTCCTATAGCATGAGATGTGATGTCTCAATGCTTCTAATACCAAACCTGAGACCCGTCCTATAGCATGAGATGTGATATCTCAATGCTTATACCAAACCTGAGACCCTTCCTATAGCATGAGATGTGATATCCAACTACTTCCAATTTCAATCCTGAGACCCTTCCTATAGCATGAGATGTGATATCTCAATGATTCTAATACCAAACCTGAGATCCTTCCTCTAACATGAAATGTGATATCCAACTCCTTCCCTTTCCAAACCTAAGAGCCTATCTATAGCATGAGATGTGATATCCAAGTCCTTCCCATTCCAACCCTTAGACCCTTCCTACAGCATGCAATATGATATCTCAATGATTCTAATAACAAACCTGAGACCCATCCTATAACATGAGATGGGATATCCAACTCCTTCCCATTCCAATCCTGAGACACTTCCGATAGCAGAGATGTGATATCTCAATGCTTATACCAAACCTGAGACCCTTCCTATAACATGAGATGTGATATCCAAATCCTTCCCGTTCCAAACCTGAGACCCTTCCTTTAGCATGAGATGTGATATCCAGCTCCTTCCCATTCCAATCCTGAGACACTTCCGATAGCATGAGATGTGATATCTCAATGCTTCTAATATCAAAACTGAGACCCTCCCTATAGCATGATATGTGATATCTAAGTCCTTCCCATTCCAATCCTGAGACACTCCCTATAGCATGAGATGTGATATCCAACTCTTTCCCATTCCAATCCTGAGACCCTTCCTATAGCATGAGATATGATATCTCAATACTTCTAATACCAAACGTGAGATCCTTCCGATAACATGAGATGTGATATCCAAATCCTTCCCCTTCCAAACCTGAGACCCTCCCTTTAGCATGAGATGTGATATCCAACTCCTTCCCATTCCAATCCTGAGACCCTTCTGATAGCATGAGATGTGATATCTCAATGCTCTTAATACCAAACCTGAGATCCTTCCGATAGCATGAGATGTGATATCTCAATGCTTCTAATACCAAACCTGAGATCCTTCCTATAACATGAGATGTGATATCCAAATCCTTCCCCTTCCAAACCTGAGACCCTCCCTTTAGCATGAGATGTGATATCCAACTCCTTCCCATTCCATTCCTGAGACCCTTCTGATAGCATGAGATGTGATATCTCAATGCCTCTAATACCAAACCTGAGATCCTACCTCTAACATGAAATGTGATATCCAACTCTTTCCCCTTCCAAACCTGAGAGCCTTCCTATAGCATGAGATGTGATATCCAAGTCCTTCCCATTCCAATCCTGAGACCCTTCCTATAGCTTGAGATGTGATATCCAACTCCTTCCCATTCCAATTCTGAGACCCTTCCTATACTCTGAGACGTGATATCTCAATGCTTCTAATACCAAACCTGAGACCCGTAATATAACATGAGATGTGATATCCAAATCCTTCCCCTTCCAAACCTTAGACCCTTCCTTTATCATGAGATGTGATATCCAACTCCTTCCCATTCCAATCCTGAGACCCTTCCGATATCATGAGATGTGATATCTCAAAGCTTCTAATATCAAACTTGAGACCCTCCCTATAGCATGAGATGTGATATCCAAGTCCTTCCCATTCCAATCCTGAGACCCTTCCTATAGCATGAGATGTGATATCTCAATGCTTCTAATACCAAACCTGAGACCCTTCCTATAACATGAGATGGGAATATCCAACTCCTTCCCATTCCAATCCTGAGACCCTTCCGATAGCAGAGATGTGATATCTTAATGCTTATACCAAACCTGAGACCCTTCCTATGGCATGAGATGTGATATCCAACTCCTTGCCATTCAAATCCTGAGACCCTTCCTATAGCATGAGAAGGGATATCCAACTCCTTCCCAATCCAATCCTGAGACCCTTCCGATAGCAGAGACGTGATATCTCAATGCTTCTACCAAACCTGAGACCCTTCCTTTAGCATGAGATGTGATATCCAAATCCTTCACATTCCAATCCTGAGACCCTTCCTATAGCATGAGATGTGATATCTCAATGCTTCTAATACCAAACCTGAGATCCTTCCTATAACATGAGATGTGATATCCAATTCCTTCCGATTCCAAACCTGAGACCCTTCCTATTGGATGAGATGTGATATCCAACTCCTTCCCATTCCAACCCTGAGACCCTTCCTATAGCATGAGATGTGATGTCTCAATGCTTCTAATACCAAACCTGAGATCCTTCTTATAACATGAGATGTGATATCCAACTCCTTCCATTCCAATCCTGAGACCCGTCCTATAGCATGAGATGTGATATCTCAATGCTTATACCAAACCTGAGACCCTTCCTATAGCATTAGATGTGATATCCAACTACTTCCCATTCCAATCCTGAGACCCTTCCTATAGCATGAGATGTGATATCTCAATGCTTCTAATACCAAACCTGAGATCCTTCCTCTAACATGAAATGTGATATCCAACTCCTTCCCTTTCCAAACCTAAGAGCCTATCTATAGCATGAGATGTGATATCCAAGAACTTCCCATTCCAATCCTTAGACCCTTCCTACAGCATGCAATATGATATCTCAATGATTCTAATAACAAACCTGAGACCCGTCCTATAGCATGAGATATGATATCCAAGTCCTTCCCATTCCAATCCTGAGACCCTTCCTATAACATGAAATGTGATATCCAACTCCTTCCCATTCCAACCTGAGACCCTTCCTATAGCATGAGATGGGATATCCAACTTCTTCCAAATCCAATACTGATACCCTTCCGATAGCATGAGATGTGATATCCCAATGCTTCTACCAAACCTGAGACCCATACTATGGCATGAGATGTGATATCAAACTCCTTCCCATTCCAATCGTGAGACCCTTCCTATAGCTTGAGGTGTGATATCCAACTCCTTCCCATTCCAATTCTGAGACCCTTCTTATACCATGAGACTTGATATCTCAATGCTTCTAATACCAAACCTGAGACCCGTCCTATAACATGAGATGTGATATCCAAATCCTACCCCTTCCAAACCTTAGACCCTTCCTTTATCATGAGATGTGGTATCCAACTCCTTCCCATTCCAATCCTGAGACCCTTTCCGATATCATGAGATTTGTTATCTCAATGCTTCTAATATCAAACTTGAGACCCTCCCTATAGCATGAGATGTGACATCCAAGTCCTTCCTGTTAAGACGGATTTCTGAACTCTGTCCTGGTGGCGCAGAAGTTCAGAAGGCCAACCTAATTACTTGGAACAGGGTAACCTCTGGACAAGCCAGACCAATCAAGGTAGCGATCGCGGCGGTCAAGACTAGGTCTCAAGAGGGGTGAGGGTGACTGAAAGCCCGCAGTGAGCACACAAAGCAAGAGCGCTAACAAACTACTCCAAACAGGTGTTATATCAAAAATATAAACACATTTATTTTAAGGCCTTTAAAACAACGACCGTAGCGAGAAAATCACAATATCACAATTTTAAACCAACACATACCAAATCAACACAATATATATACAAATACACAGTCGCAAGCGTTTAAAGCACGAAATATGTAGTCCACCTGAAAGGGAAGGAAAACAGGCAGTGCGATAATGCTTTCGACTCAGTTCGCCTTCATAGGCACCTAACTAGATGGAAGTCCGAGCCCTACGAAGAGTGGAGCCTTGTGCTCAAAGTACCTGCCACGCCGGTGCCGACGGGCACAAGGGGAAGCTCTTCGGAGGAAGTCAGGCGGTTCACGTTAGTGCACAGCAGAAGAAGAACAGGTTTCCGCAACTCAAGCGCAGCCTCCACAGCGGGCAGAAGCAGAGCGCGAGCGCGGCAAAAGGGTGCTGTTTTTACACAGCAAGGAAAAGCAATGGGATACTGCAGGAGGGCGACCAGATCCTAGATATACTACTCACTGGTCCCTGAAGCAAGCAGACCCAGGCTTCTCCACGATAGTTTCAGCAGCTGGCAGGTTCAGAAGAGCAGGGAACGCTTTGTAGTCGTGTAGAGCAAAAAGACGTCCCAATCGACGAAACCGGCACAGTTTTGTTGCCGCACAGGACAACGGAGCGGCCGTGTGTATTCGAGCCAAATGAACCCTCCTCCCTTCAGACCTGGGGACGCCAAGCGTACGAAGCGTGGGAGAGGGACAAGGACTCGCAATCCAACACAACCTGGCGGCGGTTGCAGAGCCAAACTCCTTGGTAAGCTGGTCAGTCAACTGGATGGCCCAGAGACGCTTCCGAAGGCTTACTTGGCAGGAGATGGTTGAAGATGCCGGGAATAGCTGTTCCTGCTATTCCAAAGGTCGAAGCACCAGTACAGGCCTTCTGGTTCGATCAAAGGAGGACAGGGGCTCTCCGGACGACAGCAGTGCAAAGGAGGATTCCTTCAGCGGGTCACCAGCGATTCCTCGGTCCAGCCTCGTAGTTGCAGGATACTTGGCTCCTGTATTCCTTCGTTCGTGAGAACTCAGGAGATCGACATGGTAGTGGTGTTTCCAGCTCCCCCTTATCCACGGTTCCCTTCGCGCCAAAACGGAGGGGAGCCAATGGGAGATCCGCTCATCAAAACACATACCATACGTGGACCAATCACGGACCACGGTGGTCCCAGGCATTCACACCACCCTAGACTCTCTGGCACCCAGGATGTGTATTGGGACCAGACATCCCAGCCCACACCCTGGAGGCACACAAACGACATGTAGAAGCCCGCGAAAGCAACTGCGTTTCGCGGGAAAGTACATGCCCAAATAAGGAAGGCCCCGGGTCGCCGGACCTGGGGAAGGTGAAGGGAGCAAGACGGACAGTGGACAGGACAAAGGAGCCTCGCGGCCTGGCCATTTTGGGAGCCAGGCCACCATTTTGGGTTCAGTGCAAAAACGTGCTCAGAACGCCAAAAGGAGCTCAAAATAAACAAAACGATCGCTGCCACCAGTCCCGTCCCTGAATGACTTGCACCGATCAAATACCATCCTAAAAGAGTATCTAGGGCCCGTAGAAGGCTAGAGACCCAAGAGAGCTGTAACTTAGCTTACAGTGCCCTCTTGTGTCGTGTTGCACTAAAGCTGCGACACGATAAAAGAAACTACGGGAAACCACGTTCCCCGGTACTGACTGTCTTAAGGGCATGTCAGTTTCCCCGTAAGAAAGGAGCGAAAGCCCAGAGAAGTGCGGCAGAAGGCTGTACTTCTCTGGCAAAGTCAAGAACAAGGTTAAAAACAATAGCAAAAAGTTTAGGGGTTGCCACATGGAAGGAAAATTCCCTACAATTATGAAATCTTTCCTAACACTCGCCCCTCCCAGACTATGGACAGGGGGAACTAATCCACCCCTGGATGAGTCTCTTGTTCAGGTCGGTTAAACATTCTGGACAACCCATCAGCATTGCTATGTTGGACACCTGGTCTATGCTCAATAGTGAAGTCGAAGCCTTGAAGACTTATGGACCACCTAAGCAACTTTGGATTCTCCCCCTTCATGTTCATTAGCCACTTTAACGGCTTATGGTCAGTCTGCACAGTGAAGTGGGTCCCATAGAGGTAGGGCCTCAGCTTCCTTAGGGCCCACACAACAGAGAAACATTCTTTCTCTACCGTGGACCACCTGAGCTCTCTGTCCTTAAGCTGGCGACTAATAAAACCGATAGGGTGTTCCTTACCCTTCTCATCTACTTGTGATAGTACAGCTCCTATCCCAGTGTCAGAGGCATCCGTCTGCACGATAAAAGGTCTTTGATAATCAGGGGCCCTTAGGACAGGGGCCTGGCACAAGGAGTCTTTTAAGCCATTGAAGGCCTTCTCACACTCGTCGGTCCAAGTTACCTTCTTGGGTTTCTTCGGAGTTGTGAGGGCAGTCAGAGGAGCAGCTATGGTACCATAGTCTGCCACAAAATTGCGGTAATACCCCGTGAGTCCTAAAAAGGCTCTCACTTGGGTTTGCGTAGTGGGGGTAGGCCAGTCTTGTACTGCTTGTACTTTACTGGGTAGAGGCTGTATCCTCCCTCCACCTACTTCATGTCCAAGGTAAACCACTGAGCCTTGTCCAATCTGGCACTTACTAGCCTTTATGGTCAAGTGGGCTTTCTGAAGAGCCTGGAGCACAATCCCGAGGTGTTTCACATGGTCTTCCCAGGTGGCACTGAAAACTGCTATATCGTCCAGATATGCAAGGCAGAATTCGTCCAACCCATTCAACACATGATTCACAAGCCTCTGGAAAGTGGCAGGTGCATTCTTCAACCCGAACGGCATTACCCGGAATTGGTAAAGGCCGTCTGGTGTAGAAAATGCTGTCTTCTCCCTGGCATGTTCTGCTAACGCTATTTGCCAATAGCCAGCAGTGAGGTCAAACGTGCTGAGGTACTTGGAGGCACCCAAAGTATCCACCAGCTCATCTGTTCGAGGCAAGGGGTGGGCATCTGTCTTGGTGACAGCATTCAGAGCCCTGTAATCCACGCAGAACCTCAATTCAGAAGTGCCTGCCTTTGGAACCAGAACCACAGGACTGGACCACGGACTACTAGAGGGTTCAATCACCCCAAGGTCTAACATTTTGTTGACCTCGGTCTTAATATAAGACCGTACTTTATCCGACATCCTGTATCCCCTACTTTTGGTAGGTACACTGTCTCCTGTGTCAATGTTATGTTTGCACCAAGGTGTCAAACCAGGCGACTGTGAGAACAGGGGGGAAAACTGCCTAAGCAAACTTTTCACCTCCGCCTGCTGATCAGAAGTCAGGTGAGGGGCCACTCGGACACCCTCAATGGAGCTATCTGAAGGACCGCTGTGGAACAGGTCGGGGAGAGGTTCTGACTCCTCTTCCTCAACGTCTGACGCCAGTAGCAGTGCTGCGATTTCGACTCTTGGGACGAAAGCCTTCAGCCTATTCACGTGGAACACTTTTGGAGCCTGTCCAGGCCTTCCAAGGTCCACTAAATAGTTTACCTCACCCAGGGGCTCCACCACTGTGTAAGGGCCTGACCATTTGTCCTGTAAAGCTCGAGGCCTTATAGGATTCATGATCAGGACTTGCTGACCAGGTGTAAAGTTGATGAGGGAAGCTTTCTGGTCGTACCAATGTTTCACCAGCGCTTGCCCTGCCTTCAATTTATCACTAGCCAAGCCCATCAGAAGTACCATCCGTTTTCTGGGCCCTAGCACATAGTCAACTACATTGGTAGTAACAGGGGGAGTGGGCATCTCCCATCCCTCCTTGACAATGGCTAAGGGTCCCCGTACGGGATGACCGAACAGAAGTTCGAAGGGGCTGAAGCCAACACCCTCCTGTGGTACCTCTCGGTAGGCAAACAGCAAGCATGGTAAAAGAAGATCCCATTTTCTTCTCTGGGGCTCCTCCAGAGCCCCAATCATGCTCTTTAACGTTCTGTTGAAGCGTTCCACCAGACCATTGGTCTGGGGGTGGTATGTAGAAGAGAACTTGTAGGTGACCCCACATTCTTTCCACATAGCCTGCATATACTTCGACATAAAGTTGCTGCCACGATCTGACACAACTTCTTTAGGGAAGCCAACCCTAGTAAATATGCCGAGTAAAGCTTTTGCAACTGACTTGGCAGTTACAGTTTTCAATGGGATGGCCTCAGGATACCTGGTTGCATGGTCGACCAGCACCAGGATAAACCTATTGCCCGAGGATGTTTGCGGGTCAAGGGGACCGACGATGTCGATCCCTACCCTTTCAAATGGTACCCCCACAACTGGGAGCGGTACCAACGGAGCTTGGATTGTCGCGCCAACCTTACCAGACAACTGGCAGGAGGCGCAACTCCTGCAGTGACTTTCTACTTGCACCCCCATCTTGGGCCAGTAGAAGTGCATGGATAACCTTTGCTTGGTCCTCTTCATACCAAGGTGACCAGCAAGGGGAACTTCATGCGCCAACTGCAGGAGGAAGGGCCTAACCGCAAGGGGAACCACCAACCTCCTATGGTCTCCTTCTGTAGACTCTGTGGGCTCACTATACAGGAGTCCACCTTCCCAATAAATCCTATGCTTCCCAGGAGGTTCACCCTCAAGCTGGGAGCAGGCCTGTCTCCTTAGGCCTTCCAGAGATGGGCACTCACGTTGGCCTTTACTGAATTCGTCCCTATCAGGACCTCCTTCAACTAACAAGTCTTTTAGTTCAGGATGATCTTTGGGGTCGAATACTTCAGGCATCGCCACCTCCTCGTCAGGCTCGGGCGATTGACCAACTCCCTCCACCGCAGTGGTAGGCGAGCTCGGGGGAATATTCTCTTTCCCCCGTCTTGACTTGTAGACTCCTTTCGCCTTGGGTTGCCCCTTCGGCTGGGGCGGCGTATTGGACTTGGCCAATGCCGCCCGTGCTTGAGACCGTGTGTAGGGTCGTTCGGCAGTGTCTCCTACGAGCCCTAAAGCTCTGAGATCATTACCTAATAAGACCTTTCCCGGGACGTTTCTCTGAATGCTCACTGGAATCCTGACAGCTGTACCATTTAAAGTTAGATTAACAGGGATCACGGGAAACATACGGAGGGGGCCGTCAGCCAACTTAGTGGGCATCAGAGTAGCTCTGGCAACTTCCTCTGAGTCTACCAAGGTAGAATCCACTACAGTTCGACTGCACCCACTATCCCTAAGAGCTGGAGTATCCACTCCATTGATCAGCACACTGTCTTTAAAGTAGTGCTTGGTATTATCCGGAATCCTAGCATAAGCCTCTGCGACTTTAGGCTCCCAGGAACCCAGGGACACTAAAACTACCTCAGCCTCTATCCCGCTGGGAAACGAGTCTGAGGAGAAGGATGCTCCTGTAATCTCTTCTTCCTCGTAGGAGGAGAAGGCCAGATTAGCGGAGTGGACCCCCAAAGGTCTAACCTTACAACGGGGATCCCCCTTCACATGGTCAGTTGCTCCACAAGAAAAACAAGCCCCATTGGGTCTGTTTACATAGGGAGGCTTATTATAACCAGAGTTCTGTTTTGGAGGCGGACCTCCAATACCCTGTGAGTTCTCTTGTGTCTTACCCTTGTTTTTCTTTTTGTGGCCCTTTTGGGAAGAAGATTTAGCAGATTCCCCACCCTCCATATCTTTGGACTTTTTCCCCTCCTCCTGCTTACCAGGATGAGTTTTGTCCTTATGGGACACTCGATGTGACACCCATAAGTCTGCTGCAATGGCCAGCTTCTTAGGATCTATCTCCTTCGAATCGGCCAAATGCTGCTTAAGCTCCGGGGAAGAAGAAGCAAAAATATGTTCCAGCATGACAAGATTTATCATGCCTTCGAAGGTAGAAACCTTATAACCTTCGACCCAGCCAGTTAAGTTTTTCAAGGATTCAGCGACATAAGATACCCAAGTACCACCTTCCTTTTTCTTATACTCTCGAAAACGCTTTAAATATTGGGCCGGAGTCTTCCCAAACTTTAAAATGAGAGTCTGCTTTAACATTGCGAAATCAGCCCGCTCAGCCTTCGACATTTCCATAATGGCACTACAGCCAGAATGGGGCAGTCTACTGAGCAACCACGCAATCTTATCAGCATTGTCAACTTCCTGGACCTCGCATGCATACTCAAACGCATTCAGCCAGTCCATAATGTCATTCCTCTCTTCATACACACTGAGCAGATCTTTTGGAAACCGTGGATGAGAGGAAGCCCCAGAACCATGTCCAGGACCCTTGGACCCATTTGCAACCTGAAGCTTGGCCAGTTCCAACTGGTGATCCCTGTCTTTTTGTTTTTCTGCCTGTTCGATTTTTAGTTTGGCTATGCTGAATTCAAGCTCCTGCTGCCTAAACCGCAGCTCTTGCTTCTTGAATTCAAGCATAGCCTCCCAATCAGCACTGGCAGAGGAAACATTAGACATTACATCCTCCCTGTCCTCGTGGTCGTGATGGATCAGTGCAGCGGCAGAACCGTCGGTTCTGCCAGTGAGAGCAGCCCCACCACCTTCCGCACTGTCCTCAGAAGTAATAGCGTCAAGCTGCGCTTCTTGCCACGCCACGATTCTTTGGATCATTTCCAATTTAGTGCCTTGAGAGGAAACACCTCTCTCCGCACACATCTTTTTCAGCGTTTCTGATTTGGAAGCATTTAAAGTTAACAACGTACTTGTTTCCATACTGATTGATAGGACTATGGCCTTTTTAAAGTTATATTACAACAATTCACTACGTGCACTGTTTGGAATAACCTGAAATGCCCTAGTTCGAGCGCAACACTGGATACCTTCAGTCGTATCCCACCGCTGTACACCAATTTGTTAAGACGGATTTCTGAACTCTGTCCTGGTGGCGCAGAAGTTCAGAAGGCCAACCTAATTACTTGGAACAGGGTAACCTCTGGACAAGCCAGACCAATCAAGGTAGCGATCGCGGCGGTCAAGACTAGGTCTCAAGAGGGGTGAGGGTGACTGAAAGCCCGCAGTGAGCACACAAAGCAAGAGCGCTAACAAACTACTCCAAACAGGTGTTATATCAAAAATATAAACACATTTATTTTAAGGCCTTTAAAACAACGACCGTAGCGAGAAAATCACAATATCACAATTTTAAACCAACACATACCAAATCAACACAATATATATACAAATACACAGTCGCAAGCGTTTAAAGCACGAAATATGTAGTCCACCTGAAAGGGAAGGAAAACAGGCAGTGCGATAATGCTTTCGACTCAGTTCGCCTTCATAGGCACCTAACTAGATGGAAGTCCGAGCCCTACGAAGAGTGGAGCCTTGTGCTCAAAGTACCTGCCACGCCGGTGCCGACGGGCACAAGGGGAAGCTCTTCGGAGGAAGTCAGGCGGTTCACGTTAGTGCACAGCAGAAGAAGAACAGGTTTCCGCAACTCAAGCGCAGCCTCCACAGCGGGCAGAAGCAGAGCGCGAGCGCGGCAAAAGGGTGCTGTTTTTACACAGCAAGGAAAAGCAATGGGATACTGCAGGAGGGCGACCAGATCCTAGATATACTACTCACCGGTCCCCGAAGCAAGCAGACCCAGGCTTCTCCACGATAGTTTCAGCAGCTGGCAGGTTCAGAAGAGCAGGGAACGCTTTGTAGTCGTGTAGAGCAAAAAGACGTCCCAATCGACGAAACCGGCACAGTTTTGTTGCCGCACAGGACAACGGAGCGGCCGTGTGTATTCGAGCCAAATGAACCCTCCTCCCTTCAGACCTGGGGACGCCAAGCGTACGAAGCGTGGGAGAGGGACAAGTACTCGCAATCCAACACAACCTGGCGGCGGTTGCAGAGCCAAACTCCTTGGTAAGCTGGTCAGTCAACTGGATGGCCCAGAGACGCTTCCGAAGGCTTACTTGGCAGGAGATGGTTGAAGATGCCGGGAATAGCTGTTCCTGCTATTCCAAAGGTCGAAGCACCAGTACAGGCCTTCTGGTTCGATCAAAGGAGGACAGGGGCTCTCCGGACGACAGCAGTGCAAAGGAGGATTCCTTCAGCGGGTCACCAGCGATTCCTCGGTCCAGCCTCGTAGTTGCAGGATACTTGGCTCCTGTATTCCTTCGTTCGTGAGAACTCAGGAGATCGACATGGTAGTGGTGTTTCCAGCTCCCCCTTATCCACGGTTCCCTTCGCGCCAAAACGGAGGGGAGCCAATGGGAGATCCGCTCATCAAAACACATACCATACGTGGACCAATCACGGACCACGGTGGTCCCAGGCATTCACACCACCCTAGACTCTCTGGCACCCAGGATGTGTATTGGGACCAGACATCCCAGCCCACACCCTGGAGGCACACAAACGACATGTAGAAGCCCGCGAAAGCAACTGCGTTTCGCGGGAAAGTACATGCCCAAATAAGGAAGGCCCCGGGTCGCCGGACCTGGGGAAGGTGAAGGGAGCAAGACGGACAGTGGACAGGACAAAGGAGCCTCGCGGCCTGGCCATTTTGGGAGCCAGGCCACCATTTTGGGTTCAGTGCAAAAACGTGCTCAGAACGCCAAAAGGAGCTCAAAATAAACAAAACGCTCGCTGCCACCAGTCCCGTCCCTGAATGACTTGCACCGATCAAATACCATCCTAAAAGAGTATCTAGGGCCCGTAGAAGGCTAGAGACCCAAGAGAGCTGTAACTTAGCTTACAGTGCCCTCTTGTGTCGTGTTGCACTAAAGCTGCGACACGATAAAAGAAACTACGGGAAACCACGTTCCCCGGTACTGACTGTCTTAAGGGCATGTCAGTTTCCCCGTAAGAAAGGAGCGAAAGCCCAGAGAAGTGCGGCAGAAGGCTGTACTTCTCTGGCAAAGTCAAGAACAAGGTTAAAAACAATAGCAAAAAGTTTAGGGGTTGCCACATGGAAGGAAAATTCCCTACAATTATGAAATCTTTCCTAACACTTCCCATTCCAATCCTGAGACCCTTCCTATAGCATGAGATGTGATATCTCTATGCTTCTAATACCAAACCTGAGACCCTTCCTATAACATGAGATGGGATATCCAACTCCTTCCCATTCCAATCCTGAGACCCTTCCGATAGCAGAGATGTGATATCTCAATGCATATACCAAACCTGAGACCCTTCTTATGGCCTGAGATGTCATATACAACTGCTTCCCATTCCAATCCTGAGACCCTTCCTTTAGCATGAGATGTGATATCTCAATGCTTATACCAAATCTGAGACCCTTCCTATAGCATGAGATGTGATATCCAAATCCTTCCCATTCCAATCCTGAGACCCTTCCTATAGCATGAGATGTGATATCTCAATGCTTATACCAAACCCGAGAGCCTACCTATAGCATGAGATGTGATATCCAAGTCCATCCCATTCCAATCCTTAGACCCTTCCTACAGCATGCAATGTGATATCTCAATGATTCTAATACCAAACCAGAGACTCTTACTATAACATGAGATGGGATATCCAACTCCTTCCCATTCCAATCCTGAGCCGCTTCCGATAGCAGAGATGTGATATCTCAATGCTTATACCAAACCTGAGACCCTTCCTATAACATGAGATGTGATATCCAACTCCTTCCTGTTCCAAACCTGAGACACTAACTATAGCATATGTGATATCCAACTCCTTCCCATTCCAAACATGAGACCCTTCCTATAGCAAGAAAGTAATATCCAAATCCTTCCCATTCCAATCCTGAGACCCTTCCTATAACATGAGATGTGATATCCAACTCCTTGCCATTCAAATCCTGAGACCCTTCCTATAGCATGAGAAGGGATATCCAACTCCTTCCCAATCCAATCCTGAGACCCTTCCGATAGCAGAGACGTGATATCTCAATGCTTCTACCAAACCTGAGACCCTTCCTTTAGCATGAGATGTGATATCCAAATCCTTCACATTCCAATCCTGAGACCCTTCCTATAGCATGAGATGTGATATCTCAATGCTTCTAATACCAAACCTGAGATCCTTCCTATAACATGAGATGTGATATCCAACTCCTTCCCATTCCAATCCTGAGACCCTTCCTATAGCATGAGATGTGATATCTCAATGCTTATACCAAACCTGAGACCCTTCCTATGGCATGAGATGTGATATCCAACTCCTTCCCAATCCAATCCTGAGACCCTTCCGATAGCAGAGACGTGATATCTCAATGCTTCTACCAAACCTGAGACCCTTCCTTTAGCATGAGATGTGATATCCAAATCCTTCACATTCCAATCCTGAGACCCTTCCTATAGCATGAGATGTGATATCTCAATGCTTCTAATACCAAACCTGAGATCCTTCCTATAACATGAGATGTGATATCCAATTCCTTCCCATTCCAAACCTGAGACCCTTCCTATTGGATGAGATGTGATATCCAACTCCTTCCCATTCCAACCCTGAGACCCCTCCTATAGCATGAGATGTGATGTCTCAATGCTTCTAATACCAAACCTGAGATCCTTCCTATAACATGAGATGTGGTATCCAACTCCTTCCATTCCAATCCTGAGCCCGTCCTATAGCATGAGATGTGATATCTCAATGCTTATACCAAACCTGAGACCCTTCCTTTAGCATGAGATGTGATATCCAACTGCTTCCCAATCCAATCCTGAGACCCTTCCTATAGCATGAGATGTGATATCTCAATGCTTCTAATAGCAAACCTGAGATCCTTCCTCTAACATGAAATGTGATATCCAACTCCTTCCCTTTCCAAACCTAAGAGCCTATCTATAGCATGAGATGTGATATCCAAGTCCTTCCCATTCCAACCCTTAGACCCTTCCTACAGCATGCAATATGATATCTCAATGATTCTAATAACAAACCTGAGACCCGTCCTATAGCATGTGATATGATATCCAAGTCCTTCCCATTCCAATCCTGAGACCCTTCCTATAACATGAAATGTGATATCCAACTCCTTCCCATTCCAACCTGAGACCCTTCCTATAGCATGAGATGGGATATCCAACTTCTTCCAAATCCAATACTGATACCCTTCCGATAGCATGGGATGTGATATCCCAATGCTTCTACCAAACCTGAGACCCTTCCTATAGCATGAGATGTGATGTCCAACTCCTTCCCATTCCAATCCTGAGACCCTTCTTATACCATGAGACTTGATATCTCAATGCTTCTAATACCAAACCTGAGACCCGTCCTATAATATGAGATGTGATATCCAAATCCTTCCCCTTCCAAACCTTAGACCCTTCCTTTATCATGAGATGTGATATCCAACTCCTTCCAATTCCAATCCTGAGACCCTTCCGATATCATGAGATTTGTTATCTCAATGCTTCTAATATCAAACTTGAGACCCTCCCTATAGCATGAGATGTGACATCCAAGTCCTTCCCATTCCAATCCTGAGACCCTTCCTATAGCATGAGATGTGATATCTCTATGCTTCTAATACCAAACCTGAGACCCTTCCTATAACATGAGATGGGATATCCGACTCCTTCCCATTCCAATCCTGAGACCCTTCCGATAGCAGAGATGTGATATCTCAATGCTTATACCAAACCTGAGAACCTTCCTATGGCCTGAGATGTCATATACAACTCCTTCCCATTCCAATCCTGAGACCCTTCCTTTAGCATGAGATGTGATATCTCAATGCTTATACCAAATCTGAGACCCTTCCTATAGCATGAGATGTGATATCAAATTCCTTCCCATTCCAATCCTGAGACCCTTCCTATAGCATGAGATGTGATATCTCAATGCTTATACCAAACCTGAGAGCCTACCTTATAGCATGAGATGTGATATCCAAGTCCATCCCATTCCAATCCTTAGACCCTTCCTACAGCATGCGATGTGATATCTCAATGATTCTAATACCAAACCAGAGACTCTTCCTATAACATGAGATGGGATATCCAACTCCTTCCCATTCCAATCCTGAGCCGCTTCCGATAGCAGAGATGTGATATCTCAATGCTTATACCAAACCTGAGACCCTTCCTATAACATGAGATGTGATATCCAACTCCTTCCCGTTCCAAACCTGAGACACTAACTATAGCATATGTGATATCCAACTCCTTCCCATTCCAAACATGAGACCCTTCCTATAGCAAGAAAGTAATATCCAACTCCTACCCATTCCAATCCTGAGACCCTTCCTATAGCAAGAGATGTGATATCCAAATCCTTCCCATTCCAATCCTGAGACCCTTCCTATAACATGAGATGTGATATCCAACTCCTTCCCATTCCAACCTGAGACACTTCCTATAGCATGAGAAGGGATATCCAACTCCTTCCCAATCCAATCCTAGGACCCTTCCGATAGCAGAGATGTGATATCTCAATGCTTATACCAAACCTGAGACCCTTCCTATGGCATGAGATGTGATATCCAACTCCTTCCCAATCCAATCCTGAGACCCTTCCGATAGCAGAGACGTGATATCTCAATGCTTCTACCAAACCTGAGACCCTTCCTTTAGCATGAGATGTGATATCCAAATCCTTCACATTCCAATCCTGAGACCCTTCCTATAGCATGAGATGTGATATCTCAATGCTTCTAATACCAAACCTGAGATCCTTCCTATAACATGAGATGTGATATCCAATTCCTTCCCATTCCAAACCTGAGACCCTTCCTATTGGATGAGATGTGATATCCAACTCCTTCCCATTCCAACCCTGAGACCCCTCCTATAGCATGAGATGTGATGTCTCAATGCTTCTAATACCAAACCTGAGATCCTTCCTATAACATGAGATGTGGTATCCAACTCCTTCCATTCCAATCCTGAGCCCGTCCTATAGCATGAGATGTGATATCTCAATGCTTATACCAAACCTGAGACCCTTCCTATAGCATGAGATGTGATATCCAACTGCTTCCCAATCCAATCCTGAGACCCTTCCTATAGCATGAGATGTGATATCTCAATGCTTCTAATAGCAAACCTGAGATCCTTCCTCTAACATGAAATGTGATATCCAACTCCTTCCCTTTCCAAACCTAAGAGCCTATCTATAGCATGAGATGTGATATCCAAGTCATTCCATTCCAACCATTAGACCCTTTCTACAGCATGCAATATGATATTTCAATGATTCTAATACCAAACCTGAGACCCGTCCTATAGCATGTGATATGATATCCAAGTCCTTCCCATTCCAATCCTGAGACCCTTCCTATAACATGAAATGTGATATCCAACTCCTTCCCATTCCAACCTGAGACCCTTCCTATAGCATGAGATGGGATATCCAACTTCTTCCAAATCCAATACTGATACCCTTCCGATAGCATGGGATGTGATATCCCAATGCTTCTACCAAACCTGAGACCCTTCCTATAGCATGAGATGTGATGTCCAACTCCTTCCCATTCCAATACTGAGACCCTTCTTATACCATGAGACTTGATATCTCAATGCTTCTAATACCAAACCTGAGACCCGTCCTATAATATGAGATGTGATATCCAAATCCTTCCCCTTCCAAACCTTAGACCCTTCCTTTATCATGAGATGTGATATCCAACTCCTTCCCATTCCAATCCTGAGACCCTTCCGATATCATGAGATTTGTTATCTCAATGCTTCTAATATCAAACCTGAGACCCTCCCTATAGCATGAGATGTGACATCCAAGTCCTTCCCATTCCAATCCTGAGACCCTTCCTATAGCATGAGATGTGATATCTCTATGCTTCTAATACCAAACCTGAGACCCTTCCTATAACATGAGATGGGATATCCAACTCCTTCCCATTCCAATCCTGAGACCCTTCCGATAGCAGAGATGTGATATCTCAATGCTTATACCAAACCTGAGAACCTTCCTATGGCCTGAGATGTCATATACAACTCCTTCCCATTCCAATCCTGAGACCCTTCCTTTAGCATGAGATGTGATATCTCAATGTTTATACCAAATCTGAGACCCTTCCTATAGCATGAGATGTGATATCCAATTCCTTCCCATTCCAATCCTTAGACCCTTCCTATAGCATGAGATGTGATATCTCAATGCTTATACCAAACCTGAGAGCCTACCTTATAGCATGAGATGTGATATCCAAGTCCATCCCATTCCAATCCTTAGACCCTTCCTACAGCATGCGATGTGATATCTCAATGATTCTAATACCAAACCAGAGACTCTTCCTATAACATGAGATGGGATATCCAACTCCTTCCCATTCCAATCCTGAGCCGCTTCCGATAGCAGAGATGTGATATCTCAATGCTTATACCAAACCTGAGACCCTTCCTATAACATGAGATGTGTTATCCAACTCCTTCCCGTTCCAAACCTGAGACACTAACTATAGCATATGTGATATCCAACTCCTTCCCATTCCAAACATGAGACCCTTCCTATAGCAAGAAAGTAATATCCAACTCCTACCCATTCCAATCCTGAGACCCTTCCTATAGCAAGAGATGTGATATGCAAATCCTTCCCATTCCAATCCTGAGACCCTTCCTATAACATGAGATGTGATATCCAACTCCTTCCCATTCCAATCCTGAGACCCTTCCTATAGCATGAGATGTGATATCTCAATGCTTATACCAAACCTGAGACCCTTCCTATGGCATGAGATGTGATATCCAACTCCTTCCCAATCCAATCCTGAGACCCTTCCGATAGCAGAGACGTGATATCTCAATGCTTCTACCAAACCTGAGACCCTTCCTTTAGCATGAGATGTGATATCCAAATCCTTCACATTCCAATCCTGAGACCCTTCCTATAGCATGAGACTTGATATCTCAATGCTTCTAATACCAAACCTGAGATCCTTCCTATAACATGAGATGTGATATCCAATTCCTTCCCATTCCAAACCTGAGACCCTTCCTATTGGATGAGATGTGATATCCAACTCCTTCCCATTCCAACCCTGAGACCCCTCCTATAGCATGAGATGTGATGCCTCAATGCTTCTAATACCAAACCTGAGATCCTTCCTATAACATGAGATGTGGTATCCAACTCCTTCCATTCCAATCCTGAGCCCGTCCTATAGCATGAGATGTGATATCTCAATGCTTATACCAAACCTGAGACCCTTCCTATAGCATGAGATGTGATATCCAACTGCTTCCCAATCCAATCCTGAGACCCTTCCTATAGCATGAGATGTGATATCTCAATGCTTCTAATAGCAAACCTGAGATCCTTCCTCTAACATGAAATGTGATATCCAACTCCTTCCCTTTCCAAACCTAAGAGCCTATCTATAGCATGAGATGTGATATCCAAGTCCTTCCCATTCCAACCCTTAGACCCTTCCTACAGCATGCAATATGATATCTCAATGATTCTAATAACAAACCTGAGACCCGTCCTATAGCATGTGATATGATATCCAAGTCCTTCCCATTCCAATCCTGAGACCCTTCCTATAACATGAAATGTGATATCCAACTCCTTCCCATTCCAACCTGAGACCCTTCCTATAGCATGAGATGGGATATCCAACTTCTTCCAAATCCAATACTGACACCCTTCCGATAGCATGGGATGTGATATCCCAATGCTTCTACCAAACCTGAGACCCTTCCTATAGCATGAGATGTGATGTCCAACTCCTTCCCATTCCAATCCTGAGACCCTTCTTATACCATGAGACTTGATATCTCAATGCTTCTAATACTAAACCTGAGACCCGTCCTATAATATGAGATGTGATATCCAAATCCTTCCCCTTCCAAAACTTAGACCCTTCCTTTATCATGAGATGTGATATCCAACTCCTTCCAATTCCAATCCTGAGACCCTTCCGATATCATGAGATTTGTTATCTCAATGCTTCTAATATCAAACCTGAGACCCTCCCTATAGCATGAGATGTGACATCCAAGTCCTTCCCATTCCAATCCTGAGACCCTTCCTATAGCATGAGATGTGATATCTCTATGCTTCTAATACCAAACCTGAGACCCTTCCTATAACATGAGATGGGATATCCAACTCCTTCCCATTCCAATCCTGAGACCCTTCCGATAGCAGAGATGTGATATCTCAATGCTTATACCAAACCTGAGAACCTTCCTATGGCCTGAGATGTCATATACAACTCCTTCCCATTCCAATCCTGAGACCCTTCCTTTAGCATGAGATGTGATATCTCAATGCTTATACCAAATCTGAGACCCTTCCTATAGCATGAGATGTGATATCCAATTCCTTCCCATTCCAATCCTGAGACCCTTCCTATAGCATGAGATGTGATATCTCAATGCTTATACCAAACCTGAGAGCCTACCTTATAGCATGAGATGTGATATCCAAGTCCATCCCATTCCAATCCTTAGACCCTTCCTACAGCATGCGATGTGATATCTCAATGATTCTAATACCAAACCAGAGACTCTTCCTATAACATGAGATGGGATATCCAACTCCTTCCCATTCCAATCCTGAGCCGCTTCCGATAGCAGAGATGTGATATCTCAATGCTTATACCAAACCTGAGACCCTTCCTATAACATGAGATGTGATATCCAACTCCTTCCCGTTCCAAACCTGAGACACTAACTATAGCATATGTGATATCCAACCGCCTTCCCATTCCAAACATGAGACCCTTCCTATAGCAAGAAAGTAATATCCAACTCCTACCCATTCCAATCCTGAGACCCTTCCTATAGCAAGAGATGTGATATCCAAATCCTTCCCATTCCAATCCTGAGACCCTTCCTATAACATGAGATGTGATATCCAACTCCTTCCCATTCCAACCTGAGACACTTCCTATAGCATGAGAAGGGATATCCAACTCCTTCCCAATCCAATCCTGAGACCCTTCCGATAGCAGAGATGTGATATCTCAATGCTTATACCAAACCTGAGACCCTTCCTATGGCATGAGATGTGATATCCAACTCCTTGCCATTCAAATCCTGAGACCCTTCCTATAGCATGAGATGTGATATCTCTATGCTTCTAATACCAAACCTGAGACCCTTCCTATAACATGAGATGGGATATCCAACTCCTTCCCATTCCAATCCTGAGACCCTTCCGATAGCAGAGATGTGATATCTCAATGCTTATACCAAACCTGAGAACCTTCCTATGGCCTGAGATGTCATATACAACTCCTTCCTATTCCAATCCTGAGACCCTTCCTTTAGCATGAGATGTGATATCTCAATGCTTATACCAAATCTGAGACCCTTCCTATAGCATGAGATGTGATATCCAATTCCTTCCCATTCCAATCCTGAGACCCTTCCTTTAGCATGAGATGTGATATCTCAATGCTTATACCAAACCTGAGAGCCTACCTATAGCATGAGATGTGATATCCAAGTCCATCCCATTCCAATCCTTAGACCCTCCCTACAGCATGCGATGTGATATCTCAATGATTCTAATACCAAACCAGAGACTCTTCCTATAACATGAGATGGGATATCCAACTCCTTCCCATTCCAATCCTGAGCCGCTTCCGATAGCAGAGATGTGATATCTCAATGCTTATACCAAACCTGAGACCCTTCCTATAACATGAGATGTGATATCCAACTCCTTCCCGTTCCAAACCTGAGACACTAACTATAGCATATGTGATATCCAACTCCTTCCCATTCCAAACATGAGACCCTTCCTATAGCAAGAAAGTAATATCCAACTCCTACCCATTCCAATCCTGAGACCCTTCCTATAGCAAGAGATGTGATATCCAAATCCTTCCCATTCCAATCCTGAGACCCTTCCTATAACATGAGATGTGATATCCAACTCCTTCCCATTCCAACCTGAGACACTTCCTATAGCATGAGAAGGGATATCCAACTCATTCCCAATCCAATCCTGAGACCCTTCCGATAGCAGAGATGTGATATCTCAATGCTTATACCAAACCTGAGACCCTTCCTATGGCATGAGAGGTGATATCCAACTCCTTCCCATTCCAATCCTGAGCTGCTTCCGATAGCAGAGATGTGATATCTCAATGCTTATACCAAACCTGAGACCCTTCTTATAACATGAGATGTGATATCCAACTCCTTCCCGTTCCAAACCTGAGACACTAACTATAGCATATGTGATATCCAACTCCTTCCCATTCCAAACATGAGACCCTTCCTATAGCAAGAAAGTAATATCCAACTCCTACCCATTCCAATCCTGCGACCCTTCCTATAGCAAGAGATGTGATATCCAAATCCTTCCCATTCCAATCCTGAGACCCTTCCTATAACATGAGATGTGATATCCAACTCCTTCCCATTCCAACCTGAGACACTTCCTATAGCATGAGAAGGGATATCCAACTCCTTCCCAATCCAATCCTGAGACCCTTCCGATAGCAGAGATGTGATATCTCAATGCTTATACCAAACCTGAGACCCTTCCTATGGCATGAGATGTGATATCCAACTCCTTCCCATTCCAATCCTGAGACCCTTCTATAGCATGAGATATGATATCTCAATACTTCTAATACCAAACGTGAGATCCTTCCGATAACATGAGATGTGATATCCAAATCCTTCCCCTTCCAAACCTGAGACCCTCCCTTTAGGATGAGATGTGATATCCAACTCCTTTCTATTCCAATCCTGAGACTCTTCTGATAGCATGAGATGTGATATCTCAATGCTTCTAATACCAAACCTGAGATCCTTCCAATAGCATGAGATGTGATATCTTAATGCTTCTAATACCATACCTGAGATCCTTCCTATAACATGAGATGTGATATCCAAATCCTTCCCCTTCCAAACCTGAGACCCTCCCTTTAGCATGAGATGTGATATCCAACTCCTTCCCATTCCATTCCTGAGACCCTTCTGATAGCATGAGATGTGATATCTCAATGCCTCTAATACCAAACCTGAGATCCTACCTCTAACATGAAATGTGATATCCAACTCTTTCCCCTTCCAAACCTGAGAGCCTTCCTATAGCATGAGATGTGATATCCAAGTCCTTCCCATTCCAATCCTGAGACCCTTCCTATAGCTTGAGATGTGATATCCAACTCCTTCCCATTCCAATTCTGAGACCCTTCCTATACTATGAGACTTGATATCTCAATGCTTCTAATACCAAACGTGAGACCCGTAATATAACATGAGATGTGATATCCAAATCCTTCCCCTTCCAAACCTTAGACCCTTCCTTTATCATGAGATGTGATATCCAACTCCTTCCCATTCCAATCCTGAGACCCTTCCGATATCATGAGATGTGATATCTCAAAGCTTCTAATATCAAACTTGAGACCCTCCCTATAGCATGAGATGTGATATCCAAGTCCTTCCCATTCCAATCCTGAGACCCTTCCTATAGCATGAGATGTGATATCTCAATGCTTCTAATACCAAACCTGAGACCCTTTCTATAACATGAGATGGGAATATCCAACTCCTTCCCATTCCAATCCTGAGACCCTTCCGATAGCAGAGATGTGATATCTCAATGCTTATACCAAACCTGAGACCCTTCCTATGGCATGAGATGTGATATCCAACTCCTTGCCATTCAAATCCTGAGACCCTTCCTATAGCATGAGAAGGGATATCCAACTCCTTCCCAATCCAATCCTGAGACCCTTCCGATAGCAGAGACGTGATATCTCAATGCTTCTACCAAACCTGAGATCCTTCCTATAACATGAGATCTGATATCCAACTCCTTCCCATTCCAATCCTGAGACACTTCCTATAGCATGAGATGTGATATCTAACTGCTTATACCAAACCTGAGACCCTTCCCATAGCATGAGATGTGATATCCAACTCCTTCCCATTCCAATCCTCAGACCCTTCCTATAGCATGAGATGTGATATCTCAATGCTTCTAATATCAAACTTGAGACCCTACCTATAGCATGAGATGTGATATCCAAGTCCTTCCCATTCCAATCCTGAGACACTTCCTATAGCATGAGATGTGATATCCAACTCCTTCCCATTCCAATCCTGAGACCCTTCCTATAGCATGAGATATGATATCTCAATACTTCTAATACCAAACGTGAGATCCTTCCGATAACATGAGATGTGATATCCAAATCCTTCCCCTTCTAAACCTGAGACCCTCCCTTTAGCATGAGATGTGATATCCAACTCCTTCCCATTCCAATCCTGAGACCCTTCTGATAGCATGAGATGTGATATCTCAATGCTTCTAATACCAAACCTGAGATCCTTCCGATAGCATGAGATGTGATATCTCAATGCTTCTAATACCAAACCTGAGATCCTTCCTATAAGTTGTATATGACATCTCATGCCATAGGAAGGGTCTCAGGTTTGGTATAAGCATTGAGATATCACATCACATGCTATAGGAAGGGTCTCAGGATTGGAATGGGAAGGACTTGAATATCACATCTCATGCTATAGGCAGGGTCTCAGGTTTGGAAAGGGAAGGAGATGGATATCACATTTCATGTTAGAGGTAGGATCTCAGGTTTGGTATTAGAGGCATTGAGATATCACATCTCATGCTATCAGAAGGGTCTCAGGATTGGAATGGGAAGGAGTTGTATATCACATCTCATGCTAAAGGGATGGTCTCAGGTTTGAAAGGGGAAGGATTTGGAAATCACATCTCATGTTATAGGAAGGATCTCAGGTTTGGTATTAGAGGCATTGAGATATCACATCTCATGCTATCATAAGGGTCTCAGGATTGGAATGGGAAGGAGTTGGATATCACATCTCATGTTATAGGAAGGATCTCAGGTTTGGTATTAGAAGCATTGAGATATCACATCTCATGCTATAGGAAGGGTCTCAGGATTGGAATGGGAAGGAGTTGGATATCATATCTCATGCTATAGGAAGGGTCTGAGATTTGGTATAAGCATTGAGATATCACATCTCATGCTATAGGAAGGGTCTCAGGATTGGAATGGGAAGGAGTTGGATATCACATCTTATGCTGTAGGAAGGGTCTCAGGTTTGGAACGGGAAGGAGTTAGATATCACATCTCATGTTATAGGAAGAGTCTCAGGTTTGGTATAAGCATTGAGATATCACATCTCTGCTATCGGAGGTGTCTCAGGATTGGGATGGGAAGGAATTGGATATCACATCTCATGCTATAGGAAGGGTATCAGGTTTGGAACGGGAAGGAGTTGGATATCCCATCTCATGTTATAGGACAGGTCTCAGGTTTGATATTAGAAGCATTGAGATATCACATCTCTGCTATTGGAAGGGTCTCAGGATTGGAATGGGAAGGACTTGGATATCAGAATTCATGTTATAGGAAGGGTCTCAGGTTTGGTATTAGAAGCATTGAGATATCACATCTCATGCTATAGGAAGGGTCTCAGGATTGAAATGGGAAGGACTTGGATATCACATCTCATGTTATAGGAAGGGTCTCAGGTTTGGTATTAGAAGCATTGAGATATCACATCTCATGCTATAGGAAGGGTCTCAGGAATGGAATGGGAAGGACTTGGATATCACATCTCATGATAAAGGAAGGGTCTAAGGTTTGGAAGGGGAAGGATTTGGATATCACATCTCATGTTATTGGACCGGTCTCAGGTTTGGTATTAGAAGCATTGAGATATCAAGTCTCATGGTATAGGACGGGAGTTTGATATCACATCTCATGCCATGGTATGGGTCTCAGGTTTTGTAGAAGCATTGGGATATCACATCTCATGCTATCGGAAGGGTATCAGGATTGGTTTTGGAAGGAGTTGGATATCCCATCTCATGCTATAGGAAGGCTCTCAGGTTGGAATGGGAAGGAGTTGGATATGACATCTCATGTTATAGGAAGGGTCTCAGGATTGGAATGGGAAGGACTTGGATATCACATCTCATGCTGTAGGAAGGCTCTCAGGTTTGGAAAGGGAAGGAGTTGGATATCACATTTCATGTTAGAGGTAGGATCTCAGGTTTGGTATTAGAGGCATTGAGATATCACATCTCATGCTATCAGAAGGGTATCAGGATTGGAATGGGAAGGAGTTGGATATCACATCTCATGCTAAAGGGAGGGTCTCAGGTTCGGAAGGGGAAGGATTTGGATATCACATCTCATGTTATAGGAAGGATCTCAGGTTTGGTATTAGAAGCATTGAGATATCACATCTCATGCTATCGGAAGGATCTCAGGTTTGGTATTAGAAGCATTGAGATATCACATCTCATGCTATAGGAAGGGTCTCAGGATTGGAATGGGAAGGAGTTGGATATCACATCGCATGATAAAGGAAGGGTCTAAGGTTTGGAAGGGGAAGGATTTGGATATCACATCTCATGTTATAGGACGGGTCTCAGGTTTGGTATTAGAAGCATTGAGATATCAAGTCTCATGGTATAGGAAGGGTCTCAGAATTGGAATGGGAAGGAGTTGGATATCACATCTCAAGCTATAGGAAGGGTCTCAGGATTGGAATGGGAAGGAGTTTGATGTCACATCTTATGCCATAGTACGGGTCTCAGGTTTGGTAGAAGCATTGGGATATCACATCTCATGCTATTGGAAGGGTATCGGTATTGGATTTGGAAGGAGTTGGATATCCCATCTCATGCTATAGGAAGGGTCTCAGGTTGGAATGGGAAGGAGTTGGATATCACATTTCATGTTATAGGAAGGGTCTCAGGATTGGAATGGGAAGGACGTGGATATCATATCTCATGCTATAGGAAGGCTCTCAGGTTTGGAAGGGGAAGGAGTTGGATATCACATTTCATGTTAGAGGAAGGATCTCAGGTTTGGTATTAGAGGCCTTGAGATATCACATCTCATGCTATAGGAAGGGTCTCAGGATTGAAATGGGAAGGACTTGGATATCACATCTCATGTTATAGGAAGGGTCTCAGGTTTGGTATTAGAAGCATTGAGATATCACATCTCATGCTATAGGAAGGGTCTCAGGAATGGAATGGGAAGGACTTGGATATCACATCTCATGATAAAGGAAGGGTCTAAGGTTTGGAAGGGGAAGGATTTGGATATCACATCTCATGTTATTGGACCGGTCTCAGGTTTGGTATTAGAAGCATTGAGATATCAAGTCTCATGGTATAGGACGGGAGTTTGATATCACATCTCATGCCATGGTATGGGTCTCAGGTTTTGTAGAAGCATTGGGATATCACATCTCATGCTATCGGAAGGGTATCAGGATTGGTTTTGGAAGGAGTTGGATATCCCATCTCATGCTATAGGAAGGCTCTCAGGTTGGAATGGGAAGGAGTTGGATATGACATCTCATGTTATAGGAAGGGTCTCAGGATTGGAATGGGAAGGACTTGGATATCACATCTCATGCTGTAGGAAGGCTCTCAGGTTTGGAAAGGGAAGGAGTTGGATATCACATTTCATGTTAGAGGTAGGATCTCAGGTTTGGTATTAGAGGCATTGAGATATCACATCTCATGCTATCAGAAGGGTATCAGGATTGGAATGGGAAGGAGTTGGATATCACATCTCATGCTAAAGGGAGGGTCTCAGGTTCGGAAGGGGAAGGATTTGGATATCACATCTCATGTTATAGGAAGGATCTCAGGTTTGGTATTAGAAGCATTGAGATATCACATCTCATGCTATCGGAAGGATCTCAGGTTTGGTATTAGAAGCATTGAGATATCACATCTCATGCTATAGGAAGGGTCTCAGGATTGGAATGGGAAGGAGTTGGATATCACATCTCATGATAAAGGAAGGGTCTAAGGTTTGGAAGGGGAAGGATTTGGATATCACATCTCATGTTATAGGACGGGTCTCAGGTTTGGTATTAGAAGCATTGAGATATCAAGTCTCATGGTATAGGAAGGGTCTCAGAATTGGAATGGGAAGGAGTTGGATATCACATCTCAAGCTATAGGAAGGGTCTCAGGATTGGAATGGGAAGGAGTTTGATGTCACATCTTATGCCATAGTACGGGTCTCAGGTTTGGTAGAAGCATTGGGATATCACATCTCATGCTATTGGAAGGGTATCGGTATTGGATTTGGAAGGAGTTGGATATCCCATCTCATGCTATAGGAAGGGTCTCAGGTTGGAATGGGAAGGAGTTGGATATCACATTTCATGTTATAGGAAGGGTCTCAGGATTGGAATGGGAAGGACGTGGATATCATATCTCATGCTATAGGAAGGCTCTCAGGTTTGGAAGGGGAAGGAGTTGGATATCACATTTCATGTTAGAGGAAGGATCTCAGGTTTGGTATTAGAGGCCTTGAGATATCACATCTCATGCTATAGGAAGGGTCTCAGGATTGGAATGGGAAGGAGTTGGATATCACATCTCAAGCTATAGGAAGGGTCTCAGGTTTGGTATAAGCATTGAGATATCACATCTCATGCTATAGGAAGGGTCTCAGGATTGGAATGGGAAGGAGTTGGATATCACATATCATGCTATAGGAAGGGTCTCAGGTTTGGTATAAGCATTGAGATATCACATCTCATGCTATAGGAAGGGTCTCAGGATTGGAATGGGAAGGAGTTGTATATGACATCTCATGCCATAGGAAGGGTCTCAGGTTTGGTATAACTATTGAGATATCACATCACATGCTATATAAAGGGTCTCAGGATTGGAATGGGAAGGACTTGGGTATCACATCTCATGCTATAGGCAGGGTCTCAGGTTTGGAAAGGGAAGGAGATGGATATCACATTTCATGTTAGAGGTAGGATCTCAGGTTTGGTATTAGAGGCATTGAGATATCACATCTCATGCTATCAGAAGGGTCTCAGGATTGGAATGGGAAGGAGTTGTATATCACATCTCATGCTAAAGGGAGGGTCTCAGGTTTGGAAGGGGAAGGATTTGGAAATCACATCTCATGTTATAGGAAGGATCTCAGGTTTGGTATTAGAAGCATTGAGATATCACATCTCATGCTATCGGAAGTATCTCAGGTTTGGTATTAGAGGCATTGAGATATCACATCTCATGCTATCATAAGGGTCTCAGGATTGGAATGGGAAGGAGTTGGATATCACATCTCTTGTTATAGGAAGGATCTCAGGTTTGGTATTAGAAGCATTGAAATATCACATCTCATGCTATATGAAGGGTCTCAGGATTGGAATGGGAAGGAGTTGGATATCACATCTCATGCTATAGGAAGGGTCTCAGATTTGGTATAAGCATTGAGATATCACATCTCATGCTATAGGAAGGGTCTCAGGATTGGAATGGGAAGGAGTTGGATATCACATCTCATGCTATAGCAAGGGTCTCAGGTTTGGAACGGGAAGGAGTTAGATATCACATCTCATGTTATAGGAAGATTCTCAGGTTTGGTATAAGCATTGAGATATCACATCCCTGCTATCGGAGGTGTCTCAGGATTGGGATGGGAAGGAATTGGATATCACATCTCATGCTATAGGAAGGGTATCAGGTTTGGAACGGGAAGGAGTTGGATATCCCATCTCATGTTATAGGACAGGTCTCAGGTTTGATATTAGAAGCATTGAGATATCACATCTCTGCTATTGGAAGGGTCTCAGGATTGGAATGGGAAGGACTTGGATATCAGAATTCATGTTATAGGAAGGGTCTCAGGTTTGGTATTAGAAGCATTGAGATATCACATCTCATGCTATAGGAAGGGTCTCAGGATTGAAATGGGAAGGACTTGGATATCACATCTCATGTTATAGGAAGGGTCTCAGGTTTGGTATTAGAAGCATTGAGATATCACATCTCATGCTATAGGAAGGGTCTCAGGAATGGAATGGAAAGGACTTGGATATCACATCTCATGATAAAGGAAGGGTCTAAAGTTTGGAAGGGGAAGGATTTGGATATCACATCTCATGTTATTGGACCGGTCTCAGGTTTGGTATTAGAAGCATTGAGATATCAAGTCTCATGGTATGGGACGGGAGTTTGATATCACATCTCATGCCATGGTATGGGTCTCAGGTTTTGTAGAAGCATTGGGATATCACATCTCATGCTATCGGAAGGGTATCAGGATTGGATTTGGAAGGAGTTGGATATCCCATCTCATGCTATAGGAAGGGTCTCAGGTTGGAATGGGAAGGAGTTGGATATGACATCTCATGTTATAGGAAGGGTCTCAGGATTGGAATGGGAAGGACTTGGATATCACATCTCATGCTGTAGGAAGGCTCTCAGGTTTGAAAAGGGAAGGAGTTGGATATCACATTTCATGTTAGAGGTAGGATCTCAGGTTTGGTATTAGAGGCATTGAGATATCACATCTCATGCTATCAGAAGGGTATCAGAATTGGAATGGGAAGGAGTTGGATATCACATCTCATGCTAAAGGGAGGGTCTCAGGTTCGGAAGGGGAAGGATTTGGATATCACATCTCATGTTATAGGAAGGATCTCAGGTTTGGTATTAGAAGCATTGAGATATCACATCTCATGCTATCGGAAGGATCTCAGGTTTGGTATTAGAAGCATTGAGATATCACATCTCATGCTATAGGAAGGGTCTCAGGATTGGAATGGGAAGGAGTTGGATATCACATCTCATGTTATAGGAAGGATCTCGGGTTTGGTACTAGAAGCATTGAGATATCACATCTCATGCTATAGGACTGGTCTCAGGATTGGAATGGGAAGGAGTTGGATATCACATCTCATGCTAAAGGAAGGGTCTCAGTTTTGGTAGAAGCATTGAGATTTCACATATCATGCTATAGGAAGGGTCTCAGGATTGGAATGGGAAGGAGTTGGATATCACATCTCATGCTATAGGAAGGGTCTCAGGTTTGGTATAAGCATTGAGATATCACATCTCTGCTATCGGAAGGGTCTCAGGATTGGAATGGGAAGGACTTAGATATCACATCTCATGCTATAGGGAGGGTCTCAGTATTGATATTAGAAGCATTGAGATATCACATCTCAAGCTATCGGAAGGGTCTCAGGATTGGAATGGGAAGGAGTTGGATATCATATCTCATGCTGTAGGAAGGGTCTCAGGTTAGGAACGGGAACGAGTTGGATATCACATCTCATGTTATAGGAAGAGTCTCATGCTAAGACCTGATAGACCCTTCCTATAACATGAGATGGGAATATCCAACTCCTTCCCATTCCAATCCTGAGACCCTTCCGATAGCAGAGATGTGATGTCTCAATGCTTATACCAAACCTGAGACCCTTCCTATAGCATGAGATGTGATATCCAACTCCTTCCCATTCCAATCCTGAGACCCTTCCTATAGCATGAGATGTGATATCTCAATGCTTCTAATATCAAACTTGAGACCCTCCCTATAGCATGAGATGTGATATCCAAGTCCTTCCCATTCCAATCCTGAGACACTTCCTATAGCATGAGATGTGATATCTCAATGCTTCTAATACCAAACCTGAGACCCTTCCTATAACATGAGATGGGAATATCCAACTCCTTCCCATTCCAATCCTGAGACCCTTCCGATAGCAGACATGTGATACCTCAATGCTTATACCAAACCTGAGATCCTTCCTATAACATGAGATGTGATATCCAACTCCTTCCCATTCCAATCCTGAGACACTTCCTATAGCATGAGATGTGATATCTCACTGCTTATACCAAACCTGAGACCCTTCCTATAGCATGAGATGTGATATCCAACTCCTTCCCATTCCAATCCTGAGACCCTTCCTATAGCATGAGATGTGATATCTCAATGCTTCTAATATCAAACCTGAGACCCTCCCAATAGCATGAGATGTGATATCCAAGTCCTTCCGATTCCAATCTTGAGACACTTCCTATAGCATGAGATGTGATATCTCAATGCTTCTAATACCAAACCTGAGACTCTTCCTATAACATGAGATGGGATATCCAACTCCTTCCCATTGCAATCCTGAGACCCTTCCGATAGCAGAGATGTGATATCTCAATGTTTATACCAAACCTGAGACCCTTCCTACGGCATGAGATGTCATATACAACTCCTTCCCATTCCAATCCTGAGACCCTTCCTATAGCATGAGATGTGATATCTCAATGCTTATACCAAACCTGAGACCCTTTCTATAGCATGAGATGTGATATCCAACTCCTTCCCATTCCAATCCTGAGACCCTTCCTATAGCATGAGATGTGATGTCTCAATGCTTCTAATACCAAACCTGAGATCCTTCCTATAACATGAGATGTGAAATCCAACTCCTTCCATTCCAATCCTGAGACCCTTCCTATAGCATGAGATGTGATATCTCAATGCTTATACTAAACCTGAGACCCTTCCTTTAGCATGAGATGTGATATCCAACTCCTTCCCATTCCAATCCTGAGACCCTTCCTATAGCATGAGATGTGATATCTCAATGCCTCTAATACCAAACCTGAGATCCTTCCTCTAACATGAAATGTGATATCCAACTCCTTCCCTTTCCAAACCTGAGAGCCTATCCATAGCATGATATGTGATATCCAAGTCCTTCCCATTCCAATCCTTAGACCCTTCCTACAGCATGCAATATGATATCTCAATGATTCTAATAACAATCCTGAAACCCGTCCTATAACATGAGAGGGGATATCCAACTCCTTCCCATTCCAATCCTGAGACACTTCCGATAGCAGAGATGTGATATCTCAATGCTGATACCAAACCTGAGACCCTTCCTATAACATGAGATCGGATATCCAACTCCTTCCCGTTCAAAACCTGAGACCCTTCCTTTAGCATGAGATGTGATATCCAGCTCCTTCCCATTCCAATCCTGAGACACTTCCGATAGCATGAGATGTGATATCTCAATGCTTCTAATATCAAAAATGAGACCCTCCCTATAGCATGATATGTGATATCTAAGTCCTTCCCATTCCAATCTTGAGACCCTTCCTATAGCATGAGATGTGATATCTCAATGCTTCTACCAAACCTGAGACCGTTCCTTTAGCATGAGATGTGATATCCAACTCCTTCCCATTCCAATCCTGAGACCCTTCCTATAGCATGAGATGTGATATCTCAATACTTCTAATACCAAACCTGAGATCCTTCCGATAACATGAGATGTGATAACCAAATCCTTCCCCTTCCAAACCTGAGACCCTCCCTTTAGCATGAGATGTGATATCCAACTCCTTCCCATTACAATCCTGAGAACCTTCTGATAGCATGAGATGTGATATCTCAATGCTTCTAATACCAAACCTGAGATCCTTCCTATAACATGAGATGTGATATCCAAATCCTTCCCCTTCCAAACCTGAGACCCTCACTTTAGCATGAGATGTGATATCCAACTCCTTCCCATTCCAATCCTGAGACCCTTCTGATAGCATGAGATGTGATATCTCAATGCCTCTTATACCAAACCTGAGATCCTACCTCTAACATGAAATGTGATATCCAACTCTTTCCCCTTCCAAACCTGAGAGCCTTCCTATAGCATGAGATGTGATATCCAAGTCCTTCCCATTCCAATCCTGAGACCCTTCCTATAACATGAGATGTGATATCCAACTCCTTCCCATTCCAACCTGAGACCCTTCCTATAGCATGAGATGGGATATCCCAATGCTTATACCAAACCTGAGACCCATACTATGGCATGAGATGTGATATCAAACTCCTTCCCATTCTAATCCTGAGACCCTTCCTATAGCTTGAGATGTGATATCCAACTCCTTCCCATTCCAACTCTGAGACCCTTCCTATACCATGAGACTTGATATCTCAATGCTTCTAATACCAAACCTGAGACCGGTCCTATAACATGAGATGTGATATCCAAATCCTTCCCCTTCCAAACCTTAGACCCTTCTTTTATCATGAGATGTGATATCCAACTCCTTCCCATTCCAATCCTGAGATCCTTCCGATATCATGAGATGTGATATCTCAATGCTTCTAATATCAAACTTGAGACCCTCCCTATAGCATGAGATGTGATATCCAAGTCCTTCCCATTGCAATCCTGAGACCCTTCCTATAGCATGAGATGTGATGTCTCAATGCTTCAAATACCAAACCTGAGACCCTTCCTATAACATGAGATGGGAATATCCAACTCCTTCCCATTCCAATCCTGAGACCCTTCCGATAGCAGAGATGGGATATCTCAATGCTTATACCAAACCTGAGATCCTTCCTATAACATGAGATGTGATATCCAACTCCTTCCCATTCCAATCCTGAGACACTTCCTATAGCATGAGATGTGATATCTCACTGCTTATACCAAACCTGAGACCCTTCCTATAGCATGAGATGTGATATCCAACTCCTTCCCATTCCAATCCTGAGACCCTTCCTATAGCATGAGATGTGATATCTCAATGCTTCTAGTATCAAACTTGAGACACTCCCTATAGCATGAGATGTGATATCCAAGTCCTTCCCATTCCAATCCTGAGACACTTCCTATAGCATGAGATGTGATGTCTCAATGCTTCTAATACCAAACCTGAGATCCTTCCTATAACATGAGATGTGATATCCAACTCCTTCCATTCCAATCCTGAGACCCTTCCTATAGCATGAGATATGATATCTCAATGCTTATACCAAACCTGAGACCCTTCCTATAACATGAGATGTGATATCCAACTCCTTCCCATTCCAATCCTGAGACCCTTCCTATAGCATGAGATGTGATATCTCAATGCCTATAATACCAAACCTGAGATCCTTCCTCTAACATGAAATGTGATATCCAACTCCTTCCCTTTCCAAACCTGAGACCCGTCCTATAACATGAGATGGGATATCCAGCTCCTTCCCATTCCAATCCTGAGACACTTCCGATAGCATGAGATGTGATATCTCAATGCTTCTAATATCAAAACTGAGACCCTCCCTATAGCATGATATGTGATATCTAAGTCCTTCCCATTCCAATCATGAGACCCTTCCTATAGCATGAGATGTGATATCTCAATGCTTCTACCAAACCTGCGACCCTTCCTTTAGCATGAGATGTGATATCCAACTCCTTCCCATTCCAATCCTGAGACCCTTCCTATAGCATGAGATGTGATATCTCAATACTTCTAATACCAAACCTGATATCCTTCCGAAAACATGAGATGTGATATCCAAATCCTTCCCCTTCCAAACCTGAGACCCTCCCTTTAGCATGAGATGGGATATCCAACTCCTTCCCATTCCAATCCTGAGAACCTTCTGATAGCATGAGATGTGATATCTCAATGCTTCTAATACCAAACCTGAGATCCTTCCGATAGCATGAGATGTGATATCTCAATGCTTCTAATACCAAACCTGAGATCCTTCCTATAGCATGAGATGTGATATCCAAATCCTTCCCTTTCCAAACCTGAGACCCTCCCTTTAGCATGAGATGTGATATCCAACTCTTTCCAATTCCAATCCTGAGACCCTTCAGATAGCATGAGATGTGATATCCCATTGCCTCTAATACCAAACCTGAGATCCTACCTCTAACATGAAATGTGATATCCAACTCTTTCCCCTTCTAGACCTGAGAGCCTTCTTATAGCATGAGATGTGATATCCAAGTTCTTCCCATTCCAATCCTGAGACCCTTCCTATAACATGAGATGTGATATCCAACTCCTTCCAATTCCAACCTGAGACCCTTCCTATAGCTTGAGATGTGATATCTCAATGCCTCTAATACCAAACCTGAGATCCTTCCTCTAACATGAAATGTGATATCCAACTCCTTCCCTATCCAAACCTGACAGCCTATCTATAGCATGCGATGTGATATCCAAGTCCTTCCCATTCCAATCCTTAGACCCTTCCTACAGCATGCAATATGATATCTCAATGATTCTAATAACAAACCTGAGACCCGTCCTATAACATGAGATGGGATATCCAACTCCTTCCAATTCCAATCCTGAGACACTTCCGATAGCAGAGATGTGATATCTCAATGCTTATACCAACCTGAGACCCTTCCTATAACATGAGATGTGATATCCAACTCCTTCCCGTTCCAAACCTGAGACCCTTCCTTTAGCATGAGATGTGATATCCAGCTCCTTCCCATTCCAATCCTGAGACACTTCCGATATCATGAGATGTGATATCTCAATGCTTCTAATATCAAAACTGAGACCCTCCCTATAGCATGATATGTGATATCTAAGTCCTTCCCATTCCAATCCTGAGAACCTTCCTATAGCATGAGATGTGATATCTCAATGCTTCTACCAAACCTGAGACCCTTCCTTTAGCATGAGATGTGATATCCAACTCGTTCCCATTCCAATCCTGAGACCCTTCCTATAGCATGAGATGTGATATCTCAATACTTCTAATACCAAACCTGAGATCCTTCCGATAACATGAGATGTGATATCCAAATCCTTCCCCTTCCAAACCTGAGACCCTCCCTTTAGCATGAGATGTGATATCCAACTCCTTCCCATTCCTATCCTGAGACCCTTCTGATAGCATGAGATGTGATATCTCAATGCTTCTAATACCAAACCTGAGATCCTTCCTATAACATGAGATGTGATATCCAAATCCTTCCCCTTCCAAACCTCAGACCCTCCCTTTAGCATGAGATGTGATATCCAACTCCTTCCCATTCTAATCCTGAGACCCTTCTGATAGCATGAGATGTGATATCTCAATGCCTCTAATATCAAACCTGAGATCCTACCTCTAACATGAAATGTGATATCCAACTCTTTCCCCTTCCAAACCTGAGAGCCTTCCTATAGCATGAGATGTGATATCCAAGTCCTTCCCATTCCAATCATGAGACCCTTCCTATAACATGAGATGGGATATCCAACTCCTTCCCATTCCAATCCTGAGACCCTTCCGATAGCAGAGATGTGATATCTCAATGCTTATACCAAACCTGAGACCCTTCCTACGGCATGAGATGTCATATACAACTCCTTCCCATTCCAATCCTAAGACCCTTCCTATAGCATGAGATGTGATGTCTTAATGCTTCTAATACCAAACCTGAGATCCTTCCTGTAACATGAGATGTGATATCCAACTCCTTCCCATTCCAATCCTGAGACCCTTCCTATAGCATGAGATGTGATATCTCAATGCTTATACCAAACCTGAGACCCTTCCTATAGCATGAGATGTGATATCCAACTCCTTCCCATTCCAATCCTGAGACCCTTCCTATAGCATGAGATGTGATATCTCAATGCTTCTAATACCAAACCTGAGACTCTTCCTATAGCATGAGATGGGATATCCAACTCCTTCCCATTCCAATCCTGAGACCCTTACGATAGCAGAGATGTGATATCTCAATGCTTATACCAAACCTGAGACCCTTCCTACGGCATGAGATGTCATATACAACTCCTTCCCATTCCAATCCTGAGACCCTTCCTATAGCATGAGATGTGATATCTCAATGCTTATACCAAACCTGAGACCCTTCATATAGCATGAGATGTGATATCCAACTCCTTCCCATTCCAATCCTGAGACCCTTCCTATAGCATGAGATGTGATGTCTCAATGCTTCTAATACCAAACCTGAGATCCTTCCTAAAACATGAGATGTGATATCCAACTCCTTCCATTCCAATCCTGAGACCCTTCCTATAGCATGAGATGTGATATCTCAATGCTTCTAATATCAAACTTGAGACCCTCCCTATAGCATGAGATGTGATATCCAAGTCCTTCCCATTCCAATCCTGAGACACTTCCTATAGCATGAGATGTGATATCTCAATGCTTCTAATACCAAACCTGAGACTCTTCCTATAACATGAGATGGGATATCCAACTCCTTCCCATTCCAATCCTGAGACCCTTCCAAAAGCATAGATGTGATATCTCAATGCTTATACCAAACCTGAGACCCTTCCTATGGCATGAGATGTCATATACATAGCCTTCCCATTCCAATCCTGAGACCCTTCCTATAGCATGAGATGTGATATCTCAATGCTTATACCAAACCTGAGACCCTTCCTATAGCATGAGATGTGATATCTAACTCCTTCCCATTCCAATCCTGAGACCCTTCCTATAGCATGAGATGTGATATCTCAATGCCTCTAATACCAAACCTGAGATCCTTCCTCTAACATGAAATGTGATATCCAACTCCTTCCCTTTCCAAACCTGAGAGCCTACCTATAGCATGAGATGTGATATCCAAGTCCTTCCAATTCCAATCCTTAGACCCTTCCTATAGCATGCAATATGATATCTCAATGATTCTAATAACAAACCTGAGACCCGTCCTATAACATGAGATGGGATATCCAACTCCTTCCCATTCCAATCCTGAGACCCTTCCGATAGCAGAGATGTGATATCTCAATGCTTATACCAAACCTGAGACCCTTCCTACGGCATGAGATGTCATATACAACTCCTTCCCATTCCAATCCTGAGACCTTTCCTATAGCATGAGATGTGATATCTCAATGCTTATACCAAACCTGAGACCCTTCATATTGCATGAGATGTGATATCCAACTCCTTCCCATTACAATCCTGAGACCCTTCCTATAGCATGAGATGTGATGTCTCAATGCTTCTAATACCAAACCTGAGATCCTTCCTATAACATGAGATGTGATATCCAACTCCTTCCATTCCAATCCTGAGACCCTTCCTATAGCATGAGATGTGATATCTCAATGCTTCTAATATCAAACTTGAGACCCTCCCTATAGCATGAGATGTGATATCCAATTCCTTCCCATTCCAATCCTGAGACACTTCCTCTAGCATGAGATGTGATATCTCAATGCTTCTAATACCAAACCTGAGACTCTTCCTATAACATGAGATGGGATATCCAACTCCTTCCGATTCCAATCCTGAGACCCTTCCAAAAGCAGAGATGTGATATCTCAATGCTTATACCAAACCTGAGACCCTTCCTATGGCATGAGATGTCATATACATATCCTTCCCATTCCAATCCTGAGACCCTTACTATAGCATGAGATGTGATATCTCAATGCTTATACCAAACCTGAGACCCTTCCTATAGCATGAGATGTGATATCCAACTCCTTCCCATTCCAATCCTGAGACCCTTCCTATAGCATGAGATGTGATATCTCAATGCCTCTAATACCAAACCTGAGATCCTTCCTCTAACATGAAATGTGATATCCAACTCCTTCCCTTTCCAAACCTGAGAGCCTACCTATAGCATGAGATGTGATATCCAAGTCCTTCCCATTCCAATCCTTAGACCCTTCCTATAGCATGCAATATGATATCTCAATGATTCTAATAACAAACCTGAGACCCGTCCTATAACATGAGATGGGATATCCAACTCCTTCCCATTCCAATCCTGAGACACTTCCGATAGCAGAGATGTGATATCTCAATGCTTATACCAAACCTGAGACTCTTCCTATAACATGAGATGTGATATCCAACTCCTTCCCATTCCAAACCTGAGACCCTTACTATAGCATATGTGATATCCAACTCCTTCCAATTCCAAACATGAGACCCTTCCCATAGCAAGAATGTAATATCCAACTCCTTCCCATTCCAATCCTGAGACCATTCCTATAGCATGAGATCTGATATCTCAATGCTTCTAATACCAAACCTGAGATCCTTCCTATGACATGAGATGTGATATCCAATTCCTTCCCATTCCAAACCTGAGACCCTTCCTACAGCATGCGATGTGATATCTCAATGCTTCTAATACCAAACCTGAGACCAGTCCTATAACATGAGATGGGATATCCAACTCCTTCCCGTTCCAATCCTGAGACACTTCCGATTGCAGAGATGTGATATCTCAATGCTTATACAAAACCTGAGACCCTTCCTATAACATGAGATGTGATATCCAACTCCTTCCCGTTCCAAACCTGAGACCCTTCCTATAGCATGAGATGTGATATCCAACTCCTTCCCATTCCAATCCTGAGACCCTTCCGATAGCATGAGATGTGATATCTCAAAGCCTCTAATACCAAACGTGAGATCCTTCCTATAACATGTGATGTGATATTCAAATCCTTCCCCTTCCAAACCTGAGACCCTCCCTTTAGCATGAGATGTGATATCCAACTCCTTCCCATTCCAATCCTGAGACCCTTATGATAGCATGAGATGTGATATCTCAATGCCTCTAATACCAAACCTGAGATACTTCCGATAGCATGAGATGTGATATCTCAATGCTTCTAATACCAAACCTGAGATCCTTCCTATAACATGAGATGTGATATCCAAATTCTTCCCCTGCCAAACCTGAGACCCTCCCTTTAGCATGAGATGTGATATCCAACTCCTTACCATTCCAATCCTGAGACCCTTCGGATAGCATGAGATGTGATATCTCAATGCCTCTAATACCAAACCTGAGATCCTACCTCTAACATGAAATGTGACATCCAACTCCTTCCCTTTCCAAACCTGAGACCCTGCCTATAGCATGAGTTGTGATATCCAAGTCCTTCCCATTCCAATCCTGAGACCCTTCCTATAGCATGAGATGTGATATCTCAATGCTTATACCAAACCTGAGACCCTTCCTATAGCATGAGATGTGATATCCAACATCTTCCCATTCCAATCATAAGCCCCTTCCTATAACATGAGATGTGATGTCTCAATGCTTCTAATACCAAACCTGAGATCTTTCCTATAACATGAGATGTGATATCCAACTCCTTCCCATCCTAATCCTGAGACACTTCCGATTGCAGAGATGTGATGTCTCAATGCTTCTAATACCAAACCTGAGATCCTTCCTATAACATGTGATGTGATATTCAAATCCTTCCCCTTCCAAACCTGAGACCCTCCCTTTAGCATGAGATGTGATATCCAACTCCTTCCCATTCCAATCCTGAGACCCTTACGATAGCATGAGATGTGATATCTCAATGCCTCTAATACCAAACCTGAGATACTTCCGATAGCATGAGATGTGATATCTCAATGCTTCTAATACAAAACCTGAGATCCTTCCTATAACATGAGATGTGATATCCAAATCCTTCCCCTTCCAAACCTGAGACCCTCCCTTTAGCATGAGATGTGATATCCAACTCCTTCCCATTCCAATCCTGAGACCCTTCTGATAGCATGAGATGTGATATCTCAATGCCTCTAATACCAAACCTGAGATCCTACCTCTAACATGAAATGTGATATCCAACTCCTTCCCTTTCCAAACCTGAGACCCTGCCTATAGCATGAGATGTGATATCCAAGTCCTTCCCATTCCAATCCTGAGACCCTTCCTATAGCATGTGATATGATATCTCAATGCTTATACCAAACCTGAGACCCTTCCTATGGCATGAGATGTCATATACAACTCCTTCCCATTCCAATCCTGAGACCCTTCCTATAGCATGAGATGTGATATCTCAATGCTTATACCAAACCTGAGACCCTTCCTATAGCATGAGATGTGATATCCAACTTCTTCCCATTCCAATTCTGAGACCCTTCCTATAACATGAGATGTGATGTCTCAATGCTTCTAATACCAAACCTGAGATCTTTCCTATAACATGAGATGTGATATCCAATGCCTTCCCATCCCAATCCTGAGACACTTCTGATAGCATGAGATGTGATATCCAAGTCCTTCCCATTCCAATCCTGAGACCCTTCCTATAGCATGTGATGTGATATCTCAATGCTTAAACCAAACCTGAGACCCTTCCTATGGCATGAGATGTCATATACAACTCCTTCCCATTCCAATCCTGAGACCCTTACTATAGCATGGGATGTGATATCTCAATGCTTATGCCAAACCTGAGACCCTTCCTATAGCATGAGATGTGATATCCAACTTCTTCCCATTCTAATCCTGAGACCCTTCCTATAACATGAGATGTGATGTCTCAATGCTTCTAATACAAAACCTGAAATCTTTCCTATAACATGAGATGTGATATCCAACTCCTTCCCATTCCAATCCTGAGACCCTTCCTATAGCATGAGATGTGATATCTCAATGCATATACCAAACCTGAGACCCTTCCTATAGCTTGAGATGTGATATCCAACTCCATCCCATTCCAATCCTGAGACCCTTCCTATAGCATGAGATGTGATATCTCAATACTTCTAATACCAAACCTGAGATCCTTCCGATAACATAAGATGTGATATCCAAATCCTTCCCCTTCCAAACCTGAGACCCTCCCTTTAGCATGAGATGTGATATCCAACTCCTTCCCATTCCAATCCTAAGACCCTTCTGATAGCATGAGATGTGATATCTCAATGCTTCTAATACCAAACCTGAGATCCTTCCGATAGCATGAGATGTGATATCTCAATGCTTCTAATACCAAACCTGAGATCCTTCCTATAACATGAGATGTGATATCCAAATCCTTCCCCTTCCAAACCTGAGACCCTCCCTTTAGCATGAGATGTGATATCCAAGTCCTTCCCATTCCAATCCTGAGACCCTTCTGATAGCATGAGATGTGATATCTCAATGCCTCTAATACCAAACCTGAGATACTACCTCTAACATGAAATGTGATATCCAACTCTTTCCCCTTCCAAACCTGAGAGCCTACCTATAGCATGAGATGTGATATCCAAGTCCTTCCCATTCCAATCCTGAGACCCTTCCTATAACATGAGATGTGATATCCAACTCCTTCCCATTCCAACCTGAGACCCTGTAGCATGAGATGGGATATCCAACTCCTTCCAAATCCAATCCTGATAACCTTCCGATAGCATGAGATGTGATATCCCAATGCTTCTACCAAACCTGAGACCCATACTATGGCATGAGATGTGATATCAAACTCCTTCCCATTCCAATCCTGAGACTCTTCCTATAAAATGAGATGTGATATCCAACTCCTTCCCATTCCAATTCTGAGACCCTTCCTATACCATGAGACTTGATATCTCAATGCTTCTAATACCAAACCTGAGACCCGTCCTATAACATGAGATGTGATATCCAAATCCTTCCCCTTCCAAACCTTAGACCCTTCCTTTATCATGAGATGTGATATCCAACTCCTTCCCATTCCAATCCTGAGACCCTCCCTATAGCATGAGATGTGATATCCAAGTCCTTCCCATTCCAATCCTGAGACCCTTCCTATAGCATGAGATGTGATATCTCAATGCTTCTAATACCAAACCTGAGACCCTTCCTATAACATGAGATGGGAATATCCAACTCCTTCCCATTCCAATCCTGAGACCCTTCCGATAACAGAGATGTGATATCTCAATGCTTATACCAAACCTGAGATCCTTCCTATAACATGAGATGTGATATCCAACTTCTTCCCATTCCAATCCTGAGACAGTTCCTATAGCATGAGATGTGATATCTCACTGCTTATACCAAACCTGAGACCCTTCCTATAGCATGAGATGTGATATCCAACTCCTTCCCATTCCAATCCTGAGACCCTTCCTATAGCATGAGATGTGATATCTCAATGCTTCTAATACCAAACCTGAGACTCTTCCTATAACATGAGATGGGATATCCAACTCCTTCCCATTCCAATCCTGAGACCCTTCCGATAGCATAGATGTGATATCTCAATGCTTATACCAAACCTGAGACCCTTCCTACGGCATGAGATGTCATATACAACTCCTTCCCATTCCAATCCTGAGACCCTTCCTATAGCATGAGATGTGATATCTCAATGCTTATACCAAACCTGAGACCCTTCATATAGCATGAGATGTGATATCCAACTCCTTCCCATTCCAATCCTGAGACCCTTCCTATAGCATGAGCTGTGATATCTCAATGCTTCTAATATCAAACTTGAGACCCTCCCTATAGCATGAGATGTGATATCCAAGTCCTTCCCATTCCAATCCTGAGACCATTCCTATAGCATGAGATGTGATATCTCAATACTTCTAATACCAAACCTGAGATCCTTCCGATAACATGAGATGTGATATCCAAATCCTTCCCCTTCCAAACCTGAGACCCTCCATTTAGCATGAGATGTGATATCCAACTCCTTCCGATTCCAATCCTGAGACCATTCTGATAGCATGAGATGTGATATCTCAATGCTTCTAATACCAAACCTGAGATCCTTCCGATAGCATGAGATGTGATATCTCAATGCTTCTAATACCAAACCTGAGATCCTTCATATAACATGAGATGTGATATCCAAATCCTTCCCCTTCCAAACCTGAGACCCTCCCTTTAGCATGAGATGTGATATCCAACTCCTTCCCATTCCAATCCTGAGACCCTTCTGATAGCATGAGATGTGATATCTCAATGCTTCTAATACCAAACCTGAGATCCTACCTCTAACATGAAATGTGATATCCAACTCTTTCCCCTTCCAATCCTGAGACCCTTATGATAGCATGAGATGTGATATCTCAATGCCTCTAATACCAAACCTGAGATACTTCCGATAGCATGAGATGTGATATCTCAATGCTTCTAATACCAAACCTGAGATCCTTCCTATAACATGAGATGTGATATCCAAATTCTTCCCCTGCCAAACCTGAGACCCTCCCTTTAGCATGAGATGTGATATCCAACTCCTTACCATTCCAATCCTGAGACCCTTCGGATAGCATGAGATGTGATATCTCAATGCCTCTAATACCAAACCTGAGATCCTACCTCTAACATGAAATGTGACATCCAACTCCTTCCCTTTCCAAACCTGAGACCCTGCCTATAGCATGAGTTGTGATATCCAAGTCCTTCCCATTCCAATCCTGAGACCCTTCCTATAGCATGAGATGTGATATCTCAATGCTTATACCAAACCTGAGACCCTTCCTATAGCATGAGATGTGATATCCAACATCTTCCCATTCCAATCATAAGCCCCTTCCTATAACATGAGATGTGATGTCTCAATGCTTCTAATACCAAACCTGAGATCTTTCCTATAACATGAGATGTGATATCCAACTCCTTCCCATCCTAATCCTGAGACACTTCCGATTGCAGAGATGTGATGTCTCAATGCTTCTAATACCAAACCTGAGATCCTTCCTATAACATGTGATGTGATATTCAAATCCTTCCCCTTCCAAACCTGAGACCCTCCCTTTAGCATGAGATGTGATATCCAACTCCTTCCCATTCCAATCCTGAGACCCTTACGATAGCATGAGATGTGATATCTCAATGCCTCTAATACCAAACCTGAGATACTTCCGATAGCATGAGATGTGATATCTCAATGCTTCTAATACAAAACCTGAGATCCTTCCTATAACATGAGATGTGATATCCAAATCCTTCCCCTTCCAAACCTGAGACCCTCCCTTTAGCATGAGATGTGATATCCAACTCCTTCCCATTCCAATCCTGAGACCCTTCTGATAGCATGAGATGTGATATCTCAATGCCTCTAATACCAAACCTGAGATCCTACCTCTAACATGAAATGTGATATCCAACTCCTTCCCTTTCCAAACCTGAGACCCTGCCTATAGCATGAGATGTGATATCCAAGTCCTTCCCATTCCAATCCTGAGACCCTTCCTATAGCATGTGATATGATATCTCAATGCTTATACCAAACCTGAGACCCTTCCTATGGCATGAGATGTCATATACAACTCCTTCCCATTCCAATCCTGAGACCCTTCCTATAGCATGAGATGTGATATCTCAATGCTTATACCAAACCTGAGACCCTTCCTATAGCATGAGATGTGATATCCAACTTCTTCCCATTCCAATTCTGAGACCCTTCCTATAACATGAGATGTGATGTCTCAATGCTTCTAATACCAAACCTGAGATCTTTCCTATAACATGAGATGTGATATCCAATGCCTTCCCATCCCAATCCTGAGACACTTCTGATAGCATGAGATGTGATATCCAAGTCCTTCCCATTCCAATCCTGAGACCCTTCCTATAGCATGTGATGTGATATCTCAATGCTTAAACCAAACCTGAGACCCTTCCTATGGCATGAGATGTCATATACAACTCCTTCCCATTCCAATCCTGAGACCCTTCCTATAGCATGGGATGTGATATCTCAATGCTTCTGCCAAACCTGAGACCCTTCCTATAGCATGAGATGTGATATCCAACTTCTTCCCATTCTAATCCTGAGACCCTTCCTATAACATGAGATGTGATGTCTCAATGCTTCTAATACAAAACCTGAAATCTTTCCTATAACATGAGATGTGATATCCAACTCCTTCCCATTCCAATCCTGAGACCCTTCCTATAGCATGAGATGTGATATCTCAATGCATATACCAAACCTGAGACCCTTCCTATAGCTTGAGATGTGATATCCAACTCCATCCCATTCCAATCCTGAGACCCTTCCTATAGCATGAGATGTGATATCTCAATACTTCTAATACCAAACCTGAGATCCTTCCGATAACATAAGATGTGATATCCAAATCCTTCCCCTTCCAAACCTGAGACCCTCCCTTTAGCATGAGATGTGATATCCAACTCCTTCCCATTCCAATCCTAAGACCCTTCTGATAGCATGAGATGTGATATCTCAATGCTTCTAATACCAAACCTGAGATCCTTCCGATAGCATGAGATGTGATATCTCAATGCTTCTAATACCAAACCTGAGATCCTTCCTATAACATGAGATGTGATATCCAAATCCTTCCCCTTCCAAACCTGAGACCCTCCCTTTAGCATGAGATGTGATATCCAAGTCCTTCCCATTCCAATCCTGAGACCCTTCTGATAGCATGAGATGTGATATCTCAATGCCTCTAATACCAAACCTGAGATACTACCTCTAACATGAAATGTGATATCCAACTCTTTCCCCTTCCAAACCTGAGAGCCTACCTATAGCATGAGATGTGATATCCAAGTCCTTCCCATTCCAATCCTGAGACCCTTCCTATAACATGAGATGTGATATCCAACTCCTTCCCATTCCAACCTGAGACCCTGTAGCATGAGATGGGATATCCAACTCCTTCCAAATCCAATCCTGATAACCTTCCGATAGCATGAGATGTGATATCCCAATGCTTCTACCAAACCTGAGACCCATACTATGGCATGAGATGTGATATCAAACTCCTTCCCATTCCAATCCTGAGACTCTTCCTATAAAATGAGATGTGATATCCAACTCCTTCCCATTCCAATTCTGAGACCCTTCCTATACCATGAGACTTGATATCTCAATGCTTCTAATACCAAACCTGAGACCCGTCCTATAACATGAGATGTGATATCCAAATCCTTCCCCTTCCAAACCTTAGACCCTTCCTTTATCATGAGATGTGATATCCAACTCCTTCCCATTCCAATCCTGAGACCCTCCCTATAGCATGAGATGTGATATCCAAGTCCTTCCCATTCCAATCCTGAGACCCTTCCTATAGCATGAGATGTGATATCTCAATGCTTCTAATACCAAACCTGAGACCCTTCCTATAACATGAGATGGGAATATCCAACTCCTTCCCATTCCAATCCTGAGACCCTTCCGATAACAGAGATGTGATATCTCAATGCTTATACCAAACCTGAGATCCTTCCTATAACATGAGATGTGATATCCAACTTCTTCCCATTCCAATCCTGAGACAGTTCCTATAGCATGAGATGTGATATCTCACTGCTTATACCAAACCTGAGACCCTTCCTATAGCATGAGATGTGATATCCAACTCCTTCCCATTCCAATCCTGAGACCCTTCCTATAGCATGAGATGTGATATCTCAATGCTTCTAATACCAAACCTGAGACTCTTCCTATAACATGAGATGGGATATCCAACTCCTTCCCATTCCAATCCTGAGACCCTTCCGATAGCAGAGATGTGATATCTCAATGCTTATACCAAACCTGAGACCCTTCCTACGGCATGAGATGTCATATACAACTCCTTCCCATTCCAATCCTGAGACCCTTCCTATAGCATGAGATGTGATATCTCAATGCTTATACCAAACCTGAGACCCTTCATATAGCATGAGATGTGATATCCAACTCCTTCCCATTCCAATCCTGAGACCCTTCCTATAGCATGAGATGTGATATCTCAATGCTTCTAATATCAAACTTGAGACCCTCCCTATAGCATGAGATGTGATATCCAAGTCCTTCCCATTCCAATCCTGAGACCATTCCTATAGCATGAGATGTGATATCTCAATACTTCTAATACCAAACCTGAGATCCTTCCGATAACATGAGATGTGATATCCAAATCCTTCCCCTTCCAAACCTGAGACCCTCCATTTAGCATGAGATGTGATATCCAACTCCTTCCGATTCCAATCCTGACACCATTCTGATAGCATGAGATGTGATATCTCAATGCTTCTAATACCAAACCTGAGATCCTTCCGATAGCATGAGATGTGATATCTCAATGCTTCTAATACCAAACCTGAGATCCTTCATATAACATGAGATGTGATATCCAAATCCTTCCCCTTCCAAACCTGAGACCCTCCCTTTAGCATGAGATGTGATATCCAACTCCTTCCCATTCCAATCCTGAGACCCTTCTGATAGCATGAGATGTGATATCTCAATGCTTCTAATACCAAACCTGAGATCCTACCTCTAACATGAAATGTGATATCCAACTCTTTCCCCTTCCAATCCTGAGACCCTTATGATAGCATGAGATGTGATATCTCAATGCCTCTAATACCAAACCTGAGATACTTCCGATAGCATGAGATGTGATATCTCAATGCTTCTAATACCAAACCTGAGATCCTTCCTATAACATGAGATGTGATATCCAAATTCTTCCCCTGCCAAACCTGAGACCCTCCCTTTAGCATGAGATGTGATATCCAATTCCTTACCATTCCAATCCTGAGACCCTTCGGATAGCATGAGATGTGATATCTCAATGCCTCTAATACCAAACCTGAGATCCTACCTCTAACATGAAATGTGACATCCAACTCCTTCCCTTTCCAAACCTGAGACCCTGCCTATAGCATGAGTTGTGATATCCAAGTCCTTCCCATTCCAATCCTGAGACCCTTCCTATAGCATGAGATGTGATATCTCAATGCTTATACCAAACCTGAGACCCTTCCTATAGCATGAGATGTGATATCCAACATCTTCCCATTCCAATCATAAGCCCCTTCCTATAACATGAGATGTGATGTCTCAATGCTTCTAATACCAAACCTGAGATCTTTCCTATAACATGAGATGTGATATCCAACTCCTTCCCATCCTAATCCTGAGACACTTCCGATTGCAGAGATGTGATGTCTCAATGCTTCTAATACCAAACCTGAGATCCTTCCTATAACATGTGATGTGATATTCAAATCCTTCCCCTTCCAAACCTGAGACCCTCCCTTTAGCATGAGATGTGATATCCAACTCCTTCCCATTCCAATCCTGAGACCCTTACGATAGCATGAGATGTGATATCTCAATGCCTCTAATACCAAACCTGAGATACTTCCGATAGCATGAGATGTGATATCTCAATGCTTCTAATACAAAACCTGAGATCCTTCCTATAACATGAGATGTGATATCCAAATCCTTCCCCTTCCAAACCTGAGACCCTCCCTTTAGCATGAGATGTGATATCCAACTCCTTCCCATTCCAATCCTGAGACCCTTCTGATAGCATGAGATGTGATATCTCAATGCCTCTAATACCAAACCTGAGATCCTACCTCTAACATGAAATGTGATATCCAACTCCTTCCCTTTCCAAACCTGAGACCCTGCCTATAGCATGAGATGTGATATCCAAGTCCTTCCCATTCCAATCCTGAGACCCTTCCTATAGCATGTGATATGATAGCTCAATGCTTATACCAAACCTGAGACCCTTCCTATGGCATGAGATGTCATATACAACTCCTTCCCATTCCAATCCTGAGACCCTTCCTATAGCATGAGATGTGATATCTCAATGCTTATACCAAACCTGAGACCCTTCCTATAGCATGAGATGTGATATCCAACTTCTTCCCATTCCAATTCTGAGACCCTTCCTATAACATGAGATGTGATGTCTCAATGCTTCTAATACCAAACCTGAGATCTTTCCTATAACATGAGATGTGATATCCAATGCCTTCCCATCCCAATCCTGAGACACTTCTGATAGCATGAGATGTGATATCCAAGTCCTTCCCATTCCAATCCTGAGACCCTTCCTATAGCATGTGATGTGATATCTCAATGCTTAAACCAAACCTGAGACCCTTCCTATGGCATGAGATGTCATATACAACTCCTTCCCATTCCAATCCTGAGACCCTTCCTATAGCATGGGATGTGATATCTCAATGCTTCTGCCAAACCTGAGACCCTTCCTATAGCATGAGATGTGATATCCAACTTCTTCCCATTCTAATCCTGAGACCCTTCCTATAACATGAGATGTGATGTCTCAATGCTTCTAATACAAAACCTGAAATCTTTCCTATAACATGAGATGTGATATCCAACTCCTTCCCATTCCAATCCTGAGACCCTTCCTATAGCATGAGATGTGATATCTCAATGCATATACCAAACCTGAGACCCTTCCTATAGCTTGAGATGTGATATCCAACTCCATCCCATTCCAATCCTGAGACCCTTCCTATAGCATGAGATGTGATATCTCAATACTTCTAATACCAAACCTGAGATCCTTCCGATAACATAAGATGTGATATCCAAATCCTTCCCCTTCCAAACCTGAGACCCTCCCTTTAGCATGAGATGTGATATCCAACTCCTTCCCATTCCAATCCTAAGACCCTTCTGATAGCATGAGATGTGATATCTCAATGCTTCTAATACCAAACCTGAGATCCTTCCGATAGCATGAGATGTGATATCTCAATGCTTCTAATACCAAACCTGAGATCCTTCCTATAACATGAGATGTGATATCCAAATCCTTCCCCTTCCAAACCTGAGACCCTCCCTTTAGCATGAGATGTGATATCCAAGTCCTTCCCATTCCAATCCTGAGACCCTTCTGATAGCATGAGATGTGATATCTCAATGCCTCTAATACCAAACCTGAGATACTACCTCTAACATGAAATGTGATATCCAACTCTTTCCCCTTCCAAACCTGAGAGCCTACCTATAGCATGAGATGTGATATCCAAGTCCTTCCCATTCCAATCCTGAGACCCTTCCTATAACATGAGATGTGATATCCAACTCCTTCCCATTCCAACCTGAGACCCTGTAGCATGAGATGGGATATCCAACTCCTTCCAAATCCAATCCTGATAACCTTCCGATAGCATGAGATGTGATATCCCAATGCTTCTACCAAACCTGAGACCCATACTATGGCATGAGATGTGATATCAAACTCCTTCCCATTCCAATCCTGAGACTCTTCCTATAAAATGAGATGTGATATCCAACTCCTTCCCATTCCAATTCTGAGACCCTTCCTATACCATGAGACTTGATATCTCAATGCTTCTAATACCAAACCTGAGACCCGTCCTATAACATGAGATGTGATATCCAAATCCTTCCCCTTCCAAACCTTAGACCCTTCCTTTATCATGAGATGTGATATCCAACTCCTTCCCATTCCAATCCTGAGACCCCCCCTATAGCATGAGATGTGATATCCAAGTCCTTCCCATTCCAATCCTGAGACCCTTCCTATAGCATGAGATGTGATATCTCAATGCTTCTAATACCAAACCTGAGACCCTTCCTATAACATGAGATGGGAATATCCAACTCCTTCCCATTCCAATCCTGAGACCCTTCCGATAACAGAGATGTGATATCTCAATGCTTATACCAAACCTGAGATCCTTCCTATAACATGAGATGTGATATCCAACTTCTTCCCATTCCAATCCTGAGACAGTTCCTATAGCATGAGATGTGATATCTCACTGCTTATACCAAACCTGAGACCCTTCCTATAGCATGAGATGTGATATCCAACTCCTTCCCATTCCAATCCTGAGACCCTTCCTATAGCATGAGATGTGATATCTCAATGCTTCTAATACCAAACCTGAGACTCTTCCTATAACATGAGATGGGATATCCAACTCCTTCCCATTCCAATCCTGAGACCCTTCCGATAGCAGAGATGTGATATCTCAATGCTTATACCAAACCTGAGACCCTTCCTACGGCATGAGATGTCATATACAACTCCTTCCCATTCCAATCCTGAGACCCTTCCTATAGCATGAGATGTGATATCTCAATGCTTATACCAAACCTGAGACCCTTCATATAGCATGAGATGTGATATCCAACTCCTTCCCATTCCAATCCTGAGACCCTTCCTATAGCATGAGATGTGATATCTCAATGCTTCTAATATCAAACTTGAGACCCTCCCTATAGCATGAGATGTGATATCCAAGTCCTTCCCATTCCAATCCTGAGACCATTCCTATAGCATGAGATGTGATATCTCAATACTTCTAATACCAAACCTGAGATCCTTCCGATAACATGAGATGTGATATCCAAATCCTTCCCCTTCCAAACCTGAGACCCTCCACTTAGCATGAGATGTGATATCCAATTCCTTCCGATTCCAATCCTGAGACCATTCTGATAGCATGAGATGTGATATCTCAATGCTTCTAATACCAAACCTGAGATCCTTCCGATAGCATGAGATGTGATATCTCAATGCTTCTAATACCAAACCTGAGATCCTTCATATAACATGAGATGTGATATCCAAATCCTTCCCCTTCCAAACCTGAGACCCTCCCTTTAGCATGAGATGTGATATCCAACTCCTTCCCATTCCAATCCTGAGACCCTTCTGATAGCATGAGATGTGATATCTCAATGCTTCTAATACCAAACCTGAGATCCTACCTCTAACATGAAATGTGATATCCAACTCTTTCCCCTTCCAAACCTGAGAGCCTACCTATAGCATGAGATGTGATATCCAAGTCCTTCCCATTCCAATCCTGAGACCCTTCCTATAACATGAGATGTGATATCCAACTCCTTCCCATTCCAACCTGAGACCCTTCCTGTAGCATGAGATGGGATTTCCAACTCCTTCCAAATCCAATCCTGATAACCTTCCGATAGCATGAGATGTGATATCCCAATGCTTCTACCAAACCTGAGACCCATACTATGGCATGAGATGTGATATCAAACTCCTTCCCATTCCAATCCTGAGACTCTTCCTATAAAATGAGATGTGATATCCAACTCCTTCCCATTCCAATTCTGAGACCCCTCCTATACCATGAGACTTGATATCTCAATGCTTCTAATACCAAACCTGAGATCCTTCCTATAACATGAGATGTGATATCCAAATCCTTCCCCTTCCAAACCTGAGACCCTCCCTTTAGCATGAGATGTGATATCCAAGTCCTTCCCATTCCAATCCTGAGACCCTTCTGATAGCATGAGATGTGATATCTCAATGCCTCTAATACCAAACCTGAGATCCTACCTCTAACATGAAATGTGATATCCAACTCTTTCCCCTTCCAAACCTGAGAGCCTACCTATAGCATGAGATGTGATATCCAAGTCCTTCCCATTCCAATCCTGAGACCCTTCCTATAACATGAGATGTGATATCCAACTCCTTCCCATTCCAACCTGAGACCCTTCCTGTAGCATGAGATGGGATATCCAACTCCTTCCAAATCCAATCCTGATAACCTTCCGATAGCATGAGATGTGATATCCCAATGCTTCTACCAAACCTGAGACCCATACTATGGCATGAGATGTGATATCAAACTCCTTCCCATTCCAATCCTGAGACTCTTCCTATAAAATGAGATGTGATATCCAACTCCTTCCCATTCCAATTCTGAGACCCTTCCTATACCATGAGACTTGATATCTCAATGCTTCTAATACCAAACCTGAGACCCGTCCTATAACATGAGATGTGATATCCAAATCCTTCCCCTTCCAAACCTTAGACCCTTCCTTTATCATGAGATGTGATATCCAACTCCTTCCCATTCCAATCCTGAGACCCTCCCTATAGCATGAGATGTGATATCCAAGTCCTTCCCATTCCAATCCTGAGACCCTTCCTATAGCATGAGATGTGATATCTCAATGCTTCTAATACCAAACCTGAGACCCTTCCTATAACATGAGATGGGAATATCCAACTCCTTCCCATTCCAATCCTGAGACCCTTCCGATAACAGAGATGTGATATCTCAATGCTTATACCAAACCTGAGATCCTTCCTATAACATGAGATGTGATATCCAACTTCTTCCCATTCCAATCCTGAGACAGTTCCTATACCATCAGATGTGATATCTCACTGCTTATACCAAACCTGAGACCCTTCCTATAGCATGAGATGTGATATCCAACTCCTTCCCATTCCAATCCTGAGACCCTTCCTATAGCATGAGATGTGATATCTCAATGCTTCTAATACCAAACCTGAGACTCTTCCTATAACATGAGATGGGATATCCAACTCCTTCCCATTCCAATCCTGAGACCCTTCCGATAGCAGAGATGTGATATCTCAATGCTTATACCAAACCTGAGACCCTTCCTACGGCATGAGATGTCATATACAACTCCTTCCCATTCCAATCCTGAGACCCTTCCTATAGCATGAGATGTGATATCTCAATGCTTATACCAAACCTGAGACCCTTCATATAGCATGAGATGTGATATCCAACTCCTTCCCATTCCAATCCTGAGACCCTTCCTATAGCATGAGATGTGATGTCTCAATGCTTCTAATACCAAACCTGAGATCCTTCCTAAAACATGAGATGTGATATCCAACTCCTTCCATTCCAATCCTGAGACCCTTCCTATAGCATGAGATGTGATATCTCAATGCTTCTAATATCAAACTTGAGACCCTCCCTATAGCATGAGATGTGATATCCAAGTCCTTCCCATTCCAATCCTGAGACCATTCCTATAGCATGAGATGTGATATCTCAATACTTCTAATACCAATCCTGAGATCCTTCCGATAACATGAGATGTGATATCCAAATCCTTCCCCTTCCAAACCTGAGACCCTCCTTTTAGCATGAGATGTGATATCCAACTCCTTCCGATTCCAATCCTGAGACCATTCTGATAGCATGAGATGTGATATCTCAATGCTTCTAATACCAAACCTGAGATCCTTCCGATAGCATGAGATGTGATATCTCAATGCTTCTAATACCAAACCTGAGATCCTTCCTATAACATGAGATGTGATATCCAAATCCTTCCACTTCCAAACCTGAGACCCTCCCTTTAGCATGAGATGTGATATCCAACTCCTTCCCATTCCAATCCTGAGACCCTTCTGATAGCATGAGATGTGATATCTCAATGCTTCTAATACCAAACCTGAGATCCTACCTCTAACATGAAATGTGATATCCAACTCTTTCCCCTTCCAAACCTGAGAGCCTACCTATAGCATGAGATGTGATATCCAAGTCCTTCCCATTCCAATCCTGAGACCCTTCCTATAACATGAGATGTGATATCCAACTCCTTCCCATTCCAACCTGAGACCCTTCCTGTAGCATGAGATGGGATATCCAACTCCTTCCAAATCCAATCCTGATAACCTTCCGATAGCATGAGATGTGATATCCCAATGCTTCTACCAAACCTGAGACCCATACTATGGCATGAGATGTGATATCAAACTCCTTCCCATTCCAATCCTGAGACTCTTCCTATAAAATGAGATGTGATATCCAACTCCTTCCCATTCCAATTCTGAGACCCTTCCTATACCATGAGACTTGATATCTCAATGCTTCTAATACCAAACCTGAGATCCTTCCTATAACATGAGATGTGATATCCAAATCCTTCCCCTTCCAAACCTGAGACCTTCCCTTTAGCATGAGATGTGATATCCAAGTCCTTCCCATTCCAATCCTGAGACCCTTCTGATAGCATGAGATGTGATATCTCAATGCCTCTAATACCAAACCTGAGATCCTACCTCTAACATGAAATGTGATATCCAACTCTTTCCTCTTCCAAACCTGAGAGCCTACCTATAGCATGAGATGTGATATCCAAGTCCTTCCCATTCCAATCCTGAGACCCTTCCTATAACATGAGATGTGATATCCAACTCCTTCCCATTCCAACCTGAGACCCTTCCTGTAGCATGAGATGGGATATCCAACTCCTTCCAAATCCAATCCTGATAACCTTCCGATAGCATGAGATGTGATATCCCAATGTGCGGGTTCCTTCGTTTGGGACGTCTTTTACTCAACTCTGCTGCTGCAGACTCAACACGACGACGAGACGTCCCCTGCTCTTCTGAACCTGCCAGCGACTGAAACTGACGCGGAGAAGCCTGGGTCTGCTTGCATCGGGGTCCGGTGAGAAGCATAGCTAGGAACTGGTCGCCCTCCTGCAGGAGCCCAAACCTGAGACCCATACTATGGCATGAGATGTGATATCCAACTCCTTCCCATTCCAATCCTGAGACCCTTCCTATAGCATGAGATGTGATATCTCAATGCTTCTAATACCAAACCTGAGACCCTTCCTATAACATGAGATGGGAATATCCAACTCCTTCCCATTCCAATCCTGAGACCCTTCCGATAACAGAGATGTGATATCTCAATGCTTATACCAAACCTGAGATCCTTCCTATAACATGAGATGTGATATCCAACTTCTTCCCATTCCAATCCTGAGACAGTTCCTATAGCATGAGATGTGATATCTCACTGCTTATACCAAACCTGAGACCCTTCCTATAGCATGAGATGTGATATCCAACTCCTTCCCATTCCAATCCTGAGACCCTTCCTATAGCATGAGATGTGATATCTCAATGCTTCTAATACCAAACCTGAGACCCTTCCTATAACATGAGATGGGAATATCCAACTCCTTCCCATTCCAATCCTGAGACCCTTCCGATAACAGAGATGTGATATCTCAATGCTTATACCAAACCTGAGATCCTTCCTATAACATGAGATGTGATATCCAACTTCTTCCCATTCCAATCCTGAGACAGTTCCTATAGCATGAGATGTGATATCTCACTGCTTATACCAAACCTGAGACCCTTCCTATAGCATGAGATGGGATATCCAACTCCTTCCCATTCCAATCCTGAGACCATTCCGATAGCAGAGATGTGATATCTCAATGCTTATACCAAACCTGAGACCCTTCCTACGGCATGAGATGTCATATACAACTCCTTCCCATTCCAATCCTGAGACCCTTCATATAGCATGAGATGTGATATCTCAATGCTTATACCAAACCTGAGACCCTTCATATAGCATGAGATGTGATATCCAACTCCTTCCCATTCCAATCCTGAGACCCTTCCTATAGCATGAGATGTGATGTCTCAATGCTTCTAATACCAAACCTGAGATCCTTCCTAAAACATGAGATGTGATATCCAACTCCTTCCATTCAAATCCTGAGACCCTTCCTATAGCATGAGATGTGATATCTCAATGCTTCTAATATCAAACTTGAGACCCTCCCTATAGCATGAGATGTGATATCCAAGTCCTTCCCATTCCAATCCTGAGACCATTCCTATAGCATGAGATGTGATATCTCAATACTTCTAATACCAAACCTGAGATCCTTCCGATAACATGAGATGTGATATCCAAATCCTTCCCCTTCCAAACCTGAGACCCTCCTTTTAGCATGAGATGTGATATCCAACTCCTTCCGATTCCAATCCTGAGACCATTCTGATAGCATGAGATGTGATATCTCAATGCTTCTAATACCAAACCTGAGACTCTTCCTATAACATGAGATGGGATATCCAACTCCTTCCCATTCCAATCCTGAGACCCTTCCGATAGCAGAGATGTGATATCTCAATGCTTATACCAAACCTGAGACCCTTCCTACGGCATGAGATGTCATATACAACTCCTTCCCATTCCAATCCTGAGACCCTTCCTATAGCATGAGATGTGATATCTCAATGCTTATACCAAACCTGAGACCCTTCATATAGCATGAGATGTGATATCCAACTCCTTCCCATTCCAATCCTGAGACCCTTCCTATAGCATGAGATGTGATATCTCAATGCTTCTAATATCAAACTTGAGACCCTCCCTATAGCATGAGATGTGATATCCAAGTCCTTCCCATTCCAATACTGAGACCATTCCTATAGCATGAGATGTGATATCTCAATACTTCTAATACCAAACCTGAGATCCTTCCGATAACATGAGATGTGATATCCAAATCCTTCCCCTTCCAAACCTGAGACCCTCCATTTAGCATGAGATGTGATATCCAACTCCTTCCGATTCCAATCCTGAGACCATTCTGATAGCATGAGATGTGATATCTCAATGCTTCTAATACCAAACCTGAGATCCTTCCGATAGCATGAGATGTGATATCTCAATGCTTCTAATACCAAACCTGAGATCCTTCATATAACATGAGATGTGATATCCAAATCCTTCCCCTTCCAAACCTGAGACCCTCCCTTTAGCATGAGATGTGATATCCAACTCCTTCCCATTCCAATCCTGAGACCCTTCTGATAGCATGAGATGTGATATCTCAATGCTTCTAATACCAAACCTGAGATCCTACCTCTAACATGAAATGTGATATCCAACTCTTTCCCCTTCCAAACCTGAGAGCCTACCTATAGCATGAGATGTGATATCCAAGTCCTTCCCATTCCAATCCTGAGACCCTTCCTATAACATGAGATGTGATATCCAACTCCTTCCCATTCCAACCTGAGACCCTTCCTGTAGCATGAGATGGGATTTCCAACTCCTTCCAAATCCAATCCTGATAACCTTCCGATAGCATGAGATGTGATATCCCAATGCTTCTACCAAACCTGAGACCCATACTATGGCATGAGATGTGATATCAAACTCCTTCCCATTCCAATCCTGAGACTCTTCCTATAAAATGAGATGTGATATCCAACTCCTTCCCATTCCAATTCTGAGACCCCTCCTATACCATGAGACTTGATATCTCAATGCTTCTAATACCAAACCTGAGATCCTTCCTATAACATGAGACGTGATATCCAAATCCTTCCCCTTCCAAACCTGAGACCCTCCCTTTAGCATGAGATGTGATATCCAAGTCCTTCCCATTCCAATCCTGAGACCCTTCTGATAGCATGAGATGTGATATCTCAATGCCTCTAATACCAAACCTGAGATCCTACCTCTAACATGAAATGTGATATCCAACTCTTTCCCCTTCCAAACCTGAGAGCCTACCTATAGCATGAGATGTGATATCCAAGTCCTTCCCATTCCAATCCTGAGACCCTTCCTATAACATGAGATGTGATATCCAACTCCTTCCCATTCCAACCTGAGACCCTTCCTGTAGCATGAGATGGGATATCCAACTCCTTCCAAATCCAATCCTGATAACCTTCCGATAGCATGAGATGTGATATCCCAATGCTTCTACCAAACCTGAGACCCATACTATGGCATGAGATGTGATATCAAACTCCTTCCCATTCCAATCCTGAGACTCTTCCTATAAAATGAGATGTGATATCCAACTCCTTCCCATTCCAATTCTGAGACCCTTCCTATACCATGAGACTTGATATCTCAATGCTTCTAATACCAAACCTGAGACCCGTCCTATAACATGAGATGTGATATCCAAATCCTTCCCCTTCCAAACCTTAGACCCTTCCTTTATCATGAGATGTGATATCCAACTCCTTCCCATTCCAATCCTGAGACCCTCCCTATAGCATGAGATGTGATATCCAAGTCCTTCCCATTCCAATCCTGAGACCCTTCCTATAGCATGAGATGTGATATCTCAATGCTTCTAATACCAAACCTGAGACCCTTCCTATAACATGAGATGGGAATATCCAACTCCTTCCCATTCCAATCCTGAGACCCTTCCGATAACAGAGATGTGATATCTCAATGCTTATACCAAACCTGAGATCCTTCCTATAACATGAGATGTGATATCCAACTTCTTCCCATTCCAATCCTGAGACAGTTCCTATACCATGAGATGTGATATCTCACTGCTTATACCAAACCTGAGACCCTTCCTATAGCATGAGATGTGATATCCAACTCCTTCCCATTCCAATCCTGAGACCCTTCCTATAGCATGAGATGTGATATCTCAATGCTTCTAATACCAAACCTGAGACTCTTCCTATAACATGAGATGGGATATCCAACTCCTTCCCATTCCAATCCTGAGACCCTTCCGATAGCAGAGATGTGATATCTCAATGCTTATACCAAACCTGAGACCCTTCCTACGGCATGAGATGTCATATACAACTCCTTCCCATTCCAATCCTGAGACCCTTCCTATAGCATGAGATGTGATATCTCAATGCTTATACCAAACCTGAGACCCTTCATATAGCATGAGATGTGATATCCAACTCCTTCCCATTCCAATCCTGAGACCCTTCCTATAGCATGAGATGTGATGTCTCAATGCTTCTAATACCAAACCTGAGATCCTTCCTAAAACATGAGATGTGATATCCAACTCCTTCCATTCCAATCCTGAGACCCTTCCTATAGCATGAGATGTGATATCTCAATGCTTCTAATATCAAACTTGAGACCCTCCCTATAGCATGAGATGTGATATCCAAGTCCTTCCCATTCCAATCCTGAGACCATTCCTATAGCATGAGATGTGATATCTCAATACTTCTAATACCAATCCTGAGATCCTTCCGATAACATGAGATGTGATATCCAAATCCTTCCCCTTCCAAACCTGAGACCCTCCTTTTAGCATGAGATGTGATATCCAACTCCTTCCGATTCCAATCCTGAGACCATTCTGATAGCATGAGATGTGATATCTCAATGCTTCTAATACCAAACCTGAGATCCTTCCGATAGCATGAGATGTGATATCTCAATGCTTCTAATACCAAACCTGAGATCCTTCCTATAACATGAGATGTGATATCCAAATCCTTCCACTTCCAAACCTGAGACCCTCCCTTTAGCATGAGATGTGATATCCAACTCCTTCCCATTCCAATCCTGAGACCCTTCTGATAGCATGAGATGTGATATCTCAATGCTTCTAATACCAAACCTGAGATCCTACCTCTAACATGAAATGTGATATCCAACTCTTTCCCCTTCCAAACCTGAGAGCCTACCTATAGCATGAGATGTGATATCCAAGTCCTTCCCATTCCAATCCTGAGACCCTTCCTATAACATGAGATGTGATATCCAACTCCTTCCCATTCCAACCTGAGACCCTTCCTGTAGCATGAGATGGGATATCCAACTCCTTCCAAATCCAATCCTGATAACCTTCCGATAGCATGAGATGTGATATCCCAATGCTTCTACCAAACCTGAGACCCATACTATGGCATGAGATGTGATATCAAACTCCTTCCCATTCCAATCCTGAGACTCTTCCTATAAAATGAGATGTGATATCCAACTCCTTCCCATTCCAATTCTGAGACCCTTCCTATACCATGAGACTTGATATCTCAATGCTTCTAATACCAAACCTGAGATCCTTCCTATAACATGAGATGTGATATCCAAATCCTTCCCCTTCCAAACCTGAGACCTTCCCTTTAGCATGAGATGTGATATCCAAGTCCTTCCCATTCCAATCCTGAGACCCTTCTGATAGCATGAGATGTGATATCTCAATGCCTCTAATACCAAACCTGAGATCCTACCTCTAACATGAAATGTGATATCCAACTCTTTCCCCTTCCAAACCTGAGAGCCTACCTATAGCATGAGATGTGATATCCAAGTCCTTCCCATTCCAATCCTGAGACCCTTCCTATAACATGAGATGTGATATCCAACTCCTTCCCATTCCAACCTGAGACCCTTCCTGTAGCATGAGATGGGATATCCAACTCCTTCCAAATCCAATCCTGATAACCTTCCGATAGCATGAGATGTGATATCCCAATGCTTCTACCAAACCTGAGACCCATACTATGGCATGAGATGTGATATCCAACTCCTTCCCATTCCAATCCTGAGACCCTCCCTATAGCATGAGATGTGATATCCAAGTCCTTCCCATTCCAATCCTGAGACCCTTCCTATAGCATGAGATGTGATATCTCAATGCTTCTAATACCAAACCTGAGACCCTTCCTATAACATGAGATGGGAATATCCAACTCCTTCCCATTCCAATCCTGAGACCCTTCCGATAACAGAGATGTGATATCTCAATGCTTATACCAAACCTGAGATCCTTCCTATAACATGAGATGTGATATCCAACTTCTTCCCATTCCAATCCTGAGACAGTTCCTATAGCATGAGATGTGATATCTCACTGCTTATACCAAACCTGAGACCCTTCCTATAGCATGAGATGTGATATCCAACTCCTTCCCATTCCAATCCTGAGACCCTTCCTATAGCATGAGATGTGATATCTCAATGCTTCTAATACCAAACCTGAGACCCTTCCTATAACATGAGATGGGAATATCCAACTCCTTCCCATTCCAATCCTGAGACCCTTCCGATAACAGAGATGTGATATCTCAATGCTTATACCAAACCTGAGATCCTTCCTATAACATGAGATGTGATATCCAACTTCTTCCCATTCCAATCCTGGGACAGTTCCTATAGCATGAGATGTGATATCTCACTGCTTATACCAAACCTGAGACCCTTCCTATAGCATGAGATGTGATATCCAACTCCTTCCCATTCCAATCCTGAGACCATTCCGATAGCAGAGATGTGATATCTCAATGCTTATACCAAACCTGAGACCCTTCCTACGGCATGAGATGTCATATACAACTCCTTCCCATTCCAATCCTGAGACCCTTCCTATAGCATGAGATGTGATATCTCAATGCTTATACCAAACCTGAGACCCTTCATATAGCATGAGATGTGATATCCAACTCCTTCCCATTCCAATCCTGAGACCCTTCCTATAGCATGAGATGTGATGTCTCAATGCTTCTAATACCAAACCTGAGATCCTTCCTAAAACATGAGATGTGATATCCAACTACTTCCATTCAAATCCTGAGACCCTTCCTATAGCATGAGATGTGATATCTCAATGCTTCTAATATCAAACTTGAGACCCTCCCTATAGCATGAGATGTGATATCCAAGCCCTTCCCATTCCAATCCTGAGACCATTCCTATAGCATGAGATGTGATATCTCAATACTTCTAATACCAAACCTGAGATCCTTCCGATAACATGAGATGTGATATCCAAATCCTTCCCCTTCCAAACCTGAGACCCTCCTTTTAGCATGAGATGTGATATCCAACTCCTTCCGATTCCAATCCTGAGACCATTCTGATAGCATGAGATGTGATATCTCAATGCTTCTAATACCAAACCTGAGATCCTTCCGATAGCATGAGATGTGATATCTCAATGCTTCTAATACCAAACCTGAGATCCTTCCTATAACATGAGATGTGATATCCAAATCCTTCCCCTTCCAAACCTGAGACCCTCCCTTTAGCATGAGATGTGATATCCAACTCCTTCCCATTCCAATCCTGAGACCCTTCTGATAGCATGAGATGTGATATCTCAATGCCTCTAATACCAAACCTGAGATCCTACCTCTAACATGAAATGTGATATCCAACTCTTTCCCCTTCCAAACCTGAGAGCCTTCCTATAGCATGAGATGTGATATCCAAGTCCTTCCCATTCCAATCCTGAGACCCTTCCTATAACATGAGATGTGATATCCAACTCCTTCCCATTCCAACCTGAGACCCTTCCTATAGCATGAGATGGGATATCCAACTCCTTGGAATTCCAATCCTGATACCCTTCCGATAGCATGAGATGTGATATCCCAATGCTTATACCAAACCTGAGACCCATACTATTGCATGAGATGTGATATCAAACTCCTTCCCATTCCAATCCTGAGACCCTTCCTATAGCTTGAGATGTGATATCCAACTCCTTCTCATTCCAATTCTGAGACCCTTCCTATACCATGAGACTTGATATCTCAGTGCTTCTAATACCAAACCTGAGACCCGTCCTATAACATGAGATGTGATATCCAAATCCTTCCCCTTCCAAACCTTCGACCCTTCCTTTATCATGAGATGTGATATCCAACTCCTTCCCATTCCAATCCTGAGACCCTTCCGATATCATGAGATGTGATATCTCAATGCTTCTAATATCAAACTTGAGACCCTCCCTATAGCATGAGATGTGATATCCAAGTCCTTCCCATTCCAATCCTGAGACCCTTCCTATAGCATGAGCTGTGATATCTCAATGCTTCTAATACCAAACCTGAGACCCTTCCTATAACATGAGATGGGAATATCCAACTCCTTCCCATTCCAATCCTGAGACCCTTCCGATAGAAGAGATGTGATATCTCAATGCTTATACCAAACCTGAGATCCTTCCTATAGCATGAGATGTGATATCCTACTCCTTCCCATTCCAATCCTGAGACCCTTCCTATAGCATGAGATGTGATATCTCAATGCTTCTAATATCAAACTTGAGACCCTCCCTATAGCATGAGATGTGATATCCAAGTCCTTCCCATTCCAATCCTGAGACACTTCCTATAGCATGAGATGTGATATCTCAGTGCTTCTAATACCAAACCTGAGACTCTTCCTATAACATGAGATGGGATATCCAACTCCTTCCCATTCCAATCCTGAGACCCTTCCGATAGCAGAGATGTGATATCTCAAAGCTTATACCAAACCTGAGACCCTTCCTATGGCTTGAGAGGTCATATACAACTCCTTCCCATTCCAATCCTGAGACCCTTCCGATAGCATGAGATGTGATATCTCAATGCCTATACCAAACCTGAGACCCTTCCTATAGCATGAGATGTGATATCCAACTCCTTCCCATTCCAATCCTGAGACCCTTCCTATAGCATGAGATGTGATGTCTCAATGCTTCTAATACCAAACCTGAGATCCTTCGTTTAACATGAGATGTGATATCCAACTCCTTCCATTCCAATCCTGAGACCCTTCCTATAGCATGAGATGTGATATCTCAATGCTTATACCAAACCTGAGACCCTTCCTATAGCATGAGATGTGATATCCAACTCCTTCCCATTCCAATCCTGAGACCCTTCCTATAGCATGAGATGTGATATCTCAATGCCTCTAATACCAAACCTGAGATCCTTCCTCTAACATGAAATGTGATATCCAACTCCTTCCCTTTCCAAACCTGAGAGCCTATCCATAGCATGTGATGTGATATCCAAGTCCTTCCCATTCCAATCCTTAGACCCTTCCTACAGCATGCAATATGATATCTCAATGATTCTAATAACAATCCTGAGACCTGTCCTATAACATGAGATGGGATATCCAACTCCTTCCCATCCCAATCCTGAGACACTTCCGATTGCAGAGATGTGATATCTCAATGCTTATACCAAACCTGAGACTCTTCCTATAACATGAGATGTGATATCTGTTAGGAAAGATTTAATAATTGTAGGTAATTTTCCTTCCATGTGGCAACCCCTAAACTTTTTGCTGTTGTTTTTCACCTTGTTCTCGACTTTGCCAGAGAAGTGCAGCCTTCTGCCGCACTCCTCTGGGCTTTCGCTCCTTTCTTACGGGGAAACTGACATGCCCTTAAAACAGTCAGTACCGGGAAACGCTGTTTTCCGTAGTTTCTTTTATCATGTTGCGGCTTTCGTGCAACATGACACAAGAGGGCACTGTAAGCTAAGTTGCTGCTCTCTTGGGATTCTAGCCTTCTACAGGCCCTAGATACTCTTTCAGGATTGTAACTGATCGGTGCAAGTGATTCACGGACGGGAATGGTGGCAGCGATCGTTTCTTGTGTTTTGAGCTCCTTTTGGCGTTCTAAGCACGTTTCTCGCACTTAACCCAAAATGGTGGCCTGGCTCCCAAAATGGCCAGACCACGAGGCTCCTTTGTCCTGTCCGCTGACCGTCTTGCTCCCTTCACCTTCCCCAGGTCGAGCCGACCCGGGGCCTTCCTTATTTGGGCATGTACTTTCCCGCGAAACACGGATGCTTTCGCGGGCTTCTACATGTCTTGTGTGTGCCTCCAGTATGTGGGCTGGGATGTCTGGTCCCGTGTGAATGCCTCGGACCACCGTGGTCCGTGATAGGTCCACGAATGGTGTGAGTGTTGATGACCGGATCTCCCATTGGGTCCCCACCGTTTTGGCGCGAAGGGAACCGTGGATAAGAGGGGGCTGGAAACACCACTACCATGTCGATCTCCTGAGTTCTCACGAACAAAGGAATACAGGAGCCAAGTATCCTGCAACCAAGAGGCTGAACCGAGGAATCGCTGGTGACCCGCTGAAGGACTGCTCCTCTGCACTGCTGTCGCCTTGTGAAACCCTTTTCACCTTTGATCGAACCAGAAGGCCTGTACTAGTACTTCGACCCTTGGAATAGCGGGGACAGCTATTCTCGGCATCTTCACCATCTCCTGCTAGTAAGCCTTCGGAAGCGTCTCTGGGCCATCCAGCAGACTGACCAGCCTACACAGGAGTCTTGCTCTGTAACCGCCACCAGGTTGTGTAGTATATCGAGTCCTTGTCACTCTCACACGATTCGTACACTTGGCGTTCCCAGGTCTGAAGTGAGTAGTGTACATTTGGCTCAGATACACACGGCCGCTTTGTTGCCCTGCTGTGGTAACAAACTGTGCGGGTTCCTTCGTTTGGGACGTCTTTTACTCAACTCTGCTGCTGCAGACTCAACACGACGACGAGACGTCCCCTGCTCTTCTGAACCTGCCAGCGACTGAAACTGACGCGGAGAAGCCTGGGTCTGCTTGCATCGGGGTCCGGTGAGAAGCATAGCTAGGAACTGGTCGCCCTCCTGCAGGAGCCCATAGCTTTTCCCCGCTGTGTCAAAACAGCACGCCTTTCCGTACTCGCGCTCTGCTTCTGCCCACAGTGGAGGCTGCGCTTGAGTCGCGGAACACTGTTGTTCTTCGTTTGTGCACTAAACTGAACTGCCTGATCTCCTTTGAAGAGACTCCCCTTTTGCCCGTTGGCACCAGCGTGTGCAGGTACTTTTGAGCACAAGGCTCCACTCTTCGTAGGGCTCGGACTTCCTTTTAGTTAGGTGCCTCTGAAGGCGGACTGGGTCTAAGCATTATTTCACACTGCCTGTTTTCCTTCCCTTTTAGGTGGACTACACATTTCGTGCATCTAACGCTTGAGACTTGTTTGTATTTGTATATATATTGTATTGGTATGGTATGTGTTGGTTTACTAGAGTTGTATTGTGATTTCTCGCTACGGTCATTGTTTTAAAGGCCTTGGAATAAATGTGTATATATTTTTAATATAGCACCTGTTTGGAGTAGTTTGTAAGTGTCCTTGCTTTGTGTGCTCATTGCAGGCTTTCAGTCACCCTCACCCCTCTTGAGACCTAGTCTTGACCGCCGCGATCGCTACCTTGATTGGTCTGGCTTGTCCAGAGGTTACCCTGTTCCAAGTAATTAGGTTGGCCTTCTGAACTTCTGCGCCACCAGGACAGAGTTCAGAAATCCGTCTTAACAAATTGGTGTACAGCGGTGGGATACGACTGAAGGTATCCAGTGTTGCGCACGAACTAAGGCATTTCAAGTTATTCCTACCAGGACACGTAGTGAATTGTTGTAGTATAACTTTAAAAAGGCCATAGTCCTATCTAACAGTATGGAAACAAATACCTTGTTAACTTTAAATGCTTCCAAATCAGAAACATTGAAAAAAATGTGTGCGGAGAGAGGTGTTTCCTCTCAAGGCACGAAATTGGATATGATCCAAAGAATCGTGGCGTGGCAAGAAGCGCAGCTTGACGCTATAACTTCTGAGGACAGTGCGGAAGGAGGTGGGGCTGCTCTCACTGGTAGAACCGACGGTTCTGCCGCTGCACTGATCCACCGCGACCACGAGGACAGGGAGGATGAGATGTCTAATGTTTCCTCTGCCAGTGTTGATGGGGAGGCTATGCTTGAATTCAAGAAGCAAGAGCTGCGGTTTAGGCAGAAGGAGCTTGAATTCAGCATAGCCAAACTAAAAATCGAACAGTCAGAAAAACAGAAAGACAGGGATCACCAGTTGGAACTGGCCAAGCTTCAGGTTGCAAATGGGTCCAAGGGTCCTGGACATGGGTCTGGGGCCTCCTCTCATCCACGGTTTCCGAAAGATCTGGTCATTGTGTATGAGGAAAGGAATGACATTATGGACTGGATGAATGCGTTTGAGTATGCATGCGAAGTTCAACAAGTTGACAATGCTGATAAGATTGCCTGGTTACTCAGCAGACTGCCCCATTCTGGCTGTAGTGCCATTATGGAAATGTCGAAGGCTGAGCAAGCTGATTTCGCAATGTTAAAGCAAACTCTCATTTTAAAGTTTGGGAAGACTCCGGCCCAATATTTGAAACGATTCATAGAGTATAAGAAAAAGGAAGGTGGTACTTGGGTATCTTATGTCACTGAATCCTTGAAAAACTTAACTGGCTGGGTCAAAGGTTATAAGGTTTCTACCTTCGAAGGCATGATAAATCTTGTCATGCTGGAACACATTTTTGCATCTTCTTCCCCGGAGCTTAAGCAGCATTTGGCCGATTCGAAGGAGATAGATCCTAAGAAGCTGGCCATTGCAGCAGACTTATGGGTGTCACATCGAGTGTCCCATAAGGACAAAACTCATCCTGGTAAGCAGGAGGAAGGGAAAAAGTCCAAAGATAAGGAGGGTTGGAGAATCTGATAAATCTTCTTCTCAAAAGGGCCACAAAAAGAAAAATAAGGGTAAGGCACAAGAGAACTCACAGGGTAGTGGAGGTCAGCCTCCGAAACAGAACTCTGGTTTTAATAAGCCTCCCTATGTAAACAGACCCAATGGATCTTGTTTTGCTTGTGGAGCAACTGACCACGTGAAAGGGGATCCCCGGTGTAAGGTTTGACCTTTGGGGGTCCACTCCGCTAATCTGGCCTTCTCCTCCTACGAGGAAGAAGAGATTACAGGAGCATCCTTCTCCTCAGACTCATTTCCCAGCGGGATAGAGGCTGAGGTAGTTTTAGTTTCCCTGGGTTCCTGGGAGCCTAAAGTCGCAGAGGCTTATGCTAGGATTACAGATAATATCAAGCACTACTTTAAAGACAGTGTGCTGATCAATGGAGTAGATACTTCAGCTCTTAGGGATAGTGGGTGCAGTCGAACTGTAGTGGATTCTACCTTGGTAGACTCAGAGGAAGTTGCCAGAGCTACTCTGATGCCCACTAAGTTGGCTGACGGCCCACTCCGTATGTTCCCAGTAATACCTGTAAATCTTACTTTAAATGGTACAGCAGTCAGGATTCCAGTGAGCATTCAGAGAAACGTCCCGGGAAAGGTCTTGTTAGGTAATGATCTCAGAGCTTTAGGGCTCGTAGGAGACACTGCCGAGAGACCCTACACACGGTCTCAAGCACAGGCAGCATTGGCCAAGACCAATACGCCGCCCCAGCCGAAGGGGAAACCCAAGGCGAAAGGAGTCAACAAGTCAAGACGAGGGAAAGAGAATATTCCCCCGAGCTCGCCTACCACTGCGGTGGAGGAAGTTGGTCAATCGCCCGGGCCTGACGAGGAGGTGGCGATGCCTGAAGTATTTGACCCCAACGACCATCCTGAACTAAAAGACTTGTTAGTTGAAGGAGGTCCTGATAGGGACGAATTCAGTAAGAGCCAACGTGAGTGCCCATCTCTGGAAGGCCTAAGGAGACAGGCCTGCTCCCAGCTTGAGGGTGAACCTCCTGGGACGCATAGGATTTATTGTGAAGGTGGACTCCTGCATAGTGAGCGCACAGAGTCTACAGAAGGAGACCATAGGAGGTTGGTGGTTCCCCTTGCTGTTAGGCCCTTCCTCCTGCAGTTGGCGCATGAAGTGCTCCTTGCTGGTCACCTTGGTATTAAGAGGAGCAAGCAAAGGTTATCCATGCACTTCTACTGGCCCAAGATGGGGGTGCAAGTAGAAAGTCACTGCAGGAGTTGTGCCTCCTGCCAGTTATCTGGTAAGGTTGGCTCGACAATCCAAGCTCCGTTGGTACTGCTCCCAGTTGTGGGGGTACCATTTGAAAGGGTAGGGATCGACATCGTTGGTCCCCTTGACCCGCAAACATCCTCGGGCAATAGGTTTATCCTGGTGCTGGTCGACCATGCAACCAGATATCCTGAGGCCATCCCATTGAAAACTGTAACTGCCAAGTCAGTTGCAAAAGCTTTACTTGGTATATTTACTAGGGTTGGCTTCCCTAAAGAAGTTGTGTCAGATCGTGGCAGCAACTTTATGTCAAAGTATATGCAGGCTATGTGGAAAGAATGTGGGGTCACCTACAAGTTCTCTTCTGCATACCACCCCCAGACCAATGGTCTGGTGGAACGTTTCAACAGAACGTTAAAAAGCATGATTGGGGCTCTGGAGAAGCTTCAGAGAAGACAATGGGATCTTCTTTTACCATGCTTACTGTTTGCCTACCGAGGGGTACCACAGGAGGGTGTTGGCTTCAGCCCCTTCAAACTTCTGTTTGGTCATCCTGTACGGGGACCCTTAGCCATAGTCAAAGAGGGATGGGAGATGCCCACTCCCCCTGTTACTACCAACGTAGTTGATTATGTGCTAGGGCTCAGAAAACGGATGGTACTTCTGATGGGCTTGGCTAGTGATAAATTGAAGGCAGGACAAGCACTGGTGAAACATTGGTACGACCAGAAAGCTTCCCTCATCAACTTTACACCTGGTCAGCAAGTCCTGATCATGAATCCCATAAGGCCTTGAGCTTTACAGGACAAATGGTCAGGCCCTTACACAGTGGTGGAGCCCCTGGGTGAGGTTAACTATTTAGTGGACCTTGGAAGGCCTGGACAGGCTCCAAAAGTGTTTCACGTGAATAGGCTGAAGGCTTTCGTCCCAAGAGTCGAAATCGCAGCACTGTTACTGGCTTCAGATGTTGAGGAAGAGGAGTCTGAACCTCTCCCCGACCTGTTCCATAGCGGTCCTTCAGATAGCTCCTTTGAGGGAGTCCGAGGGGCCCCTCACCTGACTTCTGATAGCAGGCTGAGGTGAAAAGTTTGCTTAGGCAGTTTTCCCCCCTGTTTTCACAGTCGCCTGGTTTGACACCTTGGTGCAAACATAACATAGACACAGGAGACAGTGTACCTACCAAAAGTAGGGGATACAGGATGTCAGACAAAGTACGGTCTTATATTAAGACCGAGGTCAACAAGATGTTAGACCTTGGGGTGATTGAACCCTCTAGTAGTCCTTGGTCCAGCCCTGTGGTTTTCGTTCCAAAGGCAGGCACTTCTGAATTGAGGTTCTGCGTGGATTACAGGGCTCTGAATGCTGTCACCAAGACAGATGCACACCCCTTGCCTCGAACAGATGAGCTGGTGGATACTTTGGGTGCCTCCAAGTACCTCAGCACGTTTGACCTCACTGCTGGCTATTGGCAAATAGCTTTAGCAGAACATGCCAAGGAGAAGACAGCGTTTTCTACTCCAGACGGCCTTTACCAATTCCGGGTAATGCCGTTCGGGTTGAAGAATGCACCTGCCACTTTCCAGAGGCTTGTGCATCATGTTTTGAATGGGTTGGACGAATTCTGTCTTGCATATCTGGACGATATAGCAGTTTTCAGTGCCACCTGGGAAGACCATGTGAAACACCTCGGGATTGTGCTCCAGGCTCTTCAGAAAGCACACTTGACCATAAAGGCTAGTAAATGCCAGATTGGACAAGGCTCAGTGTTTTACCTTGGACATGAAGTAGGTGGAGGGAGGATACAGCCTCTACCCAGTAAAGTACAAGCAGTACAAGACTGGCCTACCCCCACTACACAAACCCAAGTGAGAGCCTTCTTAGGACTCACGGGGTATTACCGCAATTTTGTGGCAGACTATGGCACCATAGCTGCCCCTCTGACTGCCCTCACAACTCTGAAGAAACCCAAGAAGGTAACTTGGACCGACGAGTGTGAGAAGGCCTTCAATGGCTTAAAAGACTCCTTGTGCCAGGCCCCTGTCCTCAGGGCCCCTGATTATCAAAGACCTTTTATCGTGCAGACGGACGCCTCTGACACTGGGATAGGAGCTGTACTATCACAAGTAGATGAGAAGGGTAAGGAACACCCTATTGGTTTTATTAGTCGCCAGTTTAAGGACAGAGAGCTCAGATGGTCCACGGTAGAGAAAGAATGTTTCTCTGTTGTGTGGGCCCTAAGGAAGCTGAGGCCCTACCTCTATGGGACCCACTTCACTGTGCAAACTGACCATAAGCCCTTAAAGTGGCTAATAAACATGAAGGGGGAGAATCCAAAGTTGCTTAGGTGGTCCATAAGTCTACAAGGCTTCGACTTCACTATTGAGCATAGGCCAGGTGTCCAACATAGCAATGCTGATGGGTTGTGCAGAATGTTTAACCGACCTGAACAAGAGACTCATCCAGGGGTGGATTAGTTCCCCCTGTCCATAGTCTGGGAGGGGCGAGTGTTAGGAAAGATTTCGTAATTGTAGGTAATTTTCCTTCCATGTGGCAACCCCTAAACTTTTTGCTGTTGTTTTTCACCTTGTTCTCGACTTTGCCAGAGAAGTGCAGCCTTCTGCCGCACTCCTCTGGGCTTTCGCTCCTTTCTTACGGGGAAACTGTCATGCCCTTAAAACAGTCAGTACCAGGAAACGCTCGTTTCCGTAGTTTCTTTTATCATGTTGCGGCTTTCGTGCAACATGACACAAGAGGGCACTGTAAGATAAGTTACTGCTCTCTTGGGTCGCTAGCCTTCTACAGGCCCTAGATACTCTTCCAGGATTGTAACTGATCGGTGCAAGTGATTCACGGACGGGAATGGTGGCAGCGATCGTTTATTGTGTTTTGAGCTCCTTTTGGCGTTCTAAGCGCGTTTCTCGCGCTTAACCCAAAATGGTGGCCTAGAGCCCAAAATGGCCAGACCACGAGGCTCCTTTGTTCTGTCCGCTGACCATCTTGCTCCCTTCACCTTCCCCAGGTCGAGCCGACCTGGGGCCTTCCTTATTTGGGCATGTACTTTCCCGCGAAACACAGATGCTTTCGCGGGCTTCTACATGTCTTGTGTGTGCCTCCAGGATGTGGGCTGGGATGTCTGGTCCCAATACACATCCTGGGTGCCAGAGAGTCTAGGGTGGTGTGAATGCCTGGGACCACCGTGGTCCGTGATAGGTCCACGAATGGTGTGAGTGTTGATGAGCGGATCTCCCATTGGGTCCCCTCCGTTTTGGCGCGAAGGGAACCGTGGATAAGAGGGGGCTGGAAACACCACTACCATGTCGATCTCCTGAGTTCTCACGAACGAAGGAATACAAGAGCCAAGTATCCTGCAACCAAGAGGCTGGACCGAGGAATCGCTGGTGACCCGCTGAAGGAATCCTCCTTTGCACTGCTGTCGTCCTGTGAAACCCTTTCCTCCTTTGATCGAACCAGAAGGCCTGTACTGGTGCTTCGACCCTTGGAATAGCGGGGACAGCTATTCTCGGCATCTTCACCATCTCCTGCTAGTAAGCCTTCGGAAGCGTCTCTGGGCCATCCAGCAGACTGACCAGCCTACACAGGAGTCTTGCTCTGTAACCGCCGCCAGGTTGTGTTGTATATGGAGTCCTTGTCACTCTCACATGATTCGTACACTTGGCGTTCCCAGGTCTGAAGTGAGTAGTGTACATTTGGCTCAGATACACACCGCCGCTCCGTTGCCCTGCTGTGGTAACAAACTGTGCGGGTTCCTTCGTTTGGGACGTCTTTTACTCAACTCTGCTGCTGCAGACTCAACACGACGACGAGACATTGAGATATCACATCTCATGCTATAGGAAGGGTCTCAGGATTGGAATGGGAAGGACTTGGATATCACATCTCATGCTATAGGCAGGGTCTCAGGTTTGGAAAGGGAAAGAGTTGGATATCACATTTCATTTTAGAGGTAGGATCTCAGGTTTGGTATTAGAGGCATTGCGATATCACATCTCATGCTATCAGAAGGGTCTCAGGATTGGAATGGGAAGGAGTTGGATATCACATCTCATGTTATAGGAAGGATCTCAGGTTTGGTATTAGAAGCATTGAGATATCACATCTCATGCTATCGGAAGTATCTCAGTTTTGGTATTAGAGGCATTGAGATATCACATCTCATGCTATCATAAGGGTCTCAGGATTGGAATGGGAAGGAGTTGGATATCACATCTCATGCTAAAGGGAGTGTCTCAGGTTTGGAAGAAGAAGGAATTGAATATCACATCACATGTTATAGGAAGGATCTCAGGTTTGGTATTAGAGGCATTGAGATATCACATCTCATGCTATCGGAAGGGTCTCAGGATTGGAATGGGAAGGAGTTGGATATCACATCTCATGCTATAGGAAGGGTCTCAGGTTTGGAACGGGAAGGAGTTGTATATCACATCTCATGTTATAGGAAGAGTCTCAGGTTTGGTATAAGCATTGAGATATCAAATCTCTGCAATCGGAAGTGTCTCAGGATTGGAACGGGAAGGAGTTGGATATCCCATCTCATGTTATAGGACTGGTCTCAGGTTTGGTATTAGAAGCATTGAGATATCACATCGCATGCTGTAGGAAGGGTCTCAGGTTTGGAATGGGAAGGAATTGGATATCACATCTCATGTCATAGGAAGGATCTCTGGTTTGGTATTAGAATCATTGAGATATCACATCTCATGCTATAGGAATGGTCTCAGGATTGGAATGGGAAGGAGTTGGATATTACATTCTTGCTATGGGAAGGGTCTCATGTTTGGAATTGGAAGGAGATGGATATCACATCTCATGTTATAGGAAGGGTCTCAGGTTTGGTATAAGCATTGAGATATCACATCTCTGCTATCGGAAGTGTCTCAGGATTGGAATGGGAAGGAGTTGGATATCCCATCTCATGTTATAGGACGGGTCTCAGGTTTGTTATTAGAATCATTGAGATATCATATTGCATGCTATAGGAAGGGTCTAAGGATTGGAATGGGAAGGACTTGGATATCACATCTCATGCTATAGGTAGGCTCTCAGGTTTGGAAAGGGAAGGAGTTGGATATCACATTTCATGCTAGAGGTAGGATCTCAGGTTTGGTATTAGAGGCATTGAGATATCACATCTCATGCTATCAGAAGGGTCTCAGGATTGGAATGGGAAGGAGTTGGATATCACATCTCATGTTATAGGAAGGATCTCAGGTTTGGTATTAGAAGCATTGAGATATCACATCTCATGCTATCGGAAGTATCTCAGGTTTGGTATTAGAGGCATTGAGATATCACATCTCATGCTATCATAAGGGTCTCAGGATTGGAATGGGAAGGAGTTGGATATCACATCTCATGCTAAAGGGAGGGTCTCAGGTTTGGAAGGGGAAGGAATTGAATATCACATCACATGTTATAGGAAGGATCTCAGGTTCGGTATTAGAGGCATTGAGATATCACATCTCATGCTATCGGAAGGGTCTCACGATTGGAATGGGAAGGAGTTGGATATCACATCTCATGCTATAGGAAGGGTCTCAGGTTTGGAACGGGAAGGAGTTGGATATCACATCTCATGTTATAGGAAGAGTCTTAGGTTTGGTATAAGCATTGAGATATCACATCTCTGCAATCGGAAGTGTCTCAGGATTGGAACGGGAAGGAGTTGGATATCCCATCTCATGTTATAGGACTGGTCTCAGGTTTGGTATTAGAAGCATTGAGATATCACATCGCATACTGTAGGAAGGGTCTCAGGTTTGGAATGGGAAGGAATTGGATATCACATCTCATGTCATAGGAAGGATCTCAGGTTTGGTATTAGAAGCATTGAGATATCACATCTCATGCTATAGGAATGGTCTCAGGATTGGAATGGGAAGGAGTTGGATATTACATTCTTGCTATGGGAAGGGTCTCATGTTTGGAATTGGAAGGAGTTGGATATCACATATGCTATAGGAAGGGTCTCAGGTTTGGAATGGGAAGGAGTTGGATATCACATCTCATGTTATAGGAAGGGTCTCAGGTTTGGTATAAGCATTGAGATATCACATCTCTGCTATCGGAAGTGTCTCAGGATTGGAATGGGAAGGAGTTGGATATCCCATCTCATGTTATAGGATGGGTCTCAGGTTTGTTATTAGAATCATTGAGATATCATATTGCATGCTATAGGAAGGGTCTAAGGATTGGAATGGGAAGGACTTGGATATCACATCTCATGCTATAGGTAGGCTCTCAGGTTTGGAAAGGGAAGGAGTTGGATATCACATTTCATGTTAGAGGAAGGATCTCAGGTTTGGTATTAGAGGCATTGAGATATCACATCTCATGCTATAGGAAGGGTCTCAGGATTGGAATGGGAAGGAGTTGGATATCACATCTCATGCTATAGGAAGGGTCTCAGGTTTGGTATAAGCATTGAGATATCACATCTCATGCTATAGGAAGGGTCTCAGGATTGGAATGGGAAGGATATGTATATGACATCTCATGACATAAGAAGGGTCTCAGGTTTGGTATAAGCATTGAGATATCACATCTCTGCTTTTGGAAGGGTCTCAGGATTGGAATGGGAAGGAGTTGGATATCCCATCTCATGTTATAGGAAAAGTCTCAGGTTTGGTATTAGAAGCATTGAGATATCACATCTCATGCTATAGGAAGTGTCTCAGGATTGGAATGGGAAGGAATTGGATATCACATCTCATGCTATAGGGAGGGTCTCAAGTTTGATATTAGAAGCATTGAGATATCACATCTCATGCTATAGGAAGGGTCTCAGGATTGGAATGGAAGGAGTTGGATATCACATCTCATGTTATAGGAAGGATCTCAGGTTTGGTATTAGAAGCATTGAGACATCACATCTCATGCTATAGGAAGGGACTCAGGATTGTAATGGGAAGGAGTTGGATATCACATCTCATGCTATATGAAGGGTCTCAGGATTGGTATAAGCATTGAGATATCACATCTCATGCTATGGGAAGGGTCTCAGGATTGGAATGGGAAGGAGTTGTATATGACATCTCTTGCCGTAGGAAGGGTCTCAAGTTTGGTATAAGCATTGAGATATCACATCTCTGCTATCGGAAGGGTCTCAGGATTGGAATGGGAAGGAGTTGGATATCCCATCTCATGTTATAGGACGGGTCTCAGGTTTGTTATTAGAATCATTGAGATATCATATTGCATGCTATAGGAAGGGTCTAAGGATTGGAATGGGAAGGACTTGGATATCACATCTCATGCTATAGGAAGGGTCTCAGGTTTGGTATAAGCATTGAGATATCACATCTCATGCTATAGGAAGGGTCTCAGGATTGGAATGGGAAGGATATGTATATGACATCTCATGCCATAGGAAGGGTCTCAGGTTTGGTATAAGCATTGAGATATCACATCTCTGCTTTTAGAAGGGTCTCAGGATTGGAATGGGAAGGAGTTGGATATCCCATCTCATGTTATAGGAAGAGTCTCAGGTTTGGTATTAGATTCATTGAGATATCATATTGCATGCTATAGGAAGGGTCTAAGGATTGGAATGGGAAGGACTTGGATATCACATCTCATGCTATAGGAAGGGTCTCAGGTTTGGTATAAGCATTGAGATATCACATCTCATGCTATAGGAAGGGTCTCAGGATTGGAATGGGAAGGAGTTGGATATTACATTCTTGCTATGGGAAGGGTCTCATGTTTGGAATTGGAAGGAGTTGGATATCACATATGCTATAGGAAGGGTCTCAGGTTTGGAATGGGAAGGAGTTGGATATCACATCTCATGTTATAGGAAGGGTCTCAGGTTTGGTATAAGCATTGAGATATCACATCTCTGCTATCGGAAGTGTCTCAGGATTGGAATGGGAAGGAGTTGGATATCCCATCTCATGTTATAGGATGGGTCTCAGGTTTGTTATTAGAATCATTGAGATATCATATTGCATGCTATAGGAAGGGTCTAAGGATTGGAATGGGAAGGACTTGGATATCACATCTCATGCTATAGGTAGGCTCTCAGGTTTGGAAAGGGAAGGAGTTGGATATCACATTTCATGTTAGAGGAAGGATCTCAGGTTTGGTATTAGAGGCATTGAGATATCACATCTCATGCTATAGGAAGGGTCTCAGGATTGGAATGGGAAGGAGTTGGATATCACATCTCATGCTATAGGAAGGGTCTCAGGTTTGGTATAAGCATTGAGATATCACATCTCATGCTATAGGAAGGGTCTCAGGATTGGAATGGGAAGGATATGTATATGACATCTCATGACATAAGAAGGGTCTCAGGTTTGGTATAAGCATTGAGATATCACATCTCTGCTTTTGGAAGGGTCTCAGGATTGGAATGGGAAGGAGTTGGATATCCCATCTCATGTTATAGGAAAAGTCTCAGGTTTGGTATTAGAAGCATTGAGATATCACATCTCATGCTATAGGAAGTGTCTCAGGATTGGAATGGGAAGGAATTGGATATCACATCTCATGCTATAGGGAGGGTCTCAAGTTTGATATTAGAAGCATTGAGATATCACATCTCATGCTATAGGAAGGGTCTCAGGATTGGAATGGAAGGAGTTGGATATCACATCTCATGTTATAGGAAGGATCTCAGGTTTGGTATTAGAAGCATTGAGACATCACATCTCATGCTATAGGAAGGGACTCAGGATTGTAATGGGAAGGAGTTGGATATCACATCTCATGCTATATGAAGGGTCTCAGGATTGGTATAAGCATTGAGATATCACATCTCATGCTATGGGAAGGGTCTCAGGATTGGAATGGGAAGGAGTTGTATATGACATCTCTTGCCGTAGGAAGGGTCTCAAGTTTGGTATAAGCATTGAGATATCACATCTCTGCTATCGGAAGGGTCTCAGGATTGGAATGGGAAGGAGTTGGATATCCCATCTCATGTTATAGGACGGGTCTCAGGTTTGTTATTAGAATCATTGAGATATCATATTGCATGCTATAGGAAGGGTCTAAGGATTGGAATGGGAAGGACTTGGATATCACATCTCATGCTATAGGAAGGGTCTCAGGTTTGGTATAAGCATTGAGATATAACATCTCATGCTATAGGAAGGGTCTCAGGATTGGAATGGGAAGGATATGTATATGACATCTCATGCCATAGGAAGGGTCTCAGGTTTGGTATAAGCATTGAGATATCACATCTCTGCTTTTGGAAGGGTCTCAGGATTGGAATGGGAAGGAGTTGGATATCCCATCTCATGTTATAGGAAGAGTCTCAGGTTTGGTATTAGAAGCATTGAGATATCACATCTCATGCTATAGGAAGTGTCTCAGGATTGGAATGGGAAGGACTTGGATATCACATCTCATGCTATAGGGAGCGTCTCAAGTTTGATATTAGAAGCATTGAGATATCACATCTCATGCTATAGGAAGGGTCTCAGGATTGGAATGGAAGGAGTTGGATATCACATCTCATGTTATAGGAAGGATCTCAGGTTTGGTATTAGAAGCACTGAGACATCACATCTCATGCTATAGGAAGGGTCTCAGGATTGTAATGGGAAGGAGTTGGATTTCACATCTCATGCTATATGAAGGGTCTCAGGTTTGGTATAAGCATTGAGATATCACATCTCATGCTATAGGAAGGGTCTCAGGATTGGAATGGGAAGGAGTTGGATATCACATCTCATGCTATAGGAAGGGTCTCAGGTTTGGTATAAGCAGTGAGATATCACATCTCTACTATCGGAAGGGTCTCAGGATTGGAATGGGAAGGAGTTGGATATCCCATCTCATGTTATAGGAAGAGTCTCAGGTTTGGTATTAGAAGCATTGAGATATCTCATCTCATGCTATAGGAAGGGTCTCAGGATTGGAATGGGAAGGAGTTGGATATCAAATCTCATGCTATAGGAAGGGTCTCAGGTTTGGTATAAGCAGTGAGATATCACATCTCATGCTATAGGAAGTGTCTCAGGATTGGAAAGGGAAGAAGTTGGATATTACATCTCATGTTATAGGATGGATCTCAGGTTTGGTATAAGCATTGAGATATCACATTTCTGTTATCGGAAGGGTCTCAGGATTGGAATGGGAAGGAGTTGGATATTCCCATCTCATGTTATAGGAAGGGTCTCAGGATTGGAATGGGAAGGACTTGGATATCACATCTCATGCTATAGGGAGGGTCTCAAGTTTGATATTAGAAGCATTGAGATATCACATCTCATGATATCGGAAGGGTCTCAGGATTGGAATGGGAAGGAGTTGGTTATCACATCTCATGATAAAGGAAGGGTCTAAGGTTTGGAAGGGGAAGGATTTGGATATCACATCTCATGTTATAGGACGGGTCTCAGGTTTGGTATTAGAAGCATTGAGATATCAAGTCTCATGGTATAGGAAGGGTCTCAGAATTGGAATGGGAAGGAGTTGAATATCACATCTCAAGCTATAGGAAGGGTCTCAGGATTGGAATGGGAAGGAGTTTGATATCACATCTCATGCCATAGTATGGGTCTCAGGTTTGGGAGAAGCATTGGGATATCACATCTCATGCTATCGGAAGGGTATTAGGATTGGATTTGGAAGGAGTTGGATATCACATCTCATGTTATAGGAAGGGTCTCAGGTTTGGTATAAGCATTGAGATATCACATCTCTGCTATCGGAAGTGTCTCAGGATTGGAATGGGAAGGAGTTGGATATCCCATCTCATGTTATAGGACGGGTCTCAGGTTTGTTATTAGAATCATTGAGATATCATATTGCATGCTATAGGAAGGGTCTAAGGATTGGAATGGGAAGGACTTGGATATCACATCTCATGCTATAGGTAGGCTCTCAGGTTTGGAAAGGGAAGGAGTTGGATATCACATTTCATGTTAGAGGAAGGATCTCAGGTTTGGTATTAGAGGCATTGAGATATCACATCTCATGCTATAGGAAGGGTCTCAGGATTGGAATGGGAAGGAGTTGGATATCACATCTCATGCTATAGGAAGGGTCTCAGGTTTGGTATAAGCATTGAGATATCACATATCATGCTATAGGAAGGGTCTCAGGATTGGAATGGGAAGGATATATATATGACATCTCATGACATAAGAAGGGTCTCAGGTTTGGTATAAGCATTGAGATATCACATCTCTGCTTTTGGAAGGGTCTCAGGATTGGAATGGGAAGGAGTTGGATATCCCATCTCATGTTATAGGAAGAGTCTCAGGTTTGGTATTAGAAGCATTGAGATATCACATCTCATGCTATAGGAAGTGTCTCAGGATTGGAATGGGAAGGAATTGGATATCACATCTCATGCTATAGGGAGGGTCTCAAGTTTGATATTAGAAGCATTGAGATATCACATCTCATGCTATAGGAAGGGTCTCAGGATTGGAATGGAAGGAGTTGGATATCACATCTCATGTTATAGGAAGGATCTCAGGTTTGGTATTAGAAGCATTGAGACATCACATCTCATGCTATAGGAAGGGACTCAGGATTGTAATGGGAAGGAGTTGGATATCACATCTCATGCTATATGAAGGGTCTCAGGATTGGTATAAGCATTGAGATATCACATCTCATGCTATGGGAAGGGTCTCAGGATTGGAATGGGAAGGAGTTGTATATGACATCTCATGCCGTAGGAAGGGTCTCAAGTTTGGTATAAGCATTGAGATATCACATCTCTGCTATCGGAAGTGTCTCAGGATTGGAATGGGAAGGAGTTGGATATCCCATCTCATGTTATAGGACGGGTCTCAGGTTTGTTATTAGAATCATTGAGATCTCATATTGCATGCTGTAGGAAGGGTCTAAGGATTGGAATGGGAAGGACTTGGATATCACATCTCAAGCTATAGGTAGGCTCTCAGGTTTGGAAAGGGAAGGTGTTGGATATCACATTTCATGTTAGAGGAAGGATCTCAGATTTGGTATTAGAGGCATTGAGATATCACATCTCATGCTATAGGAAGGGTCTCAGGATTGGAATGGGAAGGAGTTGGATATCACATCTCATGCTATAGGAAGGGTCTCAGGTTTGGTATAAGCATTGAGATATCACATCTCATGCTATAGGAAGGGTCTCAGGATTGGAATGGGAAGGATATGTATATGACATCTCATGCCATAGGAAGGGTCTCAGGTTTGGTATAAGCATTGAGATATCACATCTCTGCTTTTGGAAGGGTCTCAGGATTGGAATGGGAAGGAGTTGGATATCCCATCTCATGTTATAGGAAGAGTCTCAGGTTTGGTATTAGAAGCATTGAGATATCACATCTCATGCTATAGGAAGTGTCTCAGGATTGGAATGTGAAGGACTTGGATATCACATCTCATTCTATAGGGAGGGTCTCAAGTTTGATATTAGAAGCATTGAGATATCACATCTCATGCTATAGGAAGGGACTCGGGATTGGAATGGGAAGGAGTTGGATATCCCATCTCATGCTATAGGAAGGGTATCAGGTTTGGTATAAGCAGTGAGATATCACATCTCATGCTATAGGAAGTGTCTCAGGATTGGAATGGGAAGGAGTTGGATATCACACCTCATGTTATAGGAAGGATCTCAGGTTTGGTATAAGCATTGAGATATCACATCTCTGCTATCGGAAGGGTCTCAGGATTGGAATGGGAAGGAGTTGGATATTCCCATCTCATTTTATAGGAAGGGTATATCAGGTCTTAGCATGAGATGTGATATCCAGCTCCTTCCATTCCAATCCTGAGACCCTTCCGATAGCATGATATGTGATATCTCAATGCTTCTAATATCAATACTGAGACCCTCCCTATAGCATGAGATGTGATATCTAAGTCCTTCCCATTCCAATCCTGAGACCCTTCCGATAGCAGAGATGTGATATCTCAATGCTTATACCAAACCTGAGACCCTTCCTATAGCACGAGATGTGATATCCAACTCCTTCCCATTCCAATCCTGAGACCCTTCCTATAGCATGAGATGTGATATCTCAATGCTTCTACCAAAACTGAGACCCTTCCTTTAGCATGAGATGTGATATCCAACTCCTTCCCATTCCAATCCTGAGACCCTTCCTATAGCATGAGATGTGATATCTCAATGCTTCTAATACCAAACCTGAGATCCTTCCTATAACATGAGATGTGAAATCCAACTCCTTCCCATTCCAATCCTGAGACCCTTCCTATAGCATGAGATGTGATATCTCAATGCTTCTAATACCAAACCTGAGATCCTTCCGATAGCATGAGATGTGATATCTCAATGCTTCTAATACCAAACCTGAGACCCTCCCTTTAGCATGAGATGTGATATCCAATTCCTTCCCATTCCAATCCTGATACCCTTCTGATAGCATGAGATGTGGTATCTCAATGCCTCTAATACCAAACCTGAGATCCTACCTCTAACATGAAATGTGATATCCAACTCCTTCCCTTTCCAAACCTGAGAGCCTTCCTACAGCATGAGATGTGATATCCAAGTCCTTCCCATTCCAATCCTGAGACCCTTCCTATAGCATGAGATGGGATATCCAACTCCTTCCAAATTTAATCCTGATATCCTTCCGATAGCATGAGATGTGATATCCCAATGCTTCTACAAAACCTGAGACCCATACCATGGCATGAGATGTGATATCAAACTCCCGTCCTATACCATGAGACTTGATATCTCAATGCTTCTAATACCAAACCTGAGACCAGTCCAATAACATGAGATGTGATATCCAAATCCTTCCCCTTCCAAACCTTAGACCCTTCATTTATCATGAGATGTGATATCCAACTCCTTCCCATTCCACTCCTGAGACCCTTCCTATAGCATGAGATGTGATATCTCAATGCTTCTAATACCAAACCTGAGACCCTTCCTATAACATGAGATGTGATATCCAAGTCCTTCCCATTCCAATCCTGAGACCCTTCCTATAGCATGAGATGTCATATCTCAATGCTTCTAATACCAAACCTGAAACCCTTCCTATAACATGAATTGTGATATCCAAGTCCTTCCCATTCCAATCTTGAGACCTTTCCAATAGCAGAGATGTGATATCTCAATGCTTATACCAAACCTGAGATCCTTCCTATGACATGAGATGTGATATCTAAATCCTTCTCATTCCAAACCTGAGACCCTTCCTACAGCATGTGATGTGATATCTCAATGCTTCTAATATCAAAACTGAGACCCGTCCTATAACATGAGATGGGATATCCAACTCCTTCCCGTTCCCAACCTGATACCCTTCCTATAGCATGAGATGTGATATCCAATTCCTTCCCATCCCAATCCTCAGACACCTCCGATAGCAGAGATGTGAAATCTCAATGCTTATACCAAACCTGAGACTCTTACTATAACATGAGATGTGATATCTAACTCCTTCCCGTTCCAAACCTGAGACCCTTCCTATAGCATGAGATGCGATATCCAACTCCTTCCCATTCCAATCCTGAGACCCTTCCCATAGCATGAGATGTGATATCCAAATCCTTCCCCTTCCGAATCTGAGACCCTCCCTTTAGCATGAGATGTGATATCTCAATGCCTCTAATACCAAACCTGAGATCCTTCCGATAGCATGAGATGTGATATCTCAATGCTTCTAATACCAAACCTGAGATCCTTCCTATAACATGAGATGTGATATCCAAATCCTTCACCTTCCATTCCTGAGACCCTCCCTTTACCATGAGATGTGATATCCAACTCCTTCCCATTCCAATCCTGAGACCCTTCTGATAGCATGAGATGTGATATCTCAATGCCTCTAATACCAAACCTGAGATGCTACATCTAACATGAAATGTGATATCCAACTCCTTCCCTATCCAAACGTGAGACCCTCCCTATAGAATGAGATGTGATATCCAAGTCCTTCCCATTCCAATCCTGAGACCCTTCCTATAGCATGAGATGTGATATCTCAATGCTTCTAATACCAAACCTGAGACCCTTCCTATAACGTAAGATGGGATATCCAACTCCTTCCCATTCCAATCCTGAGACCCTTCCGATAGCAGAGATGTGATATCTCAATGCTTATACCAAACCTGAGACCCTTCCTGTGGCATGAGATGTCATATACAACTCCTTCCCATTCCAATCCTGAGACCCTTCCTATAGCATGAGATGTGATATCTCAATACTTATACCAAACCTGAGACCCTTCCTATAGCATGAGATGTGATATCCAACTCCTTCCCATTCCAATCCTGAGACCCTTCCTATAACATGAGATGTTATGTCTCAATGCTTCTAATACCAAACCAGAGATCCTTCCTATGGCATGAGATGTCATATAAAACTCCTTCCCATTCCAATCCTGAGACTCTTCCCATAGCATGAGATGTGATATCGAACTCCTTCCCATTCCAATCCTGCGACCCTTCCTATAGCATGAGATTTGATATCTCAATGCTTCTAATACCAAACCTGAGATCCTTCCGATAGCATGAGATGTGATATCTGAATGCTTCTAATACCAAACCTGAGATCATTCCTATAACACGAGATGTAATATCCAAATCCTTCCCCTTCCAAACCTGAGACCCTCCCTTTAGCATGAGATGTGATATGCAACTACTTCCCATTCCAATCCTGAGACCCTTCCTATAGCATGAGATGTGATGTCTCAATGCTTCTAATACCAAACCTGAGATCCTTCCTATAACATGAGATGTGATATCCAACTCCTTCCCATTCCAATCCTGAGACACATCCTATAGCATAAGAAGTGATATCTCCATGCTTATACCAAACCTGAGACCCTTCCTATAGCATGAGATGTGATATCCAAATCCTTCCCATTCCAATCCTGAGACCCTTCCTATAGCATGAGATGTGATATCTCAATGCTTATACCAAACCTGAGAGCCTACCTATAGCATGAGATGTGATATCCAACTCCTTCCCGTTCCAAACCTGAGACCCTTCCTATAGCATATGTGATATCCAACTCCTTCCCATTCCAAACATGAGACCCTTCCTATAGCAAGAATGTAATATCCAACTCCTACCCATTCCAATCCTGAGACCATTCCTATAGCATGAGATGTGATATCTCAATGCTTCTAATACCAAACCTGAGATACTTCCTATGGCATGAGATGTGATATCCAATTCCTTCCCATTCCAAACCTGAGATCCTTCCTACAGCATGCGATGTGATATCTCAATGCTTCTAATACCAAACCTGAGACCCGTCCTATAACATGAGATGGGATATCCAACTCCTTCCCGTTCCAAACCTGATACCCTTCCTATAGCATGAGATGTGATATCCAACTCCTTCCGATCCCAATCCTGAGACACCTCCGATAGCAGAGATGTGATATCTCAATGCTTATACCAAACCTGAGACAATTCCTATAACATGAGATATGATATCCAACTCCTTCCCGTTCCAAACCTGAGACCCTTCCTATAGCATGAGATGTGATATCCAACTCCTTCCCATTCCAATCCTGAGACCCTTCTGATAGCATGAGATGTGATATCTCAATGCTTTTAATACCAAACCTGTGATCCTTCCTATAGCATGAGATGTGATATCCAACTCCTTCCAATTCCAATCCTGAGACCCTTCCTACAGCATGAGATGTGATATCTCAATGCTTCTAATACCAAACCTGAGACCCTTCCTATAACATGAGATGGGAATATCCAACTCCTTCCCATTCCAATCCTGAGACCCTTCCGATAGCAGAGATGTGATATCTCAATGCTTATACCAAACCTGAGATCCTTCCTATAACATGAGATGTGATATCCAACTCCTTCCCATTCCAATCCTGAGACCCTTCCTATAGCATGAGATGTGATATCTCACTGCTTATACCAAACCTGAGACCCTTCCTATAGCATGAGATGTGATATCCAACTCCTTCCAATTCCAATCCTGAGACCCTTCCTATAGCATGAGATGTGATATCTCAATGCTTCTAATATCAAACTTGAGACCCTCCCTATAGCATGAGATGTGATATCCAAGTCCTTGCCATTCCAATCCTGAGATACTTCCTATAGCATGATATGTGATATCCAATGCTTCTAATACCAAACCTGAGACTCTTCCTATAACATGAGATGGGATATCCAACTCCTTCCCATTCCAATCCTGAGACCATTCCTATAGCATGAGATGTGATATCTCAATGCTTCTAATACCAAACCTGAGATACTTCCTATGACATGAGATGTGATATCCAATTCCTTCCCATTCCAAACCTGAGATCCTTCCTACAGCATGCGATGTGATATCTCAATGCTTCTAATACCAATCCTGAGACCCGTCCTATAACATGAGATGGGATATCCAACTCCTTCCCGTTCCAAACCTGATACCCTTCCTATAGCATGAGATGTGATATCCAACTCCTTCCCATCCCAATCCTGAGACACCTCCGATAGCAGAGATGTGATATCTCAATGCTTATACCAAACCTGAGACTCTTCCTATAACATGAGATATGATATCCAACTCCTTCCCGTTCCAAACCTGAAACCCTTCCTATAGCATGAGATGTGATATCCAACTCCTTCCCATTCCAATCCTGAGACCCTTCTGATAGCATGAGATGTGATATCTCAATGCCTCTTATACCAAACCTGAGATCCTTCCGATAGCATGAGATGTGATATCTCAATGCTTCTAATACCAAACCTGAGATCCTTCCTATAATATGAGATGTGATTTCCAAATCCTTCCCCTTCCAAACCTGAGACCCTCCCTTTAGCATGAGATGGGATATCCAACTCCTTCCCATTCCAATCCTGAGACCCTTCTGATAGCATGAGATGTGATATCTCAATGCCTCTAATACCAAACCTGAGATCCTACCTCTAACATGAAATGTGATATCCATCTCCTTCCCTTTCCAAACCTGAGACCCTGCCTATAGCATGATATGTGATATCCAAGTCCTTCCCATTCCAATCCTGAGACCCTTCCTAAAGCATGTGATGTGATATCTCAATGCTTATACCAAACCTGAGACCCTTCCTATGGCATGAGATGGCATATACAACTCCTTCCCATTCCAATCCTGAGACCTATAGCGTGAGATGTGATATCTCAATGCTTATACCAAACCTGAGCCCCTTCCTATTGCATGAGATGTGATATCCAACTTCTTCCCATTCCAATCCTGAGACCCTTCCTATAGCATGAGATGTGATATCTCAATGCTTATACCAAACCTGAGACCCTTCCTATAGCTTGAGATGTGATACCCAACTCCTTCCCATTCCAATCCTGAGACCCTTCCTATAGCATGAGATGTGATATCTCAATGCTTATACCAAACCTGAGACCCTTCCTATAGCATGAGATGTGATATCCAACTTCTTCCCATTCCAATCCTGAGACCCTTCCTATAGCATGAGATATGATATCCAAGTCCTTCCCATTCCAATCCTGAGACCCTTCCTATAACATGAAATGTGATATCCAACTCCTTCCCATTCCAACCTGAGACCCTTCCTATAGCATGAGATGGGATATCCAACTCCTTCCAAATCCAATACTGATACCCTTCCGATAGCATGAGATGTGATATCCCAATGCTTCTACCAAACCTGAGACCCATACTATGGCATGAGATGTGATATCAAACTCCTTCCCATTCCAATCCTGAGACCCTACTTATACCATGAGACTTGATATCTCAATGCTTCTAATACCATACCTGAGACCCGTCCTATAACATGAGATGTGATATCCAAATCCTTCCCCTTCCAAACCTTAGACCCTTCCTTTATCATGAGATGTGATATCCAACTCCTTCCCATTCCAATCCTGAGACCCTTCCGATAACATGAGATGTGATATCTCAATGCTTATACCAAATCTGAGACCCTTCCCATGGCCTGAGATGTCATATACAACTCCTTCCCATTCCAATCCTGAGACCCTTCCTATAGCATGAGATGTGATATCTCAATGCTTATACCAAATCTGAGACCCTTCCTATAGCATGAGATGTGATATCCAACTCCTACCCATTCCAATCCTGAGACCCTTCCTATAGCATGAGAAGTGATATCTCCATGCTTATACCAAACCTGAGACCCTTCCTATAGCATAAGATGTGATATCCAAATCCTTCCCATTCCAATCTTGAGACCCTTCCTATAGCATGAGATGTGATATCTCAATGCTTATACCAAACCTGAGACCCTTCCTATAGCATGAGATGTGATATCCAACTCCTTCCCATTCCAATCCTGAGACCCTTCCTATAGCATGAGATGTGATGTCTCAATGCTTCTAATACCAAACCTGAGATCCTTCCTATAACATGAGATGTGATATCCAACTCCTTCCCATTCCAATCCTGAGACCCTTATGATAGCATGAGATGTGATATCTCAATGCCTCTTATACCAAACCTGAGATCCTTCCGATAGCATGAGATGTGATATCTCAATGCTTCTAATACCAAACCTGAGATCCTTCCTATAATATGAGATGTGATTTCCAAATCCTTCCCCTTCCAAACCTGAGACCCTCCCTTTAGCATGAAATGTGATATCCAACTCCTTCGAATTCCAATCCTGAGACCCTTCTGATAGCATGAGATGTGATATCTCAATGCCTCTAATACCAAACCTGAGATCCTACCTCTAACATGAAATGTGATATCCATCTCCTTCCCTTTCCAAACCTGAGACCCTGCCTATAGCATGAGATGTGATATCCAAGTCCTTCCCATTCCAATCCTGAGACCCTTCCTATAGCATGTGATGTGATATCTCAATGCTTATACCAAACCTGAGACCCTTCCTATGGCATGAGATGTCATATACAACTCCTTCCCATTCCAACCCTGAGACCCTTCCTATAGCATGAGATGTGATATCTCAATGCTTTTACCAAAACTGAGACCCTTCCTATAGCATGAGATGTGATATCCAACTTCTTCCCATTCCAATCCTGAGACCCTTCCTATAGCATGAGATGTGATATCTCAATGCTTATACCAAACCTGAGACCCTTCCTATAGCATAAGATGTGATATCCAAATCCTTCCCATTCCAATCCTGAGACCCTTCCTATAGCATGAGATGTGATATCTCAATGCTTATACCAAACCTGAGAACTTTCCTATAGCATGAGATGTGATATCCAACTCCTTCCCATTCCAATCCTGAGACCCTTCCTATAGCATGAGATGTGATGTCTCAATGCTTCTAATACCAAACCTGAGATCCTTCCTATAACATGAGATGTGATATCCAACTCCTTCCCATTCCAATCCTGAGACCCTTATGATAGCATGAGATGTGATATCTCAATGCCTCTTATACCAAACCTGAGATCCTTCTGATAGCATGAGATGTGATATCTCAATGCTTCTAATACCAAACCTGAGATCCTTCCTATAATATGAGATGTGATTTCCAAATCCTTCCCCTTCCAAACCTGAGACCCTCCCTTTAGCATGAAATGTGATATCCAACTCCTTCCCATTCCAATCCTGAGACCCTTCTGATACCATGAGATGTGATATCTCAATGCCTCTAATACCAAACCTGAGATCCTACCTCTAACATGAAATGTGATATCCATCTCCTTCCCTTTCCAAACCTGAGACCCTGCCTATAGCATGAGATGTGATATCCAAGTCCTTCCCATTCGAATCCTGAGACCCTTCCTATAGCATGTGCTGTGATATCTCAATGCTTATACCAAACCTGAGACCTTTCCTATGGCATGAGATGTCATATACAACTCCTTCCCATTCCAACCCTGAGACCCTTCCTATAGCATGAGATGTGATATCTCAATGCTTATACCAAACCTGAGACCCTTCCTATAGCATGAGATGTGATATCCAACTTCTTCCCATTCCAATCCTGAGACCCTTCCTATAGTATGAGATGTGATATCTCAATGCTTATACCAAACCTGAGACCCTTCCTATAGCTTGAGATGTGATATCCAACTCCTTCCCATTCCAATCCTGAGACCCTTCCTATAGCATGAGATGTGATATCTCAAGGCCTGTAATACCAAACCTGAGATCCTTCCTCTAACATGAAATGTGATATCCAACTCCTTCCCCTTCCAAACCTGAGAGCCTTCCTATAGCATGAGATATGATATCCAAGTCCTTCCCATTCCAATCCTGAGACCCTTCCTATAACATGAAATGTGATATCCAACTCCTTCCCATTCTAACCTGAGACCCTTCCTATAGCATGAGATGGGATATCCAACTCCTTCCAAATCCAATACTGATACCCTTCCGATAGCATGAGATGTGATATCCCAATGCTTCTACCAAACCTGAGACCCATACTATGGCATGAGATGGGATATCCAACTCCTTCCCATTCCAATCCTGAGACCATTCCTATAGCATGAGATGTGATATCTCAATGCTTCTAATACCAAACCTGAGATACTTCCTATGACATGAGATGTGATATCCAATTCCTTCCCATTCCAAACCTGAGATCCTTCCTACAGCATGCGATGTGATATCTCAATGCTTCTAATACCAATCCTGAGACCCGTCCTATAACATGAGATGGGATATCCAACTCCTTCCCGTTCCAAACCTGATACCCTTCCTATAGCATGAGATGTGATATCCAACTCCTTCCCATCCCAATCCTGAGACACCTCCGATAGCAGAGATGTGATATCTCAATGCTTATACCAAACCTGAGACTCTTCCTATAACATGAGATATGATATCCAACTCCTTCCCGTTCCAAACCTGAAACCCTTCCTATAGCATGAGATGTGATATCCAACTCCTTCCCATTCCAATCCTGAGACCCTTCTGATAGCATGAGATGTGATATCTCAATGCTTCTAATACCAAACCTGTGATCCTTCCTATAGCATGAGATGTGATATCCAACTCCTTCCAATTCCAATCCTGAGACCCTTCCTACAGCATGAGATGTGATATCTCAATGCTTCTGATACCAAACCTGAGACCCTTCCTATAACATGAGATGGGAATATCCAACTCCTTCCCATTCCAATCCTGAGACCCTTCCGATAGCAGAGATGTGATATCTCAATGCTTATACCAAACCTGAGATCCTTCCTATAACATGAGATGTGATATCCAACTCCTTCCCATTCCAATCCTGAGACCCTTCCTATAGCATGAGATGTGATATCTCACTGCTTATACCAAACCTGAGACCCTTCCTATAGCATGAGATGTGATATCCAACTCCTTCCCATTCCAATCCTGAGACCCTTCCTATAGCATGAGATGTGATATCTCAATGCTTCTAATATCAAACTTGAGACCCTCCCTATAGCATGAGATGTGATATCCAAGTCCTTCCCATTCCAATACTGAGACACTTCCAATAGCATGATATGTGATATCCAATGCTTCTAATACCAAACAAGAGACTCTTCCTATAACATGAGATGGGATATCCAACTCCTTCCCATTCCAATCCTGAGACCCTTCCGATAGCAGAGATGTGATATCTCAATGCTTATACGAAACCTGAGACCCTTCCTACGGCATGAGATGTCATATACAACTCCTTCCCATTCCAATCCTGAGACCCTTCCTATAGCATGAGATGTGATATCTCAATGCTTATACCAAACCTGAGACCCTTCCTATAGCATGAGATGTGATATCCAACTCCTTCCCATTCCAATCCTGAGACCCTTCCTATAGCATGAGATGTGATGTCTCAATGCTTCTAATACCAAACCTGAGATCCTTCCTATAACATGAGATGTGATACCCAACTCCTTCCCATTCCAATCCTGAGACGCTTCCTATAGCATGAGATGTGATATCTCAATGCCTCTAATACCAAACCTGAGATCCTTCCTCTAACATGAAATGTGATATCCAACTCCTTCCCTTTCCAAATCTGAGAGCCTATCTATAGCATGAGATGTGATATCCAAGTCCTTCCCATTCCAATCCTTAGACCCTTCCTACAGCGTGCAATATGATATCTCAATGATTCTAATAACAAACCTGAGACCCGTCCTATAACATGAGATCGGATATCCAACTCCTTCCCGTTCCAAACCTGAGACCCTTCCTATAGCATATGTGATATCCAACTCCTTCCCATTCCAAACATGAGACCCTTCCTATAGCAAGAATGTAATATCCAACTCCTTCCCATTCCAACCCTGAGACCATTCCTATAGCATGAGATGTGATATCTCAATGCTTCTAATACCAAACCTGAGATCCTTCCTATAACATGAGATTGGATATCCAACTCCTTCCCCTTCCAAACCTGAGACCCTTCCTATAGCATGAGATGTGATATCCAACTTCTTCACATTCCAATCCTGAGACTCTTCCTATAACATGAGATGTGATGTCTCAATGCTTCTAATACCAAACCTGAGATCTTTCCTATAACATGAGATGTGATATCCAACTCCTTCCCATTCCAATCCTGAGACCCTTCCTATAGCATGAGATGTGATATCTCAAGGCCTCTAATACCAAACCTGAGATCCTTCCTCTAACATGAATGTGATATCCAACTCCTTCCCCTTCCAAACCTGAGAGCCTTCCTATAGCATGAGATATGATATCCAAGTCCTTCCCATTCCAATCCTGAGACCCTTCCTATAACATGAAATGTGATATCCAACTCCATCCCATTCCAACCTGAGACCTTTCCTATAGCATGAGATGGGATATCCAACTCCTTCCAAATCCAATACTGATACCATTCCGATAGCATGAGATGTGATATCCCAATGCTTCTACCAAATCTGAGACCCATACTATGGCATGAGATGTGATATCAAACTCCTTCCCATTCCAATCCTGAGACCCTTCCTATAGCTTGAGATGTGATATCCAACTTCTTCCCATTCCAATTCTGAGACCCTTCCTATACCATGAGACTTGATATCTCAATGCTTCTAATACCAAACCTGAGACCCGTCCTATAACATGAGATGTGATATCCAAATCCTTCCCCTTCCAAACCTTAGACCCTTCCTTAATCATGAGATGTGATATCCAACTCCTTCCCATTCCAATCCTGAGACCCTTCCGATATCATGACATTTGTTATCTCAATGCTTCTAATATCAAACTTGAGACCCTCCCTATAGCATGAGATGTGACATCCAAGTCCTCCCCATTCCAATCCTGAGACCCTTCCTATAGCATGAGATGTGATATCTCAATGCTTCTAATACCAAACCTGAGACCCTTCCTATAACATGAGATGGGATATCCAACTCAGATGGGATATCCAACTCCTTCCCATTCCAATCCTGAGACCCTTCCGATAGCAGAGATGTGATATCTCAATGCTTATATCAAACCTGAGACCCTTCCTATGGCCTGAGATGTCATATACAACTCCTTCCCATTCCAATCCTGAGACCCTTCCTATAGCATGAGATGTGATATCTCAATGCTTATACCAAATCTGAGACCCTTCCTATAGCATGAGATGTGATATCCAACTCCTTCCCATTCCAATCCTGAGACCCTTCCTATAGCATGAGATGTGATGTCTCAATGCTTCCAATACCAAACCTGAGATCCTTCCTATAACATGAGATGTGATATCCAACTCCTTCCCATTCCAATCCTGAGACCCTTATGATAGCATGAGATGTGATATCTCAATGCCTCTTATACCAAACCTGAGATCCTTCCGATAGCATGAGATGTGATATCTCAATGCTTCTAATACCAAACCTGAGATCCTTCCTATAATATGAGATGTGATTTCCAAATCCTTCCCCTTCCAAACCTGAGACCCTCCCTTTAGCATGAGATGGGATATCCAACTCCTTCCCATTCCAATCCTGAGACCCTTCTGATAGCATGAGATGTGATATCTCAATGCCTCTAATACCAAACCTGAGATCCTACCTCTAACATGAAATGTGATATCCATCTCCTTCCCTTTCCAAACCTGAGACCCTGCCTATAGCATGATATGTGATATCCAAGTCCTTCCCATTCCAATCCTGAGACCCTTCCTATAGCATGTGATGTGATATCTCAATGCTTATACCAAACCTGAGACCCTTCCTATGGCATGAGATGGCATATACAACTCCTTCCCATTCCAATCCTGAGACCTATAGCATGAGATGTGATATCTCAATGCTTATACCAAACCTGAGACCCTTCCTATAGCATGAGATGTGATATCCAACTTCTTCCCATTCCAATCCTGAGACCCTTCCTATAGCATGAGATGTGATATCTCAATGCTTATACCAAACCTGAGACCCTTCCTATAGCTTGAGATGTGATATCCAACTCCTTCCCATTCCAATCCTGAGACCCTTCCTATAGCATGAGATGTGATATCTCAATGCTTATACCAAACCTGAGACCCTTCCTATAGCATGAGATGTGATATCCAACTTCTTCCCATTCCAATCCTGAGACCCTTCCTATAGCATGAGATATGATATCCAAGTCCTTCCCATTCCAATCCTGAGACCCTTCCTATAACATGAAATGTGATATCCAACTCCTTCCCATTCCAACCTGAGACCCTTCCTATAGCATGAGATGGGATATCCAACTCCTTCCAAATCCAATACTGATACCCTTCCGATAGCATGAGATGTGATATCCCAATGCTTCTACCAAACCTGAGACCCATACTATGGCATGAGATGTGATATCAAACTCCTTCCCATTCCAATCCTGAGACCCTACTTATACCATGAGACTTGATATCTCAATGCTTCTAATACCATACCTGAGACCCGTCCTATAACATGAGATGTGATATCCAAATCCTTCCCCTTCCAAACCTTAGACCCTTCCTTTATCATGAGATGTGATATCCAACTCCTTCCCATTCCAATCCTGAGACCCTTCCGATATCATGAGATGTGATATCTCAATGCTTATACCAAATCTGAGACCCTTCCTATGGCCTGAGATGTCATATAAACTCCTTCCCATTCCAATCCTGAGACCCTTCCTATAGCATGAGATGTGATATCTCAATGCTTATACCAAATCTGAGACCCTTCCTATAGCATGAGATGTGATATCCAACTCCTACCCATTCCAATCCTGAGACCCTTCCTATAGCATGTGAAGTGATATCTCCATGCTTATACCAAACCTGAGACCCTTCCTATAGCATAAGATGTGATATCCAAATCCTTCCCATTCCAATCTTGAGACCCTTCCTATAGCATGAGATGTGATATCTCAATGCTTATACCAAACCTGAGACCCTTCCTATAGCATGAGATGTGATATCCAACTCCTTCCCATTCCAATCCTGAGACCCTTCCTATAGCATGAGATGTGATGTCTCAATGCTTCTAATACCAAACCTGAGATCCTTCCTATAACATGAGATGTGATATCCAACTCCTTCCCATTCCAATCCTGAGACCCTTATGATATCATGAGATGTGATATCTCAATGCCTCTTATACCAAACCTGAGATCCTTCCGATAGCATGAGATGTGATATCTCAATGCTTCTAATACCAAACCTGAGATCCTTCCTATAATATGAGATGTGATTTCCAAATCCTTCCCCTTCCAAACCTGAGACCCTCCCTTTAGCATGAAATGTGATATCCAACTCCTTCGAATTCCAATCCTGAGACCCTTCGGATAGCATGAGATGTGATATCTCAATGCCTCTAATACCAAACCTGAGATCCTACCTCTAACATGAAATGTGATATCCATCTCCTTCCCTTTCCAAACCTGAGACCCTGCCTATAGCATGAGATGTGATATCCAAGTCCTTCCCATTCCAATCCTGAGACCCTTCCTATAGCATGTGATGTGATATCTCAATGCTTATACCAAACCTGAGACCCTTCCTATGGCATGAGATGTCATATACAACTCCTTCCCATTCCAACCCTGAGACCCTTCCTATAGCATGAGATGTGATATCTCAATGCTTATACCAAAACTGAGACCCTTCCTATAGCATGAGATGTGATATCCAACTTCTTCCCATTCCAATCCTGAGACCCTTCCTATAGCATGAGATGTGATATCTCAATGCTTATACCAAACCTGAGACCCTTCCTATAGCATAAGATGTGATATCCAAATCCTTCCCATTCCAATCCTGAGACCCTTCCTATAGCATTATCAGCTTTCCTGACTGTTTTGGAACGTGTATTTGCCATCTGTTAATGCAGTCGCCCTTTGTTCATCGTTCCTTCTAGTTTACAGGCTGCACTCCCCTAGTGATCACATTCTTCTCTCCTATGCAGGCTAACTACCAGCTGCTCCTCCTCATAGGTGTTCATCCTTTCTGTCCCTGCTCCCTGTACCGTTTCGCGTTGCATGTACTCGCTTCCCAGCTCTCTGGTTGAGATGCGTGTTCCCTGCCTTCTCTCCTCTTGCTACAGCCTTCCAATTTGCTTCACAAGATACAGTGTTCAGAATGCTTTATAACACCCATTATTCAACATATAGCTGTAACCCGCTAGACATATTGAAACGTGCTAAAAACTAGCAAAAACTGCTAGAAAATGTACTTCCCTCGCGTTTTGGTAAATGCAGGGTACACGCGTCTAAACCAGAGAGCAGGGAAGCGAGCATTTCAGCAGTATAAATTCAGCCTGTGAACAACACATTTTGACCCTCCCTTGTATGGGAGAAGAGTGGTTCAAAAGACCAGGATTCGACTGAACAAACGCACGAACAGAGTACAAAATGGGAATCCACCAGAATTCGCATTTACCAAAACGCGAGGAAAGTACATTTTCTAGCTGTTTCTGCTCGTTTTTAGCACGTTTCAATACGTCTAGCGGGTTACAGCTATATGTTGAATAATGGGTGTTATAAAGCATTCTGAACACTGTATCTTGTGGAGCTCATTGGAAGGCTGTAGGAAGAGGAGAGAAGGCAGGGAACACGCATCTAAACCAGAGAGCTGGGAAGCGAGTACATGCAACGCGAAACGGTGCAGGGACAGAAAGGATGAACGCCTATGAGGAGGAGCAGCTGGTAGTCAGCCTGCTCTGGAGAGGAGAATGTGATCACCAGGGGAGTGCAGCCTGTAAAGTAGAAGGGACGATGAACACAGGGCGACTGCATTAACAGATGGCAAATGCACGTTCCAAAACAGTCAGGAAAGCTGATAATGCCTTGAAGATTTCAGCCGTATACATTCAGCCTGTGAACAGCAGTAGACGTTGACCCCCCCTCCTTGTATGGGAGAACAGTGGTTAAAAACTTCAGGATTCGACAACAAACGCACGGACAGTACATACATGGGAACCCATCAGAATTAGCATTTACAAAAACGCGAGGAAAGTCCATTTTCTAGCTGTTTTTGCTAGTTTACAGCACGTTTCAATACGTCTAGCGGGTTAAGGCTATATGTTGAATAATGGGTGTTATAGAGTATTCTGAGCACTGTGTATCTTTTGGAGCTCATTTTTTGATTTGAAGGCAGCGGGAAGAGGAGAGAAGGCAGGGAACACGCGTCTAAACCAGAGAGCTGGGAAGCGAGTACTTGCAACGCGAAAAGGGCAGAAAGGAAGAAGGCCTCTGAGAAGGAAAACCGTCTAAACCAGAGAGCAGGGAAGCGAGTGTTTGCAACGCGAAACGGTGCAGGGAGCAGGGACAGAAAGGGAGAACTCCTCTGAGGAGGAACAGCTGGCAGTTAGCCGTCTTTGGAGATGAGAACTTGATCACCACGGGAGAGGATTGTTGAGAGGGTTACAGAGGGGGAGGTCTGAGATCAGAAAATCCTGAGTATTCCCTGCAGTGTGTAGTGCCAGCGACATGGAGAGTTGCAGATCTCGTAAAAGTCCGGACAGGAAGCATACAGGTTCATGTTGAATTCTCCAAGTAGGCGGAGTTGAGTGGTAGGAGGCTAGGATGGAGAAGTCCATCCACTGAGAGAGGAAGGGGGTAGGCAAATAGCCACGGTGAGAGAATGGCCAGGAGAGAATGCATGCAGACAAGGCATTTGTGACAGGAGTCGGCCTGCAAAGAAAATCAATTTACTACAGGAATCAAGGATAAGCATTGAGATATCACATCTCATGCTAAAGGAAGGGTCTCAGGATTGGAATGGGAAGGACTTAGATATCACATATGCTATAGGGAGGGTCTCAGTTTTGATATTAGAAGCATTGAGATATCACATCTCATGCTATCGGAAGTGTCTCAGGATTGGAATGGGAAGGAGCTGGATATCACATCTCATGCTAAAGGAAGGGTCTCAGGTTTGGAACGGGAAGGAGTTAGATATCACATCTCATGTTATAGGAAGGGTCTCAGGTTTGGTATAAACATTGAGATATCACATCTCTGCTATCGAAAGTGTCTCAGGATTGGAATGGGAAGGAGTTGGATATCCCATCTCATGTTATAGGACGGGTCTCAGGTTTTTTATTAAAATCATTGAGATATCATATTGCATGCTGTAGGAAGGGTCTAAGGATTGGAATGGGAAGGACTTGGATATCACATCTCATGCTATATATTGGCTCTCAGGTTTGGAAAGTGAAGGAGTTGGATATCACATTTCGTGTTAGAGGAAGGATCTCAGGTTTGGTATTAGAGGCATTTAGATATCACATCTCAGGCTATAGGAAGGGTCTCAGGATTGGAATGGAAGGAGTTGGATATCACATCTCATGTTATAGGAAGGATCTCAGGTTTGGTATTAGAAGCATTGAGACATCACATTTCATGCTATAGGAAGGGTCTCAGGATTGGAATGGGAAGGAGTTGGATATCACATCTCATGCTATAGGAAGGGTCTCAGGATTGGAATGGGAAGGAGTTGTATATGACATCTCATGCCGTAGGGAGGGTCTCAGGTTTGGTATAAACATTGAGATATCACATCTCTGCTATCGAAAGGGTCTCAGGATTGGAATGGGAAGGAGTTGGATATCCCATCTCATGTTATAGGAAGAGTCTCAGGTTTGGTATTAGAAGCATTGAGATATCACATCTCATGCTATAGGAAGTGTCTCAGGATTGGAATGGGAAGGACTTGGGTATCACATCTCATGCTGTAGGGAGGGTCTCAAGTTTGATATTAGAAGCATTGAGATATCACATCTCATGCTATAGGAAGGGTCTCAGGATTGGAATGGGAAGGAGTTGGATATCACATCTCATGCTATAGGAAGGGTCTCAGGTTTGGTATAAGCAGTGATATATCACATCTCATGCTATAGGAAGTGTCTCAGGATTGGAATGGGAAGGAGTTGGATATCACATCTCATGTTATAGGAAGGATCTCAGGTTTTGGTATAAGCATTGAGATATCACATCTGTGCTATCGGAAGGGTCTCAGGATTGGAATGGGAAGGAGTTGGATATTCCCATCTCATGTTATAGGAAGGGTCTCAGGTTTGGTATTAGAAGCATTGAGATATCACATCTCATGCTATAGGAAGGGTCTCAGGATTGGAATGGGAAGGACTTGGATATCACATCTCATGCTATAGGGAGGGTCTCAAGTTTGATATTAGAAGCATTGAGATATCACATTTCATGATATCGGAAGGGTCTCAAGATTGGAATGGGAAGGAGTTGGATATCACATCTCATGATAAAGGAAGGGTCTAAGGTTTGGAAGGGGAAGGATTTGGATATCACATCTCATGTTATAGGACGGGTCTCAGGTTTGGTATTAGAAGCATTGAGATATCAAGTCTCATGGTATAGGAAGGGTCTCAGAATTGGAATGGGAAGGAGTTGGATATCACATCTCAAGCTATAGGAAGGGTCTCAGGATTAGAATGGGAAGGAGTTTGATATCACATCTCATGCCATAGTATGGGTCTCAGGTTTGGTAGAAGCATTGGGATATCACATCTCATGCTATCGGAAGGGTATCGGGATTGGATTTGGAAGGAGTTGGATATCCCATCTCATGCTATAGGAAGGGTCTCAGGTTGGAATGGGAAGGAGTTGGATATCACATCTCATGTTATAGGAAGGGTCTCAGGATTGGAATGGGAAGGACTTGGATATCACATATCATGCTATAGGAAGGCTCTCAGGTTTGCAAGGGGAAAGAGTTGGATATCACATTTCATGTTAGAGGTAGGATCTCAGGTTTGGTATTAGAAGTATTGAGATATGACATCTCATGCTATCAGAAGGATCTCAGGTTTGGTATAGAAGCATTGAGATATCATATCTTATGCTATCAGAAGAGTCTCAGGATTGGAATGGGAAGGAGTTGGATATCACATCTCATGCTAAAGGGAGGGTCTCAGGTTTGGAAGATAAGGATTTGGATATCACATCTCATGTTATAGGAAGGATCTCAGGTTTGGTATTAGAAGTATTGAGATATCACATCTCATGCTATAGGAGGAGTCTCAGGATTGGAATGGGAAGGAGTTGGATATCACGTCTCATGTTATAGGAAGGGTCTCAGGATTGGAATGGGAAGGTGTTGAATATCACATCTCATGCTAAAGGAAGGGTATCAGGTTTGATAGAAGCATTGAGATATCACATCTCATGCTATAGGAAGGAACTCAGGATTGGAATGGGAAGGAGTTGGATATCACATCTAATGCCATAGGAAGGGTCATCAGGTTTTGTATAAGCATTAAGATATCACATCTCTGCTATCGGAAGGGTCTCAGGATAGGAATGGGAAGGACTTAGAATTCACATCTAAGGGTATCAGGATTGGAATGGGAAGGAGTTGGATATGACATCTCATGCTAAAAGGAGGGTCTCAGGTTTGGAATGGGAAGGATTTGGATATCACATCTCATGTTATAGGAAGGACCTTAGGTTTGGTATTAGAAGCATTGAGATATCACATCTCATGCTATAGGAAGGGTCTCGGGATTGGAATGGGAAGGAGTTGGATATCACATCTCATGTTATAGGAAGGATCTCAGGTTTGGTATTAGAAGCATTGAGATATCACATCTCATGCTATAGGAAGGGTCTCAGGATTGGAATGGGAAGGAGTTGGATATCACATCTCATGTTAAAGGAAGGGTCTCAGGTTTGGAAGGGGAAGGATTTGGATATCACATCTCATGTTATAGGATGGGTCTCAGGTTGGTATTAGAAGCATTGTGATATCACATCTCATGCTATAGGATGTGTCTCAGGATTGGAATGGGAAGGAGTTGGATATCACATCTCATGCTATGGGAAGGGTTTCCGGTTTGGTAGAAGCATTGAGATATCACATCTCATGCTATAGGAAGAGTCTCAGGTTTGGGAAGGGAAGGATTTGGATTTCACATCTCATGTTATAGGATGGTTCTCATGTTTGGTTTTTGAAGCATTGAGATATCACATCTCATGCTATCGGAAGGGTCTCAGGTTTGGAATGGGAAGGAGTTGGATATCACATCTCATGTTATAGGAAGGGTCTCAGGTTTGGAATGGGAAGGAGTTGGATATGACATCTCTTGTTATAGGGAGGGTCTCAGGATTTGAATGGTAAGGAGTTGGATATCACATCTCATGCTATAGGAAGGGTCTCAGGTTGGAATGGGAAGGAGTTGGATATCACATCTCATGTTATATACAGGAAGGGTCTCAGGATTGGAATGGGAAGGATTTGGATATCACATCTTTTGCTATAGGAAGGGTCTCAGGTTTGGAAGGGGAAGGATTTGGATATCACATCTCATGTTATAGGACGGGTCTCAGGTTTGGTATTAGAAGCATTGAGATATCAAGTCTCATGGTATAGGAAGGGTCTCAGAATTGGAATGGGAAGGAGTTGGATATCACATCTCAAGCTATAGGAAGGGTCTCAGGATTAGAATGGGAAGGAGTTTGATATCACATCTCATGCCATAGTATGGGTCTCAGGTTTGGTAGAAGCATTGGGATATCACATCTCATGCTATCGGAAGGGTATCGGGATTGGATTTGGAAGGAGTTGGATATCCCATCTCATGCTATAGGAAGGGTCTCAGGTTGGAATGGGAAGGAGTTGGATATCACATCTCATGTTATAGGAAGGGTCTCAGGATTGGAATGGGAAGGACTTGGATATCACATCTTATGCTATAGGAAGGCTCTCAGGTTTGCAAGGGGAAAGAGTTGGATATCACATTTCATGTTAGAGGTAGGATCTCAGGTTTGGTATTAGAAGTATTGAGATATGACATCTCATGCTATCAGAAGGATCTCAGGTTTGGTATAGAAGCATTGAGATATCATATCTTATGCTATCAGAAGAGTCTCAGGATTGGAATGGGAAGGAGTTGGATATCACATCTCATGCTAAAGGGAGGGTCTCAGGTTTGGAAGATAAGGATTTGGATATCACATCTCATGTTATAGGAAGGATCTCAGGTTTGGTATTAGAAGTATTGAGATATCACATCTCATGCTATAGGAGGAGTCTCAGGATTGGAATGGGAAGGAGTTGGATATCACGTCTCATGTTATAGGAAGGGTCTCAGGATTGGAATGGGAAGGTGTTGAATATCACATCTCATGCTAAAGGAAGGGTATCAGGTTTGATAGAAGCATTGAGATATCACATCTCATGCTATAGGAAGGAACTCAGGATTGGAATGGGAAGGAGTTGGATATCACATCTAATGCCATAGGAAGGGTCATCAGGTTTTGTATAAGCATTAAGATATCACATCTCTGCTATCGGAAGGGTCTCAGGATAGGAATGGGAAGGACTTAGAATTCACATCTAAGGGTATCAGGATTGGAATGGGAAGGAGTTGGATATCACATCTCATGCTAAAAGGAGGGTCTCAGGTTTGGAATGGGAAGGATTTGGATATCACATCTCATGTTATAGGAAGGACCTTAGGTTTGGTATTAGAAGCATTGAGATATCACATCTCATGCTATAGGAAGGGTCTCGGGAATGGAATGGGAAGGAGTTGGATATCACATCTCATGTTATAGGAAGGATCTCAGGTTTGGTATTAGAAGCATTGAGATATCACATCTCATGCTATAGGAAGGGTCTCAGGATTGGAATGGGAAGGAGTTGGATATCACATCTCATGCTATGGGAAGGGTCTCAGGTTTGGTATAAGCATTGAAATATCACATCTCTGCTATCGGAAGGGTCTCAGGATTGGAATGGGAGGAGCTGGATATCACATCTCATGTTAAAGGAAGGGTCTCAATTTTGGAAGGGGAAGGATTTGGATATCACATCTCATGTTATAGGACGGGTCTCAGGTTTGGTATTAGAAGCATTGCGATATCACATCTCATGCTATAGGATGTGTCTCAGGATTGGAATGGGAAGGAGTTGGATATCACATCTCATGCTATGGGAAGGGTTTCCGGTTTGGTAGAAGCATTGAGATATCACATCTCATGCTATAGGAAGAGTCTCAGGTTTGGGAAGGGAAGGATTTGGATTTCACATCTCATGTAATAGGATGGTTCTCATGTTTGGTTTTTGAAGCATTGAGATATCACATCTCATGCTATCGGAAGGGTCTCAGGTTTGAAATGGGAAGGAGTTGGATATCACATCTCATGTTATAGGAAGGGTCTCAGGTTTGGAATGGGAAGGAGTTGGATATGACATCTCTTGTTATAGGGAGGGTCTCAGGATTTGAATGGTAAGGAGTTGGATATCACATCTCATGCTATAGGAAGGGTCTCAGGTTGGAATGGGAAGGAGTTGGATATCACATCTCATGTTATATACAGGAAGGGTCTCAGGATTGGAATGGGAAGGATTTGGATATCACATCTTTTGCTATAGGAAGGGTCTCAGGTTTGGAAGGGGAAGGATTTGGATTTCACATCTCATGTTATAGGACGGGTCTCAGGTTTGGTATTAGAAGCATTGAGATATCAAGTCTCATGGTATAGGAAGGGTCTCAGAATTGGAATGGGAAGGAGTTGGATATCACATCTCAAGCTATAGGAAGGGTCTCAGTATTAGAATGGGAAGGAGTTTGATATCACATCTCATGCCATAGTATGGGTCTCAGGTTTGGTAGAAGCATTGGGATATCACATCTCATGCTATCGGAAGGGTATCGGGATTGGATTTGGAAGGAGTTGGATATCCCATCTCATGCTATAGGAAGGGTCTTAGGTTGGAATGGGAAGGAGTTGGATATCACATCTCATGTTATAGGAAGGGTCTCAGGATTGGAATGGGAAGGACTTGGATATCCCATCTCATGCTATAGGAAGGCTCTCAGGTTTGCAAGGGAAAAGAGTTGGATATCACATTTCATGTTAGAGGTAGGATCTCAGGTTTGGTATTAGAAGTATTGAGATATCATATCTCATGCTATCAGAAGGATCTCAGGTTTGGTATAGAAACATTGAGATATCATATCTTATGCTATCAGAAGAGTCTCAGGATTGGAATGGGAAGGAGTTGGATATCACATCTCATGCTAAAGGGAGGGTCTCAGGTTTGGAAGATAAGGATTTGGATATCACATCTCATGTTATAGGAAGGATCTCAGGTTTGGTATTAGAAGTATTGAGATATCACATCTCATGCTATAGGAGGAGTCTCAGGATTGGAATGGGAAGGAGTTGGATATCACGTCTCATGTTATAGGAAGGGTCTCAGGATTGGCATGGGAAGGTGTTGAATATCACATCTCATGCTAAAGGAAGGGTATCAGGTTTGATAGAAGCATTGAGATATCACATCTCATGCTATAGGAAGGAACTTGTTAGGAAAGATTTCGTTATTGTAGGGAACTTTCCTTCCATGTGGCAACCCCTAAACTTTTTGCTATTGTTTTCAACCTGTTTTCTTGACTTTGCCAGAGAAGTGCAGCCTTCTGCCGTACTCCTCTGGGCTTTCGCTCCTTTCTTACGGGGAAACTGACATGCCCTTAAGACAGTCAGTACCGGGGAACGCTGTTTCCCGTAGTTTCTTTTATCGTGTCGCCATTTTAGTGCAACACGACACAAGAGGGCACAGTAAGCTAAGTTACAGCTCTCTTGGGTCTCTAGCCTTCTACAGACCCTAGACACTCTTGTAGGATGGTTTTTGGATCGGTGCAAGTCATTCAGGGACTGGGCTGGTGGCAGCGATCATTTGGTTTATTTTGAGCTCCTTTTGCCGTTCTGAGCACCTTTTTGCCGCGAACACAAAAGGGTGGCCCGGCTACCCAAAATGGCCGGACCACGAGGCTCCTTTGTCTCGTCCACTGTCCGTCTTGCTCCCTTTACATTCCCCCAGGTCAGGCGACCCGGGGCCTTCCTTATTTGGGCATGTAGTTTCCCGCGAAACACGGTTGCTTTCGCGGGCTTCTACATGTCGTTTGAGTGCCCCCAGGATGTGGGCTGGGCTGTCTGGTCCCAATACACATCCTGGGTGCCAGAGAGTCTAGGGTGGTGTGAATGCCTGGGACCACCGTGGTCCGTGATTGGTCCACGTATGGTATGTGTGTTGATGAGCGGATCTCCCATTGGCTCCCCTCCGTTTTGGCGCGAAGGGAACCGTGGATAAGAGGGAGCTGGAAACACCACTGCCAGGTCGATCTCCTGAGTTCTTACGAACCCAGGGATACAGGAGCCAAGTATCCTGCGAACACGAGGCTGGACCGAGGAATCGCTGGTGACCCCCTGAAGAACTGCTCCTCATTGCTGTCGTCCGGTGAAGCCCTTTCCACCTAAGATCGAACAAGAAGGCCTGTACTGGCGCTTCGACCTATTGGAATAGCAGGACCAGCTATTCCCGGCACCTTCATCAACTCCTGCCGTAAGCCTTCGGAAGTGTCTCTGGGCCATCCAGTTGACTGACCAGCTTACTAAGGAGACCTGCTCTGTAATCGCCGACAGGTTGGGTGGTATTCTGAGTCCGGGGCACGCTCACACGCTTCGTTTGCTTAGCAACCCTAAGCTAGAGGTGAACGGTGCTCGTTTGGCTTGAATACACCCGGCCGTTCCGTTGCCCTGCCGTGGCGACAAAACTGTGCAGGATTCTTCGATCGGGACGTCTTTTTACTCTGCACGACGACGAGACGTTCCCTGCTCTTCAGAACCTGCCAGAAGCTGCATCTATCGAGGAGAAGCTCGGGCCTGCTTGCTTCGGGGACCGGTGAGTAGATTAGCTAGGATCTGGTCGCCCTCCTGCAGTGCCCCTTGCTTTTCCCCGCTGTAAATACAGCTCCCCTTGTCCGTACTCGCGCCCTACTTCTGCCTCACAGTGGAGGCTGCGCTAGAGTCGCGGACCGTGTTCTCCTTCATTAGGGCACCCTACAGAGCTGTCCAACGTCCTCCGAAGAGCTTCACCTTCTGCCCATTGGCACCGGCGTGTGCAGGTACTTTTGAGCGCTAGGCTCCACTCTTCGTAGGGATTGGACTACCATCTAGTTAGGGGCCTCAGAAGGCGGACATATCACACGCATTGGTTCGCACTGCCTGTTTTCCTTCCCCTGCAGGTGGATAACATATTTCGTGCTGCTAATGCTGTGAAACTGTGTATTCGGTATATATATTGGGTGGATAGTGTATGTGTTGGTTTAATATCGTTGTATATTGCTGCTTTTACTGTGGTTATTAGTTTCAAGGCCTTATAATAAATGTGTATCTATTTTTGATATAAACAACTGTTTGGAGTAGTTTGTAAGCGCTCTTGCTTTGTGTGCTCATTGCGGGCTTTCAGTCACCCTCACCCCTCTTGAGACCTAGTCTTGACCGCCGCGATCGCTACCTTGATTGGTCTGGCTTGTCCAGAGGTTACCCTGTTCCAAGTAATTAGGTTGGCCTTCTGAACTTCTGCGCCACCAGGACAGAGTTCAGAAATCCGTCTTAACAAATTGGTGTACAGCGGTGGGATACGACTGAAGGTATCCAGTGTTGCGCACGAGCTAAGGCGTTTTCAGGTTATTCCAACCAGGACACGCAGTAAAGTATTGAATATAACGTTAAAAAGGCCATAGTCCTATCAACAGTATGGAAACGAATACTTTATTAACCTTAAATGCTTCGAAATCTGAAACATTGAAGAAGATGTGTGCGGAGAGAGGGGTTTCCTCTCAAGGCACTAAATTGGAAATGATCCAGAGAATCGTGGCGTGGCAAGAAGCGCAGCTTGACGCTATAACTTCCGAGGACAGTGCAGAAGGTGGTGGGGCTGCTCTCACTGGCAGAACCGACGGTTCTGCCGCTGCACTGATCCATCACGACCACGAGGACAGGGAGGATGTAATGTCTAACGTTTCCTCTGCCAGTGTTGATGGGGAGGCTATGCTTGAATTCAAGAAGCAAGAGCTGCGGTTTAGGCAGCAGGAGCTTGAATTCAGCATAGCCAAACTGAAAATCGACCAGGCAGAAAAACAAAAAGACAGGGATCACCAGTTGGAACTGGCCAAGCTTCAGTTCGCAAATGGGTCCAAGGGTCCTGGACATGGTTCTGGGGCTTCCTCTCATCCACGGTTTCCAAAAGATCTGCTCAGTGTGTATGAGGAACGAAATGACATTATGGACTGGTTAAATGCGTTTGAGTATGCATGCGAGGTTCAAGAGGTTGATAATGCGGATAAGATTGCATGGTTACTCAGCAGACTGCCCCATTCTGGTTGCAGTGCCATTATGGAAATGTCGAAGGCTGAGCGCGCTGATTTTGCAATGTTGAAGCAGACTCTCATTTTAAAGTTTGGGAAGACTCCGACCCAATACTTGAAAAGGTTTAGAGAGTATAAGAAAAAGGAAGGTGGTACTTGGGTGTCGTATGTAGCTGAGTCCCTAAAAAACTTAACTGGCTGGGTTGAAGGTTATAAGGTTTCTACCTTCGAAGGCATGATCAATCTGGTCATGCTCGAACACATTTTTGCTTCTTCTTCCCCGGAGCTTAAGCAGCATTTGGCCGATTCGAAGGAGATAGATCCTAAGAAGCTGGCCATTGCAGCAGACTTATGGGTGTCACATCGAGTGTCCCATAAGGACAAAACTCATCCTGGTAAGCAGGAGGAAGGGAAAAAGTCCAAAGATATGGAGGGTGGGGAATCTGCTAAATCTTCTTCCCATAAGGGCCACAAAAAGAAAAATAAGGGTAAGCCATACGAGAACTCACAGGGTAGCGGAGGTTCGCCTCCGAAACAGAACTCTGGTTATAATAAGCCTCCCTACGTAAACAGACCCAATGGGGCTTGTTTTTCTTGTGGAGCAACTGACCATGTGAAGGGGGATCCCCGGTGTAAGGTTAAACCTTTGGGGGTCCACTCCGCTAATCTGGCCTTCTCCTCCTACGAGGAAGAAGAGATTACAGGAGCATCCTTCTCCTCAGACTCATTTCCCAGCGGAATAGAGGCTGAGGTAGTTTTAGTGTCCCTGGGTTCCTGGGAGCCTAAAGTCGCAGAGGCTTATGCTAGGATTCCGGATAATACCAAGCACTACTTTAAAGACAGTGTGCTGATCAATGGAGTGGATACTCCAGCTCTTAGGGATAGTGGGTGCAGTCGAACTGTAGTGGATTCTACCTTGGTAGACTCAGAGGAAGTTGCCAGAGCTACTCTGATGCCCACTAAGTTGGCTGACGGCCCCCTCCGTATGTTTCCCGTGATCCCTGTTAATCTAACTTTAAATGGTACAGCAGTTAGGATTCCAGTGAGCATTCAGAGAAACGTCCCGGGAAAGGTCTTGTTGGGCAATGATCTCAGAGCTCTAGGGCTCGTAGGAGACACTGCCGAAAGACCCTACACACGGTCTCAAGCACGGGCAGCATTGGCCAAGTCCAATACACCGCCCCAGCCGAAGGGGAAACCCAAGGCGAAAGGAGTCAACAAGTCCCGACGGGGGAAAGAGAATATTCCCCCGAGCTCGCCTACCACTGCGGTGGAGGGAGTTGGTCAATCGCCCGAGCCTGACGAGGAGGTGGCGATGCCTGAAGTGTTCGACCCCAACGACCATCCTGAACTAAAAGACTTGTTAGTTGAAGGAGGTCCTGATAGGGACGACTTCAGTAAGGGCCAACGTGAGTGCCCATCTCTGGAAGGCCTAAGGAGACAGGCCTGCTCCCAGCTTGAGGGTGAACCTCCTGGGAAGCATCGGATTTATTGGGAAGGTGGACTCCTGTACAGTGAGCCCACAGAGTCTACAGAAGGAGACCATAGGAGGTTGGTGGTTCCCCTTGCTGTTAGACCCTTCCTCCTGCAGTTGGCGCATGAAGTTCCCCTTGCTGGTCACCTTGGAATGAAGAGGACCAAGCAAAGGTTATCTATGCACTTCTACTGGCCCAAGATGGGGGTGCAAGTAGAAAGTCACTGCAGGAGTTGTGCCTCCTGCCAGTTGTCTGGTAAGGTTGGCGCGACAATCCAAGCTCCGTTGGTACCGCTCCCAGTTGTGGGGGTACCATTTGAAAGGGTAGGGATCGACATCGTTGGTCCCCTTGACCCGCAAACATCCTCAGGCAATAGGTTTATCCTGGTGCTGGTCGACCATGCAACCAGGTATCCTGAGGCCATCCCATTAAAGACTGTAACTGCCAAGTCAGTTGCAAAAGCTTTACTCGGCATATTTACTAGGGTTGGCTTCCCTAAAGAAGTTGTGTCAGATCGTGGCAGCAACTTTATGTCGAAGTATATGCAGGCTATGTGGAAAGAATGTGGGGTCACCTACAAGTTCTCTTCTGCATATCACCCCCAGACCAATGGTCTGGTGGAACGTTTCAACAGAACGTTAAAGAGCATGATTGGGGCTCTGGAGGAGCCCCAGAGAAGAAAATGGGATCTTCTTTTACCATGCTTGCTGTTTGCCTACAGAGAGGTACCACAGGAGGGTGTTGGCTTCAGCCCCTTCGAACTTCTGTTCGGTCATCCCGTACGGGGACCCTTAGCCATCGTCAAAGAGGGATGGGAGATGCCCACTCCCCCTGTTACTACCAATGTAGTTGACTATGTGCTAGGGCTCAGAAAACGGATGGTGCTCCTGATGGGCTTGGCTAGTGAAAAGTTGAAGGCAGGACAAGCGCTGGTGAAACATTGGTACGACCAGAAAGCTTCCTTAATTCACTTTACCCCTGGTCAGCAAGTCCTGATCATGAACCCTATAAGGCCTCGCGCTTTACAGGACAAATGGTCAGGCCCTTACACAGTGGTGGAGCCCCTGGGTGAGGTGAACTATTTAGTGGACCTTGGAAGGCCTGGACAGGCTCCAAAAGTGTTCCACGTAAATAGGCTGAAGGCTTTCGTCCCAAGAGTCGAAATCGCAGCACTGCTACTGGCGTCAGACGTTGAGGAAGAGGAGTCAGAACCTCTTCCCGACCTGTTCCAAAGCGGTCCTTCAGATAGCTCCGTTGAGGGTGTCCGAGTGGCCCCTCACCTGACTTCTGATCAGCAGGCTGAGGTGAAAAGTTTGCTTAGGCAGTTTTCCCCCCTGTTTTCACAGTCGCCTGGTTTGACACCTTGGTGCAAACATAACATTGACACAGGAGACAGTGTACCTACCAAAAGTAGGGGATACAGGATGTCGGATAAAGTACGGTCTTATATTAAGACCGAGGTCAACAAGATGTTAGACCTTGGGGTGATTGAACCCTCTAGTAGTCCTTGGTCCAGTCCTGTGGTATTGGTTCCAAAGGCAGGCACTTCTGAATTGAGGTTCTGCGTGGATTACAGGGCTCTGAATGCTGTCACCAAGACAGACGCTCACCCCTTGCCTCGAACTGACGAGCTGGTGGATACCTTGGGTGCCTCCAAGTACCTCAGCACGTTTGACCTGACTGCGGGCTATTGGCAAATAGCTTTAGCAGAACATGCCAAGGAGAAGACAGCATTTTCAACTCCCGACGGGCTTTACCAATTCCGGGTAATGCCGTTCGGATTGAAGAATGCACCTGCCACTTTCCAGAGGCTTGTGAATCATGTGTTGAATGGGTTGGACGAATTCTGTCTTGCATATCTGGACGATATAGCAGTTTTCAGTGCCACCTGGGAAGACCATGTGAAACACCTCGGGATTGTGCTCCAGGCTCTTCAGAAAGCCCACTTGACCATAAAGGCGAGTAAATGCCAGATTGGACAAGGCTCAGTGGTTTACCTTGGGCATGAAGTAGGTGGAGGAAGGATACAGCCTCTCCCCAGTAAAGTACAAGCAGTACAAGACTGGCCTACCCCCACTACACAAACCCAAGTGAGAGCCTTCTTAGGACTCATGGGTTATTACCGCAATTTTATGGCAGACTATGGCACCATAGCTGCTCCTCTGACTGCCCTCACAACTCCGAAGAAACCCAAGAAGGTAACTTGGACTGACGAGTGTGAGAAGGCCTTCAATGGCTTGAAAGACTCCTTGTGCCAGGCCCCTGTGCTCAGGGCCCCTGATTATCAAAGACCTTTTATCGTGCAGACGGATGCCTCTGACACTGGGATAGGAGCTGTACTATCACAAGTAGATGAGAAGGGTAAGGAACACCCTATCGGTTTTATTAGTCACCAGCTTAAGGACAGAGAGCTCAGATGGTCCACGGTAGAGAAAGAATGTTTCTCTGTTGTGTGGGCCCTAAGGAAGCTGCGGCCCTACCTCTATGGGACCCACTTCACTGTGCAGACTGACCATAAGCCGTTAAAGTGGCTAATGAACATGAAGGGGGAGAATCCAAAGTTGCTTAGGTGGTCCATAAGTCTACAAGGCTTCGACTTCACTATTGAGCATAGGCCAGGTGTCCAACATAGCAATGCTGATGGGTTGTCCAGAATGTTTTACCGACCTGAACAAGAGACTCATCCAGGGGTGGATTAGTTCCCCCTGTCCATAGTCTGGGAGGGGCGAGTGTTAGGAAAGATTTCGTTATTGTAGGGAACTTTCCTTCCATGTGGCAACCCCTAAACTTTTTGCTATTGTTTTCAACCTGTTTTCTTGACTTTGCCAGAGAAGTGCAGCCTTCTGCCGTACTCCTCTGGGCTTTCGCTCCTTTCTTACGGGGAAACTGACATGCCCTTAAGACAGTCAGTACCGGGGAACGCTGTTTCCCGTAGTTTCTTTTATCGTGTCGCCATTTTAGTGCAACACGACACAAGAGGGCACAGTAAGCTAAGTTACAGCTCTCTTGGGTCTCTAGCCTTCTACAGACCCTAGACACTCTTGTAGGATGGTTTTTGGATCGGTGCAAGTCATTCAGGGACTGGGCTGGTGGCAGCGATCATTTGGTTTATTTTGAGCTCCTTTTGCCGTTCTGAGCACCTTTTTGCCGCGAACACAAAAGGGTGGCCCGGCTACCCAAAATGGCCGGACCACGAGGCTCCTTTGTCTCGTCCACTGTCCGTCTTGCTCCCTTTACATTCCCCCAGGTCAGGCGACCCGGGGCCTTCCTTATTTGGGCATGTAGTTTCCCGCGAAACACGGTTGCTTTCGCGGGCTTCTACATGTCGTTTGAGTGCCCCCAGGATGTGGGCTGGGCTGTCTGGTCCCAATACACATCCTGGGTGCCAGAGAGTCTAGGGTGGTGTGAATGCCTGGGACCACCGTGGTCCGTGATTGGTCCACGTATGGTATGTGTGTTGATGAGCGGATCTCCCATTGGCTCCCCTCCGTTTTGGCGCGAAGGGAACCGTGGATAAGAGGGAGCTGGAAACACCACTGCCAGGTCGATCTCCTGAGTTCTTACGAACCCAGGGATACAGGAGCCAAGTATCCTGCGAACACGAGGCTGGACCGAGGAATCGCTGGTGACCCCCTGAAGAACTGCTCCTCATTGCTGTCGTCCGGTGAAGCCCTTTCCACCTAAGATCGAACAAGAAGGCCTGTACTGGCGCTTCGACCTATTGGAATAGCAGGACCAGCTATTCCCGGCACCTTCATCAACTCCTGCCGTAAGCCTTCGGAAGTGTCTCTGGGCCATCCAGTTGACTGACCAGCTTACTAAGGAGTCCTGCTCTGTAATCGCCGACAGGTTGGGTGGTATTCTGAGTCCGGGGCACGCTCACACGCTTCGTTTGCTTAGCAACCCTAAGCTAGAGGTGAACGGTGCTCGTTTGGCTTGAATACACCCGGCCGTTCCGTTGCCCTGCCGTGGCGACAAAACTGTGCAGGATTCTTCGATCGGGACGTCTTTTTACTCTGCACGACGACGAGACGTTCCCTGCTCTTCAGAACCTGCCAGAAGCTGCATCTATCGAGGAGAAGCTCGGGCCTGCTTGCTTCGGGGACCGGTGAGTAGATTAGCTAGGATCTGGTCGCCCTCCTGCAGTGCCCCTTGCTTTTCCCCGCTGTAAATACAGCTCCCCTTGTCCGTACTCGCGCCCTACTTCTGCCTCACAGTGGAGGCTGCGCTAGAGTCGCGGACCGTGTTCTCCTTCATTAGGGCACCCTACAGAGCTGTCCAACGTCCTCCGAAGAGCTTCACCTTCTGCCCATTGGCACCGGCGTGTGCAGGTACTTTTGAGCACTAGGCTCCACTCTTCGTAGGGATTGGACTACCATCTAGTTAGGGGCCTCAGAAGGCGGACATATCACACGCATTGGTTCGCACTGCCTGTTTTCCTTCCCCTGCAGGTGGATAACATATTTCGTGCTGCTAATGCTGTGAAACTGTGTATTCGGTATATATATTGGGTGGATAGTGTATGTGTTGGTTTAATATCGTTGTATATTGCTGCTTTTACTGTGGTTATTAGTTTCAAGGCCTTATAATAAATGTGTATCTATTTTTGATATAAACAACTGTTTGGAGTAGTTTGTAAGCGCTCTTGCTTTGTGTGCTCATTGCGGGCTTTCAGTCACCCTCACCCCTCTTGAGACCTAGTCTTGACCGCCGCGATCGCTACCTTGATTGGTCTGGCTTGTCCAGAGGTTACCCTGTTCCAAGTAATTAGGTTGGCCTTCTGAACTTCTGCGCCACCAGGACAGAGTTCAGAAATCCGTCTTAACAGAACTCAGGATTGGAATGGGAAGGAGTTGGATATCACATCTCATGTTATATACAGGAAGGGTCTCAGGATTGGAATGGGAAGGATTTGGATATCACATCTTTTGCTATAGGAAGGGTCTCAGGTTTGGAAGGGGAAGGATTTGGATATCACATCTCATGTTATAGGACGGGTCTCAGGTTTGGTATTAGAAGCATTGAGATATCAAGTCTCATGGTATAGGAAGGGTCTCAGAATTGGAATGGGAAGGAGTTGGATATCACATCTCAAGCTATAGGAAGGAACTCAGGATTGGAATGGGAAGGAGTTGGATATCACATCTAATGCCATAGGAAGGGTCATCAGGTTTTGTATAAGCATTAAGATATCACATCTCTGCTATCGGAAGGGTCTCAGGATAGGAATGGGAAGGACTTAGAATTCACATCTAAGGGTATCAGGATTGGAATGGGAAGGAGTTGGATATCACATCTCATGCTAAAAGGAGGGTCTCAGGTTTGGAATGGGAAGGATTTGGATATCACATCTCATGTTATAGGAAGGACCTTAGGTTTGGTATTAGAAGCATTGAGATATCACATCTCATGCTATAGGAAGGGTCTCGGGATTGGAATGGGAAGGAGTTGGATATCACATCTCATGTTATAGGAAGGATCTCAGGTTTGGTATTAGAAGCATTGAGATATCACATCTCATGCTATAGGAAGGGTCTCAGGATTGGAATGGGAAGGAGTTGGATATCACATCTCATGCTATGGGAAGGGTCTCAGGTTTGGTATAAGCATTGAAATATCACATCTCTGCTATCGGAAGGGTCTCAGGATTGGAATGGGAGGAGCTGGATATCACATCTCATGTTAAAGGAAGGGTCTCAATTTTGGAAGGGGAAGGATTTGGATATCACATCTCATGTTATAGGACGGGTCTCAGGTTTGGTATTAGAAGCATTGCGATATCACATCTCATGCTATAGGATGTGTCTCAGGATTGGAATGGGAAGGAGTTGGATATCACATCTCATGATATGGGAAGGGTTTCCGGTTTGGTAGAAGCATTGAGATATCACATCTCATGCTATAGGAAGAGTCTCAGGTTTGGGAAGGGAAGGATTTGGATTTCACATCTCATGTAATAGGATGGTTCTCATGTTTGGTTTTTGAAGCATTGAGATATCACATCTCATGCTATCGGAAGGGTCTCAGGTTTGAAATGGGAAGGAGTTGGATATCACATCTCATGTTATAGGAAGGGTCTCAGGTTTGGAATGGGAAGGAGTTGGATATGACATCTCTTGTTATAGGGAGGGTCTCAGGATTTGAATGGTAAGGAGTTGGATATCACATCTCATGCTATAGGAAGGGTCTCAGGTTGGAATGGGAAGGAGTTGGATATCACATCTCATGTTATATACAGGAAGGGTCTCAGGATTGGAATGGGAAGGATTTGGATATCACATCTTTTGCTATAGGAAGGGTCTCAGGTTTGGAAGGGGAAGGATTTGGATATCACATCTCATGTTATAGGACGGGTCTCAGGTTTGGTATTAGAAGCATTGAGATATCAAGTCTCATGGTATAGGAAGGGTCTCAGAATTGGAATGGGAAGGAGTTGGATATCACATCTCAAGCTATAGGAAGGGTCTCAGGATTAGAATGGGAAGGAGTTTGATATCACATCTCATGCCATAGTATGGGTCTCAGGTTTGGTAGAAGCATTGGGATATCACATCTCATGCTATCGGAAGGGTATCGGGATTGGATTTGGAAGGAGTTGGATATCCCATCTCATGCTATAGGAAGGGTCTCAGGTTGGAATGGGAAGGAGTTGGATATCACATCTCATGTTATAGGAAGGGTCTCAGGATTGGAATGGGAAGGACTTGGATATCCCATCTCATGCTATAGGAAGGCTCTCAGGTTTGCAAGGGGAAAGAGTTGGATATCACATTTCATGTTAGAGGTAGGATCTCAGGTTTGGTATTAGAAGTATTGAGATATCATATCTCATGCTATCAGAAGGATCTCAGGTTTGGTATAGAAACATTGAGATATCATATCTTATGCTATCAGAAGAGTCTCAGGATTGGAATGGGAAGGAGTTGGATATCACATCTCATGCTAAAGGGAGGGTCTCAGGTTTGGAAGATAAGGATTTGGATATCACATCTCATGTTATAGGAAGGATCTCAGGTTTGGTATTAGAAGTATTGAGATATCACATCTCATGCTATAGGAGGAGTCTCAGGATTGGAATGGGAAGGAGTTGGATATCACGTCTCATGTTATAGGAAGGGTTTCAGGATTGGAATGGGAAGGTGTTGAATATCACATCTCATGCTAAAGGAAGGGTATCAGGTTTGATAGAAGCATTGAGATATCACATCTCATGCTATAGGAAGGAACTCAGGATTGGAATGGGAAGGAGTTGGATATCACATCTCATGTTATATACAGGAAGGGTCTCAGGATTGGAATGGGAAGGATTTGGATATCACATCTTTTGCTATAGGAAGGGTCTCAGGTTTGGAAGGGGAAGGATTTGGATATCACATCTCATGTTATAGGACGGGTCTCAGGTTTGGTATTAGAAGCATTGAGATATCAAGTCTCATGGTATAGGAAGGGTCTCAGAATTGGAATGGGAAGGAGTTGGATATCACATCTCAAGCTATAGGAAGGGTCTCAGGATTAGAATGGGAAGGAGTTTGATATCACATCTCATGCCATAGTATGGGTCTCAGGTTTGGTAGAAGCATTGGGATATCACATCTCATGCTATCGGAAGGGTATCGGGATTGGATTTGGAAGGAGTTGGATATCCCATCTCATGCTATAGGAAGGGTCTCAGGTTGGAATGGGAAGGAGTTGGATATCACATCTCATGTTATAGGAAGGGTCTCAGGATTGGAATGGGAAGGACTTGGATATCCCATCTCATGCTATAGGAAGGCTCTCAGGTTTGCAAGGGGAAAGAGTTGGATATCACATTTCATGTTAGAGGTAGGATCTCAGGTTTGGTATTAGAAGTATTGAGATATCATATCTCATGCTATCAGAAGGATCTCAGGTTTGGTATAGAAACATTGAGATATCATATCTTATGCTATCAGAAGAGTCTCAGGATTGGAATGGGAAGGAGTTGGATATCACATCTCATGCTAAAGGGAGGGTCTCAGGTTTGGAAGATAAGGATTTGGATATCACATCTCATGTTATAGGAAGGATCTCAGGTTTGGTATTAGAAGTATTGAGATATCACATCTCATGCTATAGGAGGAGTCTCAGGATTGGAATGGGAAGGAGTTGGATATCACGTCTCATGTTATAGGAAGGGTCTCAGGATTGGAATGGGAAGGTGTTGAATATCACATCTCATGCTAAAGGAAGGGTATCAGGTTTGATAGAAGCATTGAGATATCACATCTCATGCTATAGGAAGGAACTCAGGATTGGAATGGGAAGGAGTTGGATATCACATCTAATGCCATAGGAAGGGTCATCAGGTTTTGTATAAGCATTGAGATATCACATCTCTGATATCGGAAGGGTCTCAGGATAGGAATGGGAAGGACTTAGAATTCACATCTAAGGGTATCAGGATTGGAATGGGAAGGAGTTGGATATCACATCTCATGCTAAAAGGAGGGTCTCAGGTTTGGAATGGGAAGGATTTGGATATCACATCTCATGTTATAGGAAGGACCTTAGATTTGGTATTAGAAGCATTGAGATATCACATCTCATGCTATAGGAAGGGTCTCGGGATTGGAATGGGAAGGAGTTGGATATCACATCTCATGTTATAGGAAGGATCTCAGGTTTGGTATTAGAAGCATTGAGATATCACATCTCATGCTATAGGAAGGGTCTCAGGATTGGAATGGGAAGGAGTTGGATATCACATCTCATGCTATGGGAAGGGTCTCAGGTTTGGTATAAGCATTGAAATATCACATCTCTGCTATCGGAAGGGTCTCAGGATTGGAATGGGAGGAGCTAGATATCACATCTCATGTTAAAGGAAGGGTCTCAGGTTTGGAAGGGGAAGGATTTGGATATCACATCTCATGTTATAGGACGGGTCTCAGGTTTGGTATTAGAAGCATTGTGATATCACATCTCATGCTATAGGATGTGTCTCAGGATTGGAATGGGAAGGAGTTGGATATCACATCTCATGCTATGAGAAGGGTTTCCGGTTTGGTAGAAGCATTGAGATATCACATCTCATGCTATAGGAAGAGTCTCAGGGTTGGGAAGGGAAGGATTTGGATTTCACATCTCATGTTATAGGATGGTTCTCATGTTTGGTTTTTGAAGCATTGAGATATCACATCTCATGCTATCGGAAGGGTCTCAGGTTTGGAATGGGAAGGAGTTGGATATCACATCTCATGTTATAGGAAGGGTCTCAGGTTTGGAATGGGAAGGAGTTGGATATGACATCTCTTGTTATAGGGAGGGTCTCAGGATTTGAATGGTAAGGAGTTGGATATCACATCTCATGCTATAGGAAGGGTCTCAGGTTGGAATGGGAAGGAGTTGGATATCACATCTCATGTTATATACAGGAAGGGTCTCAGGATTGGAATGGGAAGGATTTGGATATCACATCTCTTGCTATAGGAAGGGTCTCAGGTTTGGAAGGGGAAGGATTTGGATATCACATCTCATGTTATAGGACGGGTCTCAGGTTTGGTATTAGAAGCATTGAGATATCAAGTCTCATGGTATAGGAAGGGTCTCAGAATTGGAATGGGAAGGAGTTGGATATCACATCTCAAGCTATAGGAAGGGTCTCAGGATTAGAATGGGAAGGAGTTTGATATCACATCTCATGCCATAGTATGGGTCTCAGGTTTGGTAGAAGCATTGGGATATCACATCTCATGCTATCGGAAGGGTATCGGGATTGGATTTGGAAGGAGTTGGATATCCCATCTCATGCTATAGGAAGGGTCTCAGGTTGGAATGGGAAGGAGTTGGATATCACATCTCATGTTATAGGAAGGGTTTTAGGATTGGAATGGGAAGGACTTGGATATCCCATCTCATGCTATAGGAAGGCTCTCAGGTTTGCAAGGGGAAAGAGTTGGATATCACATTTCATGTTAGAGGTAGGATCTCAGGTTTGGTATTAGAAGTATTGAGATATCATATCTCATGCTATCAGAAGGATCTCAGGTTTGGTATAGAAGCATTGAGATATCATATCTTATGCTATCAGAAGAGTCTCAGGATTGGAATGGGAAGGAGTTGGATATCACATCTCATGCTAAAGGGAGGGTCTCAGGTTTGGAAGATAAGGATTTGGATATCACGTCTCATGTTATAGGAAGGGTCTCAGGATTGGAATGGGAAGGTGTTGAATATCACATCTCATGCTAAAGGAAGGGTATCAGGTTTGATAGAAGCATTGAGATATCACATCTTATGCTATAGGAAGGAACTCAGGATTGGAATGGGAAGGAGTTGGATATCACATCTAATGCCATAGGAAGGGTCATCAGGTTTTGTATAAGCATTGAGATATCACATCTCTGCTATCGGAAGGGTCTCAGGATAGGAATGGGAAGGACTTAGAATTCACATCTAAGGGTATCAGGATTGGAATGGGAAGGAGTTGGATATCACATCTCATGCTAAAAGAAGTGTCTCAGGTTTGGAATGGGAAGGATTTGGATATCACATCTCATGTTATAGGAAGGACCTTAGGTTTGGTATTAGAAGCATTGAGATATCACATCTCATGCTATAGGAAGGGTCTCGGGATTGGAATGGGAAGGAGTTGGATATCACATCTCATGTTATAGGAAGGATCTCAGGTTTGGTATTGGAAGCATTGAGATATCACATCTCATGCTATAGGAAGGGTCTCAGGATTGGAATGGGAAGGAGTTGGATATCACATCTCATGCTATGGGAAGGGTCTCAGGTTTGGTATAAGCATTGAAATATCACATCTCTGCTATCGGAAGGGTCTCAGGATTGGAATGGGAGGAGCTGGATATCACATCTCATGCTAAAGGAAGGGTCTCAGGTTTGGAAGGGGAAGGATTTGGATATCACATCTCATGTTATAGGACGGGTCTCAGGTTTGGTATTAGAAGCATTGTGATATCACATCTCATGCTATAGGATGTGTCTCAGGATTGGAATGGGAAGGAGTTGGATATCACATCTCATGCTATGGGAAGGGTTTCTGGTTTGGTAGAAGCATTGAGATATCACATCTCATGCTATAGGAAGAGTCTCAGGTTTGGGAAGGGAAGGATTTGGATTTCACATCTCATGTTATAGGATGGTTCTCATGTTTGGTTTTTGAAGCATTGAGATATCACATCTCATGCTATCGGAAGGGTCTCAGGTTTGGAATGGGAAGGAGTTGGATATCACATCTCATGTTATAGGAAGGGTCTCAGGTTTGGAATGGGAAGGAGTTGGATATGACATCTCTTGTTATAGGGAGGGTCTCAGGATTTGAATGGTAAGGAGTTGGATATCACATCTCATGCTATAGGAAGGGTCTCAGGTTGGAATGGGAAGGAGTTGGATATCACATCTCATGTTATATACAGGAAGGGTCTCAGGATTGGAATGGGAAGGATTTGGATATCACATCTCTTGCTATAGGAAGGGTCTCAGGTTTTTTATTAGAAACATTGAGATATCACATCTCATGCTATAGGAAGGGTTTTAGGATTGGAATGGGAAGTATTTGGATATCACATCTCATGCTAAAGGAAGGGTCTCAGGTTTGGAAGGGGAAGGATTTGGATATCACATCTCATCCAATAGGAAGGGTCTCAGGTTTGGAATGGGAAGGAATTGGATATCACATCTCATGTTATAGGAAGGGTCTCAGGTTTTTTATTAGAAACATTGAGATATCACATCTCATGTTATAGGACGGTTCCCAGGTTTGGTATTAGAAGCATTGAGATATCACATCTCATGGTATAGGAAGGGTCTCAGGGTTGGAATGGGAAGGAGTTGGATATCACATCTCATCCAATAGGAAGGGTCTCAGGTTTGGTATTAGAAGCATTGAGATATCACATCTCATGCTATAGGAAGGGTCTCAGGATTGGAATGTGAAGGATTTGGATATCACATCTCATGCCATAGGAAGGGTCTCAGGTTTGGTATAAGCATTGAGATATCACATCTCTGCTATCGGAAGGTTCTCAGGATTGGATTGGGAAGGAGTTGGATATCCCTTCTCATGCTATAGGAAGTGTCTCAGGTTGGAATGGAAGGAGTTGAATATCACATCTCATGTTATAGGAAGGGTCTCAGGATTGGAATGGGAAGGATTTGGATATCACATCTCTTGCTATAGGAAGGGTCTCAGGATTGGAATGGGAAGGATTTGGATATCAAATCTCATGTCATAGGAAGGATCTCAGGTTTGGTATTAGAAGCATTGATATATCACATCTCATGCTATAGGAATGGTCTCAGGATTGGAATGGGTAGGAGTTGGATATTACATTCTTGCTATAGGAAGGGTCTCATGTTTGGAATGGGAAGGAGTTGGATATCACATATGCTATAGGAAGTGTCTCAGGTTTGGAACGGGAAGGAGTTGGATATCACATCTCATGTTATAGGAAGGGTCTCAGGTTTGGTATAAGCATTGAGATATCACATCTCTGCTATCAGGAGTGGCTCAGGATTGGAATGGGAAGGAGTTGGATATCCCATCTCACGTTAAAGGACGGGTCTCTGGTTTGGTATTAGAATCATTGAGATATCACATCGCATGCTGTAGGAAGGGTCTAAGGATTGGAATGGGATGGACTTGGATATCACATCTCATGCTATAGGTAGGCTCGCAGGTTTGGTATAAGCATTGAGATATCACATCTCATGCTATAGGAAGGGTCTCAGGATTGGAATACGAAGGATTTGGATATCACATCTCATGCTATAGGAAGGGTCTCAGGTTTGGTATAAGCATGGAGATATCACTTCTCATGCTATAGGAAGGGTCTCAGGATTGGAATGGGAAGGTGTTGGATATCACATCTCATGCTATAGGAAGGGTCTCAGATTTGGTATAAGCATTGAGATATCACATCTCATGCTATAGGAAGGGTCTCAGGATTGGAATGGGAAGGAGTTGTATATGACATCTCAGGCCTTAGGAAGGGTCTCAGGTTTGGTATAAGCATTGAGATATCACATCTCTGCTATCGGAAGGGTCTCAGGATTGGAATGGGAAGGAGTTGGATATCCCATCTCATGTTATAGGAAGGGTCTCAGGTTTGGTATTAGAAGCATTGAGATATCACATCTCATGCTATAGGAAGGGTCTCAGGATTGGAATGGGAAGGACTTGGATGTCACATCTCATGCTATAGGGAGGGTCTCAAGTTTGATATTAGAAGCATTGAGATAACAAATCTCATGATATCGGAAGGGTCTCAGGATTGGAATGGGAAGGAGTTGGATATCACATCTCATGATAAAGGAAGGGTCTAAGGTTTGGAAGGGGAAGGATTTGGATATCACATCTCATGTTATAGGACGGGTCTCAGGTTTGGTATTAGAAGCATTGAGATATCAAGTCTCATGGTATAAGAAGGGTCTCAGAATTGGAATGGGAAGGAGTTGGATATCACATCTCAAGCTATAGGAAGCGTCTCAGGATTGGAATGGGAAGGAGTTTGATATCACATCTCATGCCATAGTATGGGTCTCAGGTTTGGTAGAAGCATTGGGATATCACATCTCATGCTATCGGAAGGGTATCAGTATTGGATTTGGAAGGAGTTGGATATCCCATCTCATGCTATAGGAAGGGTCTCAGGATTGAATGGGAAGGACTTGGATATCATATCTCATGCTATAGGAAGGCTCTCAGGTTTGGAAGGGGAAGGAGTTGGATATCACATTTCATGTTAGTGGAAGGATCTCAGGTTTGGTATTAGAGGCCTTGAGATATCACATCTCATGCTATAGGAAGGGTCTCAGGATTGGAATGGGAAGGAGTTGGATATCACATCTCAAGCTATAGGAAGGGTCTCAGGATTGGTATAAGCATTGAGATATCACATCTCATGCTATAGGAAGGGTCTCAGGTTAGAATGGGAAGGAGTTGGATATCACATTTCATGTTATAGGAAGGGTCTCAGGATTGAATGGGAAGGACTTGGATATCATATCTCATGCTATAGGAAGGCTCTCAGGTTTGGAAGGGGAAGGAGTTGGATATCACATTTCATGTTAGTGGAAGGATCTCAGGTTTGGTATTAGAGGCCTTGAGATATCACATCTCATGCTATAGGAAGGGTCTCAGGATTGGAATGGGAAGGAGTTGTATATCACATTTCATGCCATAGGAAGGGTCTCAGGATTGGAATGGGAAGGACTTGGATATCACATCTCATGCTATAGGCAGGGTCTCAGGTTTGGAAAGGGAAGGAGATGGATATCACATTTCATGTTAGAGGTAGGATCTCAGGTTTGGTATTAGAGGCATTGAGATATCACATCTCATGCTATCAGAAGGGTCTCAGGATTGGAATGGGAAGGAGTTGGATATCACATTTCATGCTAAAGGGAGGGTCTCAGGTTTGGAAGGGGAAGGATTTGGAAATCACATCTCATATTATAGGAAGGATCTCAGGTTTGGTATTAGAAGCATTGAGATATCACATCTCATGCTATCGGAAGGATCTCAGGTTTGGTATAAGAGGCATTGAGATATCACATCTCATGTTATAGGAAGGATCTCAGGTTTGGTATTAGAAGCATTGAGACATCACATGTCATGCTATAGGAAGGGTCTCAGGATTGGAATGGGAAGGAGTTGGATATCACATCTCATGCTATAGGAAGGGTCTCAGGTTTGGTATAAGCATTGAGATATCACATCTCATGCTATAGGAAGGGTCTCAGGATTGGAATGGGAAGGATTTGGATATCACATCTTATGCTATAGGAAGGGTCTCAGGTTTGGTATAAGCATTGAGATATCAGATCTCATGCTATAGGAAGGGTCTCAGGATTGGAATGGGAAGAAGTTGGATATCACATCTCATGCTATAGGAAGGGTCTCAGGTTTGGTATAAGCATTGAGATATCACATCTCATGCTATAGGAAGGGTCTCAGGGTTGGAATGGGAAGGAGTTGTATATGACATCTCATGCCATAGGAAGGGTCTCAGGTTTGGTATAAGCATTGAGATATCACATCACATGCTATAGGAAGGGTCTCAGGATTGGAATGGGAAGGGCTTGGATATCACATCTCATGCTATAGGCAGGGTCTCAGGTTTGGAAAGGGAAGGAGATGGATATCACATTTCATGTTAGAGGTAGGATCTCAGGTTTGGTATTAGAGGCATTGAGATATCACATCTCATGCTATCAGAAGGGTCTCAGGATTGGAATGGGAAGGAGTTGGATATCACATTTCATGCTAAAGGGAGGGTCTCAGGTTTGGAAGGGGAAGGATTTGGAAATCACATCTCATATTATAGGAAGGATCTTAGGTTTGGTATTAGAAGCATTGAGATATCACATCTCATGCTATCGGAAGGATCTCAGGTTTGGTATAAGAGGCATTGAGATATCACATCTCATGCTATCATAAGGGTCTCAGGATTGGAATGGGAAGGAGTTGGATATCACATCTCATGTTATAGGAAGGATCTCAGGTTTGGTATTAGAAGCATTGAGACATCAAATCTCATGCTATAGGAAGGGTCTCAGGATTGGAATGGGAAGGAGTTGGATATCACATCTCATGCTATAGGAAGGGTCTCAGGTTTGGTATAAGCATTGAGATATCACATCTCATGCTATAGGAAGGGTCTCAGGATTGGAATGGGAAGGATTTGGATATCACATCTTATGCTATAGGAAGGGTCTCAGGTTTGGTATAAGCATGGAGATATCACTTCTCATGCTATAGGAAGGGTCTCAGGATTGGAATGGGAAGGAGTTGGATATCACATCTCATGCTATAGGAAGGGTCTCAGATTTGGTATAAGCATTGAGATATCACATCTCATGCTATAGGAAGGGTCTCAGGATTGGAATGGGAAGGAGTTGTATATGACATCTCAGGCCATAGGAAGGGTCTCAGATTTGGTATAAGCATTGAGATATCACATCTCATGATATCGGAAGGGTCTCAGGATTGGAATGGGAAGGAGTTGGATATCACATCTCATGATAAAGGAAGGGTCTAAGGTTTGGAAGGGGGAGGATTTGGATATCACATCTCATGTTATAGGACGGGTCTCAGGTTTGGTATTAGAAGCATTGAGATATCAAGTCTCATGGTATAAGAAGGGTCTCAGGATTGGAATGGGAAGGAGTTTGATATCACATCTCATGCCATAGTATGGGTCTCAGGTTTGGTAGAAGAATTGGGATATCACATCTCATGCTATCGGAAGGGTATCAGTATTGGATTTGGAAGGAGTTGGATATCCCATCTCATGCTATAGGAAGGGTCTCAGGTTGGAATGGGAAGGAGTTGGATATCACATTTCATGTTATAGGAAGGGTCTCAGGATTGGAATGGGAAGGACTTGGATATCATATCTCATGCTATAGGAAGGCTCTCAGGTTTGGAAGGGGAAGGAGTTGGATATCACATTTCATGTTATAGGAAGGGTCTCAGGATTGGAATGGGAAGGACTTGGATATCATATCTCATGCTATAGGAAGGGTCTCAGGTTGGAATGGGAAGGAGTTGGATATCACATTTCATGTTATAGGAAGGGTCTCAGGATTGGAATGGGAAGGACTTGGATATCATATCTCATGTTATAGGAAGGATCTCGGGTTTGGTATTAGAAGCATTGAGATATCACATCTCATGCTATAGGAAGGGTCTCAGGATTGGAATGGGAAGGAGTTGGATATCACATCTCATGCTATGGGAAGGGTCTCAGGTTTGGTATAAGCATTGAAATATCACATCTCTGCTATCGGAAGGGTCTCAGGATTGGAATGGGAGGAGCTGGATATCACATCTCATGCTAAAGGAAGGGTCTCAGGTTTGGAAGGGGAAGGATTTGGATATCACATCTCATGTTATAGGACGGGTCTCAGGTTTGGTATTAGAAGCATTGTGATATCACATCTCATGCTATAGGATGTGTCTCAGGATTGGAATGGGAAGGAGTTGGATATCACATCTCATGCTATGGGAAGGGTTTCTGGTTTGGTAGAAGCATTGAGATATCACATCTCATGCTATAGGAAGAGTCTCAGGTTTGGGAAGGGAAGGATTTGGATTTCACATCTCATGTTATAGGATGGTTCTCATGTTTGGTTTTTGAAGCATTGAGATATCACATCTCATGCTATCGGAAGGGTCTCAGGTTTGGAATGGGAAGGAGTTGGATATCACATCTCATGTTATAGGAAGGGTCTCAGGTTTGGAATGGGAAGGAGTTGGATATGACATCTCTTGTTATAGGGAGGGTCTCAGGATTTGAATGGTAAGGAGTTGGATATCACATCTCATGCTATAGGAAGGGTCTCAGGTTGGAATGGGAAGGAGTTGGATATCACATCTCATGTTATATACAGGAAGGGTCTCAGGATTGGAATGGGAAGGATTTGGATATCACATCTCTTGCTATAGGAAGGGTCTCAGGTTTTTTATTAGAAACATTGAGATGTCACATCTCATGCTATAGGAAGGGTTTTAGGATTGGAATGGGAAGTATTTGGATATCACATCTCATGCTAAAGGAAGGGTCTCAGGTTTGGAAGGGGAAGGATTTGGATATCACATCTCATCCAATAGGAAGGGTCTCAGGTTTGGAATGGGAAGGAATTGGATATCACATCTCATGTTTTAGGAAGGGTCTCAGGTTTTTTATTAGAAACATTGAGATATCACATCTCATGTTATAGGACGGTTCCCAGGTTTGGTATTAGAAGCATTGAGATATCACATCTCATGGTATAGGAAGGGTCTCAGGGTTGGAATGGGAAGGAGTTGGATATCACATCTCATCCAATAGGAAGGGTCTCAGGTTTGGTATTAGAAGCATTGAGATATCACATCTCATGCTATAGGAAGGGTCTCAGGAATGGAATGTGAAGGATTTGGATATCACATCTCATGCTAAAGGAAGGGTCTCAGGTTTGGTAGAAGCATTGAGATATCACATCTCATGCTATACCAAGGGTCTCAGGATTTGAATGGCAAGGAGTTGGATATCACATCTCATGCCATAGGAAGGGTCTCAGGTTTGGTATAAGCATTGAGATATCACATCTCTGCTATCGGAAGGTTCTCAGGATTGGATTGGGAAGGAGTTGGATATCCCTTCTCATGCTATAGGAAGTGTCTCAGGTTGGAATGGAAGGAGTTGAATATCACATCTCATGTTATGGGAAGGGTCTCAGGATTGGAATGGGAAGGATTTGGATATCACATCTCTTGCTATAGGAAGGGTCTCAGGATTGGAATGGGAAGGATTTGGATATCAAATCTCATGTCATAGGAAGGATCTCAGGTTTGGTATTAGAAGCATTGATATATCACATCTCTGCTTTCGGAAGGTTCTCAGGATTGGATTGGGAAGGAGTTGGATATCCCTTCTCATGCTATAGGAAGTGTCTCAGGTTGGAATGGAAGGAGTTGAATATCACATCTCATGTTATAGGAAGGGTCTCAGGATTGGAATGGGTAGGAGTTGGATATTACATTCTTGCTATAGGAAGGGTCTCATGTTTGGAATGGGAAGGAGTTGGATATCACATATGCTATAGGAAGTGTCTCAGGTTTGGAATGGGAAGGAGTTGGATATCACATCTCATGTTATAGGAAGGGTCTCAGGTTTGGTATAAGCATTGAGATATCACATCTCTGCTATCAGGAGTGGCTCAGGATTGGAATGGGAAGGAGTTGGATATCCCATCTCATGTTAAAGGACGGGTCTCTGGTTTGGTATTAGAATCATTGAGATATCACATCGCATGCTGTAGGAAGGGTCTAAGGATTGGAATGGGATGGACTTGGATATCACATCTCATGCTATAGGTAGGCTCGCAGGTTTGGTATAAGCATTGAGATATCACATCTCATGCTATAGGAAGGGTCTCAGGATTGGAATACGAAGGATTTGGATATCACATCTCATGCTATAGGAAGGGTCTCAGGTTTGGTATAAGCATGGAGATATCACTTCTCATGCTATAGGAAGGGTCTCAGGATTGGAATGGGAAGGTGTTGGATATCACATCTCATGCTATAGGAAGGGTCCCAGATTTGGTATAAGCATTGAGATATCACATCTCATGCTATAGGAAGGGTCTCAGGATTGGAATGGGAAGGAGTTGTATATGACATCTCAGGCCTTAGGAAGGGTCTCAGGTTTGGTATAAGCATTGAGATATCACATCTCTGCTATCGGAAGGGTCTCAGGATTGGAATGGGAAGGAGTTGGATATCCCATCTCATGTTATAGGAAGGGTCTCAGGTTTGGTATTAGAAGCATTGAGATATCACATCTCATGCTATAGGAAGGGTCTCAGGATTGGAATGGGAAGGACTTGGATGTCACATCTCATGCTATAGGGAGGGTCTCAAGTTTGATATTAGAAGCATTGAGATAACAAATCTCATGATATTGGAAGGGTCTCAGGATTGGAATGGGAAGGAGTTGGATATCACATCTCATGATAAAGGAAGGGTCTAAGGTTTGGAAGGGGAAGGATTTGGATATCACATCTCATGTTATAGGACGGGTCTCAGGTTTGGTATTAGAAGCATTGAGATATCAAGTCTCATGGTATAAGAAGGGTCTCAGAATTGGAATGGGAAGGAGTTGGATATCACATCTCAAGCTATAGGAAGCGTCTCAGGATTGGAATGGGAAGGAGTTTGATATCACATCTCATGCCATAGTATGGGTCTCAGGTTTGGTAGAAGCATTGGGATATCAGATCTCATGCTATCGGAAGGGTATCAGTATTGGATTTGGAAGGAGTTGGATATCCCATCTCATGCTATAGGAAGGGTCTCAGGTTAGAATGGGAAGGAGTTGGATATCACATTTCATGTTATAGGAAGGGTCTCAGGATTGAATGGGAAGGACTTGGATATCATATCTCATGCTATAGGAAGGCTCTCAGGTTTGGAAGGGGAAGGAGTTGGATATCACATTTCATGTTAGTGGAAGGATCTCAGGTTTGGTATTAGAGGCCTTGAGATATCACATCTCATGCTATAGGAAGGGTCTCAGGATTGGAATGGGAAGGAGTTGGATATCACATCTCAAGCTATAGGAAGGGTCTCAGGATTGGTATAAGCATTGAGATATCACATCTCATGCTATAGGAAGGGTCTCAGGATTAGAATGGGAAGAATTTGGATATCACATCTCATGCTATAGGAAGGGTCTCAGGTTTGGTATAAGCATTGAGATATCACATCACATGCTATAGGAAGGGTCTCAGGATTGGAATGGGAAGGACTTGGATATCACATCTCATGCTATAGGCAGGGTCTCAGGTTTGGAAAGGGAAGGAGATGGATATCACATTTCATGTTAGAGGTAGGATCTCAGGTTTGGTATTAGAGGCATTGAGATATCACATCTCATGCTATCAGAAGGGTCTCAGGATTGGAATGGGAAGGAGTTGGATATCACATTTCATGCTAAAGGGAGGGGTTCAGGTTTGGAAGGGGAAGGATTTGGAAATCACATCTCATATTATAGGAAGGATCTCAGGTTTGGTATTAGAAGCATTGAGATATCACATCTCATGCTATCGGAAGGATCTCAGGTTTGGTATAAGAGGCATTGAGATATCACATCTCATGCTATCATAAGGGTCTCAGGATTGGAATGGGAAGGAGTTGGATATCACATCTCATGTTATAGGAAGGATCTCAGGTTTGGTATTAGAAGCATTGAGACATCACATCTCATGCTATAGGAAGGGTCTCAGGATTGGAATGGGAAGGAGTTGGATATCACATCTCATGCTATAGGAAGGGTCTCAGGTTTGGTATAAGCATTGAGATATCACATCTCATGCTATAGGAAGGGTCTCAGGATTGGAATGGGAAGGATTTGGATATCACATCTTATGCTATAGGAAGGGTCTCAGGTTTGGTATAAGCATTGAGATATCACATCTCATGCTATAGGAAGGGTCTCAGGATTGGAATGGGAAGAAGTTGGATATCACATCTCATGCTATAGGAAGGGTCTCAGGTTTGGTATAAGCATTGAGATATCACATCTCATCCTATAGGAAGGGTCTCAGGGTTGGAATGGGAAGGAGTTGTATATGACATCTCATGCCATAGGAAGGGTCTCAGGTTTGGTATAAGCATTGAGATATCACATCACATGCTATAGGAAGGGTCTCAGGATTGGAATGGGAAGGACTTGGATATCACATCTCATGCTATAGGCAGGGTCTCAGGTTTGGAAAGGGAAGGAGATGGATATCACATTTCATGTTAGAGGTAGGATCTCAGGTTTGGTATTAGAGGCATTGAGATATCACATCTCATGCTATCAGAAGGGTCTCAGGATTGGAATGGGAAGGAGTTGGATATCACATTTCATGCTAAAGGGAGGGTCTCAGATTTGGAAGGGGAAGGATTTGGAAATCACATCTCATATTATAGGAAGGATCTCAGGTTTGGTATTAGAAGCATTGAGATATCACATCTCATGCTATCATAAGGGTCTCAGGATTGGAATGGGAAGGAGTTGGATATCACATCTCATGTTATAGGAAGGATCTCAGGATTGGAATGGGAAGGAGTTGGATATCACATCTCATGCTATAGGAAGGGTCTCAGGTTTGGTATACGCATTGAGATATCACATCTCATGCTATAGGAAGGGTCTCAGGATTGGAATGGGAAGGATTTGGATATCACATCTTATGCTATAGGAAGGGTCTCAGGTTTGGTATAAGCATGGAGATATCACTTCTCATGCTATAGGAAGGGTCTCAGGATTGGAATGGGAAGGAGTTGGATATCACATCTCATGCTATAGGAAGGGTCTCAGATTTGGTATAAGCATTGAGATATCACATCTCATGCTATAGGAAGGGTCTCAGGATTGGAATGGGAAGGAGTTGTATATGACATCTCAGGCCATAGGAAGGGTCTCAGATTTGGTATAAGCATTGAGATATCACATCTCATGATATCGGAAGGGTCTCAGGATTGGAATGGGAAGGAGTTGGATATCACATCTCATGATAAAGGAAGGGTCTAAGGTTTGGAAGGGGGAGGATTTGGATATCACATCTCATGTTATAAGACGGGTCTCAGGTTTGGTATTAGAAGCATTGAGATATCAAGTCTCATGGTATAAGAAGGGTCTCAGGATTGGAATGGGAAGGAGTTTGATATCACATCTCATGCCATAGTATGGGTCTCAGGTTTGGTAGAAGAATTGGGATATCACATCTCATGCTATCGGAAGGGTATCAGTATTGGATTTGGAAGGAGTTGGATATCACATCTCATCCAATAGGAAGGGTCTCAGGTTTGGAATGGGAAGGAATTGGATATCACATCTCATGTTATAGGAAGGGTCTCAGGTTTTTTATTAGAAACATTGAGATATCACATCTCATGTTATAGGACGGTTCCCAGGTTTGGTATTAGAAGCATTGAGATATCACATCTCATGGTATAGGAAGGGTCTCAGGGTTGGAATGGGAAGGAGTTGGATATCACATCTCATCCAATAGGAAGGGTCTCAGGTTTGGTATTAGAAGCATTGAGATATCACATCTCATGCTATAGGAAGGGTCTCAGGAATGGAATGTGAAGGATTTGGATATCACATCTCATGCTAAAGGAAGGGTCTCAGGTTTGGTAGAAGCATTGAGATATCACATCTCATGCTATAGGAAGGGTCTCAGGATTTGAATGGCAAGGAGTTGGATATCACATCTCATGCCATAGGAAGGGTCTCAGGTTTGGTATAAGCATTGAGATATCACATCTCTGCTATCGGAAGGTTCTCAGGATTGGATTGGGAAGGAGTTGGATATCCCTTCTCATGCTATAGGAAGTGTCTCAGGTTGGAATGGAAGGAGTTGAATATCACATCTCATGTTATAGGAAGGGTCTCAGGATTGGAATGGGAAGGATTTGGATATCACATCTCTTGCTATAGGAAGGGTCTCAGGATTGGAATGGGAAGGATTTGGATATCAAATCTCATGTCATAGGAAGGATCTCAGGTTTGGTATTAGAAGCATTGATATATCACATCTCATGCTATAGGAATGGTCTCAGGATTGGAATGGGTAGGAGTTGGATATTACATTCTTGCTATAGGAAGGGTCTCATGTTTGGAATGGGAAGGAGTTGGATATCACATATGCTATAGGAAGTGTCTCAGGTTTGGAACGGGAAGGAGTTGGATATCACATCTCATGTTATAGGAAGGGTCTCAGGTTTGGTATAAGCATTGAGATATCACATCTCTGCTATCAGGAGTGGCTCAGGATTGGAATGGGAAGGAGTTGGATATCCCAACTCATGTTAAAGGACGGGTCTCTGGTTTGGTATTAGAATCATTGAGATATCACATCGCATGCTGTAGGAAGGGTCTAAGGATTGGAATGGGATGGACTTGGATATCACATCTCATGCTATAGGTAGGCTCGCAGGTTTGGTATAAGCATTGAGATATCACATCTCATGCTATAGGAAGGGTCTCAGGATTGGAATACGAAGGATTTGGATATCACATCTCATGCTATAGGAAGGGTCTCAGGTTTGGTATAAGCATGGAGATATCAATTCTCATGCTATAGGAAGGGTCTCAGGATTAGAATGGGAAGGTGTTGGATATCACATCTCATGCTATAGGAAGGGTCTCAGATTTGGTATAAGCATTGAGATATCACATCTCATGCTATAGGAAGGGTCTCAGGATTGGAATGGGAAGGAGTTGTATATGACATCTCAGGCCTTAGGAAGGGTCTCAGGTTTGGTATAAGCATTGAGATATCACATCTCTGCTATCGGAAGGGTCTCAGGATTGGAATGGGAAGGAGTTGGATATCCCATCTCATGTTATAGGAAGGGTCTCAGGTTTGGTATTAGAAGCATTGAGATATCACATCTCATGCTATAGGAAGGGTCTCAGGATTGGAATGGGAAGGACTTGGATGTCACATCTCATGCTATAGGGAGGGTCTCAAGTTTGATATTAGAAGCATTGAGATAACAAATCTCATGATATCGGAAGGGTCTCAGGATTGGAATGGGAAGGAGTTGGATATCACATCTCATGATAAAGGAAGGGTCTAAGGTTTGGAAGGGGAAGGATTTGGATATCACATCTCATGTTATAGGACGGGTCTCAGGTTTGGTATTAGAAGCATTGAGATATCAAGTCTCATGGTATAAGAAGGGTCTCAGAAATGGAATGGGAAGGAGTTGGATATCACATCTCAAGCTATAGGAAGCGTCTCAGGATTGGAATGGGAAGGAGTTTGATATCACATCTCATGCCATAGTATGGGTCTCAGGTTTGGTAGAAGCATTGGGATAGCACATCTCATGCTATTGGAAGGGTATCAGTATTGGATTTGGAAGGAGTTGGATATCCCATCTCATGCTATAGGAAGGGTCTCAGGTTAGAATGGGAAGGAGTTGGATATCACATTTCATGTTATAGGAAGGGTCTCAGGATTGAATGGGAAGGACTTGGATATCATATCTCATGCTATAGGAAGGCTCTCAGGTTTGGAAGGGGAAGGAGTTGGATATCACATTTCATGTTAGTGGAAGGATCTCAGGTTTGGTATTAGAGGCCTTGAGATATCACATCTCATGCTATAGGAAGGGTCTCAGGATTGGAATGGGAAGGAGTTGGATATCACATCTCAAGCTATAGGAAGGGTCTCAGGTTTGGTATAAGCATTGAGATATCACATCTCATGCTATAGGAAGGGTCTCGGGGTTGGAATGGGAAGGAGTTGTATATGACATCTCATGCCATAGGAAGGGTCTCAGGTTTGGTATAAGCATTGAGATATCACATCACATGCTATAGGAAGGGTCTCAGGATTGGAATGGGAAGGACTTGGATATCACATCTCATGCTATAGGCAGGGTCTCAGGTTTGGAAAGGGAAGGAGATGGATATCACATTTCATGTTAGAGGTAGGATCTCAGGTTTGGTATTAGAGGCATTGAGATATCACAGCTCATGCTATCAGAAGGGTCTCAGGATTGGAATAGGAAGGAGTTGGATATCACATTTCATGCTAAAGGGAGGGTCTCAGGTTTGGAAGGGGAAGGATTTGGAAATCACATCTCATATTATAGGAAGGATCTCAGGTTTGGTATTAGAAGCATTGAGATATCACATCTCATGCTATCGGAAGGATCTCAGGTTTGGTATAAGAGGCATTGAGATATCACATCTCATGCTATCATAAGGGTCTCAGGATTGGAATGGGAAGGAGTTGGATATCACATCTCATGTTATAGGAAGGATCTCAGGTTTGGTATTAGAAGCATTGAGACATCACATCTCATGCTATAGGAAGGGTCTCAGGATTGGAATGGGAAGGAGTTGGATATCACATCTCATGCTATAGGAAGGGTCTCAGGTTTGGTATAAGCATTGAGATATCACATCTCATGCTATAGGAAGGGTCTCAGGATTGGAATGGGAAGGATTTGGATATCACATCTTATGCTATAGGAAGGGTCTCAGGTTTGGTATAAGCATTGAGATATCACATCTCATGCTATAGGAAGGGTCTCAGGATTGGAATGGGAAGAAGTTGGATATCACATCTCATGCTATAGGAAGGGTCTCAGGTTTGGTATAAGCATTGAGATATCACATCTCATGCTATAGGAAGGGTCTCAGGGTTGGAATGGGAAGGAGTTGTATATGACATCTCATGCCATAGGAAGGGTCTCAGGTTTGGTATAAGCATTGAGATATCACATCACATGCTATAGGAAGGGTCTCAGGATTGGAATGGGAAGGACTTGGATATCACATCTCATGCTATAGGCAGGGTCTCAGGTTTGGAAAGGGAAGGAGATGGATATCACATTTCATGTTAGAGGTAGGATCTCAGGTTTGGTATTAGAGGCATTGAGATATCACATCTCATGCTATCAGAAGGGTCTCAGGATTGGAATGGGAAGGAGTTGGATATCACATTTCATGCTAAAGGGAGGGTCTCAGGTTTGGAAGGGGAAGGATTTGGAAATCACATCTCATATTATAGGAAGGATCTCAGGTTTGGTATTAGAGGCATTGAGATATCACATCTCATGCTATCGGAAGGATCTCAGGTTTGGTATAAGAGGCATTGAGATATCACATCTCATGCTATCATAAGGGTCTCAGGATTGGAATGGGAAGGAGTTGGATATCACATCTCATGTTATAGGAAGGATCTCAGGTTTGGTATTAGAAGCATTGAGACATCACATCTCATGCTATAGGAAGGGTCTCAGGATTGGAATGGGAAGGAGTTGGATATCACATCTCATGCTATAGGAAGGGTCTCAGGTTTGGTATAAGCATTGAGATATCACATCTCTTGCTATAGGAAGGGTCTCAGGATTGGAATGGGAAGGATTTGGATATCACATCTTATGCTATAGGAAGGGTCTCAGGTTTGGTATAAGCATGGAGATATCACTTCTCATGCTATAGGAAGGGTCTCAGGATTGGAATGGGAAGGAGTTGGATATCACATCTCATGCTATAGGAAGGGTCTCAGATTTGGTATAAGCATTGAGATATCACATCTCATGCTATAGGAAGGGTCTCAGGATTGGAATGGGAAGGAGTTGTATATGACATCTCAGGCCATAGGAAGGGTCTCAGATTTGGTATAAGCATTGAGATATCACATCTCATGATATCGGAAGGGTCTCAGGATTGGAATGGGAAGGAGTTGGATATCACATCTCATGATAAAGGAAGGGTCTAAGGTTTGGAAGGGGGAGGATTTGGATATCACATCTCATGTTATAGGACGGGTCTCAGGTTTGGTATTAGAAGCATTGAGATATCAAGTCTCATGGTATAAGAAGGGTCTCAGGATTGGAATGGGAAGGAGTTTGATATCACATCTCATGCCATAGTATGGGTCTCAGGTTTGGTAGAAGAATTGGGATATCACATCTCATGCTATCGGAAGGGTATCAGTATTGGATTTGGAAGGAGTTGGATATCCCATCTCATGCTATAGGAAGGGTCTCAGGTTGGAATGGGAAGGAGTTGGATATCACATTTCATGTTATAGGAAGGGTCTCAGGATTGGAATGGGAAGGACTTGGATATCATATCTCATGCTATAGGAAGGCTCTCTGGTTTGGAAGGGGAAGGAGTTGGATATCACATTTCATGTTAGAGGAAGGATCTCAGGTTTGGTATTAGAGGCCTTGAGATATCACATCTCATGCTATAGGAAGGGTCTCAGGATTGGAATGGGAAGGAGTTCGATATCACATCTCAAGCTACAGGAAGGGTCTCAGGTTTTTTATTAGAAACATTGAGATATCACATCTCATGTTATAGGACGGTTCCCAGGTTTGGTATTAGAAGCATTGAGATATCACATCTCATGGTATAGGAAGGGTCTCAGGGTTGGAATGGGAAGGAGTTGGATATCACATCTCATCCAATAGGAAGGGTCTCAGGTTTGGAATGGGAAGGAATTGGATATCACATATCATGTTATAGGAAGGATCTCAGGTTTGGTATTAGAAGCATTGAGATATCACATCTCATGCTATAGGAAGGGTCTCAGGATTGGAATGTGAAGGATTTGGATATCACATCTCATGCTAATGGAAGGGTCTCAGGTTTGGTAGAAGCATTGAGATATCACATCTCATGCTATAGGAAGGGTCTCAGGATTTGAATGGCAAGGAGTTGGATATCACATCTCATGCCATAGGAAGGGTCTCAGGTTTGGTATAAGCATTGAGATATCACATCTCTGCTATCGGAAGGTTCTCAGGATTGGATTGGGAAGGAGTTGGATATCCCTTCTCATGCTATAGGAAGTGTCTCAGGTTGGAATGGAAGGAGTTGAATATCACATCTCATGTTATAGGAAGGGTCTCAGGATTGGAATGGGAAGGATTTGGATATCACATCTCTTGCTATAGGAAGGGTCTCAGGATTGGAATGGGAAGGATTTGGATATCAAATCTCATGTCATAGGAAGGATCTCAGGTTTGGTATTAGAAGCATTGATATATCACATCTCATGCTATAGGAATGGTCTCAGGATTGGAATGGGTAGGAGTTGGATATTACATTCTTGCTATAGGAAGGGTCTCATGTTTGGAATGGGAAGGAGTTGGATATCACATATGCTATAGGAAGTGTCTCAGGTTTGGAATGGGAAGGAGTTGGATATCACATCTCATGTTATAGGAAGGGTCTCAGGTTTGGTATAAGCATTGAGATATCACATCTCTGCTATCAGGAGTGGCTCAGGATTGGAATGGGAAGGAGTTGGATATCCCATCTCATGTTAAAGGACGGGTCTCTGGTTTGGTATTAGAATCATTGAGATATCACATTGCATGCTGTAGGAAGGGTCTAAGGATTGGAATGGGATGGACTTGGATATCACATCTCATGCTATAGGTAGGCTCGCAGGTTTGGTATAAGCATTGAGATATCACATCTCATGCTATAGGAAGGGTCTCAGGAATGGAATACGAAGGATTTGGATATCACATCTCATGCTATAGGAAGGGTCTCAGGTTTGGTATAAGCATGGAGATATCACTTCTCATGCTATAGGAAGGGTCTCAGGATTGGAATGGGAAGGTGTTGGATATCACATCTCATGCTATAGGAAGGGTCTCAGATTTGGTATAAGCATTGAGATATCACATCTCATGCTATAGGAAGGGTCTCAGGATTGGAATGGGAAGGAGGTGTATATGACATCTCAGGCCTTAGGAAGGGTCTCAGGTTTGGTATAAGCATTGAGATATCACATCTCTGCTATCGGAAGGGTCTCAGGATTGGAATGGGAAGGAGTTGGATATCCCATCTCATGTTATAGGAAGGGTCTCAGGTTTGGTATTAGAAGCATTGAGATATCACATCTCATGCTATAGGAAGGGTCTCAGGATTGGAATGGGAAGGACTTGGATGTCACATCTCATGCTATAGGGAGGGTCTCAAGTTTGATATTAGAAGCATTGAGATAACAAATCTCATGATATCGGAAGGGTCTCAGGATTGGAATGGGAAGGAGTTGGATATCACATCTCATGATAAAGGAAGGGTCTAAGGTTTGGAAGGGGAAGGATTTGGATATCACATCTCATGTTATAGGACGGGTCTCAGGTTTGGTATTAGAAGCATTGAGATATCAAGTCTCATGGTATAAGAAGGGTCTCAGAATTGGAATGGGAAGGAGTTGGATATCACATCTCAAGCTATAGGAAGCGTCTCAGGATTGGAATGGGAAGGAGTTTGATATCACATCTCATGCCATAGTATGGGTCTCAGGTTTGGTAGAAGCATTGGGATATCACATCTCATGCTATCGGAAGGGTATCAGTATTGGATTTGGAAGGAGTTGGATATCCCATCTCATGCTATAGGAAGGGTCTCAGGTTAGAATGGGAAGGAGTTGGATATCACATTTCATGTTATAGGAAGGGTCTCAGGATTGAATGGGAAGGACTTGGATATCATATCTCATGCTATAGGAAGGCTCTCAGGTTTGGAAGGGGAAGGAGTTGGATATCACATTTCATGTTAGTGGAAGGATCTCAGGTTTGGTATTAGAGGCCTTGAGATATCACATCTCATGCTATAGGAAGGGTCTCAGGATTGGAATGGGAAGGAGTTGGATATCACATCTCAAGCTATAGGAAGGGTCTCAGGATTGGTATAAGCATTGAGATATCACATCTCATGCTATAGGAAGGGTCTCAGGATTGGAATGGGAAGAAGTTGGATATCACATCTCATGCTATAGGAAGGGTCTCAGGTTTGGTATAAGCATTGAGATATCACATCTCATGCTATAGGAAGGGATTCAGGGTTGGAATGGGAAGGAGTTGTATATGACATCTCATGCCATAGGAAGGGTCTCAGGTTTGGTATAAGCATTGAGATATCACATCACATGCTATAGGAAGGGTCTCAGGATTGGAATGGGAAGGACTTGGATATCACATCTCATGCTATAGGCAGGGTCTCAGGTTTGGAAAGGGAAGGAGATGGATATCACATTTCATGTTAGAGGTAGGATCTCAGGTTTGGTATTAGAGGCATTGAGATATCACATCTCATGCTATCAGAAGGGTCTCAGGATTGGAATGGGAAGGAGTTGGATATCACATTTCATGCTAAAGGGAGGGTCTCAGGTTTGGAAGGGGAAGGATTTGGAAATCACATCTCATATTATAGGAAGGATCTCAGGTTTGGTATTAGAAGCATTGAGATATCACATCTCATGCTATCGGAAGGATCTCAGGTTTGGTATAAGAGGCATTGAGATATCACATCTCATGCTATCATAAGGGTCTCAGGTTTGGAATGGGAAGGAGTTGGATATCACATCTCATGTTATAGGAAGGATCTCAGGTTTGGTACTAGAAGCATTGAGACATCACATCTCATGCTATAGGAAGGGTCTCAGGATTGGAATGGGAAGGAGTTGGATATCACATCTCATGCTATAGGAAGGGTCTCAGGTTTGGTATAAGCATTGAGATATCACATCTCATGCTATAGGAAGGGTCTCAGGATTGGAATGGGAAGGATTTGGATATCACATCTTATGCTATAGGAAGGGTCTCAGGTTTGGTATAAGCATTGAGATATCACATCTCATGCTATAGGAAGGGTCTCAGGATTGGAATGGGAAGAAGTTGGATATCACATCTCATGCTATAGGAAGGGTCTCAGGTTTGGTATAAGCATTGAGATATCACATCACATGCTATAGGAAGGGTCTCAGGATTGGAATGGAAAGGACTTGGATATCACATCTCATGCTATAGGCAGGGTCTCAGGTTTGGAAAGGGAAGGAGATGGATATCACATTTCATGTTAGAGGTAGGATCTCAGGTTTGGTATTAGAGGCATTGAGATATCACATCTCATGCTATCAGAAGGGTCTCAGGATTGGAATAGGAAGGAGTTGGATATCACATTTCATGCTAAAGGGAGGGTCTCAGGTTTGGAAGGGGAAGGATTTGGAAATCACATCTCATATTATAGGAAGGATCTCAGGTTTGGTATTAGAAACATTGAGATATCACATCTCATGCTATCGGAAGGATCTCAGGTTTGGTATAAGAGGCATTGAGATATCACATCTCATGCTATCATAAGGGTCTCAGAATTGGAATGGGAAGGAGTTGGATATCACATCTCATGTTATAGGAAGGATCTCAGGTTTGGTATTAGAAGCATTGAGACATCACATCTCATGCTATAGGAAGGGTCTCAGGATTGGAATGGGAAGGAGTTGGATATCACATCTCATGCTATAGGAAGGGTCTCAGGTTTGGTATAAGCATTGAGATATCACATCTCATGCTATAGGAAGGGTCTCAGGATTGGAATGGGAAGGATTTGGATATCACATCTTATGCTATAGGAAGGGTCTCAGGTTTGGTATAAGCATGGAGATATCACTTCTCATGCTATAGGAATGGTCTCAGGATTGGAATGGGAAGGAGTTGGATATCACATCTCATGCTATAGGAAGGGTCTCAGATTTGGTATAAGCATTGAGATATCACATCTCATGCTATAGGAAGGGTCTCAGGATTGGAATGGGAAGGAGTTGTATATGACATCTCAGGCCATAGGAAAGGTCTCAGATTTGGTATAAGCATTGAGATATCACATCTCATGATATCGGAAGGGTCTCAAGATTGGAATGGGAAGGAGTTGGATATCACATCTCATGATAAAGGAAGGGTCTAAGGTTTGGAAGGGGGAGGATTTGGATATCACATCTCATGTTATAGGACGGGTCTCAGGTTTGGTATTAGAAGCATTGAGATATCAAGTCTCATGGTATAAGAAGGGTCTCAGGATTGGAATGGGAAGGAGTTTGATATCACATCTCATGCCATAGTATGGGTCTCAGGTTTGGTAGAAGAATTGGGATATCACATCTCATGCTATCGGAAGGGTATCAGTATTGGATTTGGAAGGAGTTGGATATCCCATCTCATGCTATAGGAAGGGTCTCAGGTTGGAATGGGAAGGAGTTGGATATCACATTTCATGTTATAGGAAGGGTCTCAGGATTGGAATGGGAAGGACTTGGATATCATATCTCATGCTATAGGAAGGCTCTCAGGTTTGGAAGGGGAAGGAGTTGGATATCACATTTCATGTTAGAGGAAGGATCTCAGGTTTTTTATTAGAGGCCTTGAGATATCACATCTCATGCTATAGGAAGGGTCTCAGGATTGGAATGGGAAGGAGTTCGATATCACATCTCAAGCTATAGGAAGGGTCTCAGGTTTTTTATTAGAAACATTGAGATATCACATCTCATGTTATAGGACGGTTCCCAGGTTTGGTATTAGAAGCATTGAGATATCACATCTCATGGTATAGGAAGGGTCTCAGGGTTTGAATGGGAAGGAGTTGGATATCACATCTCATCCAATAGGAAGGGTCTCAGGTTTGGAATGGGAAGGAATTGGATATCACATCTCATGTTATAGGAAGGATCTCAGGTTTGGTATTAGAAGCATTGAGATATCACATCTCATGCTATAGGAAGGGTCTCAGGATTGGAATGTGAAGGATTTGGATATCACATCTCATGCTAAAGGAAGGGTCTCAGGTTTGGTAGAAGCATTGAGATATCACATCTCATGCTATAGGAAGGGTCTCAGGATTTGAATGGCAAGGAGTTGGATATCACATCTCATGCCATAGGAAGGGTCTCAGGTTTGGTATAAGCATTGAGATATCACATCTCTGCTATCGGAAGGTTCTCAGGATTGGATTGGGAAGGAGTTGGATATCCCTTCTCATGCTATAGGAAGTGTCTCAGGTTGGAATGGGAAGGAGTTCAATATCACATCTCATGTTATAGGAAGGGTCTCAGGATTGGAATGGGAAGGATTTGGATATCACATCTCTTGCTATAGGAAGGGTCTCCGGATTGGAATGGGAAGGATTTGGATATCAAATCTCATGTCATAGGAAGGATCTCAGGTTTGGTATTAGAAGCATTGATATATCACATCTCATGCTATAGGAATGGTCTCAGGATTGGAATGGGTAGGAGTTGGATATTACATTCTTGCTATAGGAAGGGTCTCATGTTTGGAATGGGAAGGAGTTGGATATCACATATGCTATAGGAAGTGTCTCAGGTTTGGAACGGGAAGGAGTTGGATATCACATCTCATGTTATAGGAAGGGTCTCAGGTTTGGTATAAGCATTGAGATATCACATCTCTGCTATCAGGAGTGGCTCAGGATTGGAATGGGAAGGAGTTGGATATCCCATCTCATGTTAAAGGACGGGTCTCTGGTTTGGTATTAGAATCATTGAGATATCACATCGCATGCTGTAGGAAGGGTCTAAGGATTGGAATGGGATGGACTTGGATATCACATCTCATGCTATAGGTAGGCTCTCAGGTTTGGTATAAGCATTGAGATATCACATCTCATGCTATAGGAAGGGTCTCAGGATTGGAATACGAAGGATTTGGATATCACATCTCATGCTATAGGAAGGGTCTCAGGTTTGGTATAAGCATGGAGATATCACTTCTCATGCTATAGGAAGGGTCTCAGGATTGGAATGGGAAGGTGTTGGATATCACATCTCATGCTATAGGAAGGGTCTCAGATTTGGTATAAGCATTGAGATATCACATCTCATGCTATAGGAAGGGTCTCAGGATTGGAATGGGAAGGAGTTGTATATGACATCTCAGGCCTTAGGAAGGGTCTCAGGTTTGGTATAGCATTGAGATATCACATCTCTGCTATCGGAAGGGTCTCAGGATTGGAATGGGAAGGAGTTGGATATCCCATCTCATGTTATAGGAAGGGTCTCAGGTTTGGTATTAGAAGCATTGAGATATCACATCTCATGCTTTAGGAAGGGTCTCAGGATTGGAATGGGAAGGACTTGGATGTCACATCTCATGCTATAGGGAGGGTCTCAAGTTTGATATTAGAAGCATTGAGATAACAAATCTCATGATATCGGAAGGGTCTCAGGATTGGAATGGGAAGGAGTTGGATATCACATCTCATGATAAAGGAAGGGTCTAAGGTTTGGAAGGGGAAGGATTTGGATATTACATCTCATGTTATAGGACGGGTCTCAGGTTTGGTATTAGAAGCATTGAGATATCAAGTCTCATGGTATAAGAAGGGTCTCAGAATTGGAATGGGAAGGAGTTGGATATCACATCTCAAGCTATACGAAGCGTCTCAGGATTGGAATGGGAAGGAGTTTGATATCACATCTCATGCCATAGTATGGGTCTCAGGTTTGGTAGAAGCATTGGGATATCACATCTCATGCTATCGCAAGGGTATCGGGATTGGATTTGGAAGGAGTTGGATATCCCATCTCATGCTATAGGAAGGGTCTCAGGTTAGAATGGGAAGGAGTTGGATATCACATTTCATGTTATAGGAAGGGTCTCAGGATTGGAATGGAAAGGAGTTGGATATCACATCTCATGCTATAGGAAGTGTCTCAGGATCGGAATGGGAAGGACTTGGGTATCACATCTCATGCTATAGGGAGGGTCTCAAGTTTGATATTAGAAGCATTGAGATATCACATCTCATGCTATAGGAAGGGTCTCAGGATTGGAATGGGAAGGAATTGGATATCACATCTCATGCTATAGGAAGGGTCTCAGGTTTGGTTTAAGCAGTGAGATATCACATCTCATGCTATAGGAAGTGTCTCAGGATTGGAATGGGAAGGAGTTGGATATCACATCTCATGTTATAGGAAGGATCTCAGGTTTTGGTATAAGCATTGAGATATCACATCTCTGCTATCGGAAGGGTCTCAGGATTGGAATGGGAAGGAGTTGGATATTCCCATCTCATGTTATAGGAAGGGTCTCAGGTTTGGTATTAGAAGCATTGAGATATCACATCTCATGCTATAGGAAGGGTCTCAGGATTGGAATGGGAAGGACTTGGATATCACATCTCATGCTATAGGGAGGGTCTCAAGTTTGATATTAGAAGCATTGAGATATCACATTTCATGATATCGGAAGGGTCTCAAGATTGGAATGGGAAGGAGTTGGATATCACATCTCATGATAAAGGAAGGGTCTAAGGTTTGGAAGGGGAAGGATTTGGATATCACATCTCATGTTATAGGACGGGTCTCAGGTTTGGTATTAGAAGCATTGAGATATCAAGTCTCATGGTATAGGAAGGGTCTCAGAATTGGAATGGGAAGGAGTTGGATATCACATCTCAAGCTATAGGAAGGGTCTCAGGATTAGAATGGGAAGGAGTTTGATATCACATCTCATGCCATAGTATGGGTCTCAGGTTTGGTAGAAGCATTGGGATATCACATCTCATGCTATCGCAAGGGTATCGGGATTGGATTTGGAAGGAGTTGGATATCCCATCTCATGCTATAGGAAGGGTCTCAGGTTGGAATGGGAAGGAGTTGGATATCACATCTCATGTTATAGGAAGGGTCTCAGGATTGGAATGGGAAGGACTTGGATATCACATCTCATGCTATAGGAAGGCTCTCAGGTTTGCAAGGGGAAAGAGTTGGATATCACATTTCATGTTAGAGGTAGGATCTCAGGTTTGGTATTAGAAGTATTGAGATATCACATCTCATGCTATCAGAAGGATCTCAGGTTTGGTATAGAAGCATTGAGATATCATATCTTATGCTATCAGAAGAGTCTCAGGATTGGAATGGGAAGGAGTTGGATATCACATCTCATGCTAAAGGGAGGGTCTCAGGTTTGGAAGATAAGGATTTGGATATCACATCTCATGTTATAGGAAGGATCTCAGGTTTGGTATTAGAAGTATTGAGATATCACATCTCATGCTATAGGAGGAGTCTCAGGATTGGAATGGGAAGGAGTTGGATATCACGTCTCATGTTATAGGAAGGGTCTCAGGATTGGAATGGGAAGGAGTTGAATATCACATCTCATGCTAAAGGAAGGGTATCAGGTTTGATAGAAGCATTGAGATATCACATCTCATGCTATAGGAAGGAACTCAGGATTGGAATGGGAAGGAGTTGGATATCACATCTAATGCCATAGGAAGGGTCATCAGGTTTTGTATAAGCATTGAGATATCACATCTCTGCTATCGGAAGGGTCTCAGGATAGGAATGGGAAGGACTTAGAATTCACATCTAAGGGTATCAGGATTGGAATGGGAAGGAGTTGGATATCACATCTCATGCTAAAAGGAGGGTCTCAGGTTTGGAATGGGAAGGATTTGGATATCACATCTCATGTTATAGGAAGGACCTTAGGTTTGGTATTAGAAGCATTGAGATATCACCTCTCATGCTATAGGAAGGGTCTCAGGATTGGAATGGGAAGGATTTGGATATCACATCTCATGCTATGGGAAGGGTCTCAGGTTTGGTATAAGCATTGAAATATCACATCTCTGCTATCGGAAGGGTCTCAGGATTGGAATGGGAGGAGCTGGATATCACATCTCATGCTAAAGGAAGGGTCTCAGGTTTGGAAGGGGAAGGATTTGGATATCACATCTCATGTTATAGGACGGGTCTCAGGTTTGGTATTAGAAGCATTGTGATATCACATCTCATGCTATAGGATGTGTCTCAGGATTGGAATGGGAAGGAGTTGGATATCACATCTCATGCTATAGGAAGGGTTTCAGATTTGGTAGAAGCATTGAGATATCACATCTCATGCTATAGGAAGAGTCTCAGGTTTGGGAAGGGAAGGATTTGGAGTTCACATCTCATGTTATAGGATGGTTCTCATGTTTGGTTTTTGAAGCATTGAGATATCACATCTCATGCTATCGGAAGGGTCTCAGGTTTGGAATGGGAAGGAGTTGGATATCACATCTCATGTTATAGGAAGGGTCTCAGGTTTGGAATGGGAAGGAGTTGGATATGACATCTCTTGTTATAGGGAGGGTCTCAGGATTTGAATGGTAAGGAGTTGGATATCACATCTCATGCTATAGGAAGGGTCTCAGGTTGTAATGGGAAGGAGTTGGATATCACATCTCATGTTATATACAGGAAGGGTCTCAGGATTGGAATGGGAAGGATTTGGATATCACATCTCTTGCTATAGGAAGGGTCTCAGGTTTTTTATTAGAAACATTGAGATATCACATCTCATGCTATAGGAAGGGTTTTAGGATTGTAATGGGAAGTATTTGGATATCACATCTCATGCTAAAGGAAGGGTCTCAGGTTTGGAAGGGGAAGGATTTGGATATCACATCTCATCCAATAGGAAGGGTCTCAGGTTTGGAATGGGAAGGAATTGGATATCACATCTCATGTTATAGGAAGGGTCTCAGGTTTTTTATTAGAAACATTGAGATATCACATCTCATGTTATAGGACGGTTCCCAGGTTTGGTATTAGAAGCATTGAGATATCACATCTCATGGTATAGGAAGGGTCTCAGGGTTGGAATGGGAAGGAGTTGGATATCACATCTCATCCAATAGGAAGGGTCTCAGGTTTGGAATGGGAAGGAATTGGATATCACATCTCATGTTATAGGAAGGATCTCAGGTTTGGTATTAGAAGCATTGAGATATCACATCTCATGCTATAGGAAGGGTCTCAGGATTGGAATGTGAAGGATTTGGATATCACATCTCATGCTAAAGGAAGGGTCTCAGGTTTGGTAGAAGCATTGAGATATCACATCTCATGCTATAGGAAGGGTCTCAGGATTTGAATGGCAAGGAGTTGGATATCACATCTCATGCTATAGGAAGGGTCTCAGGTTTGGTATAAGCATTGAGATATCACATCTCTGCTATCGGAAGGTTCTCAGGATTGGATTGGGAAGGAGTTGGATATCCCTTCTCATGCTATAGGAAGTGTCTCAGGTTGGAATGGGAAGGAGTTGAATATCACATCTCATGTTATAGGAAGGGTCTCAGGATTGGAATGGGAAGGATTTGGATATCACATCTCTTGCTATAGGAAGGGTCTCAGGATTGGAATGGGAAGGATTTGGATATCAAATCTCATGTCATAGGAAGGATCTCAGGTTTGGTATTAGAAGCATTGATATATCACATCTCATGCTATAGGAATGGTCTCAGGATTGGAATGGGTAGGAGTTGGATATTACATTCTTGCTATAGGAAGGGTCTCATGTTTGGAATGGGAAGGAGTTGGATATCACATATTCTATAGGAAGTGTCTCAGGTTTGGAACGGGAAGGAGTTGGATATCACATCTCATGTTATAGGAAGGGTCTCAGGTTTGGTATAAGCATTGAGATATCACATCTCTGCTATCAGGAGTGGCTCAGGATTGGAATGGGAAGGAGTTGGATATCCCATCACATGTTAAAGGACGGGTCTCTGGTTTGGTATTAGAATCATTGAGATATCACATCGCATGCTGTAGGAAGGGTCTAAGGATTGGAATGGGAAGGACTTGGATATCACATCTCATGCTATAGGTAATCTCTCAGGTTTGGTATAAGCATTGAGATATCACATCTCATGCTATAGGAAGGGTCTCAGGATTGGAATACGAAGGATTTGGATATCACATCTCATGCTATAGGAAGGGTCTCAGGTTTGGTATAAGCATGGAGATATCACTTCTCATGCTATAGGAAGGGTCTCAGGATTGGAATGGGAAGGTGTTGGATATCACATCTCATGCTATAGGAAGGGTCTCAGATTTGGTATAAGCATTGAGATATCACATCTCATGCTATAGGAAGGGTCTCAGGATTGGAATGGGAAGGAGTTGTATATGACATCTCAGGCCTTAGAAAGGGTCTCAGGTTTGGTATAAGCATTGAGATATCACATCTCTGCTATCGGAAGGGTCTCAGGATTGGAATGGGAAGGAGTTGGATATCCCATCTCATGTTATAGGAAGGGTCTCAGGTTTGGTATTAGAAGCATTGAGATATCACATCTCATGCTATAGGAAGGGTCTCAGGATTGGAATGGGAAGGACTTGGATGTCACATCTCATGCTATAGGGAGGGTCTCAAGTTTGATATTAGAAGCATTGAGATAACAAATCTCATGATATCGGAAGGGTCTCAGGATTGGAATGGGAAGGAGTTGGATATCACATCTCATGATAAAGGAAGGGTCTAAGGTTTGGAAGGGGAAGGATTTGGATATCACATCTCATGTTATAGGACGGGTCTCAGGTTTGGTATTAGAAGCATTGAGTTATCAAGTCTCATGGTATAAGAAGGGTCTCAGAATTGGAATGGGAAGGAGTTTGATATCACATCTCATGCCATAGTATGGGTCTCAGGTTTGGTAGAAGCATTGGGATATCACATCTCATGCTATCGGAAGGGTATCAGTATTGGATTTGGAAGGAGTTGGATATCCCATCTCATGCTATAGGAAGGGTCTCAGGTTAGAATGGGAAGTTTTTGGATATCACATTTCATGTTATAGGAAGGGTCTCAGGATTGGAATGGGAAGGACTTGGATATCATATCTCATGCTATAGGAAGGCTCTCAGGTTTGGAAGGGGAAGGAGTTGGATATCACATTTCATGTTAGTGGAAGGATCTCAGGTTTGGTATTAGAGGCCTTGAGATATCACATCTCATGCTATAGGAAGGGTCTCAGGATTGGAATGGGAAGGAGTTGGATATCACATCTCAAGCTATAGGAAGGGTCTCAGGTTTGGTATAAGCATTGAGATATCACATCTCATGCTATAGGAAGGGTCTCAGGATTGGAATGGGAAGAAGTTGGATATCACATCTCATGCTATAGGAAGGGTCTCAGGTTTGGTATAAGCATTGAGATATCACATCTCATGCTATAGGAAGGGTCTCAGGGTTGGAATGGGAAGGAGTTGTATATGACATCTCATGCCATAGGAAGGGTCTCAGGTTTGGTATAAGCATTGAGATATCACATCACATGCTATAGGAAGGGTCTCAGGATTGGAATGGGAAGGACTTGGATATCACATCTCATGCTATAGGCAGGGTCTCAGGTTTGGAAAGGGAAGGAGATGGATATCACATTTCATGTTAGAGGTAGGATCTCAGGTTTGGTATTAGAGGCATTGAGATATCACATCTCATGCTATCAGAAGGGTCTCAGGATTGGAATGGGAAGGAGTTGGATATCACATTTCATGCTAAAGGGAGGGTCTCAGGTTTGGAAGGGGAAGGATTTGGAAATCACATCTCATATTATAGGAAGGATCTCAGGTTTGGTATTAGAAGCATTGAGATATTACATCTCATGCTATCGGAAGGATCTCAGGTTTGGTATAAGAGGCATTGAGATATCACATCTCATGCTATCATAAGGGTCTCAGGATTGGAATGGGAAGGAGTTGAATATCACATCTCATGTTATAGGAAGGATCTCAGGTTTGGTATTAGAAGCATTGAGACATCACATCTCATGCTATAGGAAGGGTCTCAGGATTGGAATGGGAAGGATTTGGATATCACATCTTATGCTATAGGAAGGGTCTCAGGTTTGGTATAAGCATTGAGATATCACATCTCATGCTATAGGAAGGGTCTCAGGATTGGAATGGGAAGGATTTGGATATCACATCTTATGCTATAGGAAGGGTCTCAGGTTTGGTATAAGCATGGAGATATCACTTCTCATGCTATAGGAAGGGTCTCAGATTTGGTATAAGCATTGAGATATCACATCTCATGCTATAGGAAGGGTCTCAGGATTGGAATGGGAAGGAGTTGTATATGACATCTCAGGCCATAGGAAGGGTCTCAGATCTGGTATAAGCATTGAGATATCACATCTCATGATATCGGAAGGGTCTCAGGATTGGAATGGGAAGGAGTTGGATATCACATCTCATGATAAAGGAAGGGTCTAAGGTTTGGAAGGGGGAGGATTTGGATATCACATCTCATGTTATAGGACGGGTCTCAGGTTTGGTATTAGAAGCATTGAGATATCAAGTCTCATGGTATAAGAAGGGTCTCAGGATTGGAATGGGAAGGAGTTTGATATCACATCTCATGCCATAGTATGGGTCTCAGGTTTGGTAGAAGCATTGGGATATCACATCTCATGCTATCGGAAGGGTATCAGTATTGGATTTGGAAGGAGTTGGATATCCCATCTCATGCTATAGGAAGGGTCTCAGGTTGGAATGGGAAGGAGTTGGATATCACATTTCATGTTGTAGGAAGGGTCTCAGGATTGGAATGGGAAGGACTTGGATATCATATCTCATGCTATAGGAAGGCTCTCAGGTTTGGAAGGGGAAGGAGTTGGATATCACATTTCATGTTAGAGGAAGGATCTCAGGTTTGGTATTAGAGGCCTTGAGATATCACATCTCATGCTATAGGAAGGGTCTCTGGATTGGAATGGGAAGGAGTTCGATATCACATCTCAAGCTATAGGAAGGGTCTCAGGTTTGGTATAAGCATTGAGATATCACATCTCATGCTATAGGAAGGGTCTCAGGGTTGGAATGGGAAGGAGTTGTATATGACATCTCATGCCATAGGAAGGGTCTCAGGTTTGGTATAAGCATTGAGATATCACATCACATGCTATAGGAAGGGTCTCAGGATTGGAATGGGAAGGACTTGGATATCACATCTCATGCTATAGGCAGGGTCTCAGGTTTGGAAAGGGAAGGAGATGGATATCACATTTCATGTTAGAGGTAGGATCTCAGGTTTGGTATTAGAGGCATTGAGATAACACATCTCATGCTATCAGAAGGGTCTCAGGATTGGAATGGGAAGGAGTTGGATATCACATTTCATGCTAAAGGGAGGGTCTCAGGTTTGGAAGGGGAAGGATTTGGAAATCACATCTCATATTATAGGAAGGATCTCAGGTTTGGTATTAGAGGCATTGAGATATCACATCTCATGCTATCGGAAGGATCTCAGGTTTGGTATAAGAGGCATTGAGATATCACATCTCATGCTATCATAAGGGTCTCAGGATTGGAATGGGAAGGAGTTGGATATCACATCTCATGTTATAGGAAGGATCTCAGGTTTGGTATTAGAAGCATTGAGACATCACATCTCATGCTATAGGAAGGGTCTCAGGATTGGAATGGGAAGGAGTTGGATATCACATCTCACGCTATAGGAAGGGTCTCAGGTTTGGTATAAGCATTGAGATATCACATCTCTTGCTATAGGAAGGGTCTCAGGATTGGAATGGGAAGGATTTGGATATCACATCTTATGCTATAGGAAGGGTCTCAGGTTTGGTATAAGCATGGAGATATCACTTCTCATGCTATAGGAAGGGTCTCAGGATTGGAATGGGAAGGAGTTGGATATCACATCTCATGCTATAGGAAGGGTCTCAGATTTGGTATAAGCATTGAGATATCACATCTCATGCTATAGGAAGGGTCTCAGGATTGGAATGTGAAGGAGTTGTATATGACATCTCAGGCCATAGGAAGGGTCTCAGATTTGGTATAAGCATTGAGATATAACATCTCATGATATCGGAAGGGTCTCAGGATTGGAATGGGAAGGAGTTGGATATCACATCTCATGATAAAGGAAGGGTCTAAGGTTTGGAAGGGGGAGGATTTGGATATCACATCTCATGTTATAGGACGGGTCTCAGGTTTGGTATTAGAAGCATTGAGATATCAAGTCTCATGGTATAAGAAGGGTCTCAGGATTGGAATGGGAAGGAGTTTGATATCACATCTCATGCCATAGTATGGGTCTCAGGTTTGGTAGAAGAATTGGGATATCACATCTCATGCTATCGGAAGGGTATCAGTATTGGATTTGGAAGGAGTTGGATATCCCATCTCATGCTATAGGAAGGGTCTCAGGTTGGAAGGGGAAGGATTTGGATATCACATCTCATCCAATAGGAAGGGTCTCAGGTTTGGAATGGGAAGGAATTGGATATCACATCTCATGTTATAGGAAGGGTCTCAGGTTTTTTATTAGAAACATTGAGATATCACATCTCATGTTATAGGACGGTTCCCAGGTTTGGTATTAGAAGCATTGAGATATCACATCTCATGGTATAGGAAGGGTCTCAGGGTTGGAATGGGAAGGAGTTGGATATCACATCTCATCCAATAGGAAGGGTCTCAGGTTTGGAATGGGAAGGAATTGGATATCACATCTCATGTTATAGGAAGGATCTCAGGTTTGGTATTAGAAGCATTGAGATATCACATCTCATGCTATAGGAAGGGTCTCAGGATTGGAATGTGAAGGATTTGGATATCACATCTCATGCTAAAGGAAGGGTCTCAGGTTTGGTAGAAGCATTGAGATATCACATCTCATGCTATAGGAAGGGTCTCAGGATTTGAATGGCAAGGAGTTGGATATCACATCTCATGCTATAGGAAGGGTCTCAGGTTTGGTATAAGCATTGAGATATCACATCTCTGCTATCGGAAGGTTCTCAGGATTGGATTGGGAAGGAGTTGGATATCCCTTCTCATGCTATAGGAAGTGTCTCAGGTTGGAATGGGAAGGAGTTGAATATCACATCTCATGTTATAGGAAGGGTCTCAGGATTGGAATGGGAAGGATTTGGATATCACATCTCTTGCTATAGGAAGGGTCTCAGGATTGGAATGGGAAGGATTTGGATATCAAATCTCATGTCATAGGAAGGATCTCAGGTTTGGTATTAGAAGCATTGATATATCACATCTCATGCTATAGGAATGGTCTCAGGATTGGAATGGGTAGGAGTTGGATATTACATTCTTGCTATAGGAAGGGTCTCATGTTTGGAATGGGAAGGAGTTGGATATCACATATTCTATAGGAAGTGTCTCAGGTTTGGAACTGGAAGGAGTTGGATATCACATCTCATGTTATAGGAAGGGTCTCAGGTTTGGTATAAGCATTGAGATATCACATCTCTGCTATCAGGAGTGGCTCAGGATTGGAATGGGAAGGAGTTGGATATCCCATCACATGTTAAAGGACGGGTCTCTGGTTTGGTATTAGAATCATTGAGATATCACATCGCATGCTGTAGGAAGGGTCTAAGGATTGGAATGGGAAGGACTTGGATATCACATCTCATGCTATAGGTAATCTCTCAGGTTTGGTATAAGCATTGAGATATCACATCTCATGCTATAGGAAGGGTCTCAGGATTGGAATACGAAGGATTTGGATATCACATCTCATGCTATAGGAAGGGTCTCAGGTTTGGTATAAGCATGGAGATATCACTTCTCATGCTATAGGAAGGGTCTCAGGATTGGAATGGGAAGGTGTTGGATATCACATCTCATGCTATAGGAAGGGTCTCAGATTTGGTATAAGCATTGAGATATCACATCTCATGCTATAGGAAGGGTCTCAGGATTGGAATGGGAAGGAGTTGTATATGACATCTCAGGCCTTAGAAAGGGTCTCAGGTTTGGTATAAGCATTGAGATATCACATCTCTGCTATCGGAAGGGTCTCAGGATTGGAATGGGAAGGAGTTGGATATCCCATCTCATGTTATAGGAAGGGTCTCAGGTTTGGTATTAGAAGCATTGAGATATCACATCTCATGCTATAGGAAGGGTCTCAGGATTGGAATGGGAAGGACTTGGATGTCACATCTCATGCTATAGGGAGGGTCTCAAGTTTGATATTAGAAGCATTGAGATAACAAATCTCATGATATCGGAAGGGTCTCAGGATTGGAATGGGAAGGAGTTGGATATCACATCTCATGATAAAGGAAGGGTCTAAGGTTTGGAAGGGGAAGGATTTGGATATCACATCTCATGTTATAGGACGGGTCTCAGGTTTGGTATTAGAAGCATTGAGTTATCAAGTCTCATGGTATAAGAAGGGTCTCAGAATTGGAATGGGAAGGAGTTTGATATCACATCTCATGCCATAGTATGGGTCTCAGGTTTGGTAGAAGCATTGGGATATCACATCTCATGCTATCGGAAGGGTATCAGTATTGGATTTGGAAGGAGTTGGATATCCCATCTCATGCTATAGGAAGGGTCTCAGGTTAGAATGGGAAGGAGTTGGATATCACATTTCATGTTATAGGAAGGGTCTCAGGATTGGAATGGGAAGGACTTGGATATCATATCTCATGCTATAGGAAGGCTCTCAGGTTTGGAAGGGGAAGGAGTTGGATATCACATTTCATGTTAGTGGAAGGATCTCAGGTTTGGTATTAGAGGCCTTGAGATATCACATCTCATGCTATAGGAAGGGTCTCAGGATTGGAATGGGAAGGAGTTGGATATCACATCTCAAGCTATAGGAAGGGTCTCAGGTTTGGTATAAGCATTGAGATATCACATCTCATGCTATAGGAAGGGTCTCAGGATTGGAATGGGAAGAAGTTGGATATCACATCTCATGCTATAGGAAGGGTCTCAGGTTTGGTATAAGCATTGAGATATCACATCTCATGCTATAGGAAGGGTCTCAGGGTTGGAATGGGAAGGAGTTGTATATGACATCTCATGCCATAGGAAGGGTCTCAGGTTTGGTATAAGCATTGAGATATCACATCACATGCTATAGGAAGGGTCTCAGGATTGGAATGGGAAGGACTTGGATATCACATCTCATGCTATAGGCAGGGTCTCAGGTTTGGAAAGGGAAGGAGATGGATATCACATTTCATGTTAGAGGTAGGATCTCAGGTTTGGTATTAGAGGCATTGAGATATCACATCTCATGCTATCAGAAGGGTCTCAGGATTGGAATGGGAAGGAGTTGGATATCACATTTCATGCTAAAGGGAGGGTCTCAGGTTTGGAAGGGGAAGGATTTGGAAATCACATCTCATATTATAGGAAGGATCTCAGGTTTGGTATTAGAAGCATTGAGATATTACATCTCATGCTATCGGAAGGATCTCAGGTTTGGTATAAGAGGCATTGAGATATCACATCTCATGCTATCATAAGGGTCTCAGGATTGGAATGGGAAGGAGTTGGATATCACATCTCATGTTATAGGAAGGATCTCAGGTTTGGTATTAGAAGCATTGAGACATCACATCTCATGCTATAGGAAGGGTCTCAGGATTGGAATGGGAAGGATTTGGATATCACATCTTATGCTATAGGAAGGGTCTCAGGTTTGGTATAAGCATTGAGATATCACATCTCATGCTATAGGAAGGGTCTCAGGATTGGAATGGGAAGGATTTGGATATCACATCTTATGCTATAGGAAGGGTCTCAGGTTTGGTATAAGCATGGAGATATCACTTCTCATGCTATAGGAAGGGTCTCAGATTTGGTATAAGCATTGAGATATCACAACTCATGCTATAGGAAGGGTCTCAGGATTGGAATGGGAAGGAGTTGTATATGACATCTCAGGCCATAGGAAGGGTCTCAGATCTGGTATAAGCATTGAGATATCACATCTCATGATATCGGAAGGGTCTCAGGATTGGAATGGGAAGGAGTTGGATATCACATCTCATGATAAAGGAAGGGTCTAAGGTTTGGAAGGGGGAGGATTTGGATATCACATCTCATGTTATAGGACGGGTCTCAGGTTTGGTATTAGAAGCATTGAGATATCAAGTCTCATGGTATAAGAAGGGTCTCAGGATTGGAATGGGAAGGAGTTTGATATCACATCTCATGCCATAGTATGGGTCTCAGGTTTGGTAGAAGCATTGGGATATCACATCTCATGCTATCGGAAGGGTATCAGTATTGGATTTGGAAGGAGTTGGATATCCCATCTCATGCTATAGGAAGGGTCTCAGGTTGGAATGGGAAGGAGTTGGATATCACATTTCATGTTGTAGGAAGGGTCTCAGGATTGGAATGGGAAGGACTTGGATATCATATCTCATGCTATAGGAAGGCTCTCAGGTTTGGAAGGGGAAGGAGTTGGATATCACATTTCATGTTAGAGGAAGGATCTCAGGTTTGGTATTAGAGGCCTTGAGATATCACATCTCATGCTATAGGAAGGGTCTCTGGATTGGAATGGGAAGGAGTTCGATATCACATCTCAAGCTATAGGAAGGGTCTCAGGTTTGGTATAAGCATTGAGATATCACATCTCATGCTATAGGAAGGGTCTCAGGGTTGGAATGGGAAGGAGTTGTATATGACATCTCATGCCATAGGAAGGGTCTCAGGTTTGGTATAAGCATTGAGATATCACATCACATGCTATAGGAAGGGTCTCAGGATTGGAATGGGAAGGACTTGGATATCACATCTCATGCTATAGGCAGGGTCTCAGGTTTGGAAAGGGAAGGAGATGGATATCACATTTCATGTTAGAGGTAGGATCTCAGGTTTGGTATTAGAGGCATTGAGATAACACATCTCATGCTATCAGAAGGGTCTCAGGATTGGAATGGGAAGGAGTTGGATATCACATTTCATGCTAAAGGGAGGGTCTCAGGTTTGGAAGGGGAAGGATTTGGAAATCACATCTCATATTATAGGAAGGATCTCAGGTTTGGTATTAGAGGCATTGAGATATCACATCTCATGCTATCGGAAGGATCTCAGGTTTGGTATAAGAGGCATTGAGATATCACATCTCATGCTATCATAAGGGTCTCAGGATTGGAATGGGAAGGAGTTGGATATCACATCTCATGTTATAGGAAGGATCTCAGGTTTGGTATTAGAAGCATTGAGACATCACATCTCATGCTATAGGAAGGGTCTCAGGATTGGAATGGGAAGGAGTTGGATATCACATCTCACGCTATAGGAAGGGTCTCAGGTTTGGTATAAGCATTGAGATATCACATCTCTTGCTATAGGAAGGGTCTCAGGATTGGAATGGGAAGGATTTGGATATCACATCTTATGCTATAGGAAGGGTCTCAGGTTTGGTATAAGCATGGAGATATCACTTCTCATGCTATAGGAAGGGTCTCAGGATTGGAATGGGAAGGAGTTGGATATCACATCTCATGCTATAGGAAGGGTCTCAGATTTGGTATAAGCATTGAGATATCACATCTCATGCTATAGGAAGGGTCTCAGGATTGGAATGGGAAGGAGTTGTATATGACATCTCAGGCCATAGGAAGGGTCTCAGATTTGGTATAAGCATTGAGATATCACATCTCATGATATCGGAAGGGTCTCAGGATTGGAATGGGAAGGAGTTGGATATCACATCTCATGATAAAGGAAGGGTCTAAGGTTTGGAAGGGGGAGGATTTGGATATCACATCTCATGTTATAGGACGGGTCTCAGGTTTGGTATTAGAAGCATTGAGATATCAAGTCTCATGGTATAAGAAGGGTCTCAGGATTGGAATGGGAAGGAGTTTGATATCACATCTCATGCCATAGTATGGGTCTCAGGTTTGGTAGAAGAATTGGGATATCACATCTCATGCTATCGGAAGGGTATCAGTATTGGATTTGGAAGGAGTTGGATATCCCATCTCATGCTATAGGAAGGGTCTCAGGTTGGAATGGGAAGGAGTTGGATATCACATTTCATGTTATAGGAAGGGTCTCAGGATTGGAATGGGAAGGACTTGGATATCATATCTCATGCTATAGGAAGGCTCTCTGGTTTGGAAGGGGAAGGAGTTGGATATCACATTTCATGTTAGAGGAAGGATCTCAGGTTTGGTATTAGAGGCCTTGAGATATCACATCTCATGCTATAGGAAGGGTCTCAGGATTGGAATGGGAAGGAGTTCGATATCACATCTCAAGCTACAGGAAGGGTCTCAGGTTTTTTATTAGAAACATTGAGATATCACATCTCATGTTATAGGACGGTTCCCAGGTTTGGTATTAGAAGCATTGAGATATCACATCTCATGGTATAGGAAGGGTCTCAGGGTTGGAATGGGAAGGAGTTGGATATCACATCTCATCCAATAGGAAGGGTCTCAGGTTTGGAATGGGAAGGAATTGGATATCACATATCATGTTATAGGAAGGATCTCAGGTTTGGTATTAGAAGCATTGAGATATCACATCTCATGCTATAGGAAGGGTCTCAGGATTGGAATGTGAAGGATTTGGATATCACATCTCATGCTAATGGAAGGGTCTCAGGTTTGGTAGAAGCATTGAGATATCACATCTCATGCTATAGGAAGGGTCTCAGGATTTGAAAGGCAAGGAGTTGGATATCACATCTCATGCCATAGGAAGGGTCTCAGGTTTGGTATAAGCATTGAGATATCACATCTCTGCTATCGGAAGGTTCTCAGGATTGGATTGGGAAGGAGTTGGATATCCCTTCTCATGCTATAGGAAGTGTCTCAGGTTGGAATGGAAGGAGTTGAATATCACATCTCATGTTATAGGAAGGGTCTCAGGATTGGAATGGGAAGGATTTGGATATCACATCTCTTGCTATAGGAAGGGTCTCAGGATTGGAATGGGAAGGATTTGGATATCAAATCTCATGTCATAGGAAGGATCTCAGGTTTGGTATTAGAAGCATTGATATATCACATCTCATGCTATAGGAATGGTCTCAGGATTGGAATGGGTAGGAGTTGGATATTACATTCTTGCTATAGGAAGGGTCTCATGTTTGGAATGGGAAGGAGTTGGATATCACATATGCTATAGGAAGTGTCTCAGGTTTGGAATGGGAAGGAGTTGGATATCACATCTCATGTTATAGGAAGGGTCTCAGGTTTGGTATAAGCATTGAGATATCACATCTCTGCTATCAGGAGTGGCTCAGGATTGGAATGGGAAGGAGTTGGATATCCCATCTCATGTTAAAGGACGGGTCTCTGGTTTGGTATTAGAATCATTGAGATATCACATCGCATGCTGTAGGAAGGGTCTAAGGATTGGAATGGGATGGACTTGGATATCACATCTCATGCTATAGGTAGGCTCGCAGGTTTGGTATAAGCATTGAGATATCACATCTCATGCTATAGGAAGGGTCTCAGGAATGGAATACGAAGGATTTGGATATCACATCTCATGCTATAGGAAGGGTCTCAGGTTTGGTATAAGCATGGAGATATCACTTCTCATGCTATAGGAAGGGTCTCAGGATTGGAATGGGAAGGTGTTGGATATCACATCTCATGCTATAGGAAGGGTCTCAGATTTGGTATAAGCATTGAGATATCACATCTCATGCTATAGGAAGGGTCTCAGGATTGGAATGGGAAGGAGGTGTATATGACATCTCAGGCCTTAGGAAGGGTCTCAGGTTTGGTATAAGCATTGAGATATCACATCTCTGCTATCGGAAGGGTCTCAGGATTGGAATGGGAAGGAGTTGGATATCCCATCTCATGTTATAGGAAGGGTCTCAGGTTTGGTATTAGAAGCATTGAGATATCACATCTCATGCTATAGGAAGGGTCTCAGGATTGGAATGGGAAGGACTTGGATGTCACATCTCATGCTATAGGGAGGGTCTCAAGTTTGATATTAGAAGCATTGAGATAACAAATCTCATGCTATCGGAAGGGTCTCAGGATTGGAATGGGAAGGAGTTGGATATCACATCTCATGATAAAGGAAGGGTCTAAGGTTTGGAAGGGGAAGGATTTGGATATCACATCTCATGTTATAGGACGGGTCTCAGGTTTGGTATTAGAAGCATTGAGATATCAAGTCTCATGGTATAAGAAGGGTCTCAGAATTGGAATGGGAAGGAGTTGGATATCACATCTCAAGCTATAGGAAGCGTCTCAGGATTGGAATGGGAAGGAGTTTGATATCACATCTCATGCCATAGTATGGGTCTCAGGTTTGGTAGAAGCATTGGGATATCACATCTCATGCTATCGGAAGGGTATCAGTATTGGATTTGGAAGGAGTTGGATATCCCATCTCATGCTATAGGAAGGGTCTCAGGTTAGAATGGGAAGGAGTTGGATATCACATTTCATGTTATAGGAAGGGTCTCAGGATTGAATGGGAAGGACTTGGATATCATATCTCATGCTATAGGAAGGCTCTCAGGTTTGGAAGGGGAAGGAGTTGGATATCACATTTCATGTTAGTGGAAGGATCTCAGGTTTGGTATTAGAGGCCTTGAGATATCACATCTCATGCTATAGGAAGGGTCTCAGGATTGGAATGGGAAGGAGTTGGATATCACATCTCAAGCTATAGGAAGGGTCTCAGGATTGGTATAAGCATTGAGATATCACATCTCATGCTATAGGAAGGGTCTCAGGATTGGAATGGGAAGAAGTTGGATATCACATCTCATGCTATAGGAAGGGTCTCAGGTTTGGTATAAGCATTGAGATATCACATCTCATGCTATAGGAAGGGATTCAGGGTTGGAATGGGAAGGAGTTGTATATGACATCTCATGCCATAGGAAGGGTCTCAGGTTTGGTATAAGCATTGAGATATCACATCACATGCTATAGGAAGGGTCTCAGGATTGGAATGGGAAGGACTTGGATATCACATCTCATGCTATAGGCAGGGTCTCAGGTTTGGAAAGGGAAGGAGATGGATATCACATTTCATGTTAGAGGTAGGATCTCAGGTTTGGTATTAGAGGCATTGAGATATCACATCTCATGCTATCAGAAGGGTCTCAGGATTGGAATGGGAAGGAGTTGGATATCACATTTCATGCTAAAGGGAGGGTCTCAGGTTTGGAAGGGGAAGGATTTGGAAATCACATCTCATATTATAGGAAGGATCTCAGGTTTGGTATTAGAAGCATTGAGATATCACATCTCATGCTATCGGAAGGATCTCAGGTTTGGTATAAGAGGCATTGAGATATCACATCTCATGCTATCATAAGGGTCTCAGGTTTGGAATGGGAAGGAGTTGGATATCACATCTCATGTTATAGGAAGGATCTCAGGTTTGGTACTAGAAGCATTGAGACATCACATCTCATGCTATAGGAAGGGTCTCAGGATTGGAATGGGAAGGAGTTGGATATCACATCTCATGCTATAGGAAGGGTCTCAGGTTTGGTATAAGCATTGAGATATCACATCTCATGCTATAGGAAGGGTCTCAGGATTGGAATGGGAAGGATTTGGATATCACATCTTATGCTATAGGAAGGGTCTCAGGTTTGGTATAAGCATTGAGATATCACATCTCATGCTATAGGAAGGGTCTCAGGATTGGAATGGGAAGAAGTTGGATATCACATCTCATGCTATAGGAAGGGTCTCAGGTTTGGTATAAGCATTGAGATATCACATCACATGCTATAGGAAGGGTCTCAGGATTGGAATGGAAAGGACTTGGATATCACATCTCATGCTATAGGCAGGGTCTCAGGTTTGGAAAGGGAAGGAGATGGATATCACATTTCATGTTAGAGGTAGGATCTCAGGTTTGGTATTAGAGGCATTGAGATATCACATCTCATGCTATCAGAAGGGTCTCAGGATTGGAATGGGAAGGAGTTGGATATCACATTTCATGCTAAAGGGAGGGTCTCAGGTTTGGAAGGGGAAGGATTTGGAAATCACATCTCATATTATAGGAAGGATCTCAGGTTTGGTATTAGAAACATTGAGATATCACATCTCATGCTATCGGAAGGATCTCAGGTTTGGTATAAGAGGCATTGAGATATCACATCTCATGCTATCATAAGGGTCTCAGAATTGGAATGGGAAGGAGTTGGATATCACATCTCATGTTATAGGAAGGATCTCAGGTTTGGTATTAGAAGCATTGAGACATCACATCTCATGCTATAGGAAGGGTCTCAGGATTGGAATGGGAAGGAGTTGGATATCACATCTCATGCTATAGGAAGGGTCTCAGGTTTGGTATAAGCATTGAGATATCACATCTCATGCTATAGGAAGGGTCTCAGGATTGGAATGGGAAGGATTTGGATATCACATCTTATGCTATAGGAAGGGTCTCAGGTTTGGTATAAGCATGGAGATATCACTTCTCATGCTATAGGAATGGTCTCAGGATTGGAATGGGAAGGAGTTGGATATCACATCTCATGCTATAGGAAGGGTCTCAGATTTGGTATAAGCATTGAGATATCACATCTCATGCTATAGGAAGGGTCTCAGGATTGGAATGGGAAGGAGTTGTATATGACATCTCAGGCCATAGGAAAGGTCTTAGATTTGGTATAAGCATTGAGATATCACATCTCATGATATCGGAAGGGTCTCAAGATTGGAATGGGAAGGAGTTGGATATCACATCTCATGATAAAGGAAGGGTCTAAGGTTTGGAAGGGGGAGGATTTGGATATCACATCTCATGTTATAGGACGGGTCTCAGGTTTGGTATTAGAAGCATTGAGATATCAAGTCTCATGGTATAAGAAGGGTCTCAGGATTGGAATGGGAAGGAGTTTGATATCACATCTCATGCCATAGTATGGGTCTCAGGTTTGGTAGAAGAATTGGGATATCACATCTCATGCTATCGGAAGGGTATCAGTTTGGATTTGGAAGGAGTTGGATATCCCATCTCATGCTATAGGAAGGGTCTCAGGTTGGAATGGGAAGGAGTTGGATATCACATTTCATGTTATAGGAAGGGTCTCAGGATTGGAATGGGAAGGACTTGGATATCATATCTCATGCTATAGGAAGGCTCTCAGGTTTGGAAGGGGAAGGAGTTGGATATCACATTTCATGTTAGAGGAAGGATCTCAGGTTTTTTATTAGAGGCCTTGAGATATCACATCTCATGCTATAGGAAGGGTCTCAGGATTGGAATGGGAAGGAGTTCGATATCACATCTCAAGCTATAGGAAGGGTCTCAGGTTTTTTATTAGAAACATTGAGATATCACATCTCATGTTATAGGACGGTTCCCAGGTTTGGTATTAGAAGCATTGAGATATCACATCTCATGGTATAGGAAGGGTCTCAGGGTTTGAATGGGAAGGAGTTGGATATCACATCTCATCCAATAGGAAGGGTCTCAGGTTTGGAATGGGAAGGAATTGGATATCACATCTCATGTTATAGGAAGGATCTCAGGTTTGGTATTAGAAGCATTGAGATATCACATCTCATGCTATAGGAAGGGTCTCAGGATTGGAATGTGAAGGATTTGGATATCACATCTCATGCTAAAGGAAGGGTCTCAGGTTTGGTAGAAGCATTGAGATATCACATCTCATGCTATAGGAAGGGTCTCAGGATTTGAATGGCAAGGAGTTGGATATCACATCTCATGCCATAGGAAGGGTCTCAGGTTTGGTATAAGCATTGAGATATCACATCTCTGCTATCGGAAGGTTCTCAGGATTGGATTGGGAAGGAGTTGGATATCCCTTCTCATGCTATAGGAAGTGTCTCAGGTTGGAATGGGAAGGAGTTGAATATCACATCTCATGTTATAGGAAGGGTCTCAGGATTGGAATGGGAAGGATTTGGATATCACATCTCTTGCTATAGGAAGGGTCTCCGGATTGGAATGGGAAGGATTTGGATATCAAATCTCATGTCATAGGAAGGATCTCAGGTTTGGTATTAGAAGCATTGATATATCACATCTCATGCTATAGGAATGGTCTCAGGATTGGAATGGGTAGGAGTTGGATATTACATTCTTGCTATAGGAAGGGTCTCATGTTTGGAATGGGAAGGAGTTGGATATCACATATGCTATAGGAAGTGTCTCAGGTTTGGAACGGGAAGGAGTTGGATATCACATCTCATGTTATAGGAAGGGTCTCAGGTTTGGTATAAGCATTGAGATATCACATCTCTGCTATCAGGAGTGGCTCAGGATTGGAATGGGAAGGAGTTGGATATCCCATCTCATGTTAAAGGACGGGTCTCTGGTTTGGTATTAGAATCATTGAGATATCACATCGCATGCTGTAGGAAGGGTCTAAGGATTGGAATGGGATGGACTTGGATATCACATCTCATGCTATAGGTAGGCTCTCAGGTTTGGTATAAGCATTGAGATATCACATCTCATGCTATAGGAAGGGTCTCAGGATTGGAATACGAAGGATTTGGATATCACATCTCATGCTATAGGAAGGGTCTCAGGTTTGGTATAAGCATGGAGATATCACTTCTCATGCTATAGGAAGGGTCTCAGGATTGGAATGGGAAGGTGTTGGATATCACATCTCATGCTATAGGAAGGGTCTCAGATTTGGTATAAGCATTGAGATATCACATCTCATGCTATAGGAAGGGTCTCAGGATTGGAATGGGAAGGAGTTGTATATGACATCTCAGGCCTTAGGAAGGGTCTCAGGTTTGGTATAGCATTGAGATATCACATCTCTGCTATCGGAAGGGTCTCAGGATTGGAATGGGAAGGAGTTGGATATCCCATCTCATGTTATAGGAAGGGTCTCAGGTTTGGTATTAGAAGCATTGAGATATCACATCTCATGCTTTAGGAAGGGTCTCAGGATTGGAATGGGAAGGACTTGGATGTCACATCTCATGCTATAGGGAGGGTCTCAAGTTTGATATTAGAAGCATTGAGATAACAAATCTCATGATTTCGGAAGGGTCTCAGGATTGGAATGGGAAGGAGTTGGATATCACATCTCATGATAAAGGAAGGGTCTAAGGTTTGGAAGGGGAAGGATTTGGATATTACATCTCATGTTATAGGACGGGTCTCAGGTTTGGTATTAGAAGCATTGAGATATCAAGTCTCATGGTATAAGAAGGGTCTCAGAATTGGAATGGGAAGGAGTTGGATATCACATCTCAAGCTATACGAAGCGTCTCAGGATTGGAATGGGAAGGAGTTTGATATCACATCTCATGCCATAGTATGGGTCTCAGGTTTGGTAGAAGCATTGGGATATCACATCTCATGCTATCGGAAGGGTATCAGTATTGGATTTGGAAGGAGTTGGATATCCCATCTCATGCTATAGGAAGGGTCTCAGGTTAGAATGGGAAGGAGTTGGATATCACATTTCATGTTATAGGAAGGGTCTCAGGATTGGAATGGGAAGGAGTTGGATATCACATCTCATGCTATAGGAAGTGTCTCAGGATCGGAATGGGAAGGACTTGGGTATCACATCTCATGCTATAGGGAGGGTCTCAAGTTTGATATTAGAAGCATTGAGATATCACATCTCATGCTATAGGAAGGGTCTCAGGATTGGAATGGGAAGGAATTGGATATCACATCTCATGCTATAGGAAGGGTCTCAGGTTTGGTTTAAGCAGTGAGATATCACATCTCATGCTATAGGAAGTGTCTCAGGATTGGAATGGGAAGGAGTTGGATATCACATCTCATGTTATAGGAAGGATCTCAGGTTTTGGTATAAGCATTGAGATATCACATCTCTGCTATCGGAAGGGTCTCAGGATTGGAATGGGAAGGAGTTGGATATTCCCATCTCATGTTATAGGAAGGGTCTCAGGTTTGGTATTAGAAGCATTGAGATATCACATCTCATGCTATAGGAAGGGTCTCAGGATTGGAATGGGAAGGACTTGGATATCACATCTCATGCTATAGGGAGGGTCTCAAGTTTGATATTAGAAGCATTGAGATATCACATTTCATGATATCGGAAGGGTCTCAAGATTGGAATGGGAAGGAGTTGGATATCACATCTCATGATAAAGGAAGGGTCTAAGGTTTGGAAGGGGAAGGATTTGGATATCACATCTCATGTTATAGGACGGGTCTCAGGTTTGGTATTAGAAGCATTGAGATATCAAGTCTCATGGTATAGGAAGGGTCTCAGAATTGGAATGGGAAGGAGTTGGATATCACATCTCAAGCTATAGGAAGGGTCTCAGGATTAGAATGGGAAGGAGTTTGATATCACATCTCATGCCATAGTATGGGTCTCAGGTTTGGTAGAAGCATTGGGATATCACATCTCATGCTATCGCAAGGGTATCGGGATTGGATTTGGAAGGAGTTGGATATCCCATCTCATGCTATAGGAAGGGTCTCAGGTTGGAATGGGAAGGAGTTGGATATCACATCTCATGTTATAGGAAGGGTCTCAGGATTGGAATGGGAAGGACTTAGATATCACATCTCATGCTATAGGAAGGCTCTCAGGTTTGCAAGGGGAAAGAGTTGGATATCACATTTCATGTTAGAGGTAGGATCTCAGGTTTGGTATTAGAAGTATTGAGATATCACATCTCATGCTATCAGAAGGATCTCAGGTTTGGTATAGAAGCATTGAGATATCATATCTTATGCTATCAGAAGAGTCTCAGGATTGGAATGGGAAGGAGTTGGATATCACATCTCATGCTAAAGGGAGGGTCTCAGGTTTGGAAGATAAGGATTTGGATATCACATCTCATGTTATAGGAAGGATCTCAGGTTTGGTATTAGAAGTATTGAGATATCACATCTCATGCTATAGGAGGAGTCTCAGGATTGGAATGGGAAGGAGTTGGATATCACGTCTCATGTTATAGGAAGGGTCTCAGGATTGGAATGGGAAGGAGTTGAATATCACATCTCATGCTAAAGGAAGGGTATCAGGTTTGATAGAAGCATTGAGATATCACATCTCATGCTATAGGAAGGAACTCAGGATTGGAATGGGAAGGAGTTGGATATCACATCTAATGCCATAGGAAGGGTCATCAGGTTTTGTATAAGCATTGAGATATCACATCTCTGCTATCGGAAGGGTCTCAGGATAGGAATGGGAAGGACTTAGAATTCACATCTAAGGGTATCAGGATTGGAATGGGAAGGAGTTGGATATCACATCTCATGCTAAAAGGAGGGTCTCAGGTTTGGAATGGGAAGGATTTGGATATCACATCTCATGTTATAGGAAGGACCTTAGGTTTGGTATTAGAAGCATTGAGATATCACCTCTCATGCTATAGGAAGGGTCTCAGGATTGGAATGGGAAGGATTTGGATATCACATCTCATGCTATGGGAAGGGTCTCAGGTTTGGTATAAGCATTGAAATATCACATCTCTGCTATCGGAAGGGTCTCAGGATTGGAATGGGAGGAGCTGGGTATCACATCTCATGCTAAAGGAAGGGTCTCAGGTTTGGAAGGGGAAGGATTTGGATATCACATCTCATGTTATAGGACGGGTCTCAGGTTTGGTATTAGAAGCATTGTGATATCACATCTCATGCTATAGGATGTGTCTCAGGATTGGAATGGGAAGGAGTTGGATATCACATCTCATGCTATAGGAAGGGTTTCAGATTTGGTAGAAGCATTGAGATATCACATCTCATGCTATAGGAAGAGTCTCAGGTTTGGGAAGGGAAGGATTTGGAGTTCACATCTCATGTTATAGGATGGTTCTCATGTTTGGTTTTTGAAGCATTGAGATATCACATCTCATGCTATCGGAAGGGTCTCAGGTTTGGAATGGGAAGGAGTTGGATATCTCATCTCATGTTATAGGAAGGGTCTCAGGTTTGGAATGGGAAGGAGTTGGATATGACATCTCTTGTTATAGGGAGGGTCTCAGGATTTGAATGGTAAGGAGTTGGATATCACATCTCATGCTATAGGAAGGGTCTCAGGTTGTAATGGGAAGGAGTTGGATATCACATCTCATGTTATATACAGGAAGGGTCTCAGGATTGGAATGGGAAGGATTTGGATATCACATCTCTTGCTATAGGAAGGGTCTCAGGTTTTTTATTAGAAACATTGAGATATCACATCTCATGCTATAGGAAGGGTTTTAGGATTGTAATGGGAAGTATTTGGATATCACATCTCATGCTAAAGGAAGGGTCTCAGGTTTGGAAGGGGAAGGATTTGGATATCACATCTCATCCAATAGGAAGGGTCTCAGGTTTGGAATGGGAAGGAATTGGATATCACATCTCATGTTATAGGAAGGGTCTCAGGTTTTTTATTAGAAACATTGAGATATCACATCTCATGTTATAGGACGGTTCCCAGGTTTGGTATTAGAAGCATTGAGATATCACATCTCATGGTATAGGAAGGGTCTCAGGGTTGGAATGGGAAGGAGTTGGATATCACATCTCATCCAATAGGAAGGGTCTCAGGTTTGGAATGGGAAGGAATTGGATATCACATCTCATGTTATAGGAAGGATCTCAGGTTTGGTATTAGAAGCATTGAGATATCACATCTCATGCTATAGGAAGGGTCTCAGGATTGGAATGTGAAGGATTTGGATATCACATCTCATGCTAAAGGAAGGGTCTCAGGTTTGGTAGAAGCATTGAGATATCACATCTCATGCTATAGGAAGGGTCTCAGGATTTGAATGGCAAGGAGTTGGATATCACATCTCATGCTATAGGAAGGGTCTCAGGTTTGGTATAAGCATTGAGATATCACATCTCTGCTATCGGAAGGTTCTCAGGATTGGATTGGGAAGGAGTTGGATATCCCTTCTCATGCTATAGGAAGTGTCTCAGGTTGGAATGGGAAGGAGTTGAATATCACATCTCATGTTATAGGAAGGGTCTCAGGATTGGAATGGGAAGGATTTGGATATCACATCTCTTGCTATAGGAAGGGTCTCAGGATTGGAATGGGAAGGATTTGGATATCAAATCTCATGTCATAGGAAGGATCTCAGGTTTGGTATTAGAAGCATTGATATATCACATCTCATGCTATAGGAATGGTCTCAGGATTGGAATGGGTAGGAGTTGGATATTACATTCTTGCTATAGGAAGGGTCTCATGTTTGGAATGGGAAGGAGTTGGATATCACATATTCTATAGGAAGTGTCTCAGGTTTGGAACGGGAAGGAGTTGGATATCACATCTCATGTTATAGGAAGGGTCTCAGGTTTGGTATAAGCATTGAGATATCACATCTCTGCTATCAGGAGTGGCTCAGGATTGGAATGGGAAGGAGTTGGATATCCCATCACATGTTAAAGGACGGGTCTCTGGTTTGGTATTAGAATCATTGAGATATCACATCGCATGCTGTAGGAAGGGTCTAAGGATTGGAATGGGAAGGACTTGGATATCACATCTCATGCTATAGGTAATCTCTCAGGTTTGGTATAAGCATTGAGATATCACATCTCATGCTATAGGATGGGTCTCAGGATTGGAATACGAAGGATTTGGATATCACATCTCATGCTATAGGAAGGGTCTCAGGTTTGGTATAAGCATGGAGATATCACTTCTCATGCTATAGGAAGGGTCTCAGGATTGGAATGGGAAGGTGTTGGATATCACATCTCATGCTATAGGAAGGGTCTCAGATTTGGTATAAGCATTGAGATATCACATCTCATGCTATAGGAAGGGTCTCAGGATTGGAATGGGAAGGAGTTGTATATGACATCTCAGGCCTTAGAAAGGGTCTCAGGTTTGGTATAAGCATTGAGATATCACATCTCTGCTATCGGAAGGGTCTCAGGATTGGAATGGGAAGGAGTTGGATATCCCATCTCATGTTATAGGAAGGGTCTCAGGTTTGGTATTAGAAGCATTGAGATATCACATCTCATGCTATAGGAAGGGTCTCAGGATTGGAATGGGAAGGACTTGGATGTCACATCTCATGCTATAGGGAGGGTCTCAAGTTTGATATTAGAAGCATTGAGATAACAAATCTCATGATATCGGAAGGGTCTCAGGATTGGAATGGGAAGGAGTTGGATATCACATCTCATGATAAAGGAAGGGTCTAAGGTTTGGAAGGGGAAGGATTTGGATATCACATCTCATGTTATAGGACGGGTCTCAGGTTTGGTATTAGAAGCATTGAGTTATCAAGTCTCATGGTATAAGAAGGGTCTCAGAATTGGAATGGGAAGGAGTTTGATATCACATCTCATGCCATAGTATGGGTCTCAGGTTTGGTAGAAGCATTGGGATATCACATCTCATGCTATCGGAAGGGTATCAGTATTGGATTTGGAAGGAGTTGGATATCCCATCTCATGCTATAGGAAGGGTCTCAGGTTAGAATGGGAAGGAGTTGGATATCACATTTCATGTTATAGGAAGGGTCTCAGGATTGGAATGGGAAGGACTTGGATATCATATCTCATGCTATAGGAAGGCTCTCAGGTTTGGAAGGGGAAGGAGTTGGATATCACATTTCATGTTAGTGGAAGGATCTCAGGTTTGGTATTAGAGGCCTTGAGATATCACATCTCATGCTATAGGAAGGGTCTCAGGATTGGTATAAGCATTGAGATATCACATCTCATGCTATAGGAAGGGTCTCAGGATTGGAATGGGAAGAAGTTGGATATCACATCTCATGCTATAGGAAGGGTCTCAGGTTTGGTATAAGCATTGAGATATCACATCTCATGCTATAGGAAGGGTCTCAGGGTTGGAATGGGAAGGAGTTGTATATGACATCTCATGCCATAGGAAGGGTCTCAGGTTTGGTATAAGCATTGAGATATCACATCACATGCTATAGGAAGGGTCTCAGGATTGGAATGGGAAGGACTTGGATATCACATCTCATGCTAAAGGGAGGGTCTCAGGTTTGGAAGGGGAAGGATTTGGAAATCACATCTCATATTATAGGAAGGATCTCAGGTTTGGTATTAGAAGCATTGAGATATTACATCTCATGCTATCGGAAGGATCTCAGGTTTGGTATAAGAGGCATTGAGATATCACATCTCATGCTATCATAAGGGTCTCAGGATTGGAATGGGAAGGAGTTGGATATCACATCTCATGTTATAGGAAGGATCTCAGGTTTGGTATTAGAAGCATTGAGACATCACATCTCATGCTATAGGAAGGGTCTCAGGATTGGAATGGGAAGGATTTGGATATCACATCTTATGCTATAGGAAGGGTCTCAGGTTTGGTATAAGCATTGAGATATCACATCTCATGCTATAGGAAGGGTCTCAGGATTGGAATGGGAAGGATTTGGATATCACATCTTATGCTATAGGAAGGGTCTCAGGTTTGGTATAAGCATGGAGATATCACTTCTCATGCTATAGGAAGGGTCTCAGGATTGGAATGGGAAGGAGTTGGATATCACATCTCATGCTATAGGAAGGGTCTCAGATTTGGTATAAGCATTGAGATATCACATCTCATGCTATAGGAAGGGTCTCAGGATTGGAATGGGAAGGAGTTGTATATGACATCTCAGGCCATAGGAAGGGTCTCAGATTTGGTATAAGCATTGAGATATCACATCTCATGATATCGGAAGGGTCTCAGGATTGGAATGGGAAGGAGTTGGATATCACATCTCATGATAAAGGAAGGGTCTAAGGTTTGGAAGGGGGAGGATTTGGATATCACATCTCATGTTACAGGACGGGTCTCAGGTTTGGTATTAGAAGCATTGAGATATCAAGTCTCATGGTATAAGAAGGGTCTCAGGATTGGAATGGGAAGGAGTTTGATATCACATCTCATGCCATAGTATGGGTCTCAGGTTTGGTAGAAGCATTGGGATATCACATCTCATGCTATCGGAAGGGTATCAGTATTGGATTTGGAAGGAGTTGGATATCCCATCTCATGCTATAGGAAGGGTCTCAGGTTGGAATGGGAAGGAGTTGGATATCACATTTCATGTTGTAGGAACGGTCTCAGGATTGGAATGGGAAGGACTTGGATATCATATCTCATGCTATAGGAAGGCTCTCAGGTTTGGAAGGGGAAGGAGTTGGATATCACATTTCATGTTAGAGGAAGGATCTCAGGTTTGGTATTAGAGGCCTTGAGATATCACATCTCATGCTATAGGAAGGGTCTCTGGATTGGAATGGGAAGGAGTTCGATATCACATCTCAAGCTATAGGAAGGGTCTCAGGTTTGGTATAAGCATTGAGATATCACATCTCATGCTATAGGAAGGGTCTCAGGATTGGAATGGGAAGAAGTTGGATATCACATCTCATGCTATAGGAAGGGTCTCAGGATTGGAATGGGAAGGAGTTGTATATGCCATCTCATGCCATAGGAAGGGTCTCAGGTTTGGTATAAGCATTGAGATATCACATCACATGCTATAGGAAGGGTCTCAGGATTGGAATGGGAAGGACTTGGATATCACATATCATGCTATAGGCAGGGTCTCAGGTTTGGAAAGGGAAGGAGATGGATATCACATTTCATGTTAGAGGTAGGATCTCAGGTTTGGTATTAGAGGCATTGAGATATCACATCTCATGCTATCAGAAGGGTCTCAGTATTGGAATGGGAAGGAGTTGGATATCACATCTCATGCTAAAGGGAGGGTCTCAGGTTTGGAAGGGGAAGGATTTGGAAATCACATCTCATATTATAGGAAGGATCTCAGGTTTGGTATTAGAAGCATTGAGATATCACATCTCATGCTATCGGAAGGATCTCAGGTTTGGTATAAGAGGCATTGAGATATCACATCTCATGCTATCATAAGGGTCTCAGGATTGGAATGGGAAGGAGTTGGATATCACATCTCATGTTATAGGAAGGATCTCAGGTTTGGTATTGGAAGCATTGAGACATCACATCTCATGCTATAGGAAGGGTCTCAGGATTGGAATGGGAAGGAGTTGTATATGACATCTCAGGCCATAGGAAGGGTCTCAGGTTTGATATAAGCATTGAGATATCACATCTCTGCTATCGGAAGGGTCTCAGGATTGGAATGGGAAGGAGTTGGATATCCCATCTGAGTTGGATATCCCATCTCATGTTATAGGAAGGGTCTCAGGTTTGGTATTAGAAGCATTGAGATATCACATCTCATGCTATTGGAAGGGTCTCAGGATTGGAATGGGGAGGACTTGGCTGTCACATCTCCTGCTATAGGGAGGGTCTCAAGTTTGATATTAGAAGCATTGAGATAACAAATGTCATGATATCGGAAGGGTCTCAGGATTGGAATGGGAAGGAGTTGGATATCACTCTCATGATAAAGGAAGGGTCTAAGGTTTGGAAGGGGAAGGATTTGGATATCACATCTCATGTTATAGGACGGGTCTCAGGTTTGGTATTAGAAGCATTGAGATATCAAGTCTCATGGTATAGGAAGGGTCTCAGAATTGGAATGGGAAGAAGTTGGATATCACATCTCAAGCTATAGGAAGGGTCTCAGGATTGGAATGGGAAGGAGTTTGATATCACATCTCATGCCATAGTATGGGTCTCAGATTTGGTAGAAGCATTGGGATATCACATCTCATGCTATCGGAATGGTATCAGTATTGGATTTGGAAGGAGTTGGATATCCCATCTCATGCTATAGGAAAGATCTCAGGTTGGAATGGGATGGAGTTGGATATCACATTTCATGTTATAGGAAGGGTCTCAGGATTGGAATGGGAAGGACTTGGATATCATATCTCATGCTATAGGAAGGCTCTCAGGTTTGGAAGGGGAAGGAGTTGGATATCACATTTCATGTTAGAGGAAGGATCTCAGGTTTGGTATTAGAGGCCTTGAGATATCACATCTCATGCTATAGGAAGGGTCTCAGGATTGGAATGGGAAGGAGTTGGATATCACATCTCAAGCTATAGGAAGGGTCTCAGGTTTGGTATAAGCATTGAGATATCACATCTCATGCTATAGGAAGGGTCTCAGGATTGGAATGGGAAGGAGTTGGATATCACATCTCATGTTATAGGAAAGATCTCAGGTTTGGTATTAGAAGCATTGAGACATCACATTTCATGTTATAGGAAGGGTCTCAGGATTGGAATGGGAAGAAGTTGGATATCACATCTCATGCTATAAGAAGGGTCTCAGGTTTGGAAGGGGAAGGAGTTGGATATCCAATCTCATGTTATAGGACTGGTCTCAGGTTTGGTATTAGAAGCATTGAGATATCACATCGCATGCTGTAGGAAGGTTCTCAGGTTTGGAATGGGGAGGAATTGGATATCACATCTCATGTCATAGGAAGGATCTCAGGTTTGGTATTAGAAGCATTGAGATATCACATCTCATGCTATTGGAATGGTCTCAGGGTTGGAATGGGAAGGAGCTGGATATTACATTCTTGCTATAGGAAGGGTCTCATGTTTGGAATGGGAAGGAGTTGGATATCACATATGCTATAGGAAGGGTCTCAGGTTTGGTATAAGCATTGAGATATCACATCTCATGCTATAGGAAGGGTCTCAGGGTTGGAATGGGAAGGAGTTGTATATGACATCTCATGCCATAGGAAGGGTGTCAGGTTTGGTATAAGCATTGAGATATCACATCACATGCTATAGGAAGGGTCTCAGGATTGGAATGGGAAGGACTTGGATATCACATCTCATGCTATAGGCAGGGTCTCAGGTTTGGAAAGGGAAGGAGATGGATATCACATTTCATGTTAGAGGTAGGATCTCAGGTTTGGTATTAGAGGCATTGAGATATCACATCTCATGCTATCAGAAGGGTCTCAGGATTGGAATCGGAAGGAGTTGGATATCACATTTCATGCTAAAGGGAGGGTCTCAGGTTTGGAAGGGGAAGGATTTGGAAATCACATCTCATATTATAGGAAGGATCTCAGGTTTGGTATTAGAAGCATTGAGATATCACATCTCATGCTATCGGAAGGATCTCAGGTTTGGTATAAGAGGCATTGAGATATCACATCTCATGCTATCATAAGGGTCTCAGGATTGGAATGGGAAGGAGTTGGATATCACATCTCAAGCTATAGGAAGGGTCTCAGGTTTGGTATAAGCATTGAGATATCACATCTCATGCTATAGGAAGGGTCTCAGGATTGGAATGGGAAGGAGTTGGATATCACATCTCATGTTATAGGAAAGATCTCAGGTTTGGTATTAGAAGCATTGAGACATCACATTTCATGTTATAGGAAGGGTCTCAGGATTGGAATGGGAAGAAGTTGGATATCACATCTCATGCTATAAGAAGGGTCTCAGGTTTGGAAGGGGAAGGAGTTGGATATCCAATCTCATGTTATAGGACTGGTCTCAGGTTTGGTATTAGAAGCATTGAGATATCACATCGCATGCTGTAGGAAGGTTCTCAGGTTTGGAATGGGGAGGAATTTGATATCACATCTCATGTCATAGGAAGGATCTCGGGTTTGGTATTAGAAGCATTGAGATATCACATCTCATGCTATTGGAATGGTCTCAGGGTTGGAATGGGAAGGAGTTGGATATTACATTCTTGCTATAGGAAGGGTCTCATGTTTGGAATGGGAAGGAGTTGGATATCACATATGCTATAGGAAGGGTCTCAGGTTTGGAACGGGAAGGAGTTGGATATCCGATCTCATGTTATAGGAAGGGTCTCAGGTTTGGTATAAGCATTGAGATATCACATCTCTGCTATCAGAAGTGTCTCAGGATTGGAATGGGAAGGAGTTGGATATCCCATCTCATGTTATAGGACGGGTCTCAGGTTTGTTATTAGAATCATTGAGATATCATATTACACGCTGTAGGAAGGGTCTAAGGATTGGAATGGGAAAGACTTGGATATCACATCTCATGCTATAGATAGGCTCTCAGATTTGGAAAGGGAAGGAGTTGGATATCACATTTCATGTTAGAGGAAGGATCTCAGGTTTGGTATTAGAGGCATTGAGATATCACATCTCATGCTATAGGAAGCGTCTCAGGATTGGAATGGGAAGGAGTTGGGTATCACATCTCATGCTATAGGAAGGGTCTCAGGATTGGTATAAGTATTGAGATATAACATCTCATGCTATAGGAAGGGTCTCAGGATTGGAATGGAAGGAGTTGGATATCACATCTCATGTTAAAAGAAGGATCTCAGGTTTGGTATTAGAAGCATTGAGACATCACATCTCATGCTATAGGAAGGGTCTCAGGATTGGAATGGGAAGGAGTTGGATATCACATCTCATGCTATAGGAAGGGTCTCAGGTTTGGTATAAGCATTGAGATATCACATCTCATGCTATAGGAAGGGTCTCAGGATTGGAATGGGAAGGAGTTGTATATGACATCTCATGCCGTAGGAAGGGTCTCAGGTTTCGTATAAGCATTGAGATATCACATCTCTGCTATCGGAAGGGTCTCAGGATTGGAATGGGAAGGAGTTGGATATCCCATCTCATGTTATAGGAAGAGTCTCAGGTTTGGTATTAGAAGCATTGGATATCACATATCATGCTATAGGAAGTGTCTCAGGATTGGAATGGGAAGGACTTGGATATCACATCTCATGCTATAGGGAGGGTCTCAAGTTTGATATTAGAAGCATTGAGATATCACATCTCATGCTATAGGAAGGGTCTCAGGATTGGAATGGGAAGGAGTTGGATATCACATCTCATGCTATAGGAAGGGTCTCAGGTTTGGTATAAGCAGTGAGATATCACATCTCATGCTATAGGAAGGGTCTCAGGATTGGAATGGGAAGGAGTTGGATATCACATCTCATGTTATAGGAAGGATCTCAGGTTTGGTATAAGCATTGAGATATCACATCTCTGCTATCGGAAGGGTCTCAGGATTGGAATGGGAAGGAGTTGGATATCACATCTCATGCTATAGGAAGGGTCTCAGGTTTGGAACGGGAAGGAGTTGGATATCATATCTCATGTTATAGGAAGAGTCTCAGGTTTGGTATAAGCATTGAGATATCACATCTCTGCTATCGGAGGTGTCTCAGGATTGGGATGGGAAGGAGTTGGATATCACATCTCATGCTATAGGAAGGGTATCAGGTTTGGAACGGGAAGGAGTTGGATATCCCATCTCATGTTATAGGACGGGTCTCAGGTTTGGTATTAGAAGCATTGAGATATCACATCGCATGCTGTAGGAAGGATCTCAGGTTTGGAATGGGAAGGAATTGGATATCACATCTCATGTCATAGGAAGTATCTCAGGTTTGGTATTAGAAGCATTGAGATATCACATCTCATGCTATAGGAATGGTCTCAGGATTGGAATGGGTAGGAGTTGGATATTACATTCTTGCTATAGGAAGGGTCTCATGTTTGGAATGGGAAGGAGTTGGATATCACATATGCTATAGGAAGGGTCTCAGGTTTGGAACGGGAAGGAGTTGGATATCACATCTCATGCTATAGGTAGGCTCTCAGGTTTGGTATAAGCATTGAGATATCACATCTCATGCTATAGGAACGGTCTCAGGATTGGAATGGGAAGGATTTGGATATCACTTCTCATGCTATAGGAAGGATCTCAGGTTTGGTATAAGCATGGAGGTATCACTTCTCATGCTATAGGAAGTGTCTCAGGATTGGAATGGGAAGGAGTTGGATATCACATTTCATGTTATAGGAAGGATCTCAGGTTTGGTATTAGAAGCATTGAGACATCACATCTCATGCTATAGGAAGGGTCTCAGGATTGGAATGGGAAGTAGTTGGATATCACATCTCATGCTAAAGGGAGGGTCTCAGGTTTGGAAGGGGAAGGATTTGGATATTACATCTCGTGTTATAGGAATGATCTCAGGTTTGGTATTAGAAGCATTCAGATATCACATCTCATGCTATCGGAAGGATCTCAGGTTTGGTATTAGAAGCATTGAGATATCAAATCTCATGCTATAGGAAGGGTCGCAGGATTGGAATGGGAAGGAGTTCGATATCACATCTCATGCTATGGGAAGGGTCTCAGGATTGGAATGGGAAGGAGTTTTATATGACATCTCATGCCATAGGAAGGATCTCAGGTTTGGTATTAGAAGCATTGAGACATAACATCTCATGTTATAGGAAGGGTCTCAGGATTGGAATGGGAAGGCGTTGGATATCACATCTCATGCTATAGGAAGGGTCTCAGGTTTGGTATAAGTATTGAGATATCACATCTCATGCTATAGGAAGGGTCTCAGGATTGGAATGGGAAGGAGTTGTATATGACATCTCATGCCACAGGAAGGGTCTCAGGTTTGGTATAAGCATTGAGATATCACATCTCTGCTATCGGAAGGGTCTCAGGATTGGAATGGGAAGGAGTTGGATATCCCATCTTACGTTATAGGAAGGGTCTCAGGTTTGGTATTAGAAGCATTGAGATATCACATCTCATGCTATAGGAAGGGTCTCAGGATTGGAATGGGAAGGACGTGGATATCACATCTCATTCTATAGGGAGGGTCTCACGTTTGGAAAGGGAAGGAGTTGGATATCACATTTCATGTTAGATGTAGGATCTCAGGTTTGGTATTAGAGGCATTGAGATATCACATCTCATGCTATCAGAAGGGTCTCAGGATTGGAATGGGAAGGATTTGGATATCACATCTCATGTTATAGGAAGGATCTCAGGTTTGGTATTAGAAGCATTGAGATATCACATCTCATGCTATCGGAAGGATCTCAGGTTTGGTATTAGAGGCATTGAGATATCACATCTCATGCTAAAGGGAGGGTCTCAGATTTGGAAGGGGAAGGATTTGGATATCACATCTCTTGTTATAGGAAGGATCACAGGTTTGGTATTAGAAGCATTGAGATATAACATCTCATGCTATGGGAAGGGTCTCAGGATTGGAATGGGAAGGAGTTGGATATCGCATCTCATGCTATAGGAAGGGTCTCAGGTTTGGAACGGGAAGGAGTTAGATATCACATCTCATGTTATAGTAAGAGTCTCAGGTTTGGTATAAGCATTGAGATTTCACATCTCTGCTATCGGAGGTGTCTCAGGATTGGGATGGGAAGGAATTGGATATCACATCTCATGCTATAGGAAGGGTATCAGGTTTGGAACGGGAAGGAGTTGGATATCCCATCTCATGTTATAGGACAGGTCTCAGTTTTGATATTAGAAGCATTGAGATATCACATCACATGCTGTAGGAAGGGTCTCAGGTTTGGAATGAGAAGGATTTAGATATCACATCTCATGTCATAGGAAGGATCTCAGGTTTGGCATAAGCATTGAGATATCACATCTCTGCTATTGGAAAGGTCTCAAGATTGGAATGGGAAGGACTTGGATATCACAATTCATGTTATAGGAAGGGTCTCAGGTTTGGTATTAGAAGCATTGAGATATGACATCTCATGCTATAGAAAGGGTCTCAGGATTGGAATGGGAAGGACTTGGATATCACATCTCATGTTATAGGGAGGGTCTCAGGTTTGGTATTAGAAGCATTGAGATATCACATCTCATGCTATAGGAAGTGTCTCAGGAGTGGAATGGGAAGGAGTTGGATATCACATCTCATGATAAAGGAAGGGTCTAAGGTTTGGAAGGGGAAGGATTTGGATATCACATCTCATGTTATTGGACTGGTCTCAGGTTTGGTATTAGAAGCATTGAGATATCAAGTCTCATGGTATAGGACGGGAGTTTGATATCACATCTCATGCCATGGTATGGGTCTCAGGTTTTGTAGAAGCATTGGGATATCACATCTCATGCTATCGGAAGGATATCAGGATTAGATTTGGAAGGAGTTGGATATCCCATCTCATGCTATAGGAAGGGTCTCAGGTTGGAATGGGAAGGAGTTGGATATCACATCTCATGTTATAGGAAGGGTCTCAGGATTGGAATGGGAAGGACTTGGATATCACATCTCATGCTGTAGGAAGGCTCTCAGGTTTGGAAAGGTAAGGAGTTGGATATCACATTTCATGTTAGAGGTAGGATCTCAGGTTTGGTATTAGAGGCATTGAGATATCACATCTCATGCTATCAGAAGGGTATCAGGATTGGAATGGGAAGGAATTGGATATCACATCTCATGCTAAAGGGAGGGTCTCAGGTTTGGTATTAGAAGCATTGAGATATCACATCTCATGCTATCGGAAGGATCTCAGGTTTGGTATTAGAAGCATTGAGATATCACATCTCATGCTATAGGAAGGGTCTCAGGATTGGAATGGGAAGGAGTTGGATATCACATCTCATGTTATAGGAAGGATCTCAGGTTTGGTATAAGAAGCATTGAGATATCACATCTCATGCTATAGGAAGGGTCTCAGGATAGGAATGGGAAGGAGTTGGATATCACATCTCATGCTATAGGAAGGGTCTCAGGATTGGAATGGGAAGGAGTTGGATATCACATCTCGTGCTATAGGAAGGGTTTCAGGTTTGGTATAAGCATTGAGATATCACATCTCTGCTATCGGAAGGGTCTCAGGATTGGAATGGGAAGGACTTAGATATCACATCTCATGCTATAGGGAGGGTCTCAGTATTGATATTAGAAGCATTGAGATATCACATCTCATGCTATCGGAAGGGTCTCAGGATTGGAATGGAAGGAGCTGGATATCACATCTCATGCTAAGACCCGATATACCCTTCCTATAAAATGAGATGGGAATATCCAACTCCTTCCCATTCCAATCCTGAGACCCTTCCGATAGCAGAGATGTGATATCTCAATGCTTATACCAAACCTGAGATCCTTCCTATAACATGAGGTGTGATATCCAACTCCTTCCCATTCCAATCCTGAGACACTTCCTATAGCATGAGATGTGATATCCAACTCCTTCCCATTCCAATCCTGATTCCCTTCCTATAGCATGAGATGTGATATCTCAATGCTTCTAATATCAAACTTGAGACCCTTCCTATAGCATGAGATGTGATATCCAAGTCCTTCACATTCCAATCCTGAGACACTTCCTATAGCATGAGATGTGATATCTCAATGCTTCTAATACCAAACCTGAGATTCTTCCTATAACATGAGATGGGATATCCAACTCCTTCCCATTCCAATCCTGAGACCCTTCCAAAAGCAGAGATGTGATATCTCAATGCTTATACCAAACCTGAGACCCTTCCTATGGCATGAGAAGTCATATACATATCCTTCCCATTCCAATCCTGAGACCCTTCCTATAGCATGAGATGTGATATCTCAATGCTTATACCAAACCTGAAACCCTTCCTATAGCATGAGATGTGATATCCAACTCCTTCCCATTCCAATCCTGAGACCCTTCCTATAGCATGAGATGTGATATCTCAATGCCTCTAATACCAAACCTGAGATCCTTCCTCTAACATGAAATGTGATATCCAACACCTTCCCTTTCCAAACCTGATAGCCTACCTATAGCTTGAGATGTGATATCCAAGTCCTTCCCATTCCAATCCTTAGACCCTTCCTACAGCATGCATTATGATATCTCAATGATTCTAATAACAAACCTGAGACTCGTCCTATAAGATGAGATGGGATATCCAACTCCTTCCCATTCCAATCCTGAGACACTTCCGATAGCAGAGATGTGATATCTCAATGCTTATACCAAACCTGAGACCCTTCCTATAACATGAGATGTGATATCCAACTCCTTCCAAATCCAATCCTGATACCCTTCCGATAGCATGAGATGTGATATCCCAATGCTTCTACCAAACCTGAGACCCATACTATGGCATGAGATGTGATATCAAACTCCTTCCCATTCCAATCCTGAGACCCTTCCTATAGCTTGAGATGTGATATCCAACTCCTTCCCATTCCAATTCTGAGACCCTTCCTATACCATGAGACTTGATATCTCAATGCTTCTAATACCAAACCTGAGACCCGTCCTATAACATGAGATGTGATATCCAAATCCTTCCCCTTCCAAACCTTAGACCCTCCCTTTATCATGAGATGTGATATCCAACTCCTTCCCATTCCAATCCTGAGACCCTTCCGATATCATGAGATGTGATATCTCAATGCTTCTAATATCAAACTTGAGACCCTCCCTATAGCATGAGATGTGATATCCAAGTCCCTCCCATTCCAATCCTGAGACCCTTCCTATAACATGAGATGGGAATATCCAACTCCTTCCCATTCCAATCCTGAGACCCTTCCGATAACAGAGATGTGATATCTCAATGCTTATACCAAACCTGAGATCCTTCCTATAACATGAGATGTAATATCCAACTTCTTCCCATTCCAATCCTGAGACACTTCCTATAGCATGAGATGTGATATCTCACTGCTTATACCAAACCTGAGACCCTTCCTATAGCATGAGATGTGATATCCAACTCCTTCCCATTCCAATCCTGAGACCCTTCCTATAGCATGAGATGAGATATCTCAATGCTTCTAATACCCAACCTGAGACTCTTCCTATAACATGAGATGGGATATCCAACTCCTTCCCATTCCAATCCTGAGACCCTTCCGATAGTAGAGATGTGATATCTCACTGCTTATACCAAACCTGAGACCCTACCTATAGCATGAGATGTGATATCCAACTCCTTCCCATTCCAATCCTGAGACCCTTCCTATAACATGAGATGTGATATCTCAATGCTTATACCAAACCTGAGACCCTTCATATAGCATGAGATGTGAAATCCAACTCCTTCCCATTACAATCCTGAGACCCTTCCTATAGCATGAGATGTGATATCTCAATGCTTCTAATATCAAACTTGAGACCCTCCCTATAGCATGAGATGTGATATCCAAGTCCTTCCCATTCCAATCCTGAGACACTTCCTATAGCATGAGATGTGATATCTCAATGCTTCTAATACCAAACCTGAGACTCTTCCTATAACATGAGATGGGATATCCAACTCCTTCCCATTCCAATCCTGAGACCCTTCCAAAAGCAGAGATGTGATATCTCAATGCTTATACCAAACCTGAGACCCTTCCTATGGCATGAGATGTCATATACATATCCTTCCCATTCCAATCCTGAGACCCTTCCTATAGCATGAGATGTGATATCTCAATGCTTATACCAAACCTGAGACCCTTCCTATAGCATGAGATGTGATATCCAAGTCCTTCCCATTCCAATCCTTAGACCCTTCCTATAGCATGCAATATAATATCTCAATGAATCTAATAACAAACCTGAGACCCGTCCTATAACATGAGATGGGATATCCAACTCCTTCCCATTCCAATCCTGAGACCCTTCCGATAGCAGAGATGTGATATCTCAATGCTTATACCAAACCTGAGACCCTTCCTACGGCATGAGATGTCATATACAACTCCTTCCCATTCCAATCCTGAGACCCTTCCCATAGCATGAGATGTGATATCTCAATGCTTATACCAAACCTGAGACCCTTCATATAGCATGAGATGTGATATCCAACTCCTTCCCATTACAATCCTGAGTCCCTTCCTATAGCATGAGATGTGATGTCTCAATGCTTCTAATACCAAACCTGAGATCCTTCCTATAACATGAGATGTGATATCCAACTCCTTCCATTCCAATCCTGAGACCCTTCCTTTAGCATGAGATGTGATATCTCAATGCTTCTAATATCAAACTTGAGACCCTCCCTATAGCATGAGATGTGATATCCAACTCCTTCCCATTCCAATCCTGAGACCCTTCCTATAGCATGAGATGTGATATCTCAATGCTTATACCAAACCTGAGACCCTTCATATAGCATGAGATGTGAAATCCAACTCCTTCCCATTACAATCCTGAGACCCTTCCTATAGCATGAGATGTGATATCTCAATGCTTCTAATATCAAACTTGAGACCCTCCCTATAGCATGAGATGTGATATCCAAGTCCTTCCCATTCCAATCCTGAGACACTTCCTATAGCATGAGATGTGATATCTCAATGCTTCTAATACCAAACCTGAGACTCTTCCTATAACATGAGATGGGATATCCAACTCCATCCCATTCCAATCCTGAGACCCTTCCAAAAGCAGAGATGTGATATCTCAATGCTTATACCAAACCTGAGACCCTTCCTATGGCATGAGATGTCATATACATATCCTTCCCATTCCAATCCTGAGACCCTTCCTATAGCATGAGATGTGATATCTCAATGCTTATACCAAACCTGAGACCCTTCCTATAGCATGAGATGTGATATCCAAGTCCTTCCCATTCCAATCCTTAGACCCTTCCTATAGCATGCAATATAATATCTCAATGAATCTAATAACAAACCTGAGACCCGTCCTATAACATGAGATGGGATATCCAACTCCTTCCCATTCCAATCCTGAGACCCTTCCGATAGCAGAGATGTGATATCTCAATGCTTATACCAAACCTGAGACCCTTCCTACGGCATGAGATGTCATATACAACTCCTTCCCATTCCAATCCTGAGACCCTTCCCATAGCATGAGATGTGATATCTCAATGCTTATACCAAACCTGAGACCCTTCATATAGCATGAGATGTGATATCCAACTCCTTCCCATTACAATCCTGAGTCCCTTCCTATAGCATGAGATGTGATGTCTCAATGCTTCTAATACCAAACCTGAGATCCTTCCTATAACATGAGATGTGATATCCAACTCCTTCCATTCCAATCCTGAGACCCTTCCTATAGCATGAGATGTGATATCTCAATGCTTCTAATATCAAACTTGAGACCCTCCCTATAGCATGAGATGTGATATCCAATTCCTTCCCATTCCAATCCTGAGACACTTCCTATAGCATGAGATGTGATATCTCAATGCTTCTAATACCAAACCTGAGACTCTTCCTATAACATGAGATGGGATATCCAACTCCTTCCCATTCCAATCCTGAGACCCTTCCAAAAGCAGAGATGTGATATCTCAATGCTTATACCAAACCTGAGACCCTTCTTATGTCATGAGATGTCATATACGTATCCTTCCCATTCCAATCCTGAGACCCTTCCTATAGCATGAGATGTGATATCCCAATGCTTATACCAAACCTGAGACCCTTCCTATAGCATGAGATGTGATATCCAACTCCTTCCCATTCCAATCCTGAGACCCTTCCTATAGCATGAGATGTGATATCTCAATGCCTCTAATACCAAACCTGAGATCCTTTCTCTAACATGAAATGTGATATCCAACTCCCAACTCCTTCCCTTTCCAAACCTGAGAGCCTACCTATAGCATGAGATGTGATATCCAAGTCCTTCCCATTCCAATCCTTAGACCCTCCCTATAGCATGCAATATGATATCTCAATGATTCTAATAACAAACCTGAGACCCGTCCTATAACATGAAATGGGATATCCAACTCCTTCCCGTTCCAATCCTGAGACACTTCCGATAGCAGAGATGTGACATCTCAATGCTTATACCAAACCTGAGACCCTTCCTATAACATGAGATGTGATATCCAACTCCTTCCCATTCCAAACCTGAGACCCTTCCTATAGCATATGTGATATCCAACTCCTTCCAATTCCAAACATGAGACCCTTCCCATAGCAAGAATGTAATATCCAACTCCTTCCCATTCCAATCCTGAGACCATTCCTATAGCATGAGATGTGATATCTCAATGCTTCTAATACCAAACCTGAGATCCTTCCTATGACATGAGATGTGATATCCAATTCCTTCCCATTCCAAACCTGAGACCCTTCATACAGCATGCGATGTGATATCTGAATGCTTCTAATACCAAACCTGAGACCAGTCCTATAACATGAGATGGGATATCCAACTCCTTCCCATTCCGATCCTGAGACCCTTCCGATAGCATGAGATGTGATATCTCAATGCCTCTAATACCAAACCTGAGATCCTTCCTATAACATGTGATGTGATATTCAATTCCTTCCCCTTCCAAACCTGAGTCCCTCCCTTTAGCATGAGATGTGATATCCAACTCCTTCCCATTCCAATCCTGAGACCCTTATGATAGCATGAGATGTGATATCTCAATGCCTCTAATACCAAACCTGAGATACTTCCGATAGCATGAGATGTGATATCTCAATGCTTCTAATACCAAACCTGAGATACTTCCTATAACATGAGATGTGATATCCAACTCCTTCCCATTCCAATCCTGAGACCCTTCTGATAGCATGAGATGTGATATCTCAATGCCTCTAATACCAAACCTGAGATCCTACCTCTAGCATGAAATGTGATATCCAACTCCTTCCCTTTCCAAACCTGAGAGCCTACCTATAGCATGAGATGTGATATCCAAGTCCTTCCCATTCCAATCCTTAGACCCTTCCTATAGCATGCAATATGATATCTCAATGATTCTAATAACAAACCTGAGACCCGTCCTATAACATGAGATGGGATATCCAACTCCTTCCCATTCCAATCCTGAGACACTTCCGATAGCAGAGATGTGATATCTCAATGCTTATACCAAACCTGAGACCCTTCCTATAACATGAGATGTGATATACAACTCCTTCCAATTCCAAACATGAGACCCTTCCCATAGCAAGAATGTAATATCCAACTCCTTCCCATTCCAATCCTGAGACCATTCCTATAGCATGAGATGTGATATCTCAATGCTTCTAATACCAAACCTGAGATCCTTCCTATGACATGAGATGTGATATCTAATTCCTTCCCATTCCAAACCTGAGACCCTTCCTACAGCATGCGATGTGATATCTCAATGCTTCTAATACCAAACCTGAAACCAGTCCTATAACATGAGATGGGATATCCAACTCCTTCCCGTTCCAATCCTGAGACACTTCCGATTGCAGAGATGTGATATCTCAATGCTTATACCAAACCTGAGACTCTTCCTATAACATGAGATGTGATATACAACTCCTTCCCGTTCCAAACCTGAGACCCTTCCTATAGCATGAGATGTGATATCCAACTCCTTCCCATTCCAATCCTGAGACCCTTCCGATAGCATGAGATGTGATATCTCAATGCCTCTAATACCAAACCTGAGATCCTTCCTATTACATGTGATGTGATATTCAATTCCTTCCCCTTCCAAACCTGAGACCCTCCCTTTAGCATGAGATGTGATATCCAACTCCTTCCCATTCCAATCCTGAGACCCTTATGATAGCATGAGATGTGATATCTCAATGCCTCTAATACCAAACCTGAGATACTTCCGATAGCATGAGATGTGATATCTCAATGCTTCTAATACCAAACCTGAGATCCTTCCTATAACATGAGATGTGATATCCAACTCCTTCCCATTCCAATCCTGAGACCCTTCTGATAGCATGAGATGTGATATCTCAATGCCTCTAATACCAAACCTGAGATCCTACCTCTAAAATGAAATGTGATATCCAACTCCTTCCCTTTCCAAACCTGAGACCCTGCCTATAGCATGAGATGTGATATACAACTCCTTCCAATTCCAAACATGAGACCCTTCCCATAGCAAGAATGTAATATCCAACTCCTTCCCATTCCAATCCTGAGACCATTCCTATAGCATGAGATGTGATATCTCAATGCTTATACCAAACCTGAGACCCTTCCTATAACATGAGATGTGATATACAACTCCTTCCAATTCCAAACATGAGACCCTTCCCATAGCAAGAATGTAATATCCAACTCCTTCCCATTCCAATCCTGAGACCATTCCTATAGCATGAGATGTGATATCTCAATGCTTCTAATACCAAACCTGAGATCCTTCCTATGACATGAGATGTGATATCCAATTCCTTCCCATTCCAAACCTGAGACCCTTCCTACAGCATGCGATGTGATATCTCAATGCTTCTAATACCAAACCTGAAACCAGTCCTATAACATGAGATGGGATATCCAACTCCTTCCCGTTCCAATCCTGAGACACTTCCGATTGCAGAGATGTGATATCTCAATGCTTATACCAAACCTGAGACTCTTCCTATAACATGAGATGTGATATACATCTCCTTCCCGTTCCAAACCTGAGACCCTTCCTATAGCATGAGATGTGACATCCAACTCCTTCCCATTCCAATCCTGAGACCCTTCCGATAGCATGAGATGTGATATCTCAATGCCTCTAATACCAAACCTGAGATCCTTCCTATAACATGTGATGTGATATTCAATTCCTTCCCCTTCCAAACCTGAGACCCTCCCTTTAGCATGAGATGTGATATCCAACTCCTTCCCATTCCAATCCTGAGACCCTTATGATAGCATGAGATGTGATATCTCAATGCCTCTAATACCAAACCTGAGATACTTCCGATAGCATGAGATGTGATATCTCAATGCTTCTAATACCAAACCTGAGATCCTTCCTATAACATGAGATGTGATATCCAACTCCTTCCCATTCCAATCCTGAGACCCTTCTGATAGCATGAGATGTGATATCTCAATGCCTCTAATACCAAACCTGAGATCCTACCTCTAAAATGAAATGTGATATCCAACTCCTTCCGTTTCCAAACCTGAGACCCTGCCTATAGCATGAGATGTGATATCCAAGTCCTTCCCATTCCAATCCTGAGACCCTTCCTATAGCATGAGATGTGATATCTCAATGTCTCGTCGTCGTGTTGAGTCTGCAGCAGCAGAGTTGAGTAAAAGACGTCCCAAACGAAGGAACCCGCACAGTTTGTTACCACAGCAGGGCAACGGAGCGGCGGTGTGTATCTGAGCCAAATGTACACTACTCACTTCAGACCTGGGAACGCCAAGTGTACGAATCATGTGAGAGTGACAAGGACTCGATATACTACACAACCTGGCGGCGGTTACAGAGCAAGACTCCTGTGTAGGCTGGTCAGTCTGCTGGATGGCCCAGAGACGCTTCCGAAGGCTTACTAGCAGGAGATGGTGAAGATGCCGAGAATAGCTGTCCCCGCTATTCCAAGGGTCGAAGTACCAGTACAGGCCTTCTGGTTCGATCAAAGGTGAAAAGGGTTTCACAAGGCGACAGCAGTGCAGAGGAGCAGTCCTTCAGCGGGTCACCAGCGATTCCTCGGTTCAGCCTCTTGGTTGCAGGATACTTGGCTCCTGTATTCCTTTGTTCGTGAGAACTCAGGAGATCGACATGGTAGTGGTGTTTCCAGCCCCCTCTTATCCACGGTTCCCTTCGCGCCAAAACGGAGGGGACCCAATGGGAGATCCGCTCATCAACACTCACACCATTCGTGGACCTATCACGGACCACGGTGGTCCCAGGCATTCACACCACCCTAGACTCTCTGGCACCCAGGATGTGTATTGGGACCAGACATCCCAGCCCACATCCTGGAGGCACACACAAGACATGTAGAAGCCCGCGAAAGCATCTGTGTTTCGCGGGAAACTACATGCCCAAATAAGGAAGGCCCCAGGTCGGCTCGACCTGGGGAAGGTGAAGGGAGCAAGATGGTCAGCGGACAGGACAAATGAGCCTCGTGGTCTGGCCATTTTGGGCTCTAGGCCACCATTTTGGGTTAAGCGCGAGAAACGCGCTTAGAACGCCAAAAGGAGCTCAAAACACAATAAACGATCGCTGCCACCATTCCCGTCCGTGAATCACTTGCACCGATCAGTTACAATCCTGGAAGAGTATCTAGGGCCTGTAGAAGGCTAGAGACCCAAGAGAGCAGTAACTTATCTTACAGTGCCCTCTTGTGTCATGTTGCACGAAAGCCGCAACATGATAAAAGAAACTACGGAAACGAGCGTTTCCTGGTACTGACTGTCTTAAGGGCATGACAGTTTCCCCATAAGAAAGGAGCGAAAGCCCAGAGGAGTGCGGCAGAAGGCTGCACTTCTCTGGCAAAGTCGAGAACAAGGTGAAAAACAACAGCAAAAAGTTTAGGGGTTGCCACATGGAAGGAAAATTACCTACAATTACGAAATCTTTCCTAACACTCGCCCCTCCCAGACTATGGACAGGGGGAACTAATCCACCCCTGGATGAGTCTCTTGTTCAGGTCGGTTAAACATTCTGCACAACCCATCAGCATTGCTATGTTGGACACCTGGCCTATGCTCAATAGTGAAGTCGAAGCCTTGTAGACTTATGGACCACCTAAGCAACTTTGGATTCTCCCCCTTCATGTTTATTAGCCACTTTAAGGGCTTATGGTCAGTTTGCACAGTGAAGTGGGTCCCATAGAGGTAGGGCCTCAGCTTCCTTAGGGCCCACACAACAGAGAAACATTCTTTCTCTACCGTGGACCATCTGAGCTCTCTGTCCTTAAACTGGCGACTAATAAAACCAATAGGGTGTTCCTTACCCTTCTCATCTACTTGCGATAGTACAGCTCCTATCCCAGTGTCAGAGGCGTCCGTCTGCACGATAAAAGGTCTTTGATAATCAGGGGCCCTGAGGACAGGGGCCTGGCACAAGGAGTCTTTTAAGCCATTGAAGGCCTTCTCACACTCGTCAGTCCAAGTTACCTTCTTGGGTTTCTTCAGAGTTGTGAGGGCAGTCAGAGGGGCAGCTATGGTGCCATAGTCTGCCACAAAATTGCGGTAATACCCCGTGAGTCCTAAGAAGGCTCTCACTTGGGTTTGTGTAGTGGGGGTAGGCCAGTCTTGTACTGCTTGTACTTTACTGGGTAGAGGCTGTATCCTCCCTCCACCTACTTCATGTCCAAGGTAAAACACTGAGCCTTGTCCAATCTGGCATTTACTAGCCTTTATGGTCAAGTGTGCTTTCTGAAGAGTCTGGAGCACAATCCCGAGGTGTTTCACATGGTCTTCCCAGGTGGCACTGAAAACTGCTATATCGTCCAGATATGCAAGACAGAATTCGCCCAACCCATTCAAAACATGATGCACAAGCCTCTGGAAAGTGGCAGGTGCATTCTTCAACCCGAACGGCATTACCCGGAATTGATAAAGGCCGTCTGGAGTAGAAAACGCTGTCTTCTCCTTGGCATGTTCTGCTAAAGCTATTTGCCAATAGCCATCAGTGAGGTCAAACGTGCTGAGGTACTTGGAGGCACCCAAAGTATCCACCAGCTCATCTGTTCGAGGCAAGGGGTGTGCATCTGTCTTGGTGACAGCATTCAGAGCCCTGTAATCCACGCAGAACCTCAATTCAGAAGTGCCTGCCTTTGGAACGAAAACCACAGGGCTGGACCAAGGACTACTAGAGGGTTCAATCACCCCAAGGTCTAACATCTTGTTGACCTCAGTCTTAATATAAGACCGTACTTTGTCTGACATCCTGTATCCCCTACTTTTGGTAGGTACACTTTCTCCTGTGTCTATGTTATGTTTGCACCAAGGTGTCAAATCAGGCGACTGTGAAAACAGGGGGGAAAACTGCCTAAGCAAACTTTTCACCTCAGCCTGCTGATCAGAAGTCAGGTGAGGGGCCCCTCGGACACCCTCAAAGGAGCTATCTGAAGGACCGCTTTGGAACAGGTCAGGGAGAGGTTCAGACTCCTCTTCCTCAACATCTGACGCCAGTAACAGTGCTGCGATTTCGACTCTTGGGACGAAAGCCTTCAGCCTATTCACGTGAAACACTTTTGGAGCCTGTCCAGGCCTTCCAAGGTCCACTAAATAGTTAACCTCACCCAGGGGCTCCACCACTGTGTAAGGGCCTGACCATTTGTCCTGTAAAGCTCAAGGCCTTATGGGATTCATGATCAGGACTTGCTGACCAGGTGTAAAGTTGATGAGGGAAGCTTTCTGGTCGTACCAATGTTTCACCAGTGCTTGTCCTGCCTTCAATTTATCACTAGCCAAGCCCATCAGAAGTACCATCCGTTTTCTGAGCCCTAGCACATAATCAACTACGTTGGTAGTAACAGGGGGAGTGGGCATCTCCCATCCCTCTTTGACTATGCTAAGGGTCCCCGTACAGGATGACCAAACAGAAATTTGAAGGGGCTGAAGCCAACACCCTCCTGTGGTACCTCTCGGTAGGCAAACAGTAAGCATGGTAAAAGAAGATCCCATTGTCTTCTCTGAAGCTTCTCCATAGCCCCAATCATGCTTTTTAGCGTTCTGTTGAAACGTTCCACCAGACCATTGGTCTGGGGGTGGTATGCAGAAGAGAACCTGTAGGTGACCCCACATTCTTTCCACATAGCCTGCATATACTTCGACATAAAGTTGCTGCCACGATCTGACACAACTTCTTTAGGGAAGCCAACCCTAGTAAATATGCCAAGTAAAGCTTTTGCAACTGACTTGGCAGTTACAGTTTTCAATGGGATGGCCTCAGGATATCTGGTTGCATGGTCGACCAGCACCAGGATAAACCTATTGCCCGAGGATGTTTGCGGGTCAAGGGGACCAACGATGTCGATCCCTACCCTTTCAAATGGTACCCCCACAACTGGGAGCGGTACCAACGGAGCTTGGATTGTCGAGCCAACCTTACCAGATAACTGGCAGGAGGCACAACTCCTGCAGTGACTTTCTACTTGCACCCCCATCTTGGGCCAGTAGAAGTGCATGGATAACCTTTGCTTGCTCCTCTTAATACCAAGGTGACCAGCAAGGAGCACTTCATGCGCCAACTGCAGGAGGAAGGGCCTAACAGCAAGGGGAACCACCAACCTCCTATGGTCTCCTTCTGTAGACTCTGTGGGCTCACTATACAGGAGTCCACCTTCCCAATAAATCCTATGCGTCCCAGGAGGTTCACCCTCAAGCTGGGAGCAGGCCTGTCTCCTTAGGCCTTCCAGAGATGGGCACTCACTTTGGCCTTTACTGAATTCGTCCCTATCAGGACCTCCTTCAACTAACAAGTCTTTTAGTTCAGGATGGTCGTTGGGGTCAAATACTTCAGGCATCGCCACCTCCTCGTCAGGCCCGGGCGATTGACCAACTTCCTCCACCGCAGTGGTAGGCGAGCTCGGGGGAATATTCTCTTTCCCTCGTCTTGACTTGTTGACTCCTTTCGCCTTGGGTTTCCCCTTCGGCTGGGGCAGCGTATTGGTCTTGGCCAATGCTGCCCGTGCTTGAGACCGTGTGTAGGGTCTTTCGGCAGTGTCTCCTACGAGCCCTAAAGCTCTGAGATCATTACCTAACAAGACCTTTCCCGGGACGTTTCTCTGAATGCTCACTGGAATCCTGACTGCTGTACCATTTAAAGTAAGATTTACAGGTATTACTGGGAACATACGGAGTGGGCCGTCAGCCAACTTAGTGGGCATCAGAGTAGCACTGGCAACTTCCTCTGAGTCTACCAAGGTAGAATCCACTACAGTTCGACTGCACCCACTATCCCTAAGAGCTGGAGTATCTACTCCATTGATCAGCACACTGTCTTTAAAGTAGTGCTTGGTATTATCTGTAATCCTAGCATAAGCCTCTGCGACTTTAGGCTCCCAGGAACCCAGGGAAACTAAAACTACCTCAGCCTCTATCCCGCTGGGAAATGAGTCTGAGGAGAAGGATGCTCCTGTAATCTCTTCTTCCTCGTAGGAGGAGAAGGCCAGATTAGCGGAGTGGACCCCCAAAGGTCAAACCTTACACCGGGGATCCCCCTTCACGTGGTCAGTTGCTCCACAAGCAAAACAAGATCCATTGGGTCTGTTTACATAGGGAGGCTTATTGTAACCAGAGTTCTGTTTCGGAGGCTGACCTCCACTACCCTGTGAGTTCTCTTGTGTCTTACCCTTATTTTTCTTTTTGTGGCCCTTTTGAGAAGAAGATTTATCAGATTCTCCACCCTCCTTATCTTTGGACTTTTTCCCTTCCTCCTGCTTACCAGGATGAGTTTTGTCCTTATGGGACACTCGATGTGACACCCATAAGTCTGCTGCAATGGCCAGCTTCTTAGGATCTATCTCCTTCGAATCGGCCAAATGCTGCTTAAGCTCCGGGGAAGAAGATGCAAAAATGTGTTCTAGCATGACAAGATTTATCATGCCTTCGAAGGTAGAAACCTTATAACCTTCGACCCAGCCAGTTAAGTTTTTCAAGGATTCAGTGTCATAAGATACCCAAGTACCACCTTCCTTTTTCTTATACTCTATGAATCGTTTCAAATATTGGGCCGAAGTCTTCCCAAACTTTAAAATGAGAGTTTGCTTTAACATTGCGAAATCAGCTTGCTCAGCCTTCGACATTTCCATAATGGCACTACAGCCAGAATGGGGCAGTCTGCTGAGTAACCAGGCAATCTTATCAGCATTGTCAACTTGTTGAACTTCGCATGCATACTCAAACGCATTCATCCAGTCCATAATGTCATTCCTTTCCTCATACACAATGACCAGATCTTTCGGAAACCGTGGATGAGAGGAGGCCCCAGACCCATGTCCAGGACCCTTGGACCCATTTGCAACCTGAAGCTTGGCCAGTTCCAACTGGTGATCCCTGTCTTTCTGTTTTTCTGACTGTTCGATTTTTAGTTTGGCTATGCTGAATTCAAGCTCCTTCTGCCTAAACCGCAGCTCTTGCTTCTTGAATTCAAGCATAGCCTCCCCATCAACACTGGCAGAGGAAACATTAGACATCTCATTCTCCCTGTCCTCGTGGTCGCGGTGGATCAGTGCAGCGGCAGAACCGTCGGTTCTACCAGTGAGAGCAGCCCCACCTCCTTCCGCACTGTCCTCAGAAGTTATAGCGTCAAGCTGCGCTTCTTGCCACGCCATGATTCTTTGGATCATATCCAATTTCGTGCCTTGAGAGGAAACACCTCTCTCCGCACACATTTTTTTCAATGTTTCTGATTCGGAAGCATTTAAAGTTAACAAGGTATTTGTTTCCATACTGTTAGATAGGACTATGGCCTTTTTAAAGTTATACTACAACAATTCACTACGTGTCCTGGTAGGAATAACTTGAAATGCCTTAGTTCGTGCGCAACACTGGATACCTTCAGTCGTATCCCACCGCTGTGCACCAATTTGTTAAGACGGATTTCTGAACTCTGTCCTGGTGGCGCAGAAGTTCAGAAGGCCAACCTAATTACTTGGAACAGGGTAACTTCTGGACAAGCCAGACCAATCAAGGTAGCGATCGCGGCGGTCAAGACTAGGTCTCAAGAGGGGTGAGGGTGACTGAAAGCCTGCAATGAGCACACAAAGCAAGGACACTTACAAACTACTCCAAACAGGTGCTATATTAAAAATATATACACATTTATTCCAAGGCCTTTAAAACAATGACCGTAGCGAGAAATCACAATACAACTCTAGTAAACCAACACATATCATACCAATACAATATATATACAAATACAAACAAGTCTCAAGCGTTAGATGCACGAAATGTGTAGTCCACCTAAAAGGGAAGGAAAACAGGCAGTGCGAAATAATGCTTAGACCCAGTCCGCCTTCAGAGGCACCTAACTAAAAGGAAGTCCGAGCCCTACGAAGAGTGGAGCCTTGTGCTCAAAAGTACCTGCAAACGCTGGTGCCAACGGGCAAAAGGGGAGTCTCTTCGAGGGAGATCAGGCAGTTCAGTTTAGTGCACAAACGAAGAAGAACAGTGTTCCGCGACTCAAGCGCAGCCTCCACTGTGGGCAGAAGCAGAGCGCGAGTACGGAAAGGCGTGCTGTTTTGACACAGCGGGGAAAAGCTATGGGCTCCTGCAGGAGGGCGACCAGTTCCTAGCTATGCTACTCACCGGACCCCGATGCAAGCAGACCCAGGCTTCTCCGCGTCAGTTTCAGTCGCTGGCAGGTTCAGAAGAGCAGGGGACGTCTCGTCGTGGTGTTGAGTCTGCAGCAGCAGAGTTGAGTAAAAGACATCCCAAACGAAGGAACCCGCACAGTTTGTTACCACAGCAGGGCAACGGAGCGGCCGTGTGTATCTGAGCCAAATGTACACTACTCACTTCAGACCTGGGAACGCCAAGTGTACGAATCGTGTGAGAGTGACAAGGACTCGATATACCACACAACCTGGTGGCGGTTACAGAGCAAGACTCCTGTGTAGGCTGGTCAGTCTGCTGGATGGCCCAGAGACGCTTCCGAAGGCTTACTAGCAGGAGATGGTGAAGATGCCGAGAATAGCTGTCCCCGCTATTCCAAGGGTCGAAATACTAGTACAGGCCTTCTGGTTCGATCAAAGGTGAAAAGGGTTTCACAAGGCAACAGCAGTGCAGAGGAGCAGTCCTTCAGCGGGTCACCAGCGATTCCTCGGTTCAGCCTCTTGGTTGCAGGATACTTGGCTCCTGTATTCCTTCGTTCGTGAGAACTCAGGAGATCGACATGGTAGTGGTGTTTCCAGCCCCCTCTTATCCACGGTTCCCTTCGCGCCAAAACGGTGGGGACCCAATGGGAGATCCGCTCATCAACACTCACACCATTGGTGGACCTATCACGGACCACGGTGGTCCCAGGCATTCACACGGGACCAGACATCCCAGCCCACATCCTGGAGGCACACACAAGACATGTAGAAGCCCGCGAAAGCATCCGTGTTTCGCGGGAAAGTACATGCCCAAATAAGGAAGGTCCCGGGTCGGCTCGACCTGGGGAAGGTGAAGGGAGCAAGACGGTCAGCGGACAGGACAAAGGAGCCTCGTGGTCTGGCCATTTTGGGAGCCAGGCCACCATTTTGGGTTAAGTGCGAGAAACGTGCTTAGAACGCCAAAAGGAGCTCAAAACACAAGAAACGATCGCTGCAACCATTCCCGTCCGTGAATCACTTGCACCGATCAGTTACAATCCTGAAAGAGTATCTAGGGACTGTAGAAGGCTAGAATCCCAAGAGAGCAGCAATTTAGCTTACAGTGCCCTCTTGTGTCATGTTGCACGAAAGCCGCAACATGATAAAAGAAACTACGGAAAACAGCGTTTCCCGGTACTGACTGTCTTAAGGGCATGTCAGTTTCCCCGTAAGAAAGGAGCGAAAGCCCAGAGGAGTGCGGCAGAAGGCTGCACTTCTCTGGCAAAGTCGAGAACAAGGTGAAAAACAACAGCAAAAAGTTTAGGGGTTGCCACATGGAAGGAAAATTACCTACAATTATTAAATCTTTCCTAACAGATATCACATCTCATGTTATAGGAAGAGTCTCAGGTTTGGTATAAGCATTGAGATATCACATCTCTGCAATCGGAAGTGTCTCAGGATTGGGATGGGAAGGAGTTGGATATCCCATCTCATGTTATAGGACGGGTCTCAGGATTGTTATTAGAATCATTGAGATATCATATTGCATGCTGTAGGAAGGGTCTAAGGATTGGAATGGGAAGGACTTGGATATCACATCTCATGCTATGGATAGGCTCTCAGGATTGGAATGGGAAGGAGTTGGATATCACATCTCATGCTATAGGAAGGGTCTCAGGTTTGGTATAAGCATTGAGATATCACATCTCATGCTATAGGAAGGGTCTCAGGATTGGAATGGAAGGAGTTGGATATCACATCTCATGTTAAACGAAGGATCTCAGGTTTGGTATTAGAAGCATTGAGACATCACATCTCATGCTATAGGAAGGGTCTCAGGATTGGAATGGGAAGGAGTTGGATATCACATCTCATGCTATAGGAAGGGTCTCAGGTTTGGTATAAGCATTGAGATATCACATCTCATGCTATCGGAAGGGTCTCAGGATTGGAATGGGAAGGAGTTGTATATGACATCTGAAGCCATAGGAAGGGTCTCAGGTTTGGTATAAACTTTGAGATATCACATCTCTGTTATCGGAAGGGTCTCAGGATTGGAATGGGAAGGAGTTGGATATCCCATCTCATGTTATAGGAAGAGTCTCAGGTTTGGTATTAGAAGCATTGAGATATCACATCTCATGCTATAGGAAGTGTCTCAGGATTGGAATGGGAAGGACTTGGATATCACATCTCATGCTATAGGGAGGGTCTCAAGTTTGATATTAGAAGCATTGAGATATCACATCTCATGCTATAGGAAGGGTCTCAGGATTGGAATGGGAATGAGTAGGATATCACATCTCATGCTATAGGAAGGATCTCAGGTTTGGTATAAGCATTGAGATATCACATCTCTTCTATCGGAAGGGTCTCAGGATTGAAATGGGAAGGAGTTGGATATTCCCATCTCATGTTATAGGAAGGGTCTCAGGTTTGGTATTAGAAGCATTGAGATATCACATCTCATGCTATAGGAAGGGTCTCAGGATTGGAATGGGAAGGACTTGGATATCACATCTCATGCTATAGGGAGGGTCTCAAGTTTGATATTAGAAGCATTGAGATATCACATCTCATGATATCGGAAGGGTCTCAGGATTGGAATGGGAAGGAGTTGGATATCACATCTCATGATAAAGGAAGGGTCTAAGGTTTGGAAGGGGAAGGATTTGGATATCACATCTCATGTTATAGAACGGGTCTCAGGTTTGGTATTAGAAGCACTGAGATATCAAGTCTCATGGTATAGGAAGGGTCTCAGAATTGGAATGAGAAGGAGTTGGATATCACATCTCAAGCTATAGGAAGGGTCTCAGGATTGGAAAGGGAAGGAGTTTGATATCACATCTCATGCAATAGTATGGGTCTCAGGTTTGGGATAAGCATTGGGATATCACATCTCATGCTATCGGAAGGGTATCAGGATTGGAATTCCAAGGAGTTGGATATCCCATCTCATGCTATAGGAAGGGTCTCAGGTTGGAATGGGAAGGAGTTGGATATCACATCTCATGTTATAGGAAGGGTCTCAGGATTGGAATGGGAAGGACTTGGATATCACATCTCATGCTATAGGAAGGCTCTCAGGTTTGGAAGGGGAAAGAGTTGGATATCACATTTCATGTTAGAGGTAGGATCTCAGTTTTGGTATTAGAGGCATTGAGATATCACATCTCATGCTATCAGAAGGGTCTCAGGATTGGAATGGGAAGGAGTTGGATATCACATCTCATGCTAAAGGGAGGGTCTCAGGTTTGGAAGGGGAAGGATTTGGATATCACATCTCATGTTATAGGAAGGATCTCAGGTTTGGTATTAGAAGCATTGAGATATCACATCTCATGCTATCGGAAGGATCTCAGGTTTGGTATTAGAAGCATTGAGATATCACATCTCATGCTATCAGAATGGTCTCAGGATTGGAATGGGAAGGACTTGGATATCACATCTCATGCTATAGGGAGGGTCTCAAGTTTGATATTAGAAGCATTGAGATATCACATCTCATGCTATAGAAGGGTCTCAGGATTGGAATGGAAGGAGTTGGATATCACATCTCATGTTTTAGGAAGGATCTCAGGTTTGGTATTAGAAGCATTGAGACATCACATCTCATGCTATAGGAAGGGTCTCAGGATTGGAATGGGAAGGAGTTGTATATGACATCTCATATCGTAGGAAGGGTCTCAGGTTTGGTATAAGCATTGAGATATCACATCTCTGCTATCGGAAGGGTCTCAGGATTGGAATGGGAAGGAGTTGGATATCCCATCTCATGTTATAGGAAGAGTCTCAGGTTTGGTATTAGAAGCATTGAGATATCACATCTCATGCTATAGGAAGGGTCTCAGGATTGGAATGGGAAGGAGTTGGATATCACATCTCATGCTATAGGAAGGGTCTCAGGTTTGGTATAAGCAGTGAGATATCACATCTCATGCTATAGGAACTGTCTCAGGATTGGAATGGGAAGAAGTTGGATATCACATCTCATGTTATAGGAAGGATCTCAGGTTTGGTATAAGCATTGAGATATCACATCTCTGTTATCGGAAGGGTCTCAGGATTGGAATGGGAAGGAATTGGATATTCCCATCTCATGTTATAGGAAGGGTCTCAGGTTTGGTATTAGAAGCATTGAGATATCACATCTCATGCTATAGGAAGGGTCTCAGGATTGGAATGGGAAGGACTTGGATATCACATCTCATGCTATAGGGAGGGTCTCAGGATTGGAATGGGAAGGAGTTGGATATCACTTCTCATGATAAAGGAAGGGTCTAAGGTTTGGAAGGGGAAGGATTTGGATATCACATCTCATGTTATAGGACGGGTCTCAGGTTTGGTATTAGAAGCATTGAGATATCAAGTCTCATGGTATAGGAAGGGTCTCAGAATTGGAATGGGAAGGAGTTGGATATCACATCTCATTCTATAGGAAGGGTCTCAGGATTGGAATGGGAAGGAGTTTGATATCACATCTCATGCCATAGTATGGGTCTCAGGTTTGGTAGAAGCATTGGGATATCACATCTCATGCTATCGGAAGGTTAGCAGGATTGGATTTGGAAGGAGTTGGATATCCCATCTCATGGTACAGGAAGGGTCTCAGGTTGGAATGGGAAGGAGTTGGATATCACATCTCATGTTATAGGAAGGGTCTCAGGATTGGAATGGGAAGGACTTGGATATCACATCTCATGCTATAGGTAGGCTCTCAGGTTTGGAAGGGGAAAGAGTTGGATATCACATTTCATGTTAGAGGTAGGATCTCAGGTTTGGTATTAGAGGCATTGAGATATCACATCTCATGCTATCAGAAGGGTCTCAGGATTGGAATGGGAAGGAGTTGGATATCACATCTCATGCTAAAGGGAGGGTCTCAGGTTTGGAAGGGGAAGGATTTGGATATCACATCTCATGTTATAGGAAGGATCTCAGGTTTGGTATTAGAAGCATTGAGATATCACATCTCATGCTATCGGAAGGATCTCAGGTTTGGTATTAGAAGCATTGAGATATCACATCTCATGCTATCAGAAGGGTCTTAGGATTGGAATGGGAAGGAGTTGGATAGGGAGGGTCTCAGGTTTGGAAGGGGAAGGATTTGGATATCACATCTTATGTTATCGGAAGGATCTCAGGTTTGGTATTAGAAGTATTGAGATATCACATCTCATGCTATAGGAAGGGTCTCAGGATTGGAATGGGATGGAGTTGGATATCACATCTCAAGCTATAGGAAGGGTCTCAGGTTTGGTATATGCATTGAGATATCACATCTCATGCTATAGGAAGGGTCTCAGGATTGGAATGGGAAGGAGTTGGATATCACATCTCATGTTATAGGAAAGATTTCAGGTTTGGTATTAGAAGCAATGAGACATCACATCTCATGTTATAGGAAGGGTCTCAGGATTAGAATGGGAAGAAGTTGGATATCACATCTCATGCAATAGGAAGGGTCTCAGGTTTGGCATAAGCATTGAGATATCACATCTCATGCTATAGGAAGGGTCTCAGGATTGGAATGGGAAGGAGTTGTATATGACATCTCATGCCATAGGAAGGGTCTCAGGTTTGGTATAAGCATTGAGATATCACATCACATGCTATAGGAAGGGTCTCAGGATTGGAATGGGAAGGACTTGGATATCACATCTCATGCTATCAGAAGGGTCTCAGGATTGGAATGGGAAGGAGTTGGATATCACATCTCATGCTAAAGGTAGGGTCTCAGGTTTGGAAGGGGAAGGATTTGGATATCACATCTCATGTTATAGGAAGGATCTCAGGTTTGGTATTAGAAGCATTGAGATATCACATCTCATGCTATCGGAAGTATCTCAGGTTTGGTATTAGAGGCATTGAAATATCACATCTCATGCTATCATAAGGGTCTCAGGATTGGAATGGGAAGGAGTTGGATATCACATCTCATGCTAAAGGGAGGGTCTCAGGTTTGGAAGGGGAAGGATTTGAATATAACATCACATGTTATAGGAAGGATCTCAGGTTTGGTATTAGAAGCATTGAGATATCACATCTCATGCTATCGGAATGGTCTCAGGATTGGAATGGGAAGGAGTTGGATATCACATCTCATGCTATAGGAAGGGTCTCAGGTTTGGAACGGGAAGGAGTTGGATATCACATCTCATGTTATAGGAAAGATCTCAGGTTTGGTATTAGAAGCATTGAGATATCACATCTCTGTTATCGGAAGGGTCTCAGGATTGGAATGGGAAGGAATTGGATATTCCCATCTCATGTTATAGGAAGGGTCTCAGGTTTGGTATTAGAAGCTTTGAGATATCACATCTCATGCTATAGGAAGGGTCTCAGGATTGGAATGGGAAGGACTTGGATATCACATCTCATGCTATAGGGAGGGTCTCAGGATTGGAATGGGAAGGAGTTGGATATCACTTCTCATGATAAAGGAAGGGTCTAAGGTTTGGAAGGGGAAGGATTTGGATATCACATATCATGTTATAGGACGGGTCTCAGGTTTGGTATTAGAAGCATTGAGATATCAAGTCTCATGGTATAGGAAGGGTCTCAGAATTGGAATGGGAAGGAGTTGGATATCACATCTCATTCTATAGGAAGGGTCTCAGGATTGGAATGGGAAGGAGTTTGATATCACATCTCATGCCATAGTATGGGTCTCAGGTTTGGTAGAAGCATTGGGATATCACATCTCATGCTATCGGAAGGTTAGCAGGATTGGATTTGGAAGGAGTTGGATATCCCATCTCATGGTACAGGAAGGGTCTCAGGTTGGAATGGGAAGGAGTTGGATATCACATCTCATGTTATAGGAAGGGTCTCAGGATTGGAATGGGAAGGACTTGGATATCACATCTCATGCTATAGGTAGGCTCTCAGGTTTGGAAGGGGAAAGAGTTGGATATCACATTTCATGTTAGAGGTAGGATCTCAGGTTTGGTATTAGAGGCATTGAGATATCACATCTCATGCTATCAGAAGGGTCTCAGGATTGGAATGGGAAGGAGTTGGATATCACATCTCATGCTAAAGGGAGGGTCTCAGGTTTGGAAGGGGAAGGATTTGGATATCACATCTCATGTTATAGGAAGGATCTCAGGTTTGGTATTAGAAGCATTGAGATATCACATCTCATGCTATCGGAAGGATCTCAGGTTTGGTATTAGAAGCATTGAGATATCACATCTCATGCTATCAGAAGGGTCTTAGGATTGGAATGGGAAGGAGTTGGATAGGGAGGGTCTCAGGTTTGGAAGGGGAAGGATTTGGATATCACATCTTATGTTATCGGAAGGATCTCAGGTTTGGTATTAGAAGTATTGAGATATCACATCTCATGCTATAGGAAGGGTCTCAGGATTGGAATGGGATGGAGTTGGATATCACATCTCAAGCTATAGGAAGGGTCTCAGGTTTGGTATATGCATTGAGATATCACATCTCATGCTATAGGAAGGGTCTCAGGATTGGAATGGGAAGGAGTTGGATATCACATCTCATGTTATAGGAAAGATTTCAGGTTTGGTATTAGAAGCAATGAGACATCACATCTCATGTTATAGGAAGGGTCTCAGGATTAGAATGGGAAGAAGTTGGATATCACATTTCATGCTATAGGAAGGGTCTCAGGTTTGGCATAAGCATTGAGATATCACATCTCATGCTATAGGAAGGGTCTCAGGATTGGAATGGGAAGGAGTTGTATATGACATCTCATGCCATAGGAAGGGTCTCAGGTTTGGTATAAGCATTGAGATATCACATCACATGCTATAGGAAGGGTCTCAGGATTGGAATGGGAAGGACTTGGATATCACATCTCATGCTATCAGAAGGGTCTCAGGATTGGAATGGGAAGGAGTTGGATATCACATCTCATGCTAAAGGTAGGGTCTCAGGTTTGGAAGGGGAAGGATTTGGATATCACATCTCATGTTATAGGAAGGATCTCAGGTTTGGTATTAGAAGCATTGAGATATCACATCTCATGCTATCGGAAGTATCTCAGGTTTGGTATTAGAGGCATTGAAATATCACATCTCATGCTATCATAAGGGTCTCAGGATTGGAATGGGAAGGAGTTGGATATCACATCTCATGCTAAAGGGAGGGTCTCAGGTTTGGAAGGGGAAGGATTTGAATATAACATCACATGTTATAGGAAGGATCTCAGGTTTGGTATTAGAAGCATTGAGATATCACATCTCATGCTATCGGAATGGTCTCAGGATTGGAATGGGAAGGAGTTGGATATCACATCTCATGCTATAGGAAGGGTCTCAGGTTTGGAACGGGAAGGAGTTGGATATCACATCTCATGTTATAGGAAAGATCTCAGGTTTGGTATTAGAAGCATTGAGATATCACATCTCTGTTATCGGAAGGGTCTCAGGATTGGAATGGGAAGGAATTGGATATTCCCATCTCATGTTATAGGAAGGGTCTCAGGTTTGGTATTAGAAGCATTGAGATATCACATCTCATGCTATAGGAAGGGTCTCAGGATTGGAATGGGAAGGACTTGGATATCACATCTCATGCTATAGGGAGGGTCTCAGGATTGGAATGGGAAGGAGTTGGATATCACTTCTCATGATAAAGGAAGGGTCTAAGGTTTGGAAGGGGAAGGATTTGGATATCACATCTCATGTTATAGGACGGGTCTCAGGTTTGGTATTAGAAGCATTGAGATATCAAGTCTCATGGTATAGGAAGGGTCTCAGAATTGGAATGGGAAGGAGTTGGATATCACATCTCATTCTATAGGAAGGGTCTCAGGATTGGAATGGGAAGGAGTTTGATATCACATCTCATGCCATAGTATGGGTCTCAGGTTTGGTAGAAGCATTGGGATATCACATCTCATGCTATCGGAAGGTTAGCAGGATTGGATTTGGAAGGAGTTGGATATCCCATCTCATGGTACAGGAAGGGTCTCAGGTTGGAATGGGAAGGAGTTGGATATCACATCTCATGTTATAGGAAGGGTCTCAGGATTGGAATGGGAAGGACTTGGATATCACATCTCATGCTATAGGTAGGCTCTCAGGTTTGGAAGGGGAAAGAGTTGGATATCACATTTCATGTTAGAGGTAGGATCTCAGGTTTGGTATTAGAGGCATTGAGATATCACATCTCATGCTATCAGAAGGGTCTCAGGATTGGAATGGGAAGGAGTTGGATATCACATCTCATGCTAAAGGGAGGGTCTCAGGTTTGGAAGGGGAAGGATTTGGATATCACATCTCATGTTATAGGAAGGATCTCAGGTTTGGTATTAGAAGCATTGAGATATCACATCTCATGCTATCGGAAGGATCTCAGGTTTGGTATTAGAAGCATTGAGATATCACATCTCATGCTATCAGAAGGGTCTTAGGATTGGAATGGGAAGGAGTTGGATAGGGAGGGTCTCAGGTTTGGAAGGGGAAGGATTTGGATATCACATCTTATGTTATCGGAAGGATCTCAGGTTTGGTATTAGAAGTATTGAGATATCACATCTCATGCTATAGGAACGGTCTCAGGATTGGAATGGGATGGAGTTGGATATCACATCTCAAGCTATAGGAAGGGTCTCAGGTTTGGTATATGCATTGAGATATCACATCTCATGCTATAGGAAGGGTCTCAGGATTGGAATGGGAAGGAGTTGGATATCACATCTCATGTTATAGGAAAGATTTCAGGTTTGGTATTAGAAGCAATGAGACATCACATCTCATGTTATAGGAAGGGTCTCAGGATTAGAATGGGAAGAAGTTGGATATCACATCTCATGCTATAGGAAGGGTCTCAGGTTTGGCATAAGCATTGAGATATCACATCTCATGCTATAAGAAGGGTCTCAGGATTGGAATGGGAAGGAGTTGTATATGACATCTCATGCCATAGGAAGGGTCTCAGGTTTGGTATAAGCATTGAGATATCACATCACATGCTATAGGAAGGGTCTCAGGATTGGAATGGGAAGGACTTGGATATCACATCTCATGCTATCAGAAGGGTCTCAGGATTGGAATGGGAAGGAGTTGGATATCACATCTCATGCTAAAGGTAGGGTCTCAGGTTTGGAAGGGGAAGGATTTGGATATCACATCTCATGTTATAGGAAGGATCTCAGGTTTGGTATTAGAAGCATTGAGATATCACATCTCATGCTATCGGAAGTATCTCAGGTTTGGTATTAGAGGCATTGAAATATCACATCTCATGCTATCATAAGGGTCTCAGGATTGGAATGGGAAGGAGTTGGATATCACATCTCATGCTAAAGGGAGGGTCTCAGGTTTGGAAGGGGAAGGATTTGAATATAACATCACATGTTATAGGAAGGATCTCATGTTTGGTATTAGAAGCATTGAGATATCACATCTCATGCTATCGGAATGGTCTCAGGATTGGAATGGGAAGGAGTTGGATATCACATCTCATGCTATAGGAAGGGTCTCAGGTTTGGAACGGGAAGGAGTTGGATATCACATCTCATGTTATAGGAAAGATCTCAGGTTTGGTATTAGAAGCATTGAGATATCACATCTCATGCTATAGGAAGGGTCTCAGGTTTGGTATAAGCAGTGAGATATCACATCTCATGCTATAGGAACTGTCTCAGGATTGGAATGGGAAGAAGTTGGATATCACATCTCATGTTATAGGAAGGATCTCAGGTTTGGTATAAGCATTGAGATATCACATCTCTGTTATCGGAAGGGTCTCAGGATTGGAATGGGAAGGAATTGGATATTCCCATCTCATGTTATAGGAAGGGTCTCAGGTTTGGTATTAGAAGCATTGAGATATCACATCTCATGCTATAGGAAGGGTCTCAGGATTGGAATGGGAAGGACTTGGATATCACATCTCATGCTATAGGGAGGGTCTCAGGATTGGAATGGGAAGGAGTTGGATATCACTTCTCATGATAAAGGAAGGGTCTAAGGTTTGGAAGGGGAAGGATTTGGATATCACATCTCATGTTATAGGACGGGTCTCAGGTTTGGTATTAGAAGCATTGAGATATCAAGTCTCATGGTATAGGAAGGGTGTCAGAATTGGAATGGGAAGGAGTTGGATATCACATCTCATTCTATAGGAAGGGTCTCAGGATTGGAATGGGAAGGAGTTTGATATCACATCTCATGCCATAGTATGGGTCTCAGGTTTGGTAGAAGCATTGGGATATCACATCTCATGCTATCGGAAGGTTAGCAGGATTGGATTTGGAAGGAGTTGGATATCCCATCTCATGGTACAGGAAGGGTCTCAGGTTGGAATGGGAAGGAGTTGGATATCACATCTCATGTTATAGGAAGGGTCTCAGGATTGGAATGGGAAGGACTTGGATATCACATCTCATGCTATAGGTAGGCTCTCAGGTTTGGAAGGGGAAAGAGTTGGATATCACATTTCATGTTAGAGGTAGGATCTCAGGTTTGGTATTAGAGGCATTGAGATATCACATCTCATGCTATCAGAAGGGTCTCAGGATTGGAATGGGAAGGAGTTGGATATCACATCTCATGCTAAAGGGAGGGTCTCAGGTTTGGAAGGGGAAGGATTTGGATATCACATCTCATGTTATAGGAAGGATCTCAGGTTTGGTATTAGAAGCATTGAGATATCACATCTCATGCTATCAGAAGGGTCTTAGGATTGGAATGGGAAGGAGTTGGATAGGGAGGGTCTCAGGTTTGGAAGGGGAAGGATTTGGATATCACATCTTATGTTATCGGAAGGATCTCAGGTTTGGTATTAGAAGTATTGAGATATCACATCTCATGCTATAGGAAGGGTCTCAGGATTGGAATGGGATGGAGTTGGATATCACATCTCAAGCTATAGGAAGGGTCTCAGGTTTGGTATATGCATTGAGATATCACATCTCATGCTATAGGAAGGGTCTCAGGATTGGAATGGGAAGGAGTTGGATATCACATCTCATGTTATAGGAAAGATTTCAGGTTTGGTATTAGAAGCATTGAGACATCACATCTCATGTTATAGGAAGGGTCTCAGGATTAGAATGGGAAGAAGTTGGATATCACATCTCATGCTATAGGAAGGGTCTCAGGTTTGGCATAAGCATTGAGATATCACATCTCATGCTATAGGAAGGGTCTCAGGATTGGAATGGGAAGGAGTTGTATATGACATCTCATGCCATAGGAAGGGTCTCAGGTTTGGTATAAGCATTGAGATATCACATCACATGCTATAGGAAGGGTCTCAGGATTGGAATGGGAAGGACTTGGATATCACATCTCATGCTATCAGAAGGGTGTCAGGATTGGAATGGGAAGGAGTTGGATATCACATCTCATGCTAAAGGTAGGGTCTCAGGTTTGGAAGGGGAAGGATTTGGATATCACATCTCATGTTATAGGAAGGATCTCAGGTTTGGTATTAGAAGCATTGAGATATCACATCTCATGCTATCGGAAGTATCTCAGGTTTGGTATTAGAGGCATTGAAATATCACATCTCATGCTATCATAAGGGTCTCAGGATTGGAATGGGAAGGAGTTGGATATCACATCTCATGCTAAAGGGAGGGTCTCAGGTTTGGAAGGGGAAGGATTTGAATATAACATCACATGTTATAGGAAGGATCTCAGGTTTGGTATTAGAAGCATTGAGATATCACATCTCATGCTATCGGAATGGTCTCAGGATTGGAATGGGAAGGAGTTGGATATCACATCTCATGCTATAGGAAGGGTCTCAGGTTTGGAACGGGAAGGAGTTGGATATCACATCTCATGTTATAGGAAAGATCTCAGGTTTGGTATTAGAAGCATTGAGACATCACATCTCTGCAATCGGAAGTGTCTCAGGATTGGGATGGGAAGGCGTTGGATATCACATCTCATGTTATAGGAAAGATCTCAGGTTTGGTATTAGAAGCATTGAGACATCACATCTCATGTTATAGGAAGGGTCTCAGAATTGGAATGGGAAGAAGTTGGATATCACATCTCATGCTATAGGAAGGGTCTCAGGTTTGGTATAAGCATTGAGATATCACATCTCATGCTATAGGAAGGGTCTCAGGATTGGAATGGGAAGGAGTTGTATATGACATCTCATGCCATAGGAAGGGTCTCAGGTTTGGTATAAGCATTGAGATATCACATCACATGCTATAGGAAGGGTCTCAGGATTGGAATGGGAAGGACTTGGATATCACATCTCATGCTATAGGCAGGGTCTCAGGTTTGGAAGGGGAAGGATTTGAATATCACATCACATGTTATAGGAAGGATCTCAGGTTTGGTATTAGAAGCATTGAGATATCACATCTCATGCTATCGGAATGGTCTCAGGATTTGGGAAGGAGTTGGATATCACATCTCATGCTATAGGAAGGGTCTCAGGTTTGGAACGGGAAGGAGTTGGATATCACATCTCATGTTTAAGGAAAGATCTCAGGTTTGGTATTAGAAGCATTGAGACATCACATCTCTGCAATCGGAAGTGTCTCAGGATTAGGATGGGAAGGAGTTGGATATCACATCTCATGTTATAGGAAAGATCTCAGGTTTGGTATTAGAAGCATTGAGACATCACATCTCATGTTATAGGAAGGGTCTCATGATTGGAATGGGAAGAAGTTGGATATCACATCTCATGCCATAGGAAGGGTCTCAGGTTTGGTATAAGCATTGAGATATCACATCTCATGCTATAGGAAGGGTCTCAGGATTGGAATGGGAAGGACTTGGATATCACATCTCATGCTATAGGCAGGGTCTCAGGTTTGGAAAGGGAAGGAGTTGGATGTCACATTTCATGTTAGAGGTAGGATCTCAGGTTTGGTATTAGAGGCATTGAGATATCACATCTCATGCTATTCGAAGGGTCTCAGGATTGGAATGGGAAGGAGTTGGATATCACATCTCATGCTAAAGGGAGGGTCTCAGGTTTGGCAGGGGAAGGATTTGGATATCACATCTCATGTTATAGGAAGGATCTCAGGTTTGGTATTAGAAGCATTGAGATATCACATCTCATGCTATCGGAAGTATCTCAGGTTTGGTATTAGAGGCATTGAGATATTACATCTCATGCTATCATAAGGGTCTCAGGATTGGAATGGGAAGGAGTTGGATATCACATCTCATGCTAAAGGGAGGGTCTCAGGTTTGGAAGGGGAAGGATTTGAATATCACATCACATGTTATAGGAAGGATCTCAGGTTTGGTATTAGAGGCATTGAGATATCACATCTCATGCTATCGGAAGGGTCTCAGGATTGGAATGGGAAGGAGTTGGATATCACATCTCATGCTATAGGAAGGGTCTCAGGTTTGGAACGGGAAGGAGTTGGATATCACATCTCATGTTATAGGAAGAGTCTCAGGTTTGGTATAAGCATTGAGATATCACATCTCTGCAATCCGAAGTGTCTCAGGATTGGGATGGGAAGGATTTGGATATCACATCTCATGCTATAGGAAGGGTCTCAGGTTTGGAACGGGAAGGAGTTGGATATCACATCTCATGTTACAGGAAGAGTCTCAGGTTTGGTATAAGCATTGAGATATCACATCTCTGCAATAGGAAGTGTTTTAGGATTGGAACGGGAAGGAGTTGGATATCCCATCTCATGTTATAGGACTGGTCTCAGGTTTGGTATTAGAAGCATTGAGATATCACATCGCATGCTATAGGAAGGGTCTAAGGATTGGAATGGGAAGGACTTGGATATCACATCTCATGCTATAGGTAGGCTCTCAGGTTTGGAAAGGGAAGGAGTTGGATATCACATTTCATGTTAGAGGAAGGATCTCAGGTTTGGTATTAGAGGCATTGAGATATCACATCTCATGCTATAGGAAGGGTCTCAGGATTGGAATGGGAAGGAGTTAGATATCACATCTCATGCTATAGGAAGGGTCTCAGGTTTGGTATAAGCATTGAGCTATCACATCTCATGCTATAGGAAGGGTCTCAGGATTGGAATGGGAAGGATATGTATATGACATCTCATGCCATAGGAAGGGTCTCAGGTTTGGTATAAGCATTGAGATATCACATCTCTGCTTTTGGAAGGGTCTCAGGATTGGAATCGGAAGGAGTTGGATATCCCATCTCATGTTATAGGAAGAGTCTCAGGTTTGGTATTAGAAGCATTGAGATATCACATCTCATGCTATAGGAAGTGTCTCAGGATTGGAATGGGAAGGAATTGGATATCACATCTCATGCTATAGGGAGGGTCTCAAGTTTAATATTAGAAGCATTGAGATATCACATCTCATGCTATAGGAAGGGTCTCAGGATTGGAATGGAAGGAGTTGGATATCACATCTCATGTTATAGGAAGGATCTCAGGTTTGGTATTAGAAGCATTGAGACATCACATCTCATGCTATAGGAAGGGTCTCAGGATTGTAATGGGAAGGAGTTGGATATCACATCTCATGCTATATGAAGGGTCTCAGGTTTGGTATAAGCATTGAGATATCACATCTCATGCTATAGGAAGGGTATCAGGATTGGAATGGGAAGGAGTTGTATATGACATCTCATGCCGTAGGAAGGGTCTCAGGTTTGATATAAGCATTGAGATATCACATCTCTGCTATCGGAAGGGTCTCGGGATTGGAATGGGAAGGAGTTGGATATCCCATCTCATGTTATAGGACGGGTCTCAGGTTTGTTATTAGAATCATTGAGATATCATATTGCATGCTATAGGAAGGGTCTAAGGATTGGAATTGGAAGGACTTGGATATCACATCTCATGCTATAGGTAGGCTCTCAGGTTTGGAAAGGGAAGGAGTTGGATATCACATTTCATGTTAGAGGAAGGATCTCAGGTTTGGTATTAGAGGCATTGAGATATCACATCTCATGCTATAGGAAGGGTCTCAGGATTGGAATGGGAAGGAGTTGGATATCCCATCTCATGTTATAGGAAGAGTCTCAGGTTTGGTATCAGAAGCATTGAGATATCACATCTCATGCTATAGGAAGTGTCTCAGGATTGGAATGGGAAGGACTTGGATATCACATCTCATGCTATAGGGAGGGTCTCAGGTTTGGTATAAGCATTGAGATATCACATCTCATGCTATAGGAAGTGTCTCAGGATTGGAATGGGAAGGAATTGGATATCACATCTCATGCTATAGGGAGGGTCTCAAGTTTGATATTAGAAGCATTGAGATATCACATCTCATGCTATAGGAAGTGTCTCAGGATTGGAATGGAAGGAGTTGGATATCACATCTCATGTTATAGGAAGGATCTCAGGTTTGGTATTAGAAGCATTGAGACATCACATCTCATGCTATAGGAAGGGTCTCAGGATTGTAATGGGAAGAGTTGGATATCACATCTCATGCTATATGAAGGGTCTCAGGTTTGGTATAAGCATTGAGATATCACATCTCATGCTATAGGAAGGGTCTCAGGATTGGAATGGGAAGGAGTTGTACATGACATCTCATGCCGTAGGAAGGGTCTCAGGTTTGGTATAAGCATTGAGATATCACATCTCTGCTATCGGAAGGGTCTCAGGATTGGAATGGGAAGGAGTTGGATATCCCATCTCATGTTATAGGACGGGTCTCAGGTTTGTTATTAGAATCATTGAGATATCATATTGCATGCTATAGGAAGGGTCTAAGGATTGGAATTGGAAGGACTTGGATATCACATTTCATGCTATAGGTAGGCTCTCAGGTTTGGAAAGGGAAGTAGTTGGATATCACATTTCATGTTAGAGGAAGGATCTCAGGTTTGGTATTAGAGGCATTGAGATATCACATCTCATGCTATAGGAAGGGTCTCAGGATTGGAATGGGAAGGAGTTAGATATCACATCTCATGCTATAGGAAGGGTCTCAGGTTTGGTATAAGCATTGAGATATCACATCTCATGCTATAGGAAGGGTCTCAGGATTGGAATGGGAAGGATATGTATATGACATCTCATGCCATAGGAAGGGTCTCAGGTTTGGTATAAGCATTGAGATATCACATCTATGATTTTGGAAGGGTCTCAGGATTGGAATGGGAAGTAGCTGGATATCCCAACTCATGCTATAGGAAGAGTCTCAGGTTTGGTATTAGAAGCATTGAGATATCACATCTCATGCTATAGGAAGTGTCTCAGGATTGGAATAGGAAGGACTTGGATATCACATCTCATGCTATAGGGAGGGTCTCAAGTTTGATATTAGAAGCATTGAGATATCACATCTCATGCTATAGGAAGGGTCTCAGGATTGGAATGGAAGGAGTTGGATATCACATCTCATGTTTTAGGAAGGATCTCAGGTTTGGTATTAGAAGCATTGAGACATCACATCTCATGCTATAGGAAGAGTCTCAGGATTGGAATGGGAAGGAGTTGGATATCACATCTCATGCTATATGAAGGGTCTCAGGTTTGGTATAAGCATTGAGATATCACATCTCATGCTATAGGAAGGGTCTCAGGATTGGAATGGGAAGGAGTTGTATATGACATCTCATGCCGTAGGAAGGGTCTCAGGTTTGGTATAAGCATTGAGATATCACATCTCTGCTATCGTAAGGGTCTCAGGATTGGAATGGGAAGGAGTTGGATATCCCATCTCATGTTATAGGAAGAGTCTCAGGTTTGGTATTAGAAGCATTGAGATATCACATCTCATGCTATAGGAAGGGTCTCAGGATTGGAATGGGAAGGATTTGGATATCACATCTCATGCTATAGGAAGGGTCTCAGGTTTGGTATAAGCATTGAGATATCACATCTCATGCTATAGGAAGGGTCTCAGGATTGGAATGGGAAGGAGTTGGATATCACATCTCATGTTATAGGAAGGATCTCAGGTTTGGTATTAGAAGCATTGAGACATCACATCTCATGCTATAGGAAGGGTCTCAGGATTGGAATGGGAAGGAGTTGTATATGACATCTCATGCCGTAGGAAGGGTCTCAGGTTTGGTATAAGCATTGAGATATCACATCTCTGCTATCGGAAGGGTCTCTGGATTGGAATGGGAAGGAGTTGGATATCCCATCTCATGTTATAGGAAGGGTCTCATGATTGGAATGGGAAGGTCTTGGATATCACATCTCATGCTATAGGAAGGCTCTCAGGTTTGGAAGGGGAAAGAGTTGGATATCACATTTCATGTTAGAGGTAGGATCTCAGGTTTGGTATTAGAGGCATTGAGATATCACATCTCATGCTATCAGAAGGGTCTCAGGATTGGAATGGGAAGGAGTTGGATATCACATCTCATGCTAAAGGGAGGGTCTCAGGTTTGGAAGGGGAAGGATTTGGATATCACATCTCATGTTATAGGAAGGATCTCAGGTTTGGTATTAGAAGCATTGAGATATCACATCTCATGCTATCAGAAGGGTCTCAGGATAGGAATGGGAAGGAGTTGGATATCACATCTCATGCTAAAGGGAGGGTCTCAGGTTTGGAAGGGGAAGGATTTGGATATCACATCTCATGTTATCGGAAGGATCTCAGGTTTGGTATTAGAAGTATTGAGATATCACATCTCATGCTATAGGAAGGGTCTCAGGATTGGAATGGGAACGAGTTGGATATCACATCTCATGCTAAAGGAAGGGTCTCAGGTTTGATTGAAGCATTGAGATATCACATCTCATGCTATAGGAAGGGTCTCAGGATTGGAATGGGAAGGACTTAGATATCACATATCATGCTATAGGGAGGGTCTCAGTTTTGGTATAAGCATTGAGATATCACATCTATGATTTTGGAAGGGTCTCAGGATTGGAATGGGAAGTAGCTGGATATCCCAACTCATGCTATAGGAAGAGTCTCAGGTTTGGTATTAGAAGCATTGAGATATCACATCTCATGCTATAGGAAGTGTCTCAGGATTGGAATAGGAAGGACTTGGATATCACATCTCATGCTATAGGGAGGGTCTCAAGTTTGATATTAGAAGCATTGAGATATCACATCTCATGCTATAGGAAGGGTCTCAGGATTGGAATGGAAGGAGTTGGATATCACATCTCATGTTTTAGGAAGGATCTCAGGTTTGGTATTAGAAGCATTGAGACATCACATCTCATGCTATAGGAAGAGTCTCAGGATTGGAATGGGAAGGAGTTGGATATCACATCTCATGCTATATGAAGGGTCTCAGGTTTGGTATTAGCATTGAGATATCACATCTCATGCTATAGGAAGGGTCTCAGGATTGGAATGGGAAGGAGTTGTATATGACATCTCATGCCGTAGGAAGGGTCTCAGGTTTGGTATAAGCATTGAGATATCACATCTCTGCTATCGTAAGGGTCTCAGGATTGGAATGGGAAGGAGTTGGATATCCCATCTCATGTTATAGGAAGAGTCTCAGGTTTGGTATTAGAAGCATTGAGATATCACATCTCATGCTATAGGAAGGGTCTCAGGATTGGAATGGGAAGGATTTGGATATCACATCTCATGCTATAGGAAGGGTCTCAGGTTTGGTATAAGCATTGAGATATCACATCTCATGCTATAGGAAGGGTCTCAGGATTGGAATGGGAAGGAGTTGGATATCACATCTCATGTTATAGGAAGGATCTCAGGTTTGGTATTAGAAGCATTGAGACATCACATCTCATGCTATAGGAAGGGTCTCAGGATTGGAATGGGAAGGAGTTGTATATGACATCTCATGCCGTAGGAAGGGTCTCAGGTTTGGTATAAGCATTGAGATATCACATCTCTGCTATCGGAAGGGTCTCTGGATTGGAATGGGAAGGAGTTGGATATCCCATCTCATGTTATAGGAAGGGTCTCATGATTGGAATGGGAAGGTCTTGGATATCACATCTCATGCTATAGGAAGGCTCTCAGGTTTGGAAGGGGAAAGAGTTGGATATCACATTTCATGTTAGAGGTAGGATCTCAGGTTTGGTATTAGAGGCATTGAGATATCACATCTCATGCTATCAGAAGGGTCTCAGGATTGGAATGGGAAGGAGTTGGATATCACATCTCATGCTAAAGGGAGGGTCTCAGGTTTGGAAGGGGAAGGATTTGGATATCACATCTCATGTTATAGGAAGGATCTCAGGTTTGGTATTAGAAGCATTGAGATATCACATCTCATGCTATCAGAAGGGTCTCAGGATAGGAATGGGAAGGAGTTGGATATCACATCTCATGCTAAAGGGAGGGTCTCAGGTTTGGAAGGGGAAGGATTTGGATATCACATCTCATGTTATCGGAAGGATCTCAGGTTTGGTATTAGAAGTATTGAGATATCACATCTCATGCTATAGGAAGGGTCTCAGGATTGGAATGGGAACGAGTTGGATATCACATCTCATGCTAAAGGAAGGGTCTCAGGTTTGATTGAAGCATTGAGATATCACATCTCATGCTATAGGAAGGGTCTCAGGATTGGAATGGGAAGGACTTAGATATCACATATCATGCTATAGGGAGGGTCTCAGTTTTGATATTAGAAGCATTGAGATATCACATCTCATGCTATCGGAAGTGTCTCAGGATTGGAATGGGAAGGAGCTGGATATCACATCTCATGCTAAAGGAAGGGTCTCAGGTTTGGAACGGGAAGGAGTTGGATATCACATCTCATGTTATAGGAAGGGTCTCAGGTTGGTATAAGCATTGAGATATCACATCTCTGCTATAGGAAGGGTCTCAGGATTGGAATGGGAAGGACTTGGATATCACATCTCATGCTATAGGAAGGCTCTCAGGTTTGGAAGGGGAAAGAGTTGGATATCACATTTCATGTTAGAGGTAGGATCTCAGGTTTGGTATTAGAGGCAATGAGATATCACATCTCATGCTATCAGAAGGGTCTCAGGATTGGAATGGGAAGGAGTTGGATATCACATCTCATGCTAAAGGGAGGGTCTCAGGTTTGGAAGGGGAAGGATTTGGATATCACATCTCATGTTATAGGAAGGATCTCAGGTTTGGTATTAGAAGCATTGAGATATCACATCTCATGCTATTGGAAGGATCTCAGGTTTGGTATTAGAAGCATTGAGATATCACATCTCATGCTATCAGAAGGTTCTCAGGATTGGAATGGGAAGGAGTTGGATATCCCATCTCATGCTAAAGGGAGGGTCTCAGGTTTGGAAGGGGAAGGATTTGGATATCACATCTCATGTTATCGGAGGGATCTCAGGTTTGGTATTAGAAGTATTGAGATATCACATCTCATGCTATAGGAAGGGTCTCAGGATTGGAATGGGAAGGAGTTGGATATCACATCTCATGCTAAAGGAAGGGTCTCAGGTTTGGTAGAAGCATTGAGATATCACATCTCATGCTACAGGAAGGGTCTCAGGATTGGAATGGGAAGGACTTAGATATCACATATCATGCTAAAGGAAGGGTCTCAGGTTTGGTATAAGCATTGAGATATCACATCTATGATTTTGGAAGGGTCTCAGGATTGGAATGGGAAGGAGCTGGATATCCCAACTCATGTTATAGGAAGAGTCTCAGGTTTGGTATTAGAAGCATTGAGATATCACATCTCATGCTATAGGAAGAGTCTCAGGATTGGAATGGGAAGGACTTGGATATCACATCTCATGCTATAGGGAGGGTCTCAAGTTTGATATTAGAAGCATTGAGATATCACATCTCATGCTATAGGAAGGGTCTCAGGATTGGAATGGAAGGAGTTGGATATCACATCTCATGTTTTAGGAAGGATCTCAGGTTTGGTATTAGAAGCATTGAGACATCACATCTCATGCTATAGGAAGAGTCTCAGGATTGGAATGGGAAGGAGTTGGATATCACATCTCATGCTATATGAAGGGTCTCAGGTTTGGTATAAGCATTGAGATATCACATCTCATGCTATAGGAAGGGTCTCAGGATTGGAATGGGAAGGAGTTGTATATGACATCTCATGCCGTAGGAAGGGTCTCAGGTTTGGTATAAGCATTGAGATATCACATCTCTGCTATCGTAAGGGTCTCAGGATTGGAATGGGAAGGAGTTGGATATCCCATCTCATGTTATAGGAAGAGTCTCAGGTTTGGTATTAGAAGCATTGAGATATCACATCTCATGCTATAGGAAGGGTCTCAGGATTGGAATGGGAAGGATTTGGATATCACATCTCATGCTATAGGAAGGGTTTCAGGTTTGGTATAAGCATTGAGATATCACATCTCATGCTATAGGAAGGGTCTCAGGATTGGAATGGGAAGGAGTTGGATATCACATCTCATGTTATAGGAAGGATCTCAGGTTTGGTATTAGAAGCATTGAGACATCACATCTCATGCTATAGGAAGGGTCTCAGGATTGGAATGGGAAGGAGTTGTATATGACATCCCATGCCGTAGGAAGGGTCTCAGGTTTGGTATAAGCATTGAGATATCACATCTCTTCTATAGGAAGGGTCTCAGGATTGGAATGGGAAGGAGTTGTTTATCACATCTCATGTTATAGGAAGGATCTCAGGTTTGGTATTAGAAGCATTGAGACATCACATCTCTGCTATCGTAAGGGTCTCAGGATTGGAATGGGAAGGAGTTGGATATCCCATCTCATGTTATAGGAAGAGTCTCAGGTTTGGTATAAGCATTGAGATATCACATCTCTGCTATCGGAAGTGTCTCAGGATTGGAATGGGAAGGAGTTGGATATCCCATCTCATGTTATAGGACGGGTCTCAGGTTTGTTATTAGAATCATTGAGATATCATATTGCATGCTGTAGGAAGGGTCTAAGGATTGGAATGGGAAGGACTTGGATATCACATCTCATGCTATAGATAGGCTCTCAGGTTTGGAAAGGGAAGGAGTTGGATATCACATTTCATGTTAGAGGAAGGATCTCAGGTTTGGTATTAGAGGCATTGAGATATCACATCTCATGCTATAGGAAGGGTCTCAGGTTGGAATTGGAAGGAGTTGGATATCACATCTCATGTTATAGGAAGGGTCTCAGGATTGGAATGGGAAGGACTTGGATATCACATCTCATGCTATAGGAAGGCTCTCAGGTTTGGAAGGGGAAAGAGTTGGATATCACATTTCATGTTAGAGGTAGGATCTCAGGTTTGGTATTAGAGGCAATGAGATATCACATCTCATGCTATCAGAAGGGTCTCAGGATTGGAATGGGAAGGAGTTGGATATCACATCTCATGCTAAAGGGAGGGTCTCAGGTTTGGAAGGGGAAGGATTTGGATATCACATCTCATGTTATAGGAAGGATCTCAGGTTTGGTATTAGAAGCATTGAGATATCACATCTCATGCTATTGGAAGGATCTCAGGTTTGGTATTAGAAGCATTGAGATATCACATCTCATGCTATCAGAAGGTTCTCAGGATTGGAATGGGAAGGAGTTGGATATCCCATCTCATGCTAAAGGGAGGGTCTCAGGTTTGGAAGGGGAAGGATTTGGATATCACATCTCATGTTATCGGAAGGATCTCAGGTTTGGTATTAGAAGTATTGAGATATCACATCTCATGCTATAGGAAGGGTCTCAGGATTGGAATGGGAAGGAGTTGGATATCACATCTCATGCTAAAGGAAGGGTCTCAGGTTTGGTAGAAGCATTGAGATATCACATCTCATGCTACAGGAAGGGTCTCAGGATTGGAATGGGAAGGACTTAGATATCACATATCATGCTAAAGGAAGGGTCTCAGGTTTGGTATAAGCATTGAGATATCACATCTATGATTTTGGAAGGGTCTCAGGATTGGAATGGGAAGGAGCTGGATATCCCAACTCATGTTATAGGAAGAGTCTCAGGTTTGGTATTAGAAGCATTGAGATATCACATCTCATGCTATAGGAAGAGTCTCAGGATTGGAATGGGAAGGACTTGGATATCACATCTCATGCTATAGGGAGGGTCTCAAGTTTGATATTAGAAGCATTGAGATATCACATCTCATGCTATAGGAAGGGTCTCAGGATTGGAATGGAAGGAGTTGGATATCACATCTCATGTTTTAGGAAGGATCTCAGGTTTGGTATTAGAAGCATTGAGACATCACATCTCATGCTATAGGAAGAGTCTCAGGATTGGAATGGGAAGGAGTTGGATATCACATCTCATGCTATATGAAGGGTCTCAGGTTTGGTATAAGCATTGAGATATCACATCTCATGCTATAGGAAGGGTCTCAGGATTGGAATGGGAAGGAGTTGTATATGACATCTCATGCCGTAGGAAGGGTCTCAGGTTTGGTATAAGCATTGAGATATCACATCTCTGCTATCGTAAGGGTCTCAGGATTGGAATGGGAAGGAGTTGGATATCCCATCTCATGTTATAGGAAGAGTCTCAGGTTTGGTATTAGAAGCATTGAGATATCACATCTCATGCTATAGGAAGGGTCTCAGGATTGGAATGGGAAGGATTTGGATATCACATCTCATGCTATAGGAAGGGTTTCAGGTTTGGTATAAGCATTGAGATATCACATCTCATGCTATAGGAAGGGTCTCAGGATTGGAATGGGAAGGAGTTGGATATCACATCTCATGTTATAGGAAGGATCTCAGGTTTGGTATTAGAAGCATTGAGACATCACATCTCATGCTATAGGAAGGGTCTCAGGATTGGAATGGGAAGGAGTTGTATATGACATCTCATGCCGTAGGAAGGGTCTCAGGTTTGGTATAAGCATTGAGATATCACATCTCTGCTATAGGAAGGGTCTCAGGATTGGAATGGGAAGGAGTTGTTTATCACATCTCATGTTATAGGAAGGATCTCAGGTTTGGTATTAGAAGCATTGAGACATCACATCTCTGCTATCGTAAGGGTCTCAGGATTGGAATGGGAAGGAGTTGGATATCCCATCTCATGTTATAGGAAGAGTCTCAGGTTTGGTATAAGCATTGAGATATCACATCTCTGCTATCGGAAGTGTCTCAGGATTGGAATGGGAAGGAGTTGGATATCCCATCTCATGTTATAGGACGGGTCTCAGGTTTGTTATTAGAATCATTGAGATATCATATTGCATGCTGTAGGAAGGGTCTAAGGATTGGAATGGGAAGGACTTGGATATCACATCTCATGCTATAGATAGGCTCTCAGGTTTGGAAAGGGAAGGAGTTGGATATCACATTTCATGTTAGAGGAAGGATCTCAGGTTTGGTATTAGAGGCATTGAGATATCACATCTCATGCTATAGGAAGGGTCTCAGGTTGGAATTGGAAGGAGTTGGATATCACATCTCATGTTATAGGAAGGGTCTCAGGATTGGAATGGGAAGGACTTGGATATCACATCTCATGCTATAGGAAGGCTCTCAGGTTTGGAAGGGGAAAGAGTTGGATATCACATTTCATGTTAGAGGTAGGATCTCAGGTTTGGTATTAGAGGCAATGAGATATCACATCTCATGCTATCAGAAGGGTCTCAGGATTGGAATGGGAAGGAGTTGGATATCACATCTCATGCTAAAGGGAGGGTCTCAGGTTTGGAAGGGGAAGGATTTGGATATCACATCTCATGTTATAGGAAGGATCTCAGGTTTGGTATTAGAAGCATTGAGATATCACATCTCATGCTATTGGAAGGATCTCAGGTTTGGTATTAGAAGCATTGAGATATCACATCTCATGCTATCAGAAGGTTCTCAGGATTGGAATGGGAAGGAGTTGGATATCCCATCTCATGCTAAAGGGAGGGTCTCAGGTTTGGAAGGGGAAGGATTTGGATATCACATCTCATGTTATCGGAAGGATCTCAGGTTTGGTATTAGAAGTATTGAGATATCACATCTCATGCTATAGGAAGGGTCTCAGGATTGGATAGGGAAGGAGTTGGATATCACATCTCATGCTAAAGGAAGGGTCTCAGGTTTGGTAGAAGCATTGAGATATCACATCTCATGCTACAGGAAGGGTCTCAGGATTGGAATGGGAAGGACTTAGATATCACATATCATGCTAAAGGAAGGGTCTCAGGTTTGGTATAAGCATTGAGATATCACATCTATGATTTTGGAAGGGTCTCAGGATTGGAATGGGAAGGAGCTGGATATCCCAACTCATGTTATAGGAAGAGTCTCAGGTTTGGTATTAGAAGCATTGAGATATCACATCTCATGCTATAGGAAGAGTCTCAGGATTGGAATGGGAAGGACTTGGATATCACATCTCATGCTATAGGGAGGGTCTCAAGTTTGATATTAGAAGCATTGAGATATCACATCTCATGCTATAGGAAGGGTCTCAGGATTGGAATGGAAGGAGTTGGATATCACATCTCATGTTTTAGGAAGGATCTCAGGTTTGGTATTAGAAGCATTGAGACATCACATCTCATGCTATAGGAAGAGTCTCAGGATTGGAATGGGAAGGAGTTGGATATCACATCTCATGCTATATGAAGGGTCTCAGGTTTGGTATAAGCATTGAGATATCACATCTCATGCTATAGGAAGGGTCTCAGGATTGGAATGGGAAGGAGTTGTATATGACATCTCATGCCGTAGGAAGGGTCTCAGGTTTGGTATAAGCATTGAGATATCACATCTCTGCTATTGTAAGGGTCTCAGGATTGGAATGGGAAGGAGTTGGATATCCCATCTCATGTTATAGGAAGAGTCTCAGGTTTGGTATTAGAAGCATTGAGATATCACATCTCATGCTATAGGAAGGGTCTCAGGATTGGAATGGGAAGGATTTGGATATCACATCTCATGCTATAGGAAGGGTTTCAGGTTTGGTATAAGCATTGAGATATCACATCTCATGCTATAGGAAGGGTCTCAGGATTGGAATGGGAAGGAGTTGGATATCACATCTCATGTTATAGGAAGGATCTCAGGTTTGGTATTAGAAGCATTGAGACATCACATCTCATGCTATAGGAAGGGTCTCAGGATTGGAATGGGAAGGAGTTGTATATGACATCTCATGCCGTAGGAAGGGTCTCAGGTTTGGTATAAGCATTGAGATATCACATCTCTGCTAAAGGAAGGGTCTCAGGATTGGAATGGGAAGGAGTTGTTTATCACATCTCATGTTATAGGAAGGATCTCAGGTTTGGTATTAGAAGCATTGAGACATCACATCTCTGCTATCGTAAGGGTCTCAGGATTGGAATGGGAAGGAGTTGGATATCCCATCTCATGTTATAGGAAGAGTCTCAGGTTTGGTATTAGAAGCATTGAGATATCACATCTCATGCTATAGGAAGGGTCTCAGGATTGGAATGGGAAGGATTTGGATATCACATCTCATGCTATAGGAAGGGTCTCAGGTTTGGTATAAGCATTGAGATATCACATCTCATGCTATAGGAAGGGTCTCAGGATTGGAATTGGAAGGAGTTGGATATCACATCTCATGTTATAGGAAGGATCTCAGGTTTGGTATTAGAAGCATTGAGACATCACATCTCATGCTATCGGAAGGGTCTCAGGATTGGAATGGGAAGGAGTTGGATATCCCATCTCATGTTATAGGAAGGGTCTCATGATTGGAATGGGAAGGACTTGGATATCACATCTCATGCTATAGGAAGGCTCTCAGGTTTGGAAGGGGAAAGAGTTGGATATCACATTTCATGTTAGAGGTAGGATCTCAGGTTTGGTATTAGAGGCATTGAGATATCACATCTCATGCTAAAGGGAGGGTCTCAGGTTTGGAAGGGGAAGGATTTGGATATCACATCTCATGTTATAGGAAGGATCTCAGGTTTGGTATTAGAAGCATTGATATATCACATCTCATGCTATCAGAAGGGTCTCAGGATAGGAATGGGAAGGAGTTGGATATCACATCTCATGCTAAAGGGAGGGTCTCAGGTTTGGAAGGGGAAGGATTTGGATATCACATCTCATGTTATCGGAAGGATCTCAGGTTTGGTATTAGAAGTATTGAGATATCACATCTCATGCTATAGGAAGGGTCTCAGGATTGGAATGGGAACGAGTTGGATATCACATCTCATGCTAAAGGAAGGGTTTCAGGTTTGGTAGAAGCATTGAGATATCACATCTCATGCTATAGGAAGGGTCTCAGGATTGGAATGGGAAGGACTTAGATATTACATATCATGCTATAGGGAGGGTCTCAGTTTTGATATTAGAAGCATTGAGATATCACATCTCATGCTATCGGAAGTGTCTCAGGATTGGAATGGGAAGGAGCTGGATATCACATCTCATGCTAAAGGAAGGGTCTCAGGTTTGGAACGGGAAGGAGTTGGATATCACATCTCATGTTATAGGAAGGGTCTCAGGTTGGTATAAGCATTGAGATATCACATCTCTGCTATCGGAAGTGTCTCAGGATTGGAATGGGAAGGAGTTGGATATCCCATCTCATGTTATAGGACGGGTCTCAGGTTTGTTATTAGAATCATTGAGATATCATATTGCATGCTGTAGGAAGGGTCTAAGGATTGGAATGGGAAGGACTTGGATATCACATCTCATGCTATAGATAGGCTCTCAGGTTTGGAAAGGGAAGGAGTTGGATATCACATTTCATGTTAGAGGAAGGATCTCAGGTTTGGTATTAGAGGCATTGAGATATCACATCTCATGCTATAGGAAGGGTCTCAGGTTGGAATTGGAAGGAGTTGGATATCACATCTCATGTTATAGGAAGGGTCTCAGGATTGGAATGGGAAGGACTTGGATATCACATCTCATGCTATAGGAAGGCTCTCAGGTTTGGAAGGGGAAAGAGTTGGATATCACATTTCATGTTAGAGGTAGGATATCAGGTTTGGTATTAGAGGCAATGAGATATCACATCTCATGCTATCAGAAGGGTCTCAGGATTGGAATGGGAAGGAGTTGGATATCACATCTCATGCTAAAGGGAGGGTCTCAGGTTTGGAAGGGGAAGGATTTGGATATCACATCTCATGTTATAGGAAGGATCTCAGGTTTGGTATTAGAAGCATTGAGATATCACATCTCATGCTATTGGAAGGATCTCAGGTTTGGTATTAGAAGCATTGAGATATCACATCTCATGCTATCAGAAGGTTCTCAGGATTGGAATGGGAAGGAGTTGGATATCCCATCTCATGCTAAAGGGAGGGTCTCAGGTTTGGAAGGGGAAGGATTTGGATATCACATCTCATGTTATCGGAAGGATCTCAGGTTTGGTATTAGAAGTATTGAGATATCACATCTCATGCTATAGGAAGGGTCTCAGGATTGGAATGGGAAGGAGTTGGATATCACATCTCATGCTAAAGGAAGGGTCTCAGGTTTGGTAGAAGCATTGAGATATCACATCTCATGCTACAGGAAGGGTCTCAGGATTGGAATGGGAAGGACTTAGATATCACATATCATGCTATAGGGAGGGTCTCAGGATTGGAATGGGAAGGAGCTGGATATCACATCTCATGCTAAAGGAAGGGTCTCAGGTTTGGAACGGGAAGGAGTTGGATATCCGATCTCATGTTATAGGAAGGGTCTCAGGTTTGGTATAAGCATTGAGATATCACAAATCTGCTATCGGAAGTGTCTCAGGATTGGAATGGGAAGGAGTTGGATATCCCATCTCATGGTATAGGACGGGTCTCAGGATTGTTATTAGAATCATTGAGATATCATATTGCATGCTGTAGGAAGGGTCTAAGGATTGGAATGGGAAGGAGTTGGATATCACATCTCATGTTATAGGAAGGGTCTCAGGTTTGGTATAAGCATTGAGATATCACATCTCATGCTATAGGAAGGGTCTCAGGATTGGAATGGGAAGGAGTTGGATATCACATCTCATGTTAAAGGAAGGGTCTCAGGTTTGGTATAAGCATTGAGATATCACATCTCATGCTATAGGAAGGGTCTCAGGATTGGAATGGAAGGAGTTGGATATCACATCTCATGTTATAGGAAGGATCTCAGGTTTGGTATTAGAAGCATTGAGACATCACATCTCATGCTATAGGAAGTGTCTCAGGATTGGAATGGGAAGGACTTGGATATCACATCTCATGCTATAGGGAGTGTCTCAAGTTTGATATTAGAAGCATTGAGATATCACATCTCATGCTATAGGAAGGGTCTCAGGATTGGAATGGGAAGGAGTTGGATATCACATCTCATGCTATAGGAAGGGTCTCAGGTTTGGTATAAGCAGTGAGATATCACATTTTATGCTATAGGAAGGATCTCAGGTTTGGTATAAGCATTGAGATATCACATCTCTGCTATCGGAAGGGTCTCAGGATTGGAATGGGAAGGAGTTGGATATTCCCATCTCATGTTATAGGAAGGGTCTCAGGTTTGGTATTTGAAGCATTGAGACATCACATCTCATGCTATATAGGAAGGGTCTCAGGATTGCAATGGGAAGGACTTGGATATCACATCTCATGCTATAGGGAGGGTCTCAAGTTTGATATTAGAAGCATTGAGATATCACATCTCATGATATCGGAAGGATCTCAGGATTGGAATGGGAAGGAGTTGGATATCACATCTCATGATAAAAGAAGGGTCTAAGGTTTGGAAGGGGAAGGATTTGGATATCACATCTCATGATATAGGACCGGTCTCAGGTTTGGTATTAGAAGCATTGAGATATCAAGTCTCATGGTATAGGAAGGGTCTCAGAATTGGAATGGGAAGGAGTTGGATATCACATCTCAAGCTATAGGAAGGGTCTCAGGATTGGAATGGGAAGGAGTTTGATATCACATCTCATGCCATAGTATGGGTCTCAGGTTTGGTATAAGCATTGGGATATCCCATCTCATGCTATAGGAAGGGTCTCAGGTTGGAATGGGAAGGAGTTGGATATCACATCTCATGTTATAGGAAGGGTCTCAGGATTGGAATGGGAAGGACTTGGATATCACATCTCATGCTATAGGAAGGATCTCAGGTTTGGTATTAGAAGCATTGAGATATCACATCTCATGCTATCAGAAGGTTCTCAGGATTGGAATGGGAAGGAGTTGGATATCACATCTCATGCTAAAGGGAGGGTCTCAGGTTTGGAAGGGGAAGGAGTTGGATATCACATCTCATGTTAGAGGTAGGATCTCAGGTTTGGTATAAGAGGCATTGAGATATCACATATCATGCTATCAGAAGGGTCTCAGGATTGGAATGGGAAGGAGTTGGATATCACATCTCATGCTAAAGTGAGGGTCTCAGGTTTGGAAGGGGAAGGATTTGGATATCACATCTCATGTTATAGGAAGGATCTCAGGTTTGGTATTAGAAGCATTGAGATATCACATCTCATGCTATCAGAAGGTTCTCAGGATTGGAATGGGAAGGAGTTGGATATCACATCTCATGCTAAAGGGAGGGTCTCAGGTTTGGAAGGGGAAGGAGTTGGATATCACATCTCATGTTATCGGAAGGATCTCAGGTTTGGTATTAGAAGTATTGAGATATCACATCTCATGCTATAGGAAGGGTCTCAGGATTGGAATGGGAAGGAGTTGGATATCACATCTCATGCTAAAGGAACGGTCTCAGGTTTGGTAGAAGCATTGAGATATCACATCTCATGCTATAGGAAGGGTCTCAAGATTGGAATGGGAAGGACTTAGATATCACCTATCATGCTATAGGGAGGGTCTCATTTTTGATATTAGAAGCATTGAGATATCACATCTCATGCTATCGGAAGTGTCTCAGGATTGGAATGGGAAGGAGCTGGATATCACATCTCATGCTAAAGGAAGGGTCTCAGGTTTGGAACGGGAAGGAGTTGGATATCCGATCTCATGTTATAGGAAGGGTCTCAGGTTTGGTATAACCATTGAGATATCACATCTCTGCTATCGGAAGTGTCTCAGGATTGGAATGGGAAGGAGTTGGATATCCCCTCTCATGTTATAGGACGGGTCTCAGGATTGTTATTAGAATCATTGAGATATCATATTGCATGCTGTAGGAAGGGTCTAAGGATTGGAATGGGAAGGACTTGGATATCACATCTCATGCTATGGATAGGCTCTCAGGTTTGGAAAGGGAAGGAGTTGGATATCACATTTCATGTTAGAGGAAGGATCTCAGGTTTGGTATTAGAGGCATTGAGATATCACATCTCATGCTATAGGAAGGGTCTCAGGATTGGAATGGGAAGGAGTTGTATATCACATCTCATGCTAAAGGAAGGGTCTCAGGTTTAGTATAAGCATTGAGATATCACATCTCATGCTATAGGAAGGGTCTCAGGATTGGAATGGAAGGAGTTGGATTTCACATCTCATGTTATAGGAAGGATCTCAGGTTTGGTATTAGAAGCATTGAGACATCACATCTCATGCTATAGGAAGGGTCTCAGGATTGGAATGGGAAGGAGTTGGATATCACATCTCATGCTATAGGAAGGGTCTCAGGTTTGGTATAAGCAGTGAGATATCACATCTCATGCTATAGGAAGTGTCTCAGGATTGGAATGGGAAGGAGTTGGATATCACATCTCATGTTATAGGAAGGATCTCAGGTTTGGTATAAGCATTGAGATATCACATGTCTGCTATCGGAAGGGTCTCAGGATTGGAATGGGAAGGAGTTGGATATTCCCATCTCATGTTATAGGAAGGGTCTCAGGTTTGGTATTAGAAGCATTGAGACATCACATCTCATGCTATAGGAAGGGTCTCAGGATTGGAATGGGAAGGACTTGGATATCACATCTCATGCTATAGGGAGGGTCTCGAGTTTGATATTAGAAGCATTGAGATATCACATCTCATGATATCGGAAGGGTCTCAGGATTGGAATGGGAAGGAGTTGGATATCACATCTCATGATAAAGGAAGGGTCTAAGGTTTGGAAGGGGAAGGATTTGGATATCACATCTCATGTTATAGGACGGGTCTCAGGTTTGGTATTAGAAGCATTGAGATATCAAGTCTCATGGTATACGAAGGGTCTCAGAATTGGAATGGGAAGGAGTTGGATATCACATCGCAAGCTATAGGAAGGGTCTCAGGATTGGAATGGGAAGGAGTTTGATATCACATCTCATGCCATAGTATGGGTCTCAGGTTTGGTATAAGCATTGGGATATCAAATCTCATGCTATCGGAAGGGTATCAGGATTGGAATTCCAAGGAGTTGGATATCCCATCTCATGCTATAGGAAGGGTCTCAGGTTGGAATGGGAAGGAGTTGGATATCACATCTCATGCTAAAGGGAGGGTCTCAGGTTTGGAAGGGGAAGGATTTGGATATCACATCTCATGTTATAGGAAGGATCTCAGGTTTGGTATAAGAAGCATTGAGATATCACATCTCATGCTATCGGAAGAATCTCAGATTTGGTATTAGAGGCATTGAGATATCACATCTCATGCTATCATAAGGGTCTCAGGATTGGAATGGGAAGGAGTTGGATATCACATCTCATGCTATAGGAAGGGTCTCAGGTTTGGAACGGGAAGGAGTTGGATATCACATCTCATGTTATAGGAAGAGTCTCAGGTTTGGTATAAGCATTGAGATATCAAATCTCTGCAATCGGAAGTGTCTCAGGATTGGGATGGGAAGGAGTTGGATATCACATCTCATGCTATAGGAAGGGTCTCAGGTTTGGAACGGGAAGGAGTTGGATATCCCATCTCATGTTATAAGACTGGTCTCAGGTTTGGTATTAGAAGCAGTGAGATATCACATCTCTGCTATCGGAAGTGTCTCAGGATTGGAATGGGAAGGAGTTGGATATCACATCTCATGTTATAGGACGGGTCTCAGGTTTGTTATTAGAATCATTGAGATATCATATTGCATGCTGTAGGAAGGGTCTAAGGATTGGAATGGGAAGGACTTGGATATCACATCTCATGCTATAGGAAGGGTCTCAGGATTGGAATGGGAAGGAGTTGGATATCACATCTCATGCTATAGGAAGGGTTTTAGGTTTGGTATAAGCATTGAGATATCACATCTCATGCTATAGGAAGGGTCTCAGGATTGTAATGGGAAGGAGTTGGATATCCCATCTCATGTTATAGGAAGAGTCTCAGGTTTGGTATTAGAAGCATTGAGATATCACATGTCATGCTATAGGAAGTGTCTCAGGATTGGAATGGGAAGGACTTGGATATCACATCTCATGCTATAGGGAGGGTCTCAAGTTTGATATTAGAAGCATTGAGATATCACATCTCATGCTATAGGAAGGGTCTCAGTATTGGAATGGGAAGGAGTTGGATATCACATCTCATGCTATAGGAAGGGTCTCAGGTTTGGTATAAGCATTGAGATATCACATCTCTGCTATCGGAAGGGTCTCAGGATTGGAATGGGAAGGAGTTGGATATTCCCATCTCATGTTATAGGAAGGGTCTATCAGGTCTTAGCATGAGACTCTTCCTATAACATGAGATGTGATATCCAACTCCTTCCCGTTCCTAACCTGAGACCCTTCCTATAGCATGAGATGTGATATCCAACTCCTTCCCATTCCAATCCTGAGACCCTTCCGATAGCTTGAGATGTGATATCTCAATGCTTCTAATATCAATACTGAGACCCTCCCTATAGCATGAGATGTGATATCTAAGTCCTTCCCATTCCAATCCTGAGACCCTTCCGATAGCAGAGATGTGATATCTCAATGCTTATAGCAAACCTGAGACCCTTCCTATAGCATGAGATGTGATATCCATCTCCTTCCCATTCCAATCCTGAGACCCTTCCTATAGCATGATATGTGAAATCTCAATGCTTCTACCAAAACTGAGACCCTTCCTTTAGCATGAGATGTGATATCCAACTCCTTCCCATTCCAATCCTGAGACCAGTCCTATAGCATGAGATGTGATATCCAACTCCTTCCCATTCCAATCCTGAGACCCTTCCTATAGCATGAGATGTGATATCTCAATGCTTCTAATACCAAACCTGAGATCCTTCCGATAGCATGAGATGTGATATCTCAATGCTTCTAATACCAAACCTGAGATCCTTCCTATAACATGAGATGTGATAACCAATCCTTCCCCTTCCGAATCTGAGACCCTCCCTTTAGCATGAGATGTGATATCCAACTCCTTCCCATTCCAATCCTGATACCCTTCTGATAGCATGAGATGTGATATCTCAATGCCTCTAATACCAAACCTGAGATCCTACCTCTAACATGAAATGTGATATCCAACTCCTTCCCTTTCCAAACCGGAGAGCCTTCCTACAGCATGAGATGTGATATCCAAGTCCTTCCCATTCCAATCCTGAGAGCCTTCCTATAACATGAGATGTCATATCTAACTCCTTCCCATTCCAACCTGAGACCCTTCCTATAGCATGAGATGGGATATCCAACTCCTTCCAAAACCAATCCTGATACCCTTCCGATAGCATGAGATGTGATATCCCAATGCTTCTACAAAACCTGAGACCCATACCATGGCATGAGATGTGATATCAAACTCCCGTCCTATACCATGAGACTTGATATCTCAATGCTTCTAATACCAAACCTGAGACCGGTCCAATAACATGAGATGTGATATCCAAATCCTTCCCCTTCCAAACCTTAGACCCTTCCTTTATCATGAGATGTGATATCCAAGTCCTTCCCATTCCATTCCTGAGACCCTTCCTATAGCATGAGATGTGATATCTCAATGCTTCTAATACCAAACCTGAGACCCTTCCTATAACATGAATTCTGATATCCAAGTCCTTCCCATTCCAATCCTGAGACCCTTCCAATAGCAGAGATGTGATATCTCAATGCTTCTAATATCAAACCTGAGACCTGTCCTATAACATGAGATGGGATATCCAACCCCTTCCCGTTCCAAACCTGATACCCTTCCTATAACATGAGATGTGATATCCAATTCCTTCCCATCCCAATCCTGAGACACCTCCGATAGCAGAGATGTGATATCTCAATGCTTATACCAAACCTGAGACTCTTCCTATAACACGAGATGTGATATCTAACTCCTTCCCATTCCAAACCTGAGACCCTTCCTATAGCATGAGATGTGATATCCAACTCCTTCCCATTCCAATCCTGAGACCCTTCCTATAGCATGAGATGTGATATCTCAATGCTTATACCAAATCTGAGACCCTTCCTATAGCATGAGATGTGATATCCAACTCCTTCCCATTCCAATCCTGAGACCCTTCCTATAGCATGAGATGTGATATCTCAATGCTTCTAATACCAAACCTGAGATCCTTCCTATAACATGAGATGTGATATTCAACTCCTTCCCATTCCAATCCTGAGACCCTTATGATAGCATGAGATGTGATATCTCAATGCCTCTAATACCAAACCTGAGATACTTCCGATAGCATGAGATGTGATATCTCAATGCTTCTAATACCAAACCTGAGATCCTTCCTATAACATGAGATGTGATTTCCAAATCCTTCCCCTTCCAAACCTGAGACCATCCCTTTAGCATGAGATGTGATATACAACTCCTTCCCATTCCAATCCTGAGACCCTTCTGATAGCATGAGATGGGATATCTCAATGCCTCTAATACCAAACCTGAGATCCTACCTCTAACATGAAATGTGATATCCATCTCCTTCCCTTTCCAAACCTGAGACCCTGCCTATAGCATGAGATGTGATATTCAAGTCCTTCCCATTCCAATCCTGAGACCCTTCCTATAGCATGTGATGTGATATCTCAATGCTTATACCAAACCTGAGACCCTTCCTATTGCATGAGATGTCATATACAACTCCTTCCCATTCCAATCCTGAGACCCTTCCTATAGCATGAGATGTGATATCTCAATGCTTATACCAAACCTGAGACCCTTCCTATAGCATGAGATGTGATATCCAACTTCTTCCCATTCCAATCCTAAAACCCTTCCTATAACATGAGATGTGATGTCTCAATGCTTCTAATACCAAACCTGAGATCTTTCCTATAATATGAGATGTGATATCCAACTCCTTCCCATTCCAATCCTGAGACCCTTCCTATAGCATGAGATGTGATATCTCAATGCTTATACCAAACCTGAGACCCTTCCTATAGCTTGAGATGTGATATCCAACTCCTTCCCATTCCAATCCTGAGACCCTTCCTATAGCATGAGATGTGATATCTCAAGGCCTCTAATACCAAACCTGAGATCCTTCCTCTAACATGAAATGTGATATCCAACTCCTTCCCATTCCAAACCTGAGAGCCTTCCTATAGCATGAGATATGATATCCAAGTCCTTCCCATTCCAATCCTGAGACCCTTCCTATAACATGAAATGTGATATCCAACTCCTTCCCATTCCAACCTGAGACCCTTCCTATAGCATGAGATGGGATATCCAACTCCTTCCAAATCCAATACTGATACCCTTCCAATAGCATGAGATGTGATATCCCAATGCTTCTACCAAACCTGAGACCCATACTATGGCATAAGATGTGATATCAAACTCCTTCCCATTCCAATCCTGAGACCCTTCCTATAGCTTGAGATGTGATATCCAACTCCTTCCCATTCCAATTCTGAGACCCTTCCTATACCATGAGACTTGATATCTCAATGCTTCTAATACCAAACCTGAGACCCGTCCTATAACATGAGATGTGATATCCAAATCCTTCCCCTTCCAAACCTTAGACCCTTCCTTTATCATGAGATGTGATATCCAACTCCTTCCCATTCCAATCCTGAGACCCTTCCGATATCATGACATTTGTTATCTCAATGCTTCTAATATCAAACTTGAGACCCTCCCTATAGCATGAGATGTGACATCCAAGTCCTCCCCATTCCAATCCTGAGACCCTTCCTATAGCATGAGATGTGATATCTCAATGCTTCTAATACCAAACCTGAGACCCTTCCTATAACATGAGATGGGATATCCAACTCCTTCCCATTCCAATCCTGAGACCCTTCCGATAGCAGAGATGTGATATCTCAATGCGTATACCAACCTGAGACCCTTCCTATAACATGAGATGTGATATCCAACTCCTTCCCATTCCAAACCTGAGACCCTTCCTATAGCATATGTGATATCCAACTCCTTCCAATTCCAAACATGAGACCCTTCCCATAGCAAGAATGTAATATCCAACTCCTTCCCATTCCAATCCTGAGACCATTCCTATAGCATGAGATGTGATATCTCAATGCTTCTAATACCAAACCTGAGATCCTTCCTATGACATGAGATGTGATATCCAATTCCTTCCCATTCCAAACCTGAGACCCTTCCTACAGCATGCGATGTGATATCTCAATGCTTCTAATACCAAACCTGAGACCAGTCCTATAACATGAGATGGGATATCCAAATCCTTCCCGTCCCAATCCTGAGACACTTCCGATTGCAGAGATGTGATATCTCAATGCTTATACCAAATCTGAGACTCTTCCTATAACACGAGATGTGATATCCAACTCCTTCCCGTTCCAAACCTGAGACCCTTCCTATAGCATGAGATGTGATATCCAACTCCTTCCCATTCCAATCCTGAGACCCTTCCAATAGCATGAGATGTGATATCTCAATGCCTCTAATACCAAACCTGAGATCCTTCCTATGACATGTGATGTGATATTCAAATCCTTCCCCTTCCAAACCTGAGACCCTCCCTTTAGCATGAGATGTGATATACAACTCCTTCCCATTCCAATCCTGAGATCCTTCTGATAGCATGAGATGTGATATCTCAATGCCTCTAATACCAAACCTGAGATCCTACCTCTAACATGAAATGTGATATCCATCTCCTTCCCTTTCCAAACCTGAGACCCTGCCTATAGCATGAGCTGTGATATCCAAGTCCTTCCCATTCCAATCCTGAGACCCTTCCTATAGCATGTGATGTGATATCTCAATGCTTATACCAAACCTGAGACCCTTCTTATGGCATGAGATGTCATATACAACTCCTTCCCATTCCAATCCTGGGACCCTTCCTATAGCATGAGATGTGATATCTCAATGCTTATACCAAACCTGAGACCCTTCCTATAGCATGAGATGTGATATCTCAAGGCCTCGAATACCAAACCTGAGATCCTTCCTCTAACATGAGATGTGATATCCAACTCCTTCCCGTTCCAAACCTGAGACGCTTCCTATAGCATATGTGATATCCAACTCCTTCCATTCCAAACATGAGACCCTTCCTATAGCAAGAATGTAATATCCAACTCCTACCCATTCCAATCCTGAGACCCTTCCTATAGCAAGAGATGTGATATCCAAATCCTTCCCATTCCAATCCTGAGACCCTTCCTATAACATGAGATGTGATATCCAACTCCTTCCCATTCCAACCTGAGACACTTCCTATAGCATGAGAAGGGATATCCAACTCCTTCCCAATCCAATCCGGAGACCCTTCCGATAGCAGAGATGTGATATCTCAATGCTTATACCAAACCTGAGACCCTTCCTATGGCATGATATGTGATATCCAACTCCTTGCCATTCAAATCCTGAGACCCTTCCTATAGCATGGGAAGGGATATCCAACTCCTTCCCAATCCAATCCTGAGACCCTTCCGATAGCAGAGATGTGATATCTCAACGCTTCTACCAAACCTGAGACCCTTCCTTTAGCATGAGATGTGATATCCAAATCCTTCGCATTCCAATCCTGAGACCCTTCCTATAGCATGAGATGTGATATCTCAATGGTTCTAATACCAAACCTGGGATCCTTCCTATAACATGAGATGTGATATCCAATTCCTTCCCATTCCAAACCTGAGACCCTTCCTATAACATGAAATGTGATATCTCAAGGCCTCTAATACCAAACCTGAGATCCTTCCTCTAACATGAAATGTGATATCCAACTCCTTCCCATTCCAAACCTGAGACCCTTCCTATAACATGAAATGTGATATCCAACTCCATCCCATTCCAACCTGAGACCTTTCCTATAGCATGAGATGGGATATCCAACTCCTTCCAAATCCAATACTGATACCATTCCGATAGCATGAGATGTGATATCCCAATGCTTCTACCAAATCTGAGACCCATACTATGGCATGAGATGTGATATCAAACTCCTTCCCATTCCAATCCTGAGACCCTTCCTATAGCTTGAGATGTGATATCCAACTTCTTCCCATTCCAATTCTGAGACCCTTCCTATACCATGAGACTTGATATCTCAATGCTTCTAATACCAAACCTGAGACCCGTCCTATAACATGAGATGTGATATCCAAATCCTTCCCCTTCCAAACCTTAGACCCTTCCTTTATCATGAGATGTGATATCCAACTCCTTCCCATTCCAATCCTGAGACCCTTCCGATATCATGAGATTTGTTATCTCAATGCTTCTAATATCAAACTTGAGACCCTCCCGATAGCATGAGATGTGACATCCAAGTCCTCCCCATTCCAATCCTGAGACCCTTCCTATAGCATGAGATGTGATATCTCAATGCTTCTAATACCAAACCTGAGACCCTTCCTATAACATGAGATGGGATATCCAACTCAGATGGGATATCCAACTCCTTCCCATTCCAATCCTGAGACCCTTCCGATAGCAGAGATGTGATATCTCAATGCTTATATCAAACCTGAGACCCTTCCTATGGCCTGAGATGTCATATACAACTCCTTCCCATTCCAATCCTGAGACCCTTCCTATAGCTTGAGATGTGATATCTCAATGCTTATACCAAATCTGAGACCCTTCCTATAGCATGAGATGTGATATCCAACTCCTTCCCATTCCAATCCTGAAACCCTTCCTATAGCATGAGATGTGATGTCTCAATGCTTCTAATACCAAACCTGAGATCCTTCCTATAACATGAGATGTGATATCCAACTCCTTCCCATTCCAATCCTGAGACCCTCATGATAGCATGAGATGTGATATCTCAATGCCTCTTATACCAAACCTGAGATCCTTCCGATAGCATGAGATGTGATATCTCAATGCTTCTAATACCAAACCTGAGATCCTTCCTATAATATGAGATGTGATTTCCAAATCCTTCCCCTTCCAAACCTGAGACCCTCCCTTTAGCATGAGATGTGATATCCAACTCCTTCCCATTCCAATCCTGAGACCCTTCTGATAGCATGAGATGTGATATCTCAATGCCTCTAATACCAAACCTGAGATCCTACCTCTAACATGAAATGTGATATCCATCTCCTTCCCTTTCCAAACCTGAGACCCTGCCTATAGCATGAGATTTGATATCCAAGTCCTTCCCATTCCAATCCTGAGACCCTTCCTATAGCATGTGATGTGATATCTCAATGCTTATACCAAACCTGAGACCCTTCCTATGGCATGAGATGTCATATACAACTCCTTCCCATACCAATCCTGAGACCCTTCCTATAGCATGAGATGTGATATCTCAATGCTTATACCAAACCTGAGACCCTTCCTATAGCATGAGATGTGATATCCAACTTCTTCCCATTCCAATCCAGAGACCCTTCCTATAGCATGAGATGTGATATCTCAATGCTTATACCAAACCTGAGACCCTTCCTATAGCTTGAGATGTGATATCCAACTCCTTCCCATTCCAATCCTGAGACCCTTCCGATAGCATGAGATGTGATATCTCAAGGCCTCTAATACCAAACCTGAGATCCTTCCTCTAACATGAAATGTGATATCCAACTCCTTCCCCTTCCAAACCTGAGAACCTTCCTATAGCATGAGATATGATATCCAACTCCTTCCCATTCCAACCTGAGACCCTTCCTATAGCATGAGATGGGATATCCAACTCCTTCCAAATCCAATACTGATACCCTTCCGATAGCATGAGATGTGATATCCCAATGCTTCTACCAAACCTGAGAACCATACTATGGCATGAGATGTGATTTCAAACTCCTTCCCATTCCAATCCTGAGACGCTTCCTATAGCTTGAGATGTGATATCCAACTCCTTCCCATTCCAATTCTGAGACCCTTCTTATACCATGAGACTTGATATCTCAATGCTTCTAATACCAAACCTGAGACCCGTCCTATAACATGAGATGTGATATCCAAATCCTTCCCCTTCCAAACCTTAGACCCTTCCTTTATCATGAGATGTGATATCCAACTCCTTCCCATTCCAATCCTGAGACCCTTCCGATATCATGAGATTTGTTATCTCAATGCTTCTAATATCAAACTTGAGACCCTCCCGATAGCATGAGATGTGACATCCAAGTCCTCCCCATTCCAATCCTGAGACCCTTCCTATAGCATGAGATGTGATATCTCAATGCTTCTAATACCAAACCTGAGACCCTTCCTATAACATGAGATGGGATATCCAACTCAGATGGGATATCCAACTCCTTCCCATTCCAATCCTGAGACCCTTCCGATAGCAGAGATGTGATATCTCAATGCTTATATCAAACCTGAGACCCTTCCTATGGCCTGAGATGTCATATACAACTCCTTCCCATTCCAATCCTGAGACCCTTCCTATAGCTTGAGATGTGATATCTCAATGCTTATACCAAATCTGAGACCCTTCCTATAGCATGAGATGTGATATCCAACTCCTTCCCATTCCAATCCTGAAACCCTTCCTATAGCATGAGATGTGATGTCTCAATGCTTCTAATACCAAACCTGAGATCCTTCCTATAACATGAGATGTGATATCCAACTCCTTCCCATTCCAATCCTGAGACCCTCATGATAGCATGAGATGTGATATCTCAATGCCTCTTATACCAAACCTGAGATCCTTCCGATAGCATGAGATGTGATATCTCAATGCTTCTAATACCAAACCTGAGATCCTTCCTATAATATGAGATGTGATTTCCAAATCCTTCCCCTTCCAAACCTGAGACCCTCCCTTTAGCATGAGATGTGATATCCAACTCCTTCCCATTCCAATCCTGAGACCCTTCTGATAGCATGAGATGTGATATCTCAATGCCTCTAATACCAAACCTGAGATCCTACCTCTAACATGAAATGTGATATCCATCTCCTTCCCTTTCCAAACCTGAGACCCTGCCTATAGCATGAGATTTGATATCCAAGTCCTTCCCATTCCAATCCTGAGACCCTTCCTATAGCATGTGATGTGATATCTCAATGCTTATACCAAACCTGAGACCCTTCCTATGGCATGAGATGTCATATACAACTCCTTCCCATACCAATCCTGAGACCCTTCCTATAGCATGAGATGTGATATCTCAATGCTTATACCAAACCTGAGACCCTTCCTATAGCATGAGATGTGATATCCAACTTCTTCCCATTCCAATCCAGAGACCCTTCCTATAGCATGAGATGTGATATCTCAATGCTTATACCAAACCTGAGACCCTTCCTATAGCTTGAGATGTGATATCCAACTCCTTCCCATTCCAATCCTGAGACCCTTCCGATAGCATGAGATGTGATATCTCAAGGCCTCTAATACCAAACCTGAGATCCTTCCTCTAACATGAAATGTGATATCCAACTCCTTCCCCTTCCAAACCTGAGAACCTTCCTATAGCATGAGATATGATATCCAACTCCTTCCCATTCCAACCTGAGACCCTTCCTATAGCATGAGATGGGATATCCAACTCCTTCCAAATCCAATACTGATACCCTTCCGATAGCATGAGATGTGATATCCCAATGCTTCTACCAAACCTGAGAACCATACTATGGCATGAGATGTGATTTCAAACTCCTTCCCATTCCAATCCTGAGACGCTTCCTATAGCTTGAGATGTGATATCCAACTCCTTCCCATTCCAATTCTGAGACCCTTCTTATACCATGAGACTTGATATCTCAATGCTTCTAATACCAAACCTGAGACCCGTCCTATAACATGAGATGTGATATCCAAATCCTTCCCCTTCCAAACCTTAGACACTTCCTTTATCATGAGATGTGATATCCAACTCCTTCCCATTCCAATCCTGAGACCCTTCCGATATCATGAGATTTGTTATCTCAATGCTTCTAATATAAAACTTGAGACCCTCCCTATAGCATGAGATGTGACATCCAAGTCCTTCCCATTCCAAACCTGCGACCCTTCCTATAGCATGAGATGTGATATCTCAATGCTTCTAATACCAAACCTGAGGCCTCATGCTAAAGGGAGGGTCTCAGGTTTGGAAGGGGAAGGATTTGGATATCACATCTCATGTTATAGGAAGGATCTCAGGATTGGTATTAGAAGCATTGAGATATCACATCTCATTCTATCGGAAGGATCTCAGGTTTGGTATTAGAAGCATTGAGATATCACATCTCATGCTATCGGAAGGATCTCAGGTTTGGCATTAGAAGCATTGAGATATCACATCTCATGCTATAGGAAGGGTCTCAGGTTTGGAACGGGAAGGAGTTGGATATCCCATCTCATGTTATAGGACTGGTCTCAGGTTTGGTATTAGAAGCATTGAGATATCACATTGCATGTTGTAGGAAGGGTCTCAGGTTTGGAATGGGAAGGAATTGGATATCACATCTCATGTCATAGGAAGGATCTCAGGTTTGGTATTAGAAGCATTGAGATATCACATCTCATGCTATAGGAATGGTCTCAGGATTGGAATGGGAAGGAGTTGGATATTACATTCTTGCTATAGGAAGGGTCTCATGTTTGGAATGGGAAGGAGTTGGATATAACATATGCTATAGGAAGGGTCTCAGGTTTGGAACGGGAAGGAGTTGGATATCACATCTCATGTTATAGGAAGCGTCTCAGGTTTGTTATAAGCATTGAGATATCACATCTCTGCTATCGGAAGTGTCTCAGGATTGGAATGGGAAGAAGTTGGATATCCCATCTCATGTTATAGGACGGGTCTCAGGTTTGGTATTAGAATCATTGAGATATCATATTGCATGCTGTAGGAAGGGTCTAAGGATTGGAATGGGAAGGACTTGGATATCACATCTCATGCTATAGGTAGGCTCTCAGGTTTGGAAAGGGAAGGCGTTGGATATCACATCTCATGCTATAGGAAGGGTCTCAGGATTGGAATGGGAAGGAGTTGGATATCACATCTCATGCTATAGGAAGGGTCTCAGGTTTGGTATAAGCATTGAGATATCACATCTCATGCTATAGGAAGGGTCTCAGGATTGGAATGGGAAGGAGTTGGATATCACATCTCATGTTATAGGAAGGATCTCAGGTTTGGTATTAGAAGCATTGAGACATCACATCTCATGCTATAGGAAGGGTCTCAGGATTGGAATGGGAAGGAGTTGTATATGACATATCATGCCGTAGGAAGGGTCTCAGGTTTGGTATAAGCATTGAGATATCACATCTCTGCTATAGGAAGGGTCTCAGGATTGGAATGGGAAGGAGTTGGATATCCCATCTCATGTTATAGGAAGGGTCTCATGATTGGAATGGGAAGGACTTGGATATCACATCTCATGCTATAGGAAGGCTCTCACGTTTGGAAGGGGAAAGAGTTGGATATCACATTTCATGTTAGAGGTAGGATCTCAGGTTTGGTATTAGAGGCATTGAGATATCACATCTCATGCTATCAGAAGGGTCTCAGGATTGGAATGGGAAGGAGTTGGATATCACATCTCATGCTAAAGGGAATGTCTCAGGTTTGGAAGGGGAAGGATTTGGATATCACATCTCATGTTATAGGAAGGATCTCAGGTTTGGTATTAGAAGCATTGAGATATCACATCTCATGCTATCAGAAGGGTCTCAGGATTGGAATGGGAAGGAGTTGGATATCACATCTCATACTAAAGGGAGGGTTTCAGGTTTGGAAGGGGAAGGATTTGGATATCACATCTAATGTTATCGGAAGGATCTCAGGTTTGGTATTAGAAGTATTGAGATATCACATCTCATGCTATAGGAAGTGTCTCAGGATTGGAATGGGAAGGAGTTGGATATCACATCTCATGCTAAAGGAAGGGTCTCAGGTTTGGTAGAAGCATTGAGATATCACATCTCATGCTATAGGAAGGGTCTCAGGATTGGAATGGGAAGGACTTAGATATCACATATCATGCTATAGGGAGGGTCTCAGTTTTGATATTAGAAGCATTGAGATATCACATCTCATGCTATCGGAAGTGTCTCAGGTTTGGAATGGGAAGGAGCTGGATATCACATCTCATGCTAAAGGAAGGGTCTCAGGTTTGGAACGGGAAAGTGTTGGATATCACATCTCATGTTATAGGAAGGGTCTCAGGTTTGGTATAAGCATTGAGATATCACATCTCTGCTATCGGAAGTGTCTCAGGATTGGAATGGGAAGGAGTTGGATATCCCATCTCATGTTATAGGACGAGTCAGGTTTGTTATTAGAATCACTGAGATATCATATTGCATGCTGTAGGAAGGGTCTAAGGATTGGAATGGGAAGGACTTGGATATCACATCTCATGCTATAGATAGGCTCTCAGGTTTGGAAAGGGAAGGAGTTGGATATCACATTTCATGTTAGAGGAAGGATCTCAGGTTTGGTATTAGAGGCATTGAGATATCACATCTCATGCTATAGGAAGGGTCTCAGGTTGGAATGGGAAGGAGTTGGATATCACATCTCATGTTATAGGAAGGGTCTCAGGATTGGAATGGGAAGGACTTGGATATCACATCTCATGCTATAGGAAGGCTCTCAGGATTGGAAGGGGAAAGAGTTGGATATCACATTTCATGTTAGAGGTAGGATCTCAGGTTTGGTATTAGAGGCAATGAGATATCACATCTCATGCTATCAGAAGGGTCTCAGGATTGGAATGGGAAGGACTTGAATATCACATCTCATGCTATAGGAAGGCTCTCAGGATTGGAAGGGGAAAGAGTTGGATATCACATTTCATGTTAGAGGTAGGATCTCAGGTTTGGTATTAGAAGCATTGAGATATCACATCTCATGCTATCGGAAGGATCTCAGGTTTGGTATTAGAAGCATTGAGATATCACATCTCATGCTATCAGAAGGTTCTCAAGATTGGAATGGGAAGGAGTTGGATATCACATCTCATGCTAAAGGGAGGGTCTCAGGTTTGGAAGGGGAAGGATTTGGATATCACATCTCATGTTATCGGAAGGATTTCAGGTTTGGTATTAGAAGTATTGAGATATCACATCTCATGCTATAGGAAGGGTCTCAGGATTGGAATGGGAAGGAGTTGGATATCACATCTCATGCTAAAGGAAGGGTCTCAGGTTTGGTAGAAGCATTAAGATATCACATCTCATGCTATAGGAAGGGTCTCAGGATTGGAATGGGAAGGACTTAGATATCACATATCATGCTATAGGGAGGGTCTCAGTTTTGATATTAGAAGCATTGAGATATCACATCTCATGCTATCGGAAGTGTCTCAGGATTGGAATGGGAAGGAGCTGGATATCACATCTCATGCTAAAGGAAGGGTCTCAGGTTTGGAACGGGAAGGAGTTGGATAGCCGATCTCATGTTATAGGAAGGGTCTCAGGTTTGGTATAAGCATTGAGATATCACATCTCTGCTATCGGAAGTGTCTCAGGATTGTAATGGGAAGGAGTTGGATATCCCATCTCATGTTATAGGACGGGTCTCAGGATTGTTATTAGAATCATTGAGATATCATATTGCATGCTGTAGGAAGGGTCTAAGGATTGGAATGGGAAGGACTTGGATATCACATCTCATGCTATGGATAGGCTCTCAGGTTTGGAAAGGGAAGGAGTTGGATATCACATTTCATGTTAGAGGAAGGATCTCAGGTTTGGTATTAGAGGCATTGAGATATCACATCTCATGCTATAGGAAGCGTCTCAGGATTGGAATGGAAGGAGTTGGATATCACATCTCATGTTATAGGAAGGATCTCAGGTTTGGTATTAGAAGCATTGAGACATCACATCTCATGCTATAGGAAGGGTCTCAGGATTGGAATGGGAAGGAGTTGGATATCACATCTCATGCTATAGGAAGGGTCTCTGGTTTGGTATAAGCATTGAGATATCACATCTCATGCTATAGGAAGGGTCTCAGGATTGGAATGGGAAGGAGTTGTATATGACATCTCATGCCGTAGGAAGGGTCTCAGGTTTGGTATAAGCATTGAGATATCACATCTCTGCTATCGGAAAGGTCTCAGGATTGGAATGGGAAGGAGTTGGATATCCCATCTCATGTTATAGGAAGAGTCTCAGGTTTGGTATTAGAAGCATTGAGATATCACATCTCATGCTATAGGAAGTGTCTCAGGATTGGAATGGGAAGGACTTGGATATCACATCTCATGCTATAGGGAGGGTCTCACGTTTGATATTAGAAGCATTGAGATATCACATCTCATGCTATAGGAAGGGTCTCAGGATTGGAATGGGAAGGAGTTGGATATCACATCTCATGCTACAGGAAGGGTCTCAGGTTTGGTATAAGCAGTGAGATATCACATCTCATGCTATAGGAAGTGTCTCAGGATTGGAATGGGAAGGAGTTGGATATCACATCTCATGTTATAGGAAGGATCTCAGGTTTGGTATAAGCATTGAGATATCACATCTCTGCTATCGGAAGGGTCTCAGGATTGGAATGGGAAGGAGTTGGATATTCCCATCTCATGTTATAGGAAGGGTCTCAGGTTTGGTATTAGAAGCATTGAGACATCACATCTCATGCTATAGGAAGGGTCTCAGGATTGGAATGGGAAGGACTTGGATATCACATCTCATGCTATAGGGAGGGTCTCAAGTTTGATATTAGAAGCATTGAGATATCACATCTCATGATATCGGAAGGGTCTCAGGATTGGAATGGGAAGGAGTTGGATATCACATCTCATGATAAAGGAAGGGTCTAAGGTTTGGAAGGGGAAGGATTTGGATATCACATCTCATGTTATAGGGCGGGTCTCAGGTTTGGTATTAGAAGCATTGAGATATCAAGTCTCATGGTATAGGAAGGGTCTCAGAATTGGAATGGGAAGGAGTTGGATATCACATCTCAAGATATAGGAAGGGTCTCAGGATTGGAATGGGAAGGAGTTTGATATCACATCTCATGCCATAGTATGGGTCTCAGGTTTGGTATAAGCATTGGGATATCACATCTCATGCTATCGGAAGGGTCTCAGGTTGGAATGGGAAGGAGTTGGATATCACATTTCATGTTATAGGAAGGGTCTCAGGATTGGAATGGGAAGGACTTGGATATCACATCTCATGCTATAGGAAGGCTCTCAGGTTTGGAAGGGGAAAGAGTTGGATATCACATTTCATGTTAGAGGTAGGATCTCAGGTTTGGTATTAGAGGCATTGAGATATCACATCTCATGCTATCAGAAGGGTCTCAGGATTGGAATGGGAATGAGTTGGATATCACATCTCATGCTAAAGGGAGGGTCTCAGGTTTGGAAGGGGAAGGATTTGGATATCACATCTCATGTTATAAGAAGGAGCTCAGGCTTGGTATTAGAAGCATTGAGATATCACATCTCATGCTATCGGAAGGATCTCAGGTTTGGTATTAGAAGCATTGAGATATCACATCTCATGCTATCAGAAGGGTCTCAGGATTGGAATGGGAAGGAGTTGGATATCACATCTCATGCTAAAGGGAGGGTCTCAGGTTTGGAAGGGGAAGGATTTGGATATCACATCTCATGTTATCGGAAGGATCTCAGGTTTGGTATTAGAAGTATTGAGATATCACATCTCATCCTATAGGAAGGGTCTCAGGATTGGAATGGGAAGGAGTTGGATATCACATCTCAAGCTATAGGAAGGGTCTCAGGTTTGGTATAAGCATTGAGATATCACATCACATGCTATAGGAAGGGTCTCAGGGTTGGAATGGGAAGGTGTTGTATATGACATCTCATGCCATAGGAAGGGTCTCAGGTTTGGTATAAGCATTGAGATATCACATCACATGCTATAGGAAGGGTCTCAGGATTGGAATGGGAAGGACTTGGATATCACATCTCATGCTATAGGCAGGGTCTCAGGTTTGGAAAGGGAAGGAGTTGGATATCACATTTCATGTTAGAGGTAGGATATCAGGTTTGGTATTAGAGGCATTGAGATATCACATCTCATGCTATCATAAGGGTCTCAGGATTGGAATGGGAAGGAGTTGGATATCACATCTCATGCTAAAGGGAGGGTCTCAGGTTTGGAAGGGGAAGAATTTGGATATCACATCACATGTTATAGGAAGGATCTCAGGTTTGGTATTAGAAGCATTGAGATATCACATCTCATGCTATCGGAAGGGTCTCAGGATTGGAATGGGAAGGAGTTGGATATCACATCTCATGCTATAGGAAGGGTCCCAGGTTTGGAACAGGAAGGAGTTGGATATCACATCTCATGTTATAGGAAGAGTCTCAGGTTTGGTATAAGCATTGAGATATCACATCTCTGCAATCGGAAATGTCTCAGGATTGGGATGGGAAGGAGTTGGATATCACATCTCATGCTATAGGAAGGGTCTCAGGTTTGGAACGGGAAGGAGTTGGATATCACATCTCATGCTATAGGAAGGCTCTCAGGTTTGGAAGGGGAAAGAGTTGGATATCACATTTCATGTTAGAGGTAGGATCTCAGGTTTGGTATTAGAGGCATTGAGATATCACATCTCATGCTATCAGAAGGGTCTCAGGATTGGAATGGGAAGGAGTTGGATATCACATCTCATGCTAAAGGGAGGGTCTCAGGTTTGGAAGGGGAAGGATTTGGATATCACATCTCATGTTATAAGAAGGAGCTCAGGTTTGGTATTAGAAGCATTGAGATATCACATCTCATGCTATCGGAAGGATCTCAGGTTTGGTATTAGAAGCATTGAGATATCACATCTCATGCTATCAAAAGGGTCTCAGGATTGGAATGGGAAGGAGTTGGATATCACATCTCATGCTAAAGGGAGGGTCTCAGGTTTGGAAGGGGAAGGATTTGGATATCACATCTCATGTTATCGGAAGGATCTCAGGTTTGGTATTAGAAGTATTGAGATATCACATCTCATGCTATAGGAAGGGTCTCAGGATTGGAATGGGAAGGAGTTGGATATCACATCTCAAGCTATAGGAAGGGTGTCAGGTTTGGTATAAGCATTGAGATATCACATCACATGCTATAGGAAGGGTCTCAGGATTGGAATGTGAAGGAGTTGTATATGACATCTCATGCCATAGGAAGGGTCTCAGGTTTGGTATAAGCATTGAGATATCACATCACATGCTATAGGAAGGGTCTCAGGATTGGAATGGGAAGGACTTGGATATCACATCTCATGCTATAGGCAGGGTCTAGGGTTTGGAAAGGGAAGGAGTTGGATATCACATTTCATGTTAGAGGTAGGATATCAGGTTTGGTATTAGAGGCATTGAGATATCACATCTCATGCTATCAGAAGGGTCTCAGGATTGGAATGGGAAGGAGTTGGATATCACATCTCATGCTAAAGGGAGGGTCTCAGGTTTGGAAGGGGAAGGATTTGGATATCACATCTCATGTTATAGGAAGGATCTCAGGTTTGGTATTAGAGGCATTGAGATATCACATCTCATGCTATCATAAGGGTCTCAGGATTGGAATGGGAAGGAGTTGGATATCACATCTCATGCTAAAGGGAGGGTCTCAGGTTTGGAAGGGGAAGAATTTGGATATCACATCACATGTTATAGGAAGGATCTCAGGTTTGGTATTAGAAGCATTGAGATATCACATCTCATGCTATCGGAAGGGTCTCAGGATTGGAATGGGAATGAGTTGGATATCACATCTCATGCTATAGGAAGGGTCTCAGGTTTGGAACGGGAAGGAGTTGGATATCACATCTCATGTTATAGGAAGAGTCTCAGGTTTGGTATAAGCATTGAGATATCACATCTCTGCAATCGGAAATGTCTCAGGATTGGGATGGGAAGGAGTTGGATATCACATCTCATGCTATAGGAAGGGTCTCAGGTTTGGAACGGGAAGGAGTTGGATATTGTTAAGACGGATTTCTGAACTCTGTCCTGGTGGCGCAGAAGTTCAGATGGCCAACCTAATTTCTTGGAACAGGGTAACATCTGGACAAGCCAGACCAATCAAGGTAGCGATCGCGGCGGTCAAGGCTAGGTCTCAAGAGAGGTGAGGGTGACTGAAAGCCCGCAATGAGCACACAAAGCAAGGACACTTACAAACTACTCCAAACAGGTGCTATATTAAAAATATATACACATTTATTCCAAGGCCTTTAAAACAATGACCGTAGCGAGAAATCACAATACAACTCTAGTAAACCAACACATACCATACCAATACAATATATATACAAATACAAACAAGTCTCAAGCGTTAGATGCACGAAATGTGTAGTCCACCTAAAAGGGAAGGAAAACAGGCAGTGCGAAATATTGCTTAGACCCAGTCCGCCTTCAGAGGCACCTAACTAAAAGGAAGTCCGAGCCCTACGAAGAGTGGAGCCTTGTGCTCAAAAGTACCTGCACACGCTGGTGCCAACGGGCAAAAGGGGAGTCTCTTCGAGGGAGATCAGGCAGTTCAGTTTAGTGCACAAACGAAGAAGAACAGTGTTCCGCGACTCAAGCGCAGCCTCCACTGTGGGCAGAAGCAGAGCACGAGTACGGAAAGGCGTGCTGTTTTGACACAGCGGGGAAAAGCTATGGGCTCCTGCAGGAGGGCCACCAGTTCCTAGCTATGCTACTCACCGGTCCACGATGCAAGCAGACCCAGGCTTCTCCGCGTCAGTTTCAGTCGCTGGCAGGTTCAGATGAGCAGGGGACGTCTCGTCGTCGTGTTTAGTCTGCAGCAGCAGAGTTGAGTAAAAGACGTCCCAACCGAAGGAACCCGCACAGTTTGTTACCACAGCAGGGCAACGGAGCGGCAGTGTTTATCTGAGCCAAATGTACACTACTCACTTCAGACCTGGGAACGCCAAGTGTACGATTCATGTGAGAGTGACAAGGACTCGATATACTACACAACCTGGCGGCGGTTACAGAGCAAGACTCCTGTGTAGACTGGTCAGTCTGCTGGATGGCCCAGAGATGCTTCCGAAGGCTTACTAGCAGGAGATGGTGAAGATGCCGAGAATAGCTGTCCCCGCTATTCCAAGGGTCGAAGTACCAGTACAGGCCTTCTGGTTCGATCAAAGGTGAAAAAGGTTTCACAAGGCGACAGCAGTGCAGAGAAGCAGTCCTTCAGCGGGTCACCAGCGATTCCTCGGTTCAGCCTCTTGGTTGCAGGATACTTGGCTTCTGTATTCCTTCGTTCGTGAGAACTCAGGAGATCGACATGGTAGTGGTGTTTCCAGCCCCCTCTTATCCACGGTTCCCTTCGCGCCAAAACGGAGGGGACCCAATGGGAGATACGCTCATCACACCATTCGTGGACCTATCACGGACCACGGTGGTCCCAGGCATTCACACCACCCTAGACTCTCTGGCACCCAGGATGTGTATTGGGACCAGACATCCCAGCCCACATCCTGGAGGCACACACAAGACATGTAGAAGCCTGCGAAAGCATCTGTGTTTCGCGGGAAAGCACATGCCCAAATAAGGAAGGCCCCAGGTCGGCTCGACCTGGGGAAGGTGAAGGGAGCAAGACGGTCAGCGGACAGGACAAAGGAGCCTCGTGGTCTGGCCATTTTGCGATCTAGGCCACCATTTTGGGTTAAGTACGAGAAACGCGCTTAGAACGCCAAAAGGAGCTCAAAACACAAGAAACGATCGCTGCCACCATTCCTGTCCGTGAATCACTTGCACCGATCAGTTACAATCCTGAAAGAGTATCTTGGGCCTGTAGAAGGCTAGAGACCCAAGAGAGCAGTAACTTAGCTTACAGTTCCCTCTTGTGTCATGTTGCACGAAAGCCGCAACATGATACAAGAAACTACGGAAACCAGCGTTTCCTGGTACTGACTGTCTTAAGGGCATGACAGTTTCCCCGTAAGAAAGGAGCGAAAGCCCAGAGGAGTGCGGCAGAAGGCTGCACTTCTCGGGCAAAGTCGAGAACAAGGTGAAAAACAACAGCAAAAAGTTTAGGGGTTGCCACATGGAAGGAAAATTACCTACAATTACGAAATCTTTCCTAACACTCGCCCCTCCAAGACTATGGACAGGGGGAACTAATCCACCCCTGGATGAGTCTCTTGTTCAGGTCGGTTAAACATTCTGCACAACCCATCAGCATTGCTATGTTGGACACCTGGCCTATGCTCAATAGTGAAGTCGAAGCCTTGTAGACTTATGGACCACCTAAGCAACTTTGGATTCTCCCCCTTCATGTTTATTAGCCACTTTAAGGGCTTATGGTCAGTTTGCACAGTGAAGTGGGTCCCATAGAGGTAGGGCCTCAGCTTCCTTAGGGCCCACACAACAGAGAAACATTCTTTCTCTACCGTGGACCATCTGAGCTCTCTGTCCTTAAACTGGCGACTAATAAAACCAATAGGGTGTTCCTTACCCTTCTCATCTACTTGCGATAGTACAGCTCCTATCCCAGTGTCAGAGGCGTCCGTCTGCACGATAAAAGGTCTTTGATAATCAGGGGCCCTGAGGACAGGGGCCTGGCACAAGGAGTCTTTTAAGCCATTGAAGGCCTTCTCACACTCGTCGGTCCAAGTTACCTTCTTGGGTTTCTTCAGAGTTGTGAGGGCAGTCAGAGGGGCAGCTATGGTGCCATAGTCTGCCACAAAATTGCGGTAATACCCCGTGAGTCCTAAGAAGGCTCTCACTTGGGTTTGTGTAGTGGGGGTAGGCCAGTCTTGTACTGCTTGTACTTTACTGGGTAGAGGCTGTATCCTCCCTCCACCTACTTCATGTCCAAGGTAAAACACTGAGCCTTGTCCAATCTGGCGTTTACTAGCCTTTATGGTCAAGTGTGATTTATTGGGAAGGTGGACTCCTGTATAGTGAGCCCACAGAGTCTACAGAAGGAGACCATAGGAGGTTGGTGGTTCCCCTTGCTGTTAGGCCCTTCCTCCTGCAGTTGGCGCATGAAGTGCTCCTTGCTGGTCACCTTGGTATTAAGAGGACCAAGCAAAGGTTATCCATGCACTTCTACTGGCCCAAGATGGGGGTGCAAGTAGAAAGTCACTGCAGGAGTTGTGCCTCCTGCCAGTTATCTGGTAAGGTTGGCTCGACAATACAATCCAAGCTCCGTTGGTACCGCTCCCAGTTGTGGGGGTACCATTTGAAAGGGTAGGGATCGACATCGTTGCTATAGATAGGCTCTTAGGTTTGGAAAGGGAAGGAGTTGGATATCACATTTCATGTTAGAGGAAGGATCTCAGGTTTGGTATTAGAAGCATTGAGATATCACATCTCATGCTATAGGAAGGGTCTCAGGATTGGAATGGGAAGTAGTTGGATATCACATCTCATGCTATAGGAAGGGTCTCAGGTTTGGTATAAGCATTGAGATATCACATCTCATGCTATAGGACGGGTCTCAGGATTGGAATGGAAGGAGTTGGATATCACATCTCATGTTATAGGAAGGATCTCAGGTTTGGTATTAGAAGCATTGAGACATCACATCTCATGCTATAGGAAGGGTCTCAGGGTTGGAATGGGAAGGAGTTGGATATCACATCTCATCCAATAGGAAGGGTCTCAGGTTTGGAATGGGAAGGAATTGGATATCACATCTCATGTTATAGGAAGGATCTCAGGTTTGGTATTAGAAGCATTGAGATATCACATCTGTACTATCGCAAGTAGATGAGAAGGGTAAGGAACCCCCTATTGGTTTTATTAGTCGCCAGTTTAAGGACAGAGAGCTCAGATGGTCCACGGTAGAGAAAGAATGTTTCTCTGTTGTGTGGGCCCTAAGGAAGCTGAGGCCCTACCTCTATGGGACCCACTTCACTGTGCAAACTGACCATAAGCCCTTAAAGTGGCTAATAAACATGAAGGGGGAGAATCCAAAGTTGCTTAGGTGGTCCATAAGTCTACAAGGCTTCGACTTCACTATTGAGCATAGGCCAGGTGTCCAACATAGCAATGCTGATGGGTTGTGCAGAATGTTTAACCGACCTGAACAAGAGACTCATCCAGGGGTGGATTAGTTCCCCCTGTCCATAGTCTTGGAGGGGCGAGTGTTAGGAAAGATTTCGTAATTGTAGGTAATTTTCCTTCCATGTGGCAACCCCTAAACATTTTGCTGTTGTTTTTCACCTTGTTCTCGACTTTGCCCAAGAAGTGCAGCCTTCTGCCGCACTCCTCTGGGCTTTCGCTCCTTTCTTACGGGGAAACTGTCATGCCCTTAAGACAGTCAGTACCAGGAAACGCTGGTTTCCGTAGTTTCTTGTATCATGTTGCGGCTTTCGTGCAACATGACACAAGAGGGCACTGTAAGCTAAGTTACTGCTCTCTTGGGTCTTTAGCCTTCTACAGGCCCTAGATACTCTTTCAGGATTGTAACTGATCGGTGCAAGTGATTCACGGACGGGAATGGTGGCAGCGATCATTTCTTGTGTTTTGAGCTCCTTTTGGCGTTCTAAGCGCGTTTCTCGTACTTAACCCAAAATGGTGGCCTAGATCCCAAAATGGCCAGACCACGAGGCTCCTTTGTCCTGTCCGCTGACCGTCTTGCTCCCTTCACCTTCCCCAGGTCGAGCCGACCTGGGGCCTTCCTTATTTGGGCATGTGCTTTCCCGCGAAACACAGATGCTTTCGCAGGCTTCTACATGTCTTGTGTGTGCCTCCAGGATGTGGGCTGGGATGTCTGATCCCAATACACATCCTGGGTGCCAGAGAGTCTAGGGTGGTGTGAATGCCTGGGACCACCGTGGTCCGTGATAGGTCCACGAATGGTGTGATGAGCGTATCTCCCATTGGGTCCCCTCCGTTTTGGCGCGAAGGGAACCGTGGATAAGAGGGGGCTGGAAACACCACTACCATGTCGATCTCCTGAGTTCTCACGAACGAAGGAATACAGAAGCCAAGTATCCTGCAACCAAGAGGCTGAACCGAGGAATCGCTGGTGACCCGCTGAAGGACTGCTTCTCTGCACTGCTGTCGCCTTGTGAAACCTTTTTCACCTTTGATCGAACCAGAAGGCCTGTACTGGTACTTCGACCCTTGGAATAGCGGGGACAGCTATTCTCGGCATCTTCACCATCTCCTGCTAGTAAGCCTTCGGAAGCATCTCTGGGCCATCCAGCAGACTGACCAGTCTACACAGGAGTCTTGCTCTGTAACCGCCGCCAGGTTGTGTAGTATATCGAGTCCTTGTCACTCTCACATGAATCGTACACTTGGCGTTCCCAGGTCTGAAGTGAGTAGTGTACATTTGGCTCAGATAAACACCGCCGCTCCGTTGCCCTGCTGTGGTAACAAACTGTGCGGGTTCCTTCGTTTGGGACGTCTTTTACTCAACTCTGCTGCTGCAGACTAAACACGACGACGAGACGTCCCCTGCTCATCTGAACCTGCCAGCGACTGAAACTGACGCGGAGAAGCCTGGGTCTGCTTGCATCGTGGACCGGTGAGTAGCATAGCTAGGAACTGGTCGCCCTCCTGCAGGAGCCCATAGCTTTTCCCCGCTGTGTCAAAACAGCACGCCTTTCCGTACTCGTGCTCTGCTTCTGCCCACAGTGGAGGCTGCGCTTGAGTCGCGGAACACTGTTCTTCTTCGTTTGTGCACTAAACTGAACTGCCTGATCTCCCTCGAAGAGACTCCCCTTTTGCCCGTTGGCACCAGCGTGTGCAGGTACTTTTGAGCACAAGGCTCCACTCTTCGTAGGGCTCGGACTTCCTTTTAGTTAGGTGCCTCTGAAGGCGGACTGGGTCTAAGCAATATTTCGCACTGCCTGTTTTCCTTCCCTTTTAGGTGGACTACACATTTCGTGCATCTAACGCTTGAGACTTGTTTGTATTTGTATATATATTGTATTGGTATGGTATGTGTTGGTTTACTAGAGTTGTATTGTGATTTCTCGCTACGGTCATTGTTTTAAAGGCCTTGGAATAAATGTGTATATATTTTTAATATAGCACCTGTTTGGAGTAGTTTGTAAGTGTCCTTGCTTTGTGTGCTCATTGCGGGCTTTCAGTCACCCTCACCTCTCTTGAGACCTAGCCTTGACCGCCGCGATCGCTACCTTGATTGGTCTGGCTTGTCCAGAGGTTACCCTGTTCCAAGAAATTAGGTTGGCCATCTGAACTTCTGCGCCACCAGGACAGAGTTCAGAAATCCGTCTTAACAATATCCAACTCCTTCCCGTTCCAAACCTGAGACCCTTCCTATAGCATGAGATGTGATATCCAACTCCTTCCCGTTCCAAACCTGAGACCCTTCCTATAGCATGAGATGTGATATCCAACTCATTCCCATTCCAATCCTGAGACCCTTCCGATAGCATGAGATGTGATATCTCAATGCTTCTAATACCAAACCTGAGATCCTTCCTATAACATGTGATGTGATATCCAAATTCTTCCCCTTCCAAACCTGAGACCCTCCCTTTAGCATGAGATGTGATATCCAACTCCTTCCCATTCCAATCCTGAGACCCTTATGATAGCATGAGATGTGATATCTCAATGCCTCTAATACCAAACCTGAGATCCTTCCTATAACATGAGATGTGATATCCAAATCCTTGCCCTTCCAAACCTGAGACCCTCCCTTTAGCATGAGATGTGATATCCAACTCCTTCCCATTCCAATCCTGAGACCCTTCTGATAGCATGAGATGTGATATCTCAATGCCTCTAATACCAAACCTGATATCCTACCTCTAACATGAAATGTGATATCCAACTCCTTCCCTTTCCAAACCCTAGACCCTGCCTATAGCATGAGATGTGATATCCAAGTCCTTCCCATTCCAATCCTGAGACCCTTCCTATAGCATGTGATGTGATATCTCAATGCTTATACCAAACCTGAGACCCTTCCAATGGCATGAGATGTCATATACAACTCCTTCCCATTCCAATCCTGAGACCCTTCCTATAGCATGTGATGTGATATCTCAATGCTTATACCAAACCTGAGACCCTTCCTATAGCTTGAGATGTGATATCCAACTCCTTCCCATTCCAATCCTGAGACCCTTATTATAGCATGAGATGTGATATCTCAATACTTCTAATACCAAACCTGAGATCCTTCCGATAACATGAGATGTGATATCCAAATCCTTCCCCTTCCAAACCTGAGACCCTCCTTTTAGCATGAGATGTGATATCCAACTCCTTCCCATTCCAATCCTGAGACCCTTTTGATAGCATGAGATGTGATATCTCAATGCTTCTAATACCAAACCTGAGATCCTTCCGATAGCATGAGATGTGATATCTCAATGCTTCTAATACCAAACCTGAGCTCCTTCTTATAACATGAGATGTGATATCCAAATCCTTCCCCTTCCAAACCTGAGACCCTCCCTTTAGCATGAGATGTGATATCCAACTCCTTCCCATTCCAATCCTGAGACCCTTCTGATAGCATGAGATGTGATATCTCAATGCCTCTAATACCAAACCTGAGATCCTACCTCTAACATGAAATGTGATATCCAACTCTTTCCCCTTCCAAACCTGAGAGCCTTCCTATAGCATGAGATGTGATATCCAACTCCTTCCCGTTCCAAACCTGAGACCCTTCCTATAGCATGAGATGTGATATCCAACTCCTTCCCATCCCAATCCTGAGACATTTCCGATTGCAGAGATGTGATATCTCAATGCTTATACCAAACCTGAGACTCTTCCTATAACATGAGATGTGATATCCAACTCCTTCCCGTTCCAAACCTGGGACCCTTCCTATAGCATGAGATGTGATATCCAACTCCTTCCCATTCCAATCCTGAGACCCTTCCGATAGCATGAGATGTGATATCTCAATGCTTCTAATACCAAACCTGAGATCCTTCCTATAACATGTGATGTGATATCCAAATTCTTCCCCTTCCAAACCTGAGACCCTCCCTTTAGCATGAGATGTGATATCCAACTCCTTCCCATTCCAATCCTGAGACCCTTATGATAGCATGAGATGTGATATCTCAATGCCTCTAATACCAAACCTGATATCCTACCTCTAACATGAAATGTGATATCCAACTCCTTCCCTTTCCAAACCTGAGACCCTGACTATAGCATGAGATGTGATATCCAAGTCCTTCCCATTCCAATCCTGAGACCCTTCCTATAGCATGTGATGTGATATCTCAATGCTTATACCAAACCTGAGACCCTTCCTATGGCATGAGATGTCATATACAACACCTTCCCATTCCAACCCTGAGACCCTTCCTATAGCATGTGATGTGATATCTCAATGCTTATACCAAACCTGAGAGCCTTCCTATAGCTTGAGATGTGATATCCAACTCCTTCCCATTCCAATCCTGAGACCCTTCCTATAGCATGAGATGTGATATCTCAATACTTCTAATACCAAACCTGAGATCCTTCCGATAACATGAGATGTGATATCCAAATCCTTCCCCTTCCAAACCTGAGACCCTCCCTTTAGCATGAGATGTGATATCCAACTCCTTCCCATTCCAATCCTGAGACCCTTCTGATAGCATGAGATGTGATATCTCAATGCTTCTAATACCAAACCTGAGATCCTTCGATAGCATTAGATGTGATATCTCAATGCTTCTAATACCAAGCCTGAGCTCCTTCTTATAACATGAGATGTGATATCCAAATCCTTCCCCTTCCAAACCTGAGACCCTCCCTTTAGCATGAGATGTGATATCCAACTCATTCCCATTCCAATCCTGAGACCCTTCTGATAGCATGAGATGTGATATCTCAATGCCTCTAATACCAAACCTGAGATCCTACCTCTAACATGAAATGTGATATCCAACTCTTTCCCCTTCCAAACCTGAGAGCCTTCCTATAGCATGAGATGTGATATCCAAGTCCTTCCCATTCCAATCCTGAGACCCTTCCTATAACATGAAATGTGATATCCAACTCCTTCCCATTCCAACCTGAGACCCTTTCTATAGCATGAGATGGGATATCCAACTCCTTCCAAATCCAATCCTGATACCCTTCCGATAGCATGAGATGTGATATCCCAATGCTTATACCAAACCTGAGACCCATACTATGGCATGAGATGTGATATCAAACTCCTTCCCATTCCAATCCTGAGACCCTTCCTATAGCTTGAGATGTGATATCCAACTCCTTCCCATTCCAATTCTGAGACCCTTCCTATACCATGAGACTTGATATCTCAATGCTTCTAATACCAAACCTGAGACCCGCCCTATAACATGAGATGTGATATCCAAATCCTTCCCCTTCCAAACCTTAGACCCTTCCTTTATCATGAGATGTGATATCCAACTCCTTCCCATTCCAATCCTGAGACCCTTCCGATATCATGAGATGTGATATCTCAATGCTTCTAATATCAAACTTGAGACCCTCCCTATAGCATGAGATGTGATATCCAAGTCCTTCCCATTCCAATCCTGAGACCCTTCCTATAGCATGAGATGTGATGTCTCAATGCTTCTAATACCAAACCTGAGACCCTTCCTATAACATGAGATGGGAATATCCAACTCCTTCCCATTCCAATCCTGAGACCCTTCCGATAGCAGAGATGTGATATCTCAATGCTTATACCAAACCTGAGATCCTTCCTATAACATGAGATGTGATATCCAACTCCTTCCCATTCCAATCCTGAGACACTTCCTATAGCATGAGATGTGATATCTCACTGCTTATACCAAACCTGAGACCCTTCTTATAGCATGAGATGTGATATCCAACTCCTTCCCATTCCAATCCTGAGACCCTTCCTATAGCATGAGATGTGATATCTCAATGCTTCTAATATCAAACGTGAGACCCTCCCTATAGCATGAGATGTGATATCCAAGTCCTTCCCATTCCAATCCTGAGACACTTCCTATAGCATGAGATGTGATATCTCAATGCTTCTAATACCAAACCTGAGACTCTTCCTATAACATGAGATGGGATATCCAACTCCTTCCCATTCCAATCCTGAGATCTTTCCGATAGCAGAGATGTGATATCTCAATGCTTATACCAAACCTGAGACCCTTCCTACGGCATGAGATGTCATATACAACTCCTTCCCATTCCAATCCTGAGACCCTTCCTATAGCATGAGATGTGATATCTCAATGCTTATACCAAACCAGAGACCCTTCCTATAGCATGAGATGTGATATCCAACTCCTTCCCATTCCAATCCTGAGACCCTTCCTATAGCATGAGATGTGATGTCTCAATGCTTCTAATACCAAACCTGAGATCCTTCCTATAACATGAGATGTGATATCCAACTCCTTCCATTCCAATCCTGAGAGCCTATCCATAGCATGAGATGTGATATCCAAGTCCTTCCCATTCCAATCCTTAGACCCTTCCTACAGCATGCAATATGATATCTCAATGATTCTAATAACAATCCTGAGACCCGTCCTATAACATGAGATGGGATATCCAACTCCTTCCCATTACAATCCTGAGACACTTCCGATAGCAGAGATGTGATATCTCAATGCTTATACCAAACCTGAGACCCTTCCTATAACATGAGATCGGCTATCCAACTCCTTCCCGTTCCAAACCTCAGACCCTTCCTTTAGCATGAGATGTGATATCCAGCTCCTTCCCATTCCAATCCTGAGACACTTCCGATAGCATGAGATGTGATATCTCAATGCTTCTAATATCAAAACTGAGACCCTCCCTATAGCATGATATGTGATATCTAAGTCCTTCCCATTCCAATCCTGAGACCCTTCCTATAGCATGAGATGTGATATCTTAATGCTTCTACCAAACCTGAGACCCTTCCTTTAGCATGAGATGTGATATCCAACTCCTTCCCATTCCAATCCTGAGACCCTTCCTATAGCATGAGATGTGATATCTCAATACTTCTAATACCAAACCTGAGATCCTTCCGATAACATGAGATGTGATATCCAAATCCTTCCCCTTCCAAACCTGAGACCCTCCCTTTAGCATGAGATGTGATATCCAACTCCTTCCCATTCCAATCTTGAGAACCTTCTGATAGCATGAGATGTGATATCTCAATGCTTCTAATACCAAACCTGAGATCCTTCCGATAGCATGAGATGTGATATCTCAATACTTCTAATACCAAACCTGAGATCCTTCCTATAACATGAGATGTGATATCCAAATCCTTCCCCTTCCAAACGTGAGACCCTCCCTTTAGCATGAGATGTGATATCCAACTCCTTCCCATTCCAATCCTGAGACCCTTCTGATAGCATGAGATGTGATATCTCATTGCCTCTAATACCAAACCTGAGATCCTACCTCTAACATGAAATGTGATATCCAATTCTTTCCCCTTCCAATCCTGAGAGCCTTCCTATAGCATGAGATGTGATATCCAAGTCCTTCCCATTCCAATCCTGAGACCCTTCCTATAACATGAGATGTGATATCCAACTCCTTCCCATTCCAACCTGAGACCCTTCCTATAGCATGAGATGTGATATCTCAATGCCTCTAATACCAAACCTGAGATCCTTCCTCTAACATGAAATGTGATATCCAACTCCTTCCCTTTCCAAACCTGAGAGCCTATCTATAGCATGAGATGTGATATCCAAGTCCTTCCCATTCAAATCCTTAGACCCTTCCTACAGCATGCAATATGATATCTCAGTGATTCTAATAACAAACCTGACTCGTCCTATAACATGAGATGGGATATCCAACTCCTTCCCATTCCAATCCTGAGACACTTCCGATAGCAGAGATGTGATATGTCAATGCTTATACCAAACCTGAGACCCTTCCTATAACATGAGATGTGATATCCAACTCCTTCCCGTTCCAAACCTGAGACCCTTCCTTTAGCATGAGATGTGATATCCAGCTCCTTCCCATTCCAAACCTGAGACACTTCCGATAGCATGAGATGTGATATCTCAATGCTTCTAATATCAAAACTGAGACCCTCCCTATAGCATGATATGTGATATCTAAGTCCTTCCCATTCCAATCCTGAGACCCTCCCTTTACCATGAGATGTGATATCCAACTCCTTCCCATTCCAATCCTGAGACTCTTCTGATAGCATAAGATATGATATCTCAATTCTTCTATACCAAACCTGAGATCCTTCTGATAGCATGAGATGTGATATCTCAATACTTCTAATACCAAACCTGAGATCCTACCTCTAACATGAAATGTGATATCCAACTCTTTCCCCTTGCAAACCTGAGAGCCTTCCTATAGCATGAGATGTGATATCCAAGTCCTTCCCATTCCAATCCTGAGACCCTTCCTATAACATGAGATGTGATATCCAACTCCTTCCCATTCCAACCTGAGACCCTTCCTATAGCATGAGATGTGATATCCAACTCCTTCCCATTCCAATCGAGACTTTTCCTATAACATGAGATGTGATATCTCTATGCTTCTAATACCAAACCTGAGGCCCTTCCCGTAGTATATGTGAAATCCAACTCCTTCCCATTCAAAACTTGTGACCCTTCCTGTAGCATGAAATGTGATTTCTCACACCTTCCAATACCATACCCGAGACCATTCCCACAGCCCGAGATTTGAAATCTCATTTCTTCCAATACCAAACCCGAGACCCTTCCGATAGGATGAGATTTACTATCTCACTCCTTAAAATACCAAACTCGAGTCCCTTCCTAAAGGATGTGATTTGATATCTCAGTGCTTCTAATACCAAACCTGAGACCCTCCCTATAACAAGAGATATCATATCCAACTCCTTCCCATTCCAATCCTGAGATGCTTCCTATAGCATGACATGTGATATTGAACTTCCCATTCAAATCCTGAGACTCAGACCTCCCCGTCTAACCTTCTCACCACTCCTAGCTCACGGATTGATAATGCACTCCTGCTCTTTTCTCTCCCTTCTTCTGCTTCCTTTCCTCTCTCCTTCCTCATGTGCCCTAGGTCAGGCTCCTTCTACACCTCCGCAAGGATTACTGATTTGTACCCCTCCCCACTCTCAACTCACTCAGTTTCAAACACTCATCTGACATCTGCCATTTCCTGGAAGAACCCGACCTTGATGTCCTTGGTCTAACCGAGACATGGATGACGGCCAGCGCTGTCTCGAGCTCTGACACTTTCCTCCCTGATGACAAGTTCCTCTCCATGCCCAGATCCAACCGTTCTTGAGGGGGAGTATCCTTGATTCCTGTAATAAATGGCTTTCCTTTGCAGGCAGACTCCTCTCACGAATGCCTTGTCTGCATGCATTCTCTCTTTCCTGTATATCCAAATCCTTCCCGTTCCAAACCTGAGACCCTTCCTTTAGCATGAGATGTGATATCCAGCTCCTTCCCATTCCAATCCTGAGACACTTCCGATAGCATGAGATGTGATATCTCAATGCTTCTAATATCAAAACTGAGACCCTCCCTATAGCATGATATGTGATATCTAAGTCCTTCCCATTCCAATCCTGAGACCCTCCCTATAGCATGAGATGTGATATCCAACTCCTTCCCATTCCAATCCTGAGACCCTTCCTATAGCATGAGATATGATATCTCAATACTTCTAATACCAAACGTGAGATCCTTCCGATAACATGAGATGTGATATCCAAATCCTTCCCCTTCCAAACCTGAGACCCTCCCTTTAGCATGAGATGTGATATCCAACTCCTTCCTATTCCAATCCTGAGACTCTTCTGATAGCATGAGATGTGATATCTCAATGCTTCTAATACCAAACCTGAGATCCTTCCGATAGCATGAGATGTGATAGCTCAATGCTTCTAATACCAAACCTGAGATCCTTCCTATAACATGTGATGTGATATCCAAATTCTTCCCCTTCCAAACCTGAGACCCTCCCTTTAGCATGAGATGTGATATCCAACTCCTTCCCATTCCAATCCTGAGACCCTTATGATAGCATGAGATGTGATATCTCAATGCCTCTAATACCAAACCTGATATCCTACCTCTAACATGAAATGTGATATCCAACTCCTTCCCTTTCCAAACCTGAGACCCTGCCTATAGCATGAGATGTGATATCCAAGTCCTTCCCATTCCAATCCTGAGACCCTTCCTATAGCATGTGATGTGATATCTCAATGCTTATACCAAACCTGAGACCCTTCCTATGGCATGAGATGTCATATACAACACCTTCCCATTCCAACCCTGAGACCCTTCCTATAGCATGTGATGTGATATCTCAATGCTTATACCAAACCTGAGAGCCTTCCTATAGCTTGAGATGTGATATCCAACTCCTTCCCATTCCAATCCTGAGACCCTTCCTATAACATGAGATGTGATATCTCAATACTTCTAATACCAAACCTGAGATCCTTCCGATAACATGAGATGTGATATCCAAATCCTTCCCCTTCCAAACCTGAGACCCTCCCTTTAGCATGAGATGTGATATCCAACTCCTTCCCATTCCAATCCTGAGACCCTTCTGATAGCATGAGATGTGATATCTCTATGCTTCTAATACCAAACCTGAGATCCTTCGATAGCATGAGATGTGATATCTCAATGCTTCTAATACCAAGCCTGAGCTCCTTCTTATAACATGAGATGTGATATCCAAATCCTTCCCCTTCCAAACCTGAGACCCTCCCTTTAGCATGAGATGTGATATCCAACTCATTCCCATTCCAATCCTGAGACCCTTCTGATAGCATGAGATGTGATATCTCAATGCCTCTAATACCAAACCTGAGATCCTACCTCTAACATGAAATGTGATATCCAACTCTTTCCCCTTCCAAACCTGAGAGCCTTCCTATAGCATGAGATGTGATATCCAAGTCCTTCCCATTCCAATCCTGAGACCCTTCCTATAACATGAAATGTGATATCCAACTCCTTCCCATTCCAACCTGAGACCCTTTCTATAGCATGAGATGGGATATCCAACTCCTTCCAAATCCAATCCTGATACCCTTCCGATAGCATGAGATGTGATATCCCAATGCGTATACCAAACCTGAGACGCATACTATGGCATGAGATGTGATATCAAACTCCTTCCCATTCCAATCCTGAGACCCTTCCTATAGCTTGAGATGTGATATCCAACTCCTTCCCATTCCAATTCTGAGACCCTTCCTATACCATGAGACTTGATATCTCAATGCTTCTAATACCAAACCTGAGACCCGCCCTATAACATGAGATGTGATATCCAAATCCTTCCCCTTCCAAACCTTAGACCCTTCCTTTATCATGAGATGTGATATCCAACTCCTTCCCATTCCAATCCTGAGACCCTTCCGATATCATGAGATGTGATATCTCAATGCTTCTAATATCAAACTTGAGACCCTCCCTATAGCATGAGATGTGATATCCAAGTCCTTCCCATTCCAATCCTGAGACCCTTCCGATAGCAGAGATGTGATATCTCAATGCTTATACCAAACCTGAGATCCTTCCTATAACATGAGATGTGATATCCAACTCCTTCCCATTCCAATCCTGAGACACTTCCTATAGCATGAGATGTGATATCTCACTGCTTATACCAAACCTGAGACCCTTCTTATAGCATGAGATGTGATATCCAACTCCTTCCCATTCCAATCCTGAGACCCTTCCTATAGCATGAGATGTGATATCTCAATGCTTCTAATATCAAACGTGAGACCCTCCCTATAGCATGAGATGTGATATCCAAGTCCTTCCCATTCCAATCCTGAGACACTTCCTATAGCATGAGATGTGATATCTCAATGCTTCTAATACCAAACCTGAGACTCTTCCTATAACATGAGATGGGATATCCAACTCCTTCCCATTCCAATCCTGAGATCTTTCCGATAGCAGAGATGTGATATCTCAATGCTTATACCAAACCTGAGACCCTTCCTACGGCATGAGATGTCATATACAACTCCTTCCCATTCCAATCCTGAGACCCTTCCTATAGCATGAGATGTGATATCTCAATGCTTATACCAAACCAGAGACCCTTCCTATAGCATGAGATGTGATATCCAACTCCTTCCCATTCCAATCCTGAGACCCTTCCTATAGCATGAGATGTGATGTCTCAATGCTTCTAATACCAAACCTGAGATCCTTCCTATAACATGAGATGTGATATCCAACTCCTTCCATTCCAATCCTGAGAGCCTATCCATAGCATGAGATGTGATATCCAAGTCCTTCCCATTCCAATCCTTAGACCCTTCCTACAGCATGCAATATGATATCTCAATGATTCTAATAACAATCCTGAGACCCGTCCTATAACATGAGATGGGATATCCAACTCCTTCCCATTACAATCCTGAGACACTTCCGATAGCAGAGATGTGATATCTCAATGCTTATACCAAACCTGAGACCCTTCCTATAACATGAGATCGGCTATCCAACTCCTTCCCGTTCCAAACCTGAGACCCTTCCTTTAGCATGAGATGTGATATCCAGCTCCTTCCCATTCCAATCCTGAGACACTTCCGATAGCATGAGATGTGATATCTCAATGCTTCTAATATCAAAACTGAGACCCTCCCTATAGCATGATATGTGATATCTAAGTCCTTCCCATTCCAATCCTGAGACCCTTCCTATAGCATGAGATGTGATATCTTAATGCTTCTACCAAACCTGAGACCCTTCCTTTAGCATGAGATGTGATATCCAACTCCTTCCCATTCCAATCCTGAGACCCTTCCTATAGCATGAGATGTGATATCTCAATACTTCTAATACCAAACCTGAGATCCTTCCGATAACATGAGATGTGATATCCAAATCCTTCCCCTTCCAAACCTGAGACCCTCCCTTTAGCATGAGATGTGATATCCAACTCCTTCCCATTCCAATCTTGAGAACCTTCTGATAGCATGAGATGTGATATCTCAATGCTTCTAATACCAAACCTGAGATCCTTCCGATAGCATGAGATGTGATATCTCAATGCTTCTAATACCAAACCTGAGATCCTTCCTATAACATGAGATGTGATATCCAAATCCTTCCCCTTCCAAACGTGAGACCCTCCCTTTAGCATGAGATGTGATATCCAACTCCTTCCCATTCCAATCCTGAGACCCTTCTGATAGCATGAGATGTGATATCTCATTGCCTCTAATACCAAACCTGAGATCCTACCTCTAACATGAAATGTGATATCCAATTCTTTCCCCTTCCAATCCTGAGAGCCTTCCTATAGCATGAGATGTGATATCCAAGTCCTTCCCATTCCAATCCTGAGACCCTTCCTATAACATGAGATGTGATATCCAACTCCTTCCCATTCCAACCTGAGACCCTTCCTATAGCATGAGATGTGATATCTCAATGCCTCTAATACCAAACCTGAGATCCTTCCTCTAACATGAAATGTGATATCCAACTCCTTCCCTTTCCAAACCTGAGAGCCTATCTATAGCATGAGATGTGATATCCAAGTCCTTCCCATTCCAATCCTTAGACCCTTCCTACAGCATGCAATATGATATCTCAGTGATTCTAATAACAAACCTGACTCGTCCTATAACATGAGATGGGATATCCAACTCCTTCCCATTCCAATCCTGAGACACTTCCGATAGCAGAGATGTGATATGTAAATGCTTATACCAAACCTGAGACCCTTCCTATAACATGAGATGTGATATCCAACTCCTTCCCGTTCCAAACCTGAGACCCTTCCTTTAGCATGAGATGTGATATCCAGCTCCTTCCCATTCCAAACCTGAGACACTTCCGATAGCATGAGATGTGATATCTCAATGCTTCTAATATCAAAACTGAGACCCTCCCTATAGCATGATATGTGATATCTAAGTCCTTCCCATTCCAATCCTGAGACCCTCCCTTTACCATGAGATGTGATATCCAACTCCTTCCCATTCCAATCCTGAGACTCTTCTGATAGCATAAGATATGATATCTCAATTCTTCTATACCAAACCTGAGATCCTTCTGATAGCATGAGATGTGATATCTCAATACTTCTAATACCAAACCTGAGATCCTACCTCTAACATGAAATGTGATATCCAACTCTTTCCCCTTGCAAACCTGAGAGCCTTCCTATAGCATGAGATGTGATATCCAAGTCCTTCCCATTCCAATCCTGAGACCCTTCCTATAACATGAGATGTGATATCCAACTCCTTCCCATTCCAACCTGAGACCCTTCCTATAGCATGAGATGTGATATCCAACTCCTTCCCATTCCAATCGAGACTTTTCCTATAACATGAGATGTGATATCTCTATGCTTCTAATACCAAACCTGAGGCCCTTCCCGTAGTATATGTGAAATCCAACTCCTTCCCATTCAAAACTTGTGACCCTTCCTGTAGCATGAAATGTGATTTCTCACACCTTCCAATACCATACCCGAGACCATTCCCACAGCCCGAGATTTGAAATCTCATTTCTTCCAATACCAAACCCGAGACCCTTCCGATAGGATGAGATTTACTATCTCACTCCTTAAAATACCAAACTCGAGTCCCTTCCTAAAGGATGTGATTTGATATCTCAGTGCTTCTAATACCAAACCTGAGACCCTCCCTATAACAAGAGATATCATATCCAACTCCTTCCCATTCCAATCCTGAGATGCTTCCTATAGCATGACATGTGATATTGAACTTCCCATTCAAATCCTGAGACTCAGACCTCCCCGTCTAACCTTCTCACCACTCCTAGCTCACGGATTGATAATGCACTCCTGCTCTTTTCTCTCCCTTCTTCTGCTTCCTTTCCTCTCTCCTTCCTCATGTGCCCTAGGTCAGGCTCCTTCTACACCTCCGCAAGGATTACTGATTTGTACCCCTCCCCACTCTCAACTCACTCAGTTTCAAACACTCATCTGACATCTGCCATTTCCTGGAAGAACCCGACCTTGATGTCCTTGGTCTAACCGAGACATGGATGACGGCCAGCGCTGTCTCGAGCTCTGACACTTTCCTCCCTGATGACAAGTTCCTCTCCATGCCCAGATCCAACCGTTCTTGAGGGGGAGTATCCTTGATTCCTGTAGTAAATTGCTTTCCTTTGCAGGCAGACTCCTCTCACGAATGCCTTGTCTGCATGCATTCTCTCTTTCCTGTATATCCAAATCCTTCCCGTTCCAAACCTGAGACCCTTCCTTTAGCATGAGATGTGATATCCAGCTCCTTCCCATTCCAATCCTGAGACACTTCCGATAGCATGAGATGTGATATCTCAATGCTTCTAATATCAAAACTGAGACCCTCCCTATAGCATGATATGTGATATCTAAGTCCTTCCCATTCCAATCCTGAGACCCTCCCTATAGCATGAGATGTGATATCCAACTCCTTCCCATTCCAATCCTGAGACCCTTCCTATAGCATGAGATATGATATCTCAATACTTCTAATACCAAACGTGAGATCCTTCCGATAACATGAGATGTGATATCCAAATCCTTCCCCTTCCAAACCTGAGACCCTCCCTTTAGCATGAGATGTGATATCCAACTCCTTCCTATTCCAATCCTGAGACTCTTCTGATAGCATGAGATGTGATATCTCAATGCTTCTAATACCAAACCTGAGATCCTTCCGATAGCATGAGATGTGATAGCTCAATGCTTCTAATACCAAACCTGAGATCCTTCCTATAACATGAGATGTGATATCCAAATCCTTCCCCTTCCAAACCTGAGACCCTCCCTTTAGCATGAGATGTGATATCCAACTCCTTCCCATTCCATTCCTGAGACCCTTCTGATAGCATGAGATGTGATATCTCAATGCCTCTAATACCAAACCTGAGATCCTACCTCTAACATGAAATGTGATATCCAACTCTTTCCCCTTTCAAACCTGAGAGCCTTCCTATAGCATGAGATGTGATATCCAAGTCCTTCCCATTCCAATCCTGAGACCCTTCCTATAGCTTGAGATGTGATATCCAACTCCTTCCCATTCCAATTCTGAGACCCTTCCTATACTATGAGACTTGATATCTCAATGCTTCTAATACCAAACCTGAGACCCGTAATATAACATGAGATGTGATATCCAAATCCTTCCCCTTCCAAACCTTAGACCCTTCCTTTATCATGAGATGTGATATCCAATTCCTTCCCATTCCAATCCTGAGACCTATCCGATATCATGAGATGTGATATCTCAAAGCTTCTAATATCAAACTTGAGACCCTCCCTATAGCATGAGATGTGATATCCAAGTCCTTCCCATTCCAATCCTGAGACCCTTCCTATAGCATGAGATGTGATATCTCAATGCTTCTAATACCAAACCTGAGACCCTTCCTATAACATGAGATGGGAATATCCAACTCCTTCCCATTCCAATCCTCAGACCCTTCCTATAGCATGAGATGTGATATCCCAATGCTTCTAATATCAAACTTGAGACCCTACCTATAGCATGAGATGTGATATCCAAGTCCTTCCCATTCCAATCCTGAGACACTTCCTATAGCATGAGATGTGATATCTCAATGCTTCTAATACCAAACCTGAGACTCTTCCTATAACATGAGATGGGATATCCAACTCCTTCCCATTCCAATCCTGAGACCCTTTTGATAGCAGAGATGTGATATCTCAATGTTTATACCAAACCTGAGACCCTTCCTACGGCATGAGATGTCATATTCAACTCCTTCCCATTCCAATCCTGAGACCCTTCCTATAGCATGAGATGTGATATCCAACTCCTTCCCATTCCAATCCTGAGACCCTTCCTATAGCATGAGATGTGATGTCTCAATGCTTCTAATACCAAACCTGAGATCCTTCCTATAACATGAGATGTGATATCCAACTCCTTCCATTCCAATCCTGAGACACTTCCTATAGCATGAGATGTGATATCTCAATGCTTATACCAAACCTGAGACACTTCCTATAGCATGAGATGTGATATCCAACTCCTTCCCATTCCAATCCTGAGACCCTTCCTATAGCCTGAGATGTGATATCTCAATGCCTCTAATACCAAACCTGAGATCCTTCCTCTAACATGAAATGTGATATCCAACTCCTTCACTTTCCAAACCTGAGAGCCTATCTATAGCATGAGATGTGATATCCAAGTCCTTCCCATTCCAATCCTTAGACCCTTCCTACAGCATGCAATATGATATCTCAATGATTCTAATAAAAAACCTGAGACCCGTCCTATAACATGAGATGGGATATCCAACTCCTTCCCATTCCAATCCTGAGACACTTCCGATAGCAGAGATGTGATATCTCAATGCTTATACCAAACCTGAGATCCTTCCTATAACATGAGATGTGATATCCAACTCCTTCCCATTCCAATCCTGAGACACTTCCTATAGCATGAGATGTGATATCTCACTGCTTATACCAAACCTGAGACCCTTCCCATAGAATGAGATGTGATATCCAACTCCTTCCCATTCCAATCCTCAGACCCTTCCTATAGCATGAGATGTGATATCCCAATGCTTCTAATATCAAACTTGAGACCCTACCTATAGCATGAGATGTGATATCCAAGTCCTTCCCATTCCAATCCTGAGACACTTCCTATAGCATGAGATGTGATATCTCAATGCTTCTAATACCAAACCTGAGACTCTTCCTATAACATGAGATGGGATATCCAACTCCTTCCCATTCCAATCCTGAGACCCTTTTGATAGCAGAGATGTGATATCTCAATGTTTATACCAAACCTGAGACCCTTCCTACGGCATGAGATGTCATATACAACTCCTTCCCATTCCAATCCTGAGACCCTTCCTATAGCATGAGATGTGATATCCAACTCCTTCCCATTCCAATCCTGAGACCCTTCCTATAGCATGAGATGTGATGTCTCAATGCTTCTAATACCAAACCTGAGATCCTTCCTATAACATGAGATGTGATATCCAACTCCTTCCATTCCAATCCTGAGACCCTTCCTATAGCATGAGATGTGATATCTCAATGCTTATACCAAACCTGAGACCCTTCCTATAGCATGAGATGTGATATCCAACTCCTTCCCATTCCAATCCTGAGACCCTTTCCTATAGCCTGAGATGTGATATCTCAATGCCTCTAATACCAAACCTGAGACCCTTCCTATAACATGAGATGGGAATATCCAACTCCTTCCCATTCCAATCCTGAGACACTTCCTATAGCATGAGATGTGATATCTCACTGCTTATACCAAACCTGAGAACCTTCCCATAGCATGAGATGTGATATCCAGCTCCTTCCCATTCCAATCCTCAGACCCTTCCTATAGCATGAGATGTGATATCCCAATGCTTCTAATATCAAACTTGAGACCCTACCTATAGCATGAGATGTGATATCCAAGTCCTTCCCATTCCAATCCTGAGACACTTCCTATAGCATGAGATGTGATATCTCAATGCTTCTAATACCAAACCTGAGACTCTTCCTATAACATGAAATGGGATATCCAACTCCTTCCCATTCCAATCCTGAGACCCTTTTGATAGCAGAGATGTGATATCTCAATGTTTATACCAAACCTGAGACCCTTCCTACGGCATGAGATGTCATATTCAACTCCTTCCCATTCCAATCCTGAGACCCTTCCTATAGCATGAGATGTGATATCCAACTCCTTCCCATTCCAATCCTGAGACCCTTCCTATAGCATGAGATGTGATGTCTCAATGCTTCTAATACCAAACCTGAGATCCTTCCTATAACATGAGATGTGATATCCAACTCCTTCCATTCCAATCCTGAGACCCTTCCTATAGCATGAGATGTGATATCTCAATGCTTATACCAAACCTGAGACCCTTCCTATAGCATGAGATGTGATATCCAACTCCTTCCCATTCCAATTCTGAGACCCTTCCTATACTATGAGACTTGATATCTCAATGCTTCTAATACCAAACCTGAGACCCGTAATATAACATGAGATGTGATATCCAAATCCTTCCCCTTCCAAACCTTAGACCCTTCCTTTATCATGAGATGTGATATCCAACTCCTTCCCATTCCAATCCTGAGACCCTTCCGATATCATGAGATGTGATATCTCAAAGCTTCTAATATCAAACATGAGACCCTCCCTATAGCATGAGATGTGATATCCAAGTCCTTCCCATTCCAATCCTGAGACCCTTCCTATAGCATGAGATGTGATATCTCAATGCTTCTAATACCAAACCTGAGACCCTTCCTATAACATGAGATGGGAATATCCAACTCCTTCCCATTCCAATCCTGAGACCCTTCCGATAGCAGAGATGTGATATCTCAATGCTTATACCAACCCTGAGATCCTTCCTATAACATGAGATGTGATATCCAACTCCTTCCCATTCCAATCCTGAGACACTTCCTATAGCATGAGATGTGATATCTCACTGCTTATACCAAACCTGAGATCCTTCCCATAGCATGAGATGTGATATCCAACTCCTTCCCATTCCAACCCTGAGACCCCTCCTATAGCATGAGATGTGATGTCTCAATGCTTCTAATACCAAACCTGAGATCCTTCCTATAACATGAGATGTGGTATCCAACTCCTTCCATTCCAATCCTGAGCCCGTCCTATAGCATGAGATGTGATATCTCAATGCTTATACCAAACCTGAGACCCTTCCTATAGCATGAGATGTGATATCCAACTGCTTCCCAATCCAATCCTGAGACCCTTCCTATAGCATGAGATGTGATATCTCAATGCTTCTAATAGCAAACCTGAGATCCTTCCTCTAACATGAAATGTGATATCCAACTCCTTCCCTTTCCAAACCTAAGAGCCTATCTATAGCATGAGATGTGATATCCAAGTCCTTCCATTCCAACCCTTAGACCCTTTCTACAGCATGCAATATGATATTTCAATGATTCTAATACCAAACCTGAGACCCGTCCTATAGCATGTGATATGATATCCAAGTCCTTCCCATTCAAATCCTGAGACCCTTCCTATAACATGAAATGTGATATCCAACTCCTTCCCATTCCAACCTGAGACCCTTCCTATAGCATGAGATGGGATATCCAACTTCTTCCAAATCCAATACTGATACCCTTCCGATAGCATGGGATGTGATATCCCAATGCTTCTACCAAACCTGATGTTAGGAAAGATTTCGTAATTGTAGGGAATTTTCCTTCCATGTGGCAACCCCTAAACTTTTTGCTATTGTTTTTAACCTTGTTCTTGACTTTGCCAGAGAAGTACAGCCTTCTGCCGCACTTCTCTGGGCTTTCGCTCCTTTTCTTACGGGGAAACTGACATGCCCTTAAGACAGTCAGTACCGGGGAACGTGGTTTCCCGTAGTTTCTTTAATCGTGTCGCCATTTTAGTGCAACACGACACAAGAGGGCACTGTAAGCTAAGTTACAGCTCTCTTGGGTCTCTAGCCTTCTACAGGCCCTAGATACTCTTTTAGGATGGTATTTGATCGGTGCAAGTCATTCAGGGACTCGAATGGTGGCAGCGATCGTTTTGTTTATTTTGAGCTCCTTTTGGCGTTCTGAGCACGTTTTTGCACTGAACCCAAAATGGTGGCCTGGCTCCCAAAATGGCCAGGCCGCGAGGCTCCTTTGTCTTGTCCACTGACCGTCTTGCTCCCTTCACCTTCCCCAGGTCAGACGACCCGGGGCCTTCCTTATTTGGGCATGTACTTTCCCGCGAAACGTGGTTGCTTTCGCGGGCTTCTACATGGCGTTTGTGTGCCTCCAGGGTGTGGGCTGGGATGTCTGGTCCCAATACACATCCTGGGTGCCAGAGAGTCTAGGGTGGTGTGAATGCCTGGGACCACCGTGGTCCGTGATTGGTCCACGTATGGTATGTGTTTTGATGAGCGGATCTCCCATTGGCTCCCCTCCGTTTTGGCGCGAAGGGAACCGTGGATAAGAGGGGGCTGGAAACACCACTACCATGTCGATCTCCTGAGTTCTCACGAACGAAGGAATACAGGAGCCAAGTATCCTGCAACCAAGAGGCTGGACCGAGGAATCGCTGGTGACCCGCTGAAGGAATCCTCCTTTGCACTGCTGTCGTCCTGTGAAACCCTTTCCTCCTTGGATCGAACCAGAAGGCCTGTACTGGTGCTTCGACCTTTGGAATAGCAGGAACAGCTATTCTCGGCGACTTCATCATCTCCTGCCAAGTAAGCCTTCGGAAGTGTCTCTGGGCCATCCAGTTGACTGACCAGCTTACCAGGGAGTCCTGCTCTGTAACTGCCGCCAGGTTGTGCTGTATTTCGAGTCCTTGTCACTCTCCCACGCTTCGTACGCTTGGCGTCCCCAGGTCTGAAGGGAGGAGTGTACATTTGGCTTGAATACACACAGCCGCTCCGTTGTCCTGCTGCGGCAACAAAACTGTGCTGGTTTCGTCGATTGGGACGTCTTTTTGCTCTACACGACTACGAGGCGTTCCCTGCTCTTCTGAACCTGCCAGCTGCTGAAACTAACGTGGAGAAGCCTGGGTCTGCTTGCTTCGGGGACCGGTGAGTAGCTTAGCTAGGATCTGGTCGCCCTCCTGCAGTATCCCATTGCTTTTCCCTGCTGTGTAAAAACAGCACCCTTTTGGCCGTACTCGCGCTCTGCTTCTGCCCGCTGTGGAGGCTGCGCTTGAGTTGCGGAACCTGTTCTCCTTCTGCTGTGCACTAACCCGAACTGCCTGACTTCCTCCGAAGAGCTTCCCCTTTTGCCCGTTGGCACCGGAGTGGCAGGTACTTTGAGCACAAGGCTCCACTCTTCGCAGGGCTCGGACTTCCATCTAGTTAGGTGCCTCTAAAGGCGAACTGAGTCTAAAGCGTTATCGCACTGCCTGTTTTCCTTCCCTGGCAGGTGGACTACATATTTCGTGCTTTAAACGCTTGCGACTGTGTATTTGTATATATATTGTGTTGATTTGGTATGTGTTGGCTTAATACTGTGTTATTGTGATTTTCTCGCTACGGTCGTTGTTTTAAAGGCCTTAAAATAAATGTGTTTATATTTTTGATATAACAACTGTTTGGAGTAGTTTGTAAGCGCTCTTGCTTTGTGTGCTCATTGCGGGCTTTCAGTCACCCTCACCCCTCTTGAGACCTAGTCTTGACCGCCGCGATCGCTACCTTGATTGGTCTGGCTTGTCCAGAGGTTACCCTGTTCCAAGTAATTAGGTTGGCCTTCTGAACTTCTGCGCCACCAGGACAGAGTTCAGAAATCCGTCTTAACAAATTGGTGTACAGCGGTGGGATACGACTGAAGGTATCCAGTGTTGCGCTCGAACTAAGGCATTTCAGGTTATTCCAAACAGTACACGTAGTGAATTGTTGTAATATAACTTTAAAAAGGCCATAGTCCTATCAAACAGTATGGAAGCAAATACCTTGTCAACTTTAAATGCTTCCAAATCAGAAACGCTGAAAAAGATGTGTGCGGAGAGAGGTGTTTCCTCTCAAGGCACAAAATTGGAAATGATCCAGAGAATCGTGGCGTGGCAAGAAGCGCAGCTTGACGCTATAACTTCCGAGGACAGTGCAGAAGGTGGTGGGGCTGCTCTCACTGGTAGAACCGACGGTTCTGCCGCTGCACTGATCCATCGCGACTACGAGGACAGGGAGGATGTAATGTCTAATGTTTCCTCTGCCAGTGTTGATGGGGAGGCTATGGCTGAATTCAAGAAGCAAGAGCTGCGGTTTAGGCAGCAGGAGCTTGAATTCAGCATAGCCAAACTAAAAATCGAACAGGCAGAAAAACAGAAAGACAGGGATCACCAGTTGGAACTGGCCAAGCTTCAGGTTGCAAATGGGTCCAAGGGTCCTGGACATGGTTCTGGGGCTTCCTCTCATCCACGGTTTCCAAAAGATCTGCTCAGTGTGTATGAAGAGAGGAATGACATTATGGACTGGCTGAATGCGTTTGAGTATGCATGCGAGGTCCAGGAAGTTGACAATGCTGATAAGATTGCGTGGTTGCTCAGTAGACTGCCCCATTCTGGCTGTAGTGCCATTATGGAAATGTCGAAGGCTGAGCGGGCTGATTTCGCAATGTTAAAGCAGACTCTCATTTTAAAGTTTGGGAAGACTCCGGCCCAATATTTAAAGCGTTTTCGAGAGTATAAGAAAAAGGAAGGTGGTACTTGGGTATCTTATGTCGCTGAATCTTTGAAAAACTTAACTGGCTGGGTCGAAGGCTATAAGGTTTCTACCTTCGACGGCATGATAAATCTTGTCATGCTGGAACACATTTTTGCTTCTTCTTCCCCGGAGCTTAAGCAGCATTTGGCCGATTCGAAGGAGATAGATCCTAAGAAGCTGGCCATTGCAGCAGACCTATGGGTGTCACATCGAGTGTCCCATAAGGACAAAACTCATCCTGGTAAGCAGGAGGAAGGGAAAAAGTCCAAAGATATGGAGGGTGGGGAATATGCTAAATCTTCTTCCCATAAGGGCCACAAAAAGAAAAACAAGGGTAAGACACAAGAGAACTCACAGGGTAGTGGAGGTTCGCCTCCGAAACAGAACTCTGGTTATAATAAGCCTCCCTACGTAAACAGACCCAATGGGGCTTGTTTTTCTTGTGGAGCAACTGACCATGTGAAGGGGGATCCCCGTTGTAAGGTTAGACCTTTGGGGGTCCACTCCGCTAATCTGGCCTTCTCCTCCTACGAGGAAGAAGAGATTACAGGAGCATCCTTCTCCTCAGACTCATTTCCCAGCGGGATAGAGGCTGAGGTAGTTTTAGTGTCCCTGGGTTCCTGGGAGCCTAAAGTCGCAGAGGCTTATGCTAGGATTCCGGATAATACCAAGCACTACTTTAAAGACAGTGTGCTGATCAATGGAGTGGATACTCCAGCTCTTAGGAATAGTGGGTGCAGTCGCACTGTAGTGGATTCTACCTTGGTAGACTCAGAGGAAGTTGCCAGAGCTACTCTGATGCCCACTAAGTTGGCTGACGGCCCCCTCCGTATGTTTCCCGTGATCCCTGTAAATCTTACTTTAGATGGTACAGCAGTCAGGATTCCAGTGAGCATTCAGAGAAACGTCCCGGGAAAGGTCTTGTTGGGCAATGATCTCAGAGCTTTAGGGCTCGTAGGAGACACTGCCGAAAGACCCTACACACGGTCTCAAGCACGGGCAGCATTGGCCAAGTCCAATACGCCGCCCCAGCCGAAGGGGAAACCCAAGGCGAAAGGAGTCTACAAGTCAAGACGAGGGAAAGAGAATATTCCCCCGAGCTCGCCTACCACTGCGGTGGAGGAAGTTGGTCAATCGCCCGGGCCTGACGAGGAGGTGGCGATGTCTGAAGTATTCGACCCCAACGATCATCCTGAACTAAAAGACTTGTTAGTTGAAGGTGGTCCTGATAGGGACGAATTCAGTAAAGGCCAACGTGAGTGCCCATCTCTGGAAGGCCTAAGGAGACAGGCCTGCTCCCAGCTTGAGGGTGAACCTCCTGGGATGCATAGGATTTACCAGGAAGGTGGACTCCTGTATAGTGAGCCCACAGAGTCTACAGAAGGAGACCATAGGAGGTTGGTGGTTCCCCTTGCTGTTAGGCCCTTCCTCCTGCAGTTGGCGCATGAAGTTCCCCTTGCTGGTCCCCTCAGTATGAGGAAGACCAAGCAAAGGTTATCCATGCACTTCTACTGGCCCAAGATGGGGGAGCAAGTAGAAAGTCACTGCAGGAGTTGTGCCGCCTGCCAGTTGTCTGGTAAGGTTGGCACGACAATCCAAGCTCCGTTGGTACCGCTCCCAGTTGTGGGGGTACCATTTGAAAGGGTAGGGATCGACATGGTTGGTCCCCTTGACCCGCAAACATCCTCAGGCAATAGGTTTATCCTGGTGCTGGTCGACCATGCAACCCGGTATCCTGAGGCCGTCCCATTTACAACTGTAACTGCCAAGCCAGTTGCAGAAGCTTTACTCGGCATGTTTACTAGGGTTGGCTTCCCTAAAGAAGTTGTGTCGGATCATGGCAGCAACTTTATGTCGAAGTATAGGCAGTCTATGTGGAAAGAATGTGGGGTCACCTACAGGTTCTCTTCTGCATACCGCCCCCAGACCGATGGTCTGGGGGGGCGTTTCAACAGGACGTTAAAGAGCATGATTGGGGCTCTGGAGGAGCCTCAGAGAAGAAAATGGGATCTTCTTGCTTCATGCTTACTGTTTGCCTACAGAGAGGTACCACAGGAGGGTGTTGGCTTCAGCCCCTTCGAACTTCTGTTCGGTCATCCCGTACGGGGACCCTTAGCCATCGTCAAAGAGGGATGGGAGATGCCCACTCCCCCTGTTACTACCAATGTAGTTGATTATGTGCTAGGGCTCAGAAAACGGATGGTACTTCTGATGGGCTTGGCCAGTGATAAATTGAAGGCAGGGCAAGCGCTGGTGAAACATTGGTACGACCAGAAAGCTTCCCTCATCAACTTTACACTTGGTCAGCAAGTCCTGATCATGAATCTCATAAGGCCTCGAGCTTTACAGGACAAATGGTCAGGCCCTTACCCAGTGGTGGAGCCCCTGGGTGAGGTTAACTATTCAGTGGACCTTGGAAGGCCTGGACAGGCTCCAAAAGTGCTTCCCGTGAATAGGCTGAAGGCTTTCGGCCCAAGCGTCGAAATCGCAGCACTGCTACTGGCTTCAGATGTTGGGGAAGAGGAGTCTGAACCTCTCCCCGACCTGTTCCCAAGCAGTCCTTCAGTTAGCTCTTTTGAGGGTGTCCGAGTGGCCCCTCACCAAAATGGACAAGGCTCAGTGGTTTACCTTGGACATGAAGTAGTTGGAGGGAGGAGACAGCCTCTACTCAGTCAGGTACAAGCAGTACAAGACTGGCCTACCCCCACTACGCAAACCCAAGTGAGAGCCTTCTTAGGACTCACGGGTTATTACCGCAATTTTGTAGCAGACTATGGCACCATAGCTGCTCCTCTGACTGCCCTCATAACTCCGAAGAAACCCAAGAAGGTAACTTGGACCGACGAGTGTGAGAAGGCCTTCAATGGCTTAAAAGACTCCTTGTGCCAGGCCCCTGTGCTCAGGGCCCCTGATTATCAAAGACCTTTTATCGTGCAGACGGATGCCTCTGACACTGGGATAGGAGCTGTACTATCACAAGTAGATGAGAAGGGTAAGGAACACCCTATCGGTTTTATTAGTCGCCAGCTTAAGGACAGAGAGCTCAGATGGTCCACGGTAGAGAAAGAATGTTTCTCTGTTGTGTGGGCCCTAAGGAAGCTGAGGCCCTACCTCTATGGGACCCACTTCACTTTGCAGACTGACCATAAGCCGTTAAAGTGGCTAATGAACATGAAGGGGGAGAATCCAAAGTTGCTTAGGTGGTCCATAAGTCTTCAAGGCTTCGACTTCACTATTGAGCATAGACCAGGTGTCCAACATAGCAATGCTGATGGGTTGTCCAGAATGTTTAACCGACCTGAACAAGAGACTCATCCAGGGGTGGATTAGTTCCCCCTGTCCATAGTCTGGGAGGGGCGAGTGTTAGGAAAGATTTCGTAATTGTAGGGAATTTTCCTTCCATGTGGCAACCCCTAAACTTTTTGCTATTGTTTTTAACCTTGTTCTTGACTTTGCCAGAGAAGTACAGCCTTCTGCCGCACTTCTCTGGGCTTTCGCTCCTTTTCTTACGGGGAAACTGACATGCCCTTAAGACAGTCAGTACCGGGGAACGTGGTTTCCCGTAGTTTCTTTAATCGTGTCGCCATTTTAGTGCAACACGACACAAGAGGGCACTGTAAGCTAAGTTACAGCTCTCTTGGGTCTCTAGCCTTCTACAGGCCCTAGATACTCTTTTAGGATGGTATTTGATCGGTGCAAGTCATTCAGGGACTCGAATGGTGGCAGCGATCGTTTTGTTTATTTTGAGCTCCTTTTGGCGTTCTGAGCACGTTTTTGCACTGAACCCAAAATGGTGGCCTGGCTCCCAAAATGGCCAGGCCGCGAGGCTCCTTTGTCTTGTCCACTGACCGTCTTGCTCCCTTCACCTTCCCCAGGTCAGACGACCCGGGGCCTTCCTTATTTGGGCATGTAATTTCCCGCGAAACGTGGTTGCTTTCGCGGGCTTCTACATGGCGTTTGTGTGCCTCCAGGGTGTGGGCTGGGATGTCTGGTCCCAATACACATCCTGGGTGCCAGAGAGTCTAGGGTGGTGTGAATGCCTGGGACCACCGTGGTCCGTGATTGGTCCACGTATGGTATGTGTTTTGATGAGCGGATCTCCCATTGGCTCCCCTCCGTTTTGGCGCAAAGGGAACCGTGGATAAGAGGGGGCTGGAAACACCACTACCATGTCGATCTCCTGAGTTCTCACGAACGAAGGAATACAGGAGCCAAGTATCCTGCAACCAAGAGGCTGGACCGAGGAATCGCTGGTGACCCGCTGAAGGAATCCTCCTTTGCACTGCTGTCGTCCTGTGAAACCCTTTCCTCCTTGGATCGAACCAGAAGGCCTGTACTGGTGCTTCGACCTTTGGAATAGCAGGAACAGCTATTCTCGGCGACTTCATCATCTCCTGCCAAGTAAGCCTTCGGAAGTGTCTCTGGGCCATCCAGTTGACTGACCAGCTTACCAGGGAGTCCTGCTCTGTAACTGCCGCCAGGTTGTGCTGTATTTCGAGTCCTTGTCACTCTCCCACGCTTCGTACGCTTGGCGTCCCCAGGTCTGAAGGGAGGAGTGTACATTTGGCTTGAATACACACAGCCGCTCCGTTGTCCTGCTGCGGCAACAAAACTGTGCTGGTTTCGTCGATTGGGACGTCTTTTTGCTCTACACGACTACGAGGCGTTCCCTGCTCTTCTGAACCTGCCAGCTGCTGAAACTAACGTGGAGAAGCCTGGGTCTGCTTGCTTCGGGGACCGGTGAGTAGCTTAGCTAGGATCTGGTCGCCCTCCTGCAGTATCCCATTGCTTTTCCCTGCTGTGTAAAAACAGCACCCTTTTGGCCGTACTCGCGCTCTGCTTCTGCCCGCTGTGGAGGCTGCGCTTGAGTTGCGGAACCTGTTCTCCTTCTGCTGTGCACTAACCCGAACTGCCTGACTTCCTCCGAAGAGCTTCCCCTTTTGCCCGTTGGCACCGGCGTGGCAGGTACTTTGAGCACAAGGCTCCACTCTTCGCAGGGCTCGGACTCCCATCTAGTTAGGTGCCTCTAAAGGCGAACTGAGTCTAAAGCGTTATCGCACTGCCTGTTTTCCTTCCCTGGCAGGTGGACTACATATTTCGTGCTTTAAACGCTTGCGACTGTGTATTTGTATATATATTGTGTTGATTTGGTATGTGTTGGCTTAATACTGTGTTATTGTGATTTTCTCGCTACGGTCGTTGTTTTAAAGGCCTTAAAATAAATGTGTTTATATTTTTGATATAACAACTGTTTGGAGTAGTTTGTAAGCGCTCTTGCTTTGTGTGCTCATTGCGGGCTTTCAGTCACCCTCACCCCTCTTGAGACCTAGTCTTGACCGCCGCGATCGCTACCTTGATTGGTCTGGCTTGTCCAGAGGTTACCCTGTTCCAAGTAATTAGGTTGGCCTTCTGAACTTCTGCGCCACCAGGACAGAGTTCAGAAATCCGTCTTAACACCTGAGACCCTTCCTATAGCATGAGATGTGATGTCCAACTCCTTCCCATTCCAATACTGAGACCCTTCTTATACCATGAGACTTGATATCTCAATGCTTCTAATACCAAACCTGAGACCCGTCCTATAATATGAGATGTGATATCCAAATCCTTCCCCTTCCAAACCTTAGACCCTTCCTTTATCATGAGATGTGATATCCAACTCCTTCCCATTCCAATCCTGAGACCCTTCCGATATCATGAGATTTGTTATCTCAATGCTTCTAATATCAAACCTGAGACCCTCCCTATAGCATGAGATGTGACATCCAAGTCCTTCCCATTCCAATCCTGAGACCCTTCCTATAGCATGAGATGTGATATCTCTATGCTTCTAATACCAAACCTGAGACCCTTCCTATAACATGAGATGGGATATCCAACTCCTTCCCATTCCAATCCTGAGACCCTTCCTTTAGCATGAGATGTGATATCTCAATGTTTATACCAAATCTGAGACCCTTCCTATAGCATGAGATGTGATATCCAATTCCTTCCCATTCCAATCCTGAGACCCTTCCTATAGCATGAGATGTGATATCTCAATGCTTATACCAAACCTGAGAGCCTACCTTATAGCATGAGATGTGATATCCAAGTCCATCCCATTCCAATCCTGAGACCCTTCCGATATCATGAGATTTGTTATCTCAATGCTTCTAATATCAAACCTGAGACCCTCCCTATAGCATGAGATGTGACATCCAAGTCCTTCCCATTCCAATCCTGAGACCCTTCCTATAGCATGAGATGTGATATCTCTATGCTTCTAATACCAAACCTGAGACCCTTCCTATAACATGAGATGTCATATACAACTCCTTCCCATTCCAATCCTGAGACCCTTCCTTTAGCATGAGATGTGATATCTCAATGTTTATACCAAATCTGAGACCCTTCCTATAGCATGAGATGTGATATCCAATTCCTTCCCATTCCAATCCTGAGACCCTTCCTATAGCATGAGATGTGATATCTCAATGCTTATACCAAACCTGAGAGCCTACCTTATAGCATGAGATGTGATATCCAAGTCCATCCCATTCCAATCCTTAGACCCTTCCTACAGCATGCGATGTGATATCTCAATGATTCTAATACCAAACCAGAGACTCTTCCTATAACATGAGATGGGATATCCAACTCCTTCCCATTCCAATCCTGAGCCGCTTCCGATAGCAGAGATGTGATATCTCAATGCTTATACCAAACCTGAGACCCTTCCTATAACATGAGATGTGATATCCAACTCCTTCCCGTTCCAAACGTGAGACACTAACTATAGCATATGTGATATCCAACTCCTTCCCATTCCAAAAATGAGACCCTTCCTATAGCAAAAAAGTAATATCCAACTCCTACCCATTCCAATCCTGAGACCCTTCCTATAGCAAGAGATGTGATATCCAAATCCTTCCCATTCCAATCCTGAGACCCTTCCTATAACATGAGATGTGATATCCAACTCCTTCCCATTCCAATCCTGAGACCCTTCCTATAGCATGAGATGTGATATCTCAATGCTTATACCAAACCTGAGACCCTTCCTATGGCATGAGATGTGATATCCAACTCCTTCCCAATCCAATCCTGAGACCCTTCCGATAGCAGAGACGTGATATCTCAATGCTTCTACCAAACCTGAGACCCTTCCTTTAGCATGAGATGTGATATCCAAATCCTTCACATTCCAATCCTGAGACCCTTCCTATAGCATGAGATGTGATATCTCAATGCTTCTAATACCAAACCTGAGATCCTTCCTATAACATGAGATGTGATATCCAATTCCTTCCCATTCCAAACCTGAGACCCTTCCTATTGGATGAGATGTGATATCCAACTCCTTCCCATTCCAACCCTGAGACCCCTCCTATAGCATGAGATGTGATGTCTCAATGCTTCTAATACCAAACCTGAGATCCTTCCTATAACATGAGATGTGGTATCCAACTCCTTCCATTCCAATCCTGAGCCCGTCCTATAGCATGAGATGTGATATCTCAATGCTTATACCAAACCTGAGACCCTTCCTATAGCATGAGATGTGATATCCAACTGCTTCCCAATCCAATCCTGAGACCCTTCCTATAGCATGAGATGTGATATCTCAATGCTTCTAATAGCAAACCTGAGATCCTTCCTCTAACATGAGATGTGATATCCAAGTCCTTCCAATTCCAACCCTTAGACCCTTCCTACATCATGCAATATGATATCTCAGTGATTCTAATAACAAACCTGAGACCCGTCCTATAGCATGTGATATGATATCCAAGTCCTTCCCATTCCAATCCTGAGACCCTTCCTATAACATGAAATGTGATATCCAACTCCTTCCCATTCCAACCTGAGACCCTTCCTATAGCATGAGATGGGATATCCAACTTCTTCCAAATCCAATACTGATACCCTTCCGATAGCATGGGATGTGATATCCCAATGCTTCTACCAAACCTGAGACCCTTCCTATAGCATGAGATGTGATGTCCAACTCCTTCCCATTCCAATCCTGAGACCCTTCTTATACCATGAGACTTGATATCTCAATGCTTCTAATACTAAACCTGAGACCCATCCTATAATATGAGATGTGATATCCAAATCCTTCCCCTTCCAAACCTTAGACCCTTCCTTTATCATGAGATGTGATATCCAACTCCTTCCAATTCCAATCCTGAGACCCTTCCGATATCATGAGATTTGTTATCTCAATGCTTCTAATATCAAACCTGAGACCCTCCCTATAGCATGAGATGTGACATCCAAGTCCTTCCCATTCCAATCCTGAGACCCTTCCTATAGCATGAGATGTGATATCTCTATGCTTCTAATACCAAACCTGAGACCCTTCCTATAACATGAGATGGGATATCCAACTCCTTCCCATTCCAATCCTGAGACCCTTCCGATAGCAGAGATGTGATATCTCAATGCTTATACCAAACCTGAGAACCTTCCTATGGCCTGAGATGTCATATACAACTCCTTCCCATTCCAATCCTGAGACCCTTCCTTTAGCATGAGATGTGATATCTCAATGCTTATACCAAATCTGAGACCCTTCCTATAGCATGAGATGTGATATCCAATTCCTTCCCATTCCAATCCTGAGACCCTTCCTATAGCATGAGATGTGATATCTCAATGCTTATACCAAACCTGAGAGCCTACCTTATAGCATGAGATGTGATATCCAAGTCCATCCCATTCCAATCCTTAGACCCTTCCTACAGCATGCGATGTGATATCTCAATGATTCTAATACCAAACCAGAGACTCTTCCTATAACATGAGATGGGATATCCAACTCCTTCCCATTCCAATCCTGAGCCGCTTCCGATAGCAGAGATGTGATATCTCAATGCTTATACCAAACCTGAGACCCTTCCTATAACATGAGATGTGATATCCAACTCCTTCCCGTTCCAAACCTGAGACACTAACTATAGCATATGTGATATCCAACTCCTTCCCATTCCAAACATGAGACCCTTCCTATAGCAAGAAAGTAATATCCAACTCCTACCCATTCCAATCCTGAGACCCTTCCTATAGCAAGAGATGTGATATCCAAATCCTTCCCATTCCAATCCTGAGACCCTTCCTATAACATGAGATGTGATATCCAACTCCTTCCCATTCCAACCTGAGACACTTCCTATAGCATGAGAAGGGATATCCAACTCCTTCCCAATCCAATCCTGAGACCCTTCCGATAGCAGAGATGTGATATCTCAATGCTTATACCAAACCTGAGACCCTTCCTATGGCATGAGATGTGATATCCAACTCCTTGCCATTCAAATCCTGAGACCCTTCCTATAGCATGAGATGTGATATCTCTATGCTTCTAATACCAAACCTGAGACCCTTCCTATAACATGAGATGGGATATCCAACTCCTTCCCATTCCAATCCTGAGACCCTTCCGATAGCAGAGATGTGATATCTCAATGCTTATACCAAACCTGAGAACCTTCCTATGGCCTGAGATGTCATATACAACTCCTTCCTATTCCAATCCTGAGATCCTTCCTTTAGCATGAGATGTGATATCTCAATGCTTATACCAAATCTGAGACCCTTCCTATAGCATGAGATGTGATATCCAATTCCTTCCCATTCCAATCCTGAGACCCTTCCTATAGCATGAGATGTGATATCTCAATGCTTATACCAAACCTGAGAGCCTACCTATAGCATGAGATGTGATATCCAAGTCCATCCCATTCCAATCCTTAGACCCTCCCTACAGCATGCGATGTGATATCTCAATGATTCTAATACCAAACCAGAGACTCTTCCTATAACATGAGATGGGATATCCAACTCCTTCCCATTCCAATCCTGAGCCGCTTCCGATAGCAGAGATGTGATATCTCAATGCTTATACCAAACCTGAGACCCTTCCTATAACATGAGATGTGATATCCAACTCCTTCCCGTTCCAAACATGAGACCCTTCCTATAGCAAGAAAGTAATATCCAACTCCTACCCATTCCAATCCTGAGACCCTTCCTATAGCAAGAGATGTGATATCCAAATCCTTCCCATTCCAATCCTGAGACCCTTCCTATAACATGAGATGTGATATCCAACTCCTTCCCATTCCAACCTGAGACACTTCCTATAGCATGAGAAGGGATATCCAACTCCTTCCCAATCCAATCCTGAGACCCTTCCGATAGCAGAGATGTGATATCTCAATGCTTATACCAAACCTGAGACCCTTCCTATGGCATGAGAGGTGATATCCAACTCCTTCCCATTCCAATTCTGAGCCGCTTCCGATAGCAGAGATGTGATATCTCAATGCTTATACCAAACCTGAGACCCTTCCTATAACATGAGATGTGATATCCAACTCCTTCCCGTTCCAAACCTGAGACACTAACTATAGCATATGTGATATCCAACTCCTTCCCATTCCAAACATGAGACCCTTCCTATAGCAAGAAAGTAATATCCAACTCCTACCCATTCCAATCCTGCGACCCTTCCTATAGCAAGAGATGTGATATCCAAATCCTTCCCATTCCAATCCTGAGACCCTTCCTATAACATGAGATGTGATATCCAACTCCTTCCCATTCCAACCTGAGACACTTCCTATAGCATGAGAAGGGATATCCAACTCCTTCCCAATCCAATCCTGAGACCCTTCCGATAGCAGAGATGTGATATATCAATGCTTATACCAAACCTGAGACCCTTCCTATGGCATGAGATGTGATATCCAACTCCTTCCCATTCCAATCCTGAGACCCTTCTATAGCATGAGATATGATATCTCAATACTTCTAATACCAAACGTGAGATCCTTCCGATAACATGAGATGTGATATCCAAATCCTTCCCCTTCCAAACCTGAGACCCTCCCTTTAGGATGAGATGTGATATCCAACTCCTTCCTATTCCAATCCTGAGACTCTTCTGATAGCATGAGATGTGATATCTCAATGCTTCTAATACCAAACCTGAGATCCTTCCGATAGCATGAGATGTGATATCTTAATGCTTCTAATACCATACCTGAGATCCTTCCTATAACATGAGATGTGATATCCAAATCCTTCCCCTTCCAAACCTGAGACCCTCCCTTTAGCATGAGATGTGATATCCAACTCCTTCCCATTCCATTCCTGAGACCCTTCTGATAGCATGAGATGTGATATCTCAATGCCTCTAATACCAAACCTGAGATCCTACCTCTAACATGAAATGTGATATCCAACTCTTTCCCCTTCCAAACCTGAGAGCCTTCCTATAGCATGAGATGTGATATCCAAGTCCTTCCCATTCCAATCCTGAGACCCTTCCTATAGCTTGAGATGTGATATCCAACTCCTTCCCATTCCAATTCTGAGACCCTTCCTATACTATGAGACTTGATATCTCAATGCTTCTAATACCAAACGTGAGACCCGTAATATAACATGAGATGTGATATCCAAATCCTTCCCCTTCCAAACCTTAGACCCTTCCTTTATCATGAGATGTGATATCCAACTCCTTCCCATTCCAATCCTGAGACCCTTCCGATATCATGAGATGTGATATCTCAAAGCTTCTAATATCAAACTTGAGACCCTCCCTATAGCATGAGATGTGATATCCAAGTCCTTCCCATTCCAATCCTGAGACCCTTCCTATAGCATGAGATGTGATATCTCAATGCTTCTAATACCAAACCTGAGACCCTTCCTATAACATGAGATGGGAATATCCAACTCCTTCCCATTCCAATCCTGAGACCCTTCCGATAGCAGAGATGTGATATCTCAATGCTCATACCAAACCTGAGACCCTTCCTATGGCATGAGATGTGATATCCAACTCCTTGCCATTCAAATCCTGAGACCCTTCCTATAGCATGAGAAGGGATATCCAACTCCTTCCCAATCCAATCCTGAGACCCTTCCGATAGCAGAGACGTGATATCTCAATGCTTCTACCAAACCTGAGATCCTTCCTATAACATGAGATCTGATATCCAACTCCTTCCCATTCCAATCCTGAGACACTTCCTATAGCATGAGATGTGATATCTAACTGCTTATACCAAACCTGAGACCCTTCCCATAGCATGAGATGTGATATCCAACTCCTTCCCATTCCAATCCTCAGACCCTTCCTATAGCATGAGATGTGATATCTCAATGCTTCTAATATCAAACTTGAGACCCTACCTTTAGCATGAGATGTGATATCCAAGTCCTTCCCATTCCAATCCTGAGACACTTCCTATAGCATGAGATGTGATATCCAACTCCTTCCCATTCCAATCCTGAGACCCTTCCTATAGCATGAGATATGATATCTCAATACTTCTAATACCAAACGTGAGATCCTTCCGATAACATGAGATGTGATATCCAAATCCTTCCCCTTCCAAACCTGAGACCCTCCCTTTAGCATGAGATGTGATATCCAACTCCTTCCCATTCCAATCCTGAGACCCTTCTGATAGCATGAGATGTGATATCTCAATGCTTCTAATACCAAACCTGAGATCCTTCCGATAGCATGAGATGTGATATCTCAATGCTTCTAATACCAAACCTGAGATCCTTCCTATAAGTTGTATATGACATCTCATGCCATAGGAAGGGTCTCGGGTTTGGTATAAGCATTGAGATATCACATCACATGCTATAGGAAGGGTCTCAGGATTGGAATGGGAAGGACTTGAATATCACATCTCATGCTATAGGCAGGGTCTCAGGTTTGGAAAGGGAAGGAGATGGATATCACATTTCATGTTAGAGGTAGGATCTCAGGTTTGGTATTAGAGGCATTGAGATATCACATCTCATGCTATCAGAAGGGTCTCAGGATTGGAATGGGAAGGAGTTGTATATCACATCTCATGCTAAAGGGATGGTCTCAGGTTTGAAAGGGGAAGGATTTGGAAATCACATCTCATGTTATAGGAAGGATCTCAGGTTTGGTATTAGAGGCATTGAGATATCACATCTCATGCTATCATAAGGGTCTCAGGATTGGAATGGGAAGGAGTTGAATATCACATCTCATGTTATAGGAAGGATCTCAGGTTTGGTATTAGAAGCATTGAGATATCACATCTCATGCTATAGGAAGGGTCTCAGGATTGGAATGGGAAGGAGTTGGATATCACATCTCATGCTATAGGAAGGGTCTCAGATTTGGTATAAGCATTGAGATATCACATCTCATGCTATAGGAAGGGTCTCAGGATTGGAATGGGAAGGAGTTGGATATCACATCTCATGCTATAGGAAGGGTCTCAGGTTTGGAACGGGAAGGAGTTAGATATCACATCTCATGTTATAGGAAGAGTCTCAGGTTTGGTATAAGCATTGAGATATCACATCTCTGCTATCGGAGGTGTCTCAGGATTGGGATGGGAAGGAATTGGATATCACATCTCATGCTATAGGAAGGGTATCAGGTTTGGAACGGGAAGGAGTTGGATATCCCATCTCATGTTATAGGACAGGTCTCAGGTTTGATATTAGAAGCATTGAGATATCACATCTCTGCTATTGGAAGGGTCTCAGGATTGGAATGGGAAGGACTTGGATATCAGAATTCATGTTATAGGAAGGGTCTCAGGTTTGGTATTAGAAGCATTGAGATATCACATCTCATGCTATAGGAAGGGTCTCAGGATTGAAATGGGAAGGACTTGGATATCACATCTCATGTTATAGGAAGGGTCTCAGGTTTGGTATTAGAAGCATTGAGATATCACATCTCATGCTATAGGAAGGGTCTCAGGAATTGAATGGGAAGGACTTGGATATCACATCTCATGATAAAGGAAGGGTCTAAGGTTTGGAAGGGGAAGGATTTGGATATCACATCTCATGTTATTGGACCGGTCTCAGGTTTGGTATTAGAAGCATTGAGATATCAAGTCTCATGGTATAGGACGGGAGTTTGATATCACATCTCATGCCATGGTATGGGTCTCAGGTTTTGTAGAAGCATTGGGATATCACATCTCATGCTATCGGAAGGGTATCAGGATTGGTTTTGGAAGGAGTTGGATATCCCATCTCATGCTATAGGAAGGCTCTCAGGTTGGAATGGGAAGGAGTTGGATATGACATCTCATGTTATAGGAAGGGTCTCAGGATTGGAATGGGAAGGACTTGGATATCACATCTCATGCTGTAGGAAGGCTCTCAGGTTTGGAAAGGGAAGGAGTTGGATATCACATTTCATGTTAGAGGTAGGATCTCAGATTTGGTATTAGAGGCATTGAGATATCACATCTCATGCTATCAGAAGGGTATCAGGATTGGAATGGGAAGGAGTTGGATATCACATCTCATGCTAAAGGGAGGGTCTCAGGTTCGGAAGGGGAAGGATTTGGATATCACATCTCATGTTATAGGAAGGATCTCAGGTTTGGTATTAGAAGCATTGAGATATCACATCTCATGCTATCGGAAGGATCTCAGGTTTGGTATTAGAAGCATTGAGATATCACATCTCATGCTATAGGAAGGGTCTCAGGATTGGAATGGGAAGGAGTTGGATATCACATCGCATGATAAAGGAAGGGTCTAAGGTTTGGAAGGGGAAGCATTTGGATATCACATCTCATGTTATAGGACGGGTCTCAGGTTTGGTATTAGAAGCATTGAGATATCAAGTCTCATGGTATAGGAAGGGTCTCAGAATTGGAATGGGAAGGAGTTGGATATCACATCTCAAGCTATAGGAAGGGTCTCAGGATTGGAATGGGAAGGAGTTTGATGTCACATCTTATGCCATAGTACGGGTCTCAGGTTTGGTAGAAGCATTGGGATATCACATCTCATGCTATTGGAAGGGTATCGGTATTGGATTTGGAAGGAGTTGGATATCCCATCTCATGCTATAGGAAGGGTCTCAGGTTGGAATGGGAAGGAGTTGGATATCACATTTCATGTTATAGGAAGGGTCTCAGGATTGGAATGGGAAGGACGTGGATATCATATCTCATGCTATAGGAAGGCTCTCAGGTTTGGAAGGGGAAGGAGTTGGATATCACATTTCATGTTAGAGGAAGGATCTCAGGTTTGGTATTAGAGGCCTTGAGATATCACATCTCATGCTATAGGAAGGGTCTCAGGATTGAAATGGGAAGGACTTGGATATCACATCTCATGTTATAGGAAGGGTCTCAGGTTTGGTATTAGAAGCATTGAGATATCACATCTCATGCTATAGGAAGGGTCTCAGGATTGGAATGGGAAGGAGTTGGATATCACATCTCATGCTATGGGAAGGGTCTCAGGTTTGGTATAAGCATTGAAATATCACATCTCTGCTATCGGAAGGGTCTCAGGATTGGAATGGGAGGAGCTGGATATCACATCTCTTGCTAAAGGAAGGGTCTCAGGTTTGGAAGGGGAAGGATTTGGATATCACATCTCAAGTTATAGGACGGGTCTCAGGATTGGAATGGGAAGGAGTTGGATATCACATCTCATGCTATAGGAAGGGTTTCAGGTTTGGTAGAAGCATTGAGATATCACATCTCATGCTATAGGAAGAGTCTCAGGTTTGGGAAGGGAAGGATTTGGATTTCACATCTCATGTTATAGGATGGTTCTCATGTTTGGTTTTTGAAGCATTGAGATATCACATCTCATGCTATCGGAAGGGTCTCAGGTTTGGAATGGGAAGGAGTTGGATATCACATCTCATGTTATAGGAAGAGTCTCAGGTTTGGTATTAGAAGCATTGGATATCACATATCATGCTATAGGAAGTGTCTCAGGATTGGAATGGGAAGGACTTGGATATCACATCTCATGCTATAGGGAGGGTCTCAAGTTTGATATTAGAAGCATTGAGATATCACATCTCATGCTATAGGAAGGGTCTCAGGATTGGAATGGGAAGGAGTTGGGTATCACATCTCATGCTATAGGAAGGGTCTCAGGATTGGTATAAGTATTGAGATATAACATCTCATGCTATAGGAAGGGTCTCAGGATTGGAATGGAAAGAGTTGGATATCACATCTCATGTTATAGGAAGGACCTTAGGTTTGGTATTAGAAGCATTGAGATATCACATCTCATGCTATAGGAAGGGTCTCGGGATTGGAATGGGAAGGAGTTGGATATCACATCTCATGTTATAGGAAGAGTCTCAGGTTTGGTATTAGAAGCATTGGATATCACATATCATGCTATAGGAAGTGTCTCAGGATTGGAATGGGAAGGACTTGGATATCACATCTCATGCTATAGGAAGGGTCTCAGGATTGGAATGGGAAGGAGTTGTATATCACATCTCATGCTATAGGAAGGGTCTCAGGTTTGGTATAAGCATTGAGATATCACATCTCATGCTATAGGAAGGGTCTCAGGATTGGAATGGGAAGGAGTTGTATATGACATCTTATGCCGTAGGAAGGGTCTCAGGTTTCGTATAAGCATTGAGATATCACATCTCTGCTATCGGAAGGGTCTCAGGATTGGAATGGGAAGGAGTTGGATATCCCATCTCATGTTATAGGAAGAGTTTCAGGTTTGGTATTAGAAGCATTGGATATCACATATCATGCTATAGGAAGTGTCTCAGGATTGGAATGGGAAGGACTTGGATATCACATCTCATGCTATAGGGAGGGTCTCGAGTTTGATATTAAAAGCATTGAGATATCACATCTAATGCTATAGGAAGGGTCTCAGGATTGGAATGGGAAGGAGTTGGATATCATCTCATGCTATAGGAAGGGTCTCAGGTTTGGTATAAGCAGTGAGATATCACATCTCATGCTATAGGAAGGGTCTCAGGTTTGGTATTAGAAGCATTGGATATCACATATCATGCTATAGGAAGTGTCTCAGGATTGGAATGGGAAGGACTTGGATATCACATCTCATGCTATAGGGAGGGTCTCAAGTTTGATATTAGAAGCATTGAGATATCACATCTCATGCTATAGGAAGGGTCTCAGGATTGGAATGGGAAGGAGTTGGATATCACATCTCATGCTATAGGAAGGGTCTCAGGTTTGGTATAAGCAGTGAGATATCACATCTCATGCTATAGGAAGGGTCTCAGGATTGGAATGGGAAGGAGTTGGATATCACATCTCATGTTATAGGAAGGATCTCAGGTTTGGTATAAGCATTGAGATATCACATCTCTGCTATCGGAAGGGTCTCAGGATTGGAATGGGAAGGAGTTGGATATTCCCATCTCATGTTATAGGAAGGATCTCAGGTTTGGTATAAGCATTGAGATATCACATCTCTGCTATCGGAAGGGTCTCAGGATTGGAATGGGAAGGAGTTGGATATTCCCATCTCATGTTATAGGAAGGGTCTCAGGTTTGGTATTAGAAGCATTGAGATATCACATCTCATGCTGTAGGAAGGGTCTCAGGATTGGAATTGGAAGGAGTTGGATATCACATCTCATGCTATAGGAAGGATCACAGGTTTGGTATTAGAAGCATTGAGATATCACATCTCATGCTATCAGAAGGGTCTCAGGATTGGAATGGGAAGGAGTTGGATATCACATCTCATGCTATAGGAAGGGTCTAAGGTTTGGAAGGGGAAGGATTTGGACATCACATCTCATGTTATTGGAAGGATCTGAGGTTTGGTATTAGAAGCATTGGGATATCACATCTCATGCTATCGGAAGGGTATCAGGATTGGATTTGGAAGGAGTTGGATATCCCATCTCATGCTATAGGAAGGGTCTCAGGTTGGAATAGAAGGAGTTGGATATCACATCTCATGTTATAGGAAGGGTCTCAGGATTGGAATGGGAAGGACTTGGATATCACATCTCATGTTATAGGAAGGATCTCAGGTTTTGTATTAGAAGCATTGAGATATCACATCTCATGCTATAGGAAGGGTCTCAGGATTGGAATGTGAAGGATTTGGATATCACATCTCATGCTAAAGGAAGGGTCTCAGGTTTGGTATAAGCATTGAGATATCACATCTCTGCTATCTGAAGAGTCTAAGGATTGGATTGGGAAGGAATTGGATATCCATTCTCATGCTATAGGAAGGGTCTCAGGTTGGAATGGGTAGGAGTTGGATATCACATCTCATGTTATAGGAAGGGTCTCAAGATTGAAATGGGAAGGATTTGGATATCACATCTCTTGCTATAGGAAGGGTCTCAGGTTTTCTATTAGAAACATTGAGATATGACATCTCATGCTATAGGAAGGGTTTCAGTATTGGAATGGGAAGGATTTGGATATCACATCTCATGCTAAAGGAAGGGTCTCAGGTTTGGAAGGGGAAGGATTTGGATATCATATCTCATGTTATAGGACGTATCTCATGTTATAGGACGGGTCCCAGGTTTGGTATTAGAAGCATTGAGATATCACATCTCATGGTATAGGAAGGGTCTCAGGATTGGAATGGGCAGGAGTTGGATCTCCCTTCTCATGCTACAGGAAGGGTCTCAGGTTGGAATGGGAAGGAGTTGGATATTGCATCTCGTTATAGGAAGGGTCTCAGGATTGGAATGGGAAGGAATTGGATATCACATCTCTTGCTATAGGAAGGGTCTCAGGTTTGGAAGGGGAAGGATTTGGATATCATATCTCATGTTATAGGACCGGTCCCAGGTCTGGTATTAGAAGCATTGAGATATCACATCTCATGCTATAGGAGGAGTCTCAGGATTGGAATGGGAAGGAGTTGGATATCACGTCTCATGTTATAGGAAGGGTCTCAGGATTGGAATGGGAAGGAGTTGAATATCACATCTCATGCTAAAGGAAGGGTATCAGGTTTGATAGAAGCATTGAGATATCACATCTCTGCTATCGGAAGGGTCTCAGGATAGGAATGGGAAGGACTTAGAATTCACATCTAAGGGTATCAGGATTGGAATGGGAAGAAGTTGGATATCACATCTCATGCTAAAGGGAGGGTCTCAGGTTTGGAATGGGAAGGATTTTGATATCACATCTCATGTTATAGGAAGGACCTTAGGTTTGGTATTAGAAGCATTGAGATATCACATCTCATGCTATAGGAAGGGTCTCGGGATTGGAATGGGAAGGAGTTGGATATCACATCTCATGTTATAGGAAGGATCTCAGGTTTGGTATTAGAAGCATTGAGATATCACATCTCATGCTATAGGAAGGGTCTCAGGATTGGAATGGGAAGGAGTTGGATATCACATCTCATGCTATGGGAAGGGTCTCATGTTTGGTATAAGCATTGAAATATCACATCTCTGCTATCGGAAGGGTCTCAGGATTGGAATGGGAGGAGCTGGATATCACATCTCTTGCTAAAGGAAGGGTCTCAGGTTTGGAAGGGGAAGGATTTTTGGATATCACATCTCATGTTATAGGACGGGTCTCAGGATTGGAATGGGAAGGACTTGGATATCACATCTCATGCTATAGGGAGGGTCTCAAGTTTGATATTAGAAGCATTGAGATATCACATCTCATGCTATAGGAAGGGTCTCAGGATTGGAATGGGAAGGAGTTGGGTATCACATCTCATGCTATAGGAAGGGTCTCAGGATTGGTATAAGTATTGAGATATAACATCTCATGCTATAGGAAGGGTCTCAGGATTGGAATGGAAGGAGTTGGATATCACATCTCATGTTATAGGAAGGACCTTAGGTTTGGTATTAGAAGCATTGAGATATCACATCTCATGCTATAGGAAGGGTCTCGGGATTGGAATGGGAAGGAGTTGGATATCACATCTCATGTTATAGGAAGAGTCTCAGGTTTGGTATTAGAAGCATTGGATATCACATATCATGCTATAGGAAGTGTCTCAGGATTGGAATGGGAAGGACTTGGATATCACATCTCATGCTATAGGAAGGGTCTCAGGATTGGAATGGGAAGGAGTTGGATATCACATCTCATGCTATAGGAAGGATCTCAGGTTTGGTATAAGCATTGAGATATCACATCTCATGCTATAGGAAGGGTCTCAGGATTGGAATGGGAAGGAGTTGTATATGACATCTTATGCCGTAGGAAGGGTCTCAGGTTTCGTATAAGCATTGAGATATCACATCTCTGCTATCGGAAGGGTCTCAGGATTGGAATGGGAAGGAGTTGGATATCCCATCTCATGTTATAGGAAGAGTCTCAGGTTTGGTATTAGAAGCATTGGATATCACATATCATGCTATAGGAAGTGTCTCAGGATTGGAATGGGAAGGACTTGGATATCACATCTCATGCTATAGGGAGGGTCTCGAGTTTGATATTAAAAGCATTGAGATATCACATCTAATGCTATAGGAAGGGTCTCAGGATTGGAATGGGAAGGAGTTGGATATCATCTCATGCTATAGGAAGGGTCTCAGGTTTGGTATAAGCAGTGAGATATCACATCTCATGCTATAGGAAGGGTCTCAGGTTTGGTATTAGAAGCATTGGATATCACATATCATGCTATAGGAAGTGTCTCAGGATTGGAATGGGAAGGACTTGGATATCACATCTCATGCTATAGGGAGGGTCTCAAGTTTGATATTAGAAGCATTGAGATATCACATCTCATGCTATAGGAAGGGTCTCAGGATTGGAATGGGAAGGAGTTGGATATCACATCTCATGCTATAGGAAGGGTCTCAGGTTTGGTATAAGCAGTGAGATATCACATCTCATGCTATAGGAAGGGTCTCAGGAATGGAATGGGAAGGAGTTGGATATCACATCTCATGTTATAGGAAGGATCTCAGGTTTGGTATAAGCATTGAGATATCACATCTCTGCTATCGGAAGGGTCTCAGGATTGGAATGGGAAGGAGTTGGATATTCCCATCTCATGTTATAGGAAGGGTCTCAGGTTTGGTATTAGAAGCATTGAGATATCACATCTCATGCTGTAGGAAGGGTCTCAGGTTTGGAACGGGAAGGAGTTAGATATCATATCTCATGTTATAGGAAGAGTCTCAGGTTTGGTATAAGCATTGAGATATCACATCTCTGCTATCGGAGGTGTCTCAGGATTGGGATGGGAAGGAGTTGGATATCACATCTCATGCTATAGGAAGGGTATCAGGTTTGGAACGGGAAGGAGTTGGATATCCCATCTCATGTTATAGGACGGGTCTCAGGTTTGGTATTAGAAGCATTGAGATATCACATCGCATGCTGTAGGAAGGATCTCAGGTTTGGAATGGGAAGGAATTGGATATCACATCTCATGTCATAGGAAGTATCTCCGGTTTGGTATTAGAAGCATTGAGATATCACATCTCATGCTATAGGAATGGTCTCAGGATTGGAATGGGTAGGAGTTGGATATTACATTCTTGCTATAGGAAGGGTCTCATGTTTGGAATGGGAAGGAGTTGGATATCACATATGCTATAGAAAGGGTCTCAGGTTTGGCATTAGAAGCATTGAGATATCACATCGCATGCTGTAGGAAGGATCTCAGGTTTGGAATGGGAAGGAATTGGATATCACATCTCATGTCATAGGAAGTATCTCAGGTTTGGTATTAGAAGCATTGAGATATCAAATCTCATGCTATAGGAATGGTCTCAGGATTGGAATGGGTAGGAGTTGGATATTACATTCTTGCTATAGGAAGGGTCTCATGTTTGGAATGGGAAGGAGTTGGATATCACATATGCTATAGAAAGGGGCTCAGGTTTGGAACGGGAAGGAGTTGGATATCACATCTCATGCTATAGGTAGGCTCTCAGGTTTGGTATAAGCATTGAGATATCACATCTCATGCTATAGGAAGGGTTTCAGGATTGGAATGGGAAGGATTTGGATATCACATCTCATGCTATAGGAAGGGTCTCAGGTTTGGTATAAGCATGGAGATATCACTTCTCATGCTATAGGAAGTGTCTCAGGATTGGAATGGGAAGGAGTTGGATATCACATCTCATGTTATAGCAAGGATCTCAGGTTTGGTATTAGAAGCATTGAGACATCACATCTCATGCTATAGGAAGGGTCTCAGGATTGGAATGGGAAGTAGTTGGATATCACATCTCATGCTAAAGGGAGGGTCTCAGGTTTGGAAGGGGAAGGATTTGGATATTACATCTCGTGTTATAGGAATGATCTCAGGTTTGGTATTAGAAGCATTCAGATATCACATCTCATGCTATCGGAAGGATCTCAGGTTTGGTATTAGAAGCATTGAGATATCAAATCTCATGCTATAGGAAGGGTCGCAGGATTGGAATGGGAAGGAGTTCGATATCACATCTCATGCTATGGGAAGGGTCTCAGGATTGGAATGGGAAGGAGTTTTATATGACATCTCATGCCATAGGAAGGATCTCAGGTTTGGTATTAGAAGCATTGAGACATAACATCTCATGTTATAGGAAGGGTCTCAGGATTGGAATGGGAAGGAGTTGGATATCACATCTCATGCTATAGGAAGGGTCTCAGGTTTGGTATTAGAAGCATTGAGATATCACATCTCATGCTATCGGAAGGGTCTCAGGTTTGGAATGGGAAGGAGTTTGATATCATATCTCATGTTAGAGGTAGGATCCCAGGTTTGGTATTAGAGGCATTGAGATATGACATCTCATGCCATCAGAAGGGTCTCAGGATTGGAATGGGAAGGAGTTGGATATCACATCTCATGCTAAAGGGAGGGTCTAAGGTTTGGAAGGGGAAGGATTTGGACATCACATCTCATGTTATTGGAAGGATCTGAGGTTTGGTATTAGAAGCATTGGGATATCACATCTCATGCTATCGGAAGGGTATCAGGATTGGATTTGGAAGGAGTTGGATATCCCATCTCATGCTATAGGAAGGGTCTCAGGTTGGAATAGAAGGAGTTGGATATCACATCTCATGTTATAGGAAGGGTCTCAGGATTGGAATGGGAAGGACTTGGATATCACATCTCATGTTATAGGAAGGATCTCAGGTTTTGTATTAGAAGCATTGAGATATCACATCTCATGCTATAGGAAGGGTCTCAGGATTGGAATGTGAAGGATTTGGATATCACATCTCATGCTAAAGGAAGGGTCTCAGGTTTGGTATAAGCATTGAGATATCACATCTCTGCTATCTGAAGAGTCTAAGGATTGGATTGGGAAGGAATTGGATATCTATTCTCATGCTATAGGAAGGGTCTCAGGTTGGAATGGGTATGAGTTGGATATCACATCTCATGTTATAGGAAGGGACTCAAGATTGAAATGGGAAGGATTTGGATATCACATCTCTTGCTATAGGAAGGGTCTCAGGTTTTCTATTAGAAACATTGAGATATGACATCTCATGCTATAGGAAGGGTTTCAGTATTGGAATGGGAAGGATTTGGATATCACATCTCATGCTAAAGGAAGGGTCTCAGGATTGGAAGGGGAAGGATTTGGATATCATATCTCATGTTATAGGACGTATCTCATGTTATAGGACGGGTCCCAGGTTTGGTATTAGAAGCATTGAGATATCACATCTCATGGTATAGGAAGGGTCTCAGGATTGGAATGGGCAGGAGTTGGATCTCCCTTCTCATGCTACAGGAAGGGTCTCAGGTTGGAATGGGAAGGAGTTGGATATCACATCTCGTTATAGGAAGGGTCTCAGGATTGGAATGGGAAGGAATTGGATATCACATCTCATGCTATAGGAAGGGTCTCAGGTTTGGAAGGGGAAGGATTTGGATATCATATCTCATGTTATAGGACCGGTCCCAGGTCTGGTATTAGAAGCATTGATATATCACATCTCATGCTATAGGAGGAGTCTCAGGATTGGAATAGGAAGGAGTTGGATATCACGTCTCATGTTATAGGAAGGGTCTCAGGATTGGAATGGGAAGGAGTTGAATATCACATCTCATGCTAAAGGAAGGGTATCAGGTTTGATAGAAGCATTGAGATATCACATCTCTGCTATCGGAAGGGTCTCAGGATAGGAATGGGAAGGACTTAGAATTCACATCTAAGGGTATCAGGATTGGAATGGGAAGGAGTTGGATATCACATCTCATGCTAAAGGGAGGGTCTCAGGTTTGGAATGGGAAGGATTTGGATATCACATCTCATGTTATAGGAAGGACCTTAGGTTTGGTATTAGAAGCATTGAGATATCACATCTCATGCTATAGGAAGGGTCTCGGGATTGGAATGGGAAGGAGTTGGATATCACATCTCATGTTATAGGAAGGATCTCAGGTTTGGTATTAGAAGCATTGAGATATCACATCTCATGCTATAGGAAGGGTCTCAGGATTGGAATGGGAAGGAGTTGGATATCACATCTCATGCTATGGGAAGGGTCTCAGGTTTGGTATAAGCATTGAAATATCACATCTCTGCTATCGGAAGGGTCTCAGGATTGGAATGGGAGGAGCTGGATATCACATCTCTTGCTAAAGGAAGGGTCTCAGGTTTGGAAGGGGAAGGATTTTTGGATATCACATCTCATGTTATAGGACGGGTCTCAGGATTGGAATGGGAAGGAGTTGGATATCACATCTCATGCTATAGGAAGGGTTTCAGGTTTGGTAGAAGCATTGAGATATCACATCTCATGCTATAGGAAGAGTCTCAGGTTTGGGAAGGGAAGGATTTGGATTTCACATCTCATGTTATAGGATGGTTCTCATGTTTGGTTTTTGAAGCATTGAGATATCACATCTCATGCTATCGGAAGGGTCTCAGGATTGGAATGGGATGGAGTTGGATATCACATCTCAAGCTATCTCAGGATTGTAATGGGAAGGAGTTTGATATCACATATCAAGCTATAGGAAGGGTCTCAGGTTTGGAAGGGGAAGGATTTGGATCTCACATCTCAAGCTATCTCAGGATTGGAATGGGAAGGAGTTTGATATTTCATCTCAAGCTATAGGAAGGGTCTCAGGTTTGGAAAGGGACGGATTTGGATTTCACATCTCATGTTATAGGATGGTTCTCATGTTTGGTTTTAGAAGCATTGAGATATCACATCTCATGCTATGGGAAGGGTCTCAGGTTTGGAATGGGAAGGAGTTGGATATCACATCTCATGCTAAAGGAAAGGTCTCAGGTCTGGAAGGGGAAGGATTTGGATCTCACATCTCATGTTTTAGGACGGGTCTCAGGTTTGGTATTAGAAGCATTGAAATATCACACCTCATGGTATAGGAAGGGTCCCAGGATTGGAATGGGAAGGAGTTGGATATCACATTGAATGGGAAGGAGTTTGATATCACATCTCAAGCTATAGGAAGGGCCTCAGGTTTGGAAAGGGAATGATTTGGATTTTACATCTCATGTTATAGGATGGTTCTCATGTTTGGTTTTAGAAGCATTGAAATATCACATCTCATGCTATCGGAAGGGTCTCAGGTTTGGAATGGGAAGGAGTTTGATATCATATCTCATGTTAGAGGTAGGATCCCAGGTTTGGTATTAGAGGCATTGAGATATGACATCTCATGCCATCAGAAGGGTCTCAGGATTGAAATGGGAAGGAGTTGGATATCACATCTCATGCTAAAGGGAGGGTCTAAGGTTTGGAAGGGGAAGGATTTGGACATCACATCTCATGTTATTGGAAGGATCTGAGGTTTGGTATTAGAAGCATTGGGATATCACATCTCATGCTATCGGAAGGGTATCAGGATTGGATTTGGAAGGAGTTGGATATCCCATCTCATGCTATAGGAAGGGTCTCAGGTTGGAATAGAAGGAGTTGGATATCACATCTCATGTTATAGGAAGGGTCTCAGGATTGGAATGGGAAGGACTTGGATATCACATCTCATGTTATAGGAAGGATCTCAGGTTTTGTATTAGAAGCATTGAGATATCACATCTCATGCTATAGGAAGGGTCTCAGGATTGGAATGTGAAGGATTTGGATATCACATCTCATGCTAAAGGAAGGGTCTCAGGTTTGGTATAAGCATTGAGATATCACATCTCTGCTATCTGAAGAGTCTAAGGATTGGATTGGGAAGGAATTGGATATCTATTCTCATGCTATAGGAAGGGTCTCAGGTTGGAATGGGTAGGAGTTGGATATCACATCTCATGTTATAGGAAGGGACTCAAGATTGAAATGGGAAGGATTTGGATATCACATCTCTTGCTATAGGAAGGGTCTCAGGTTTTCTATTAGAAACATTGAGATATGACATCTCATGCTATAGGAAGGGTTTCAGTATTGGAATGGGAAGGATTTGGATATCACATCTCATGCTAAAGGAAGGGTCTCAGGTTTGGAAGGGGAAGGATTTGGATATCATATCTCATGTTATAGGACGTATCTCATGTTATAGGACGGGTCCCAGGTTTGGTATTAGAAGCATTGAGATATCACATCTCATGGTATAGGAAGGGTCTCAGGATTGGAATGGGCAGGAGTTGGATCTCCCTTCTCATGCTACAGGAAGGGTCTCAGGTTGGAATGGGAAGGAGTTGGATATCACATCTCGTTATAGGAAGGGTCTCAGGATTGGAATGGGAAGGAATTGGATATCACATCTCATGCTATAGGAAGGGTCTCAGGTTTGGAAGGGGAAGGATTTGGATATCATATCTCATGTTATAGGACCGGTCCCAGGTCTGGTATTAGAAGCATTGATATATCACATCTCATGCTATAGGAGGAGTCTCAGGATTGGAATGGGAAGGAGTTGGATATCACGTCTCATGTTATAGGAAGGGTCTCAGGATTGGAATGGGAAGGAGTTGAATATCACATCTCATGCTAAAGGAAGGGTATCAGGTTTGATAGAAGCATTGAGATATCACATCTCTGCTATCGGAAGGGTCTCAGGATAGGAATGGGAAGGACTTAGAATTCACATCTAAGGGTATCAGGATTGGAATGGGAAGGAGTTGGATATCACATCTCATGCTAAAGGGAGGGTCTCAGGTTTGGAATGGGAAGGATTTGGATATCACATCTCATGTTATAGGAAGGACCTTAGGTTTGGTATTAGAAGCATTGAGATATCACATCTCATGCTATAGGAAGGGTCTCGGGATTGGAATGGGAAGGAGTTGGATATCACATCTCATGTTATAGGAAGGATCTCAGGTTTGGTATTAGAAGCATTGAGATATCACATCTCATGCTATAGGAAGGGTCTCAGGATTGGAATGGGAAGGAGTTGGATATCACATCTCATGCTATGGGAAGGGTCTCAGGTTTGGTATAAGCATTGAAATATCACATCTCTGCTATCGGAAGGGTCTCAGGATTGGAATGGGAGGAGCTGGATATCACATCTCTTGCTAAAGGAAGGGTCTCAGGTTTGGAAGGGGAAGGATTTGGATATCACATCTCAAGTTATAGGACGGGTCTCAGGATTGGAATGGGAAGGAGTTGGATATCACATCTCATGCTATAGGAAGGGTTTCAGGTTTGGTAGAAGCATTGAGATATCACATCTCATGCTATAGGAAGAGTCTCAGGTTTGGGAAGGGAAGGATTTGGATTTCACATCTCATGTTATAGGATGGTTCTCATGTTTGGTTTTTGAAGCATTGAGATATCACATCTCATGCTATCGGAAGGGTCTCAGGTTTGGAATGGGAAGGAGTTGGATATCACATCTCATGTTATAGGAAGAGTCTCAGGTTTGGTATTAGAAGCATTGGATATCACATATCATGCTATAGGAAGTGTCTCAGGATTGGAATGGGAAGGACTTGGATATCACATCTCATGCTATAGGGAGGGTCTCAAGTTTGATATTAGAAGCATTGAGATATCACATCTCATGCTATAGGAAGGGTCTCAGGATTGGAATGGGAAGGAGTTGGGTATCACATCTCATGCTATAGGAAGGGTCTCAGGATTGGTATAAGTATTGAGATATAACATCTCATGCTATAGGAAGGGTCTCAGGATTGGAATGGAAAGAGTTGGATATCACATCTCATGTTATAGGAAGGACCTTAGGTTTGGTATTAGAAGCATTGAGATATCACATCTCATGCTATAGGAAGGGTCTCGGGATTGGAATGGGAAGGAGTTGGATATCACATCTCATGTTATAGGAAGAGTCTCAGGTTTGGTATTAGAAGCATTGGATATCACATATCATGCTATAGGAAGTGTCTCAGGATTGGAATGGGAAGGACTTGGATATCACATCTCATGCTATAGGAAGGGTCTCAGGATTGGAATGGGAAGGAGTTGGATATCACATCTCATGCTATAGGAAGGGTCTCAGGTTTGGTATAAGCATTCAGATATCACATCTCATGCTATAGGAAGGGTCTCAGGATTGGAATGGGAAGGAGTTGTATATGACATCTTATGCCGTAGGAAGGGTCTCAGGTTTCGTATAAGCATTGAGATATCACATCTCTGCTATCGGAAGGGTCTCAGGATTGGAATGGGAAGGAGTTGGATATCCCATCTCATGTTATAGGAAGAGTTTCAGGTTTGGTATTAGAAGCATTGGATATCACATATCATGCTATAGGAAGTGTCTCAGGATTGGAATGGGAAGGACTTGGATATCACATCTCATGCTATAGGGAGGGTCTCGAGTTTGATATTAAAAGCATTGAGATATCACATCTAATGCTATAGGAAGGGTCTCAGGATTGGAATGGGAAGGAGTTGGATATCATCTCATGCTATAGGAAGGGTCTCAGGTTTGGTATAAGCAGTGAGATATCACATCTCATGCTATAGGAAGGGTCTCAGGTTTGGTATTAGAAGCATTGGATATCACATATCATGCTATAGGAAGTGTCTCAGGATTGGAATGGGAAGGACTTGGATATCACATCTCATGCTATAGGGAGGGTCTCAAGTTTGATATTAGAAGCATTGAGATATCACATCTCATGCTATAGGAAGGGTCTCAGGATTGGAATGGGAAGGAGTTGGATATCACATCTCATGCTATAGGAAGGGTCTCAGGTTTGGTATAAGCAGTGAGATATCACATCTCATGCTATAGGAAGGGTCTCAGGATTGGAATGGGAAGGAGTTGGATATCACATCTCATGTTATAGGAAAGATCTCAGGTTTGGTATAAGCATTGAGATATCACATCTCTGCTATCAGAAGGGTCTCAGGATTGGAATGGGAAGGAGTTGGATATTCCCATCTCATGTTATAGGAAGGATCTCAGGTTTGGTATAAGCATTGAGATATCACATCTCTGCTATCGGAAGGGTCTCAGGATTGGAATGGGAAGGAGTTGGATATTCCCATCTCATGTTATAGGAAGGGTCTCAGGTTTGGTATTAGAAGCATTGAGATATCACATCTCATGCTGTAGGAAGGGTCTCAGGATTGGAATTGGAAGGAGTTGGATATCACATCTCATGCTATAGGAAGGATCACAGGTTTGGTATTAGAAGCATTGAGATATCACATCTCATGCTATCAGAAGGGTCTCAGGATTGGAATGGGAAGGAGTTGGATATCACATCTCATGCTATAGGAAGGGTCTAAGGTTTGGAAGGGGAAGGATTTGGACATCACATCTCATGTTATTGGAAGGATCTGAGGTTTGGTATTAGAAGCATTGGGATATCACATCTCATGCTATCGGAAGGGTATCAGGATTGGATTTGGAAGGAGTTGGATATCCCATCTCATGCTATAGGAAGGGTCTCAGGTTGGAATAGAAGGAGTTGGATATCACATCTCATGTTATAGGAAGGGTCTCAGGATTGGAATGGGAAGGACTTGGATATCACATCTCATGTTATAGGAAGGATCTCAGGTTTTGTATTAGAAGCATTGAGATATCACATCTCATGCTATAGGAAGGGTCTCAGGATTGGAATGTGAAGGATTTGGATATCACATCTCATGCTAAAGGAAGGGTCTCAGGTTTGGTATAAGCATTGAGATATCACATCTCTGCTATCTGAAGAGTCTAAGGATTGGATTGGGAAGGAATTGGATATCCATTCTCATGCTATAGGAAGGGTCTCAGGTTGGAATGGGTAGGAGTTGGATATCACATCTCATGTTATAGGAAGGGTCTCAAGATTGAAATGGGAAGGATTTGGATATCACATCTCTTGCTATAGGAAGGGTCTCAGGTTTTCTATTAGAAACATTGAGATATGACATCTCATGCTATAGGAAGGGTTTCAGTATTGGAATGGGAAGGATTTGGATATCACATCTCATGCTAAAGGAAGGGTCTCAGGTTTGGAAGGGGAAGGATTTGGATATCATATCTCATGTTATAGGACGTATCTCATGTTATAGGACGGGTCCCAGGTTTGGTATTAGAAGCATTGAGATATCACATCTCATGGTATAGGAAGGGTCTCAGGATTGGAATGGGCAGGAGTTGGATCTCCCTTCTCATGCTACAGGAAGGGTCTCAGGTTGGAATGGGAAGGAGTTGGATATCGCATCTCGTTATAGGAAGGGTCTCAGGATTGGAATGGGAAGGAATTGGATATCACATCTCTTGCTATAGAAAGGGTCTCAGGTTTGGAAGGGGAAGGATTTGGATATCATATCTCATGTTATAGGACCGGTCCCAGGTCTGGTATTAGAAGCATTGAGATATCACATCTCATGCTATAGGAGGAGTCTCAGGATTGGAATGGGAAGGAGTTGGATATCACGTCTCATGTTATAGGAAGGGTCTCAGGATTGGAATGGGAAGGAGTTGAATATCACATCTCATGCTAAAGGAAGGGTATCAGGTTTGATAGAAGCATTGAGATATCACATCTCTGCTATCGGAAGGGTCTCAGGATAGGAATGGGAAGGACTTAGAATTCACATCTAAGGGTATCAGGATTGGAATGGGAAGAAGTTGGATATCACATCTCATGCTAAAGGGAGGGTCTCAGGTTTGGAATGGGAAGGATTTGGATATCACATCTCATGTTATAGGAAGGACCTTAGGTTTGGTATTAGAAGCATTGAGATATCACATCTCATGCTATAGGAAGGGTCTCGGGATTGGAATGGGAAGGAGTTGGATATCACATCTCATGTTATAGGAAGGATCTCAGGTTTGGTATTAGAAGCATTGAGATATCACATCTCATGCTATAGGAAGGGTCTCAGGATTGGAATGGGAAGGAGTTGGATATCACATCTCATGCTATGGGAAGGGTCTCAGGTTTGGTATAAGCATTGAAATATCACATCTCTGCTATCGGAAGGGTCTCAGGATTGGAATGGGAGGAGCTGGATATCACATCTCTTGCTAAAGGAAGGGTCTCAGGTTTGGAAGGGGAAGGATTTTTGGATATCACATCTCATGTTATAGGACGGGTCTCAGGATTGGAATGGGAAGGACTTGGATATCACATCTCATGCTATAGGGAGGGTCTCAAGTTTGATATTAGAAGCATTGAGATATCACATCTCATGCTATAGGAAGGGTCTCAGGATTGGAATGGGAAGGAGTTGGGTATCACATCTCATGCTATAGGAAGGGTCTCAGGATTGGTATAAGTATTGAGATATAACATCTCATGCTATAGGAAGGGTCTCAGGATTGGAATGGAAGGAGTTGGATATCACATCTCATGTTATAGGAAGGACCTTAGGTTTGGTATTAGAAGCATTGAGATATCACATCTCATGCTATAGGAAGGGTCTCGGGATTGGAATGGGAAGGAGTTGGATATCACATCTCATGTTATAGGAAGAGTCTCAGGTTTGGTATTAGAAGCATTGGATATCACATATCATGCTATAGGAAGTGTCTCAGGATTGGAATGGGAAGGACTTGGATATCACATCTCATGCTATAGGAAGGGTCTCAGGATTGGAATGGGAAGGAGTTGGATATCACATCTCATGCTATAGGAAGGGTCTCAGGTTTGGTATAAGCATTGAGATATCACATCTCATGCTATAGGAAGGGTCTCAGGATTGGAATGGGAAGGAGTTGTATATGACATCTTATGCCGTAGGAAGGGTCTCAGGTTTCGTATAAGCATTGAGATATCACATCTCTGCTATCGGAAGGGTCTCAGGATTGGAATGGGAAGGAGTTGGATATCCCATCTCATGTTATAGGAAGAGTCTCAGGTTTGGTATTAGAAGCATTGGATATCACATATCATGCTATAGGAAGTGTCTCAGGATTTGAATGGGAAGGACTTGGATATCACATCTCATGCTATAGGGAGGGTCTCGAGTTTGATATTAAAAGCATTGAGATATCACATCTAATGCTATAGGAAGGGTCTCAGGATTGGAATGGGAAGGAGTTGGATATCATCTCATGCTATAGGAAGGGTCTCAGGTTTGGTATAAGCAGTGAGATATCACATCTCATGCTATAGGAAGGGTCTCAGGTTTGGTATTAGAAGCATTGGATATCACATATCATGCTATAGGAAGTGTCTCAGGATTGGAATGGGAAGGACTTGGATATCACATCTCATGCTATAGGGAGGGTCTCAAGTTTGATATTAGAAGCATTGAGATATCACATCTCATGCTATAGGAAGGGTCTCAGGATTGGAATGGGAAGGAGTTGGATATCACATCTCATGCTATAGGAAGGGTCTCAGGTTTGGTATAAGCAGTGAGATATCACATCTCATGCTATAGGAAGGGTCTCAGGATTGGAATGGGAAGGAGTTGGATATCACATCTCATGTTATAGGAAGGATCTCAGGTTTGGTATAAGCATTGAGATATCACATCTCTGCTATCGGAAGGGTCTCAGGATTGGAATGGGAAGGAGTTGGATATTCCCATCTCATGTTATAGGAAGGGTCTCAGGTTTGGTATTAGAAGCATTGAGATATCGCATCTCATGCTGTAGGAAGGGTCTCAGGATTGGAATTGGAAGGAGTTGGATATCACATCTCATGCTATAGGAAGGGTCTCAGGTTTGGAACGGGAAGGAGTTAGATATCATATCTCATGTTATAGGAAGAGTCTCAGGTTTGGTATAAGCATTGAGATATCACATCTCTGCTATCGGAGGTGTCTCAGGATTGGGATGGGAAGGAGTTGGATATCACATCTCATGCTATAGGAAGGGTATCAGGTTTGGAACGGGAAGGAGTTGGATATCCCATCTCATGTTATAGGACGGGTCTCAGGTTTGGTATTAGAAGCATTGAGATATCACATCGCATGCTGTAGGAAGGATCTCAGGTTTGGAATGGGAAGGAATTGGATATCACATCTCATGTCATAGGAAGTATCTCCGGTTTGGTATTAGAAGCATTGAGATATCACATCTCATGCTATAGGAATGGTCTCAGGATTGGAATGGGTAGGAGTTGGATATTACATTCTTGCTATAGGAAGGGTCTCATGTTTGGAATGGGAAGGAGTTGGATATCACATATGCTATAGAAAGGGTCTCAGGTTTGGCATTAGAAGCATTGAGATATCACATCGCATGCTGTAGGAAGGATCTCAGGTTTGGAATGGGAAGGAATTGGATATCACATCTCATGTCATAGGAAGTATCTCAGGTTTGGTATTAGAAGCATTGAGATATCAAATCTCATGCTATAGGAATGGTCTCAGGATTGGAATGGGTAGGAGTTGGATATTACATTCTTGCTATAGGAAGGGTCTCATGTTTGGAATGGGAAGGAGTTGGATATCACATATGCTATAGAAAGGGGCTCAGGTTTGGAACGGGAAGGAGTTGGATATCACATCTCATGCTATAGGTAGGCTCTCAGGTTTGGTATAAGCATTGAGATATCACATCTCATGCTATAGGAAGGGTTTCAGGATTGGAATGGGAAGGATTTGGATATCACATCTCATGCTATAGGAAGGGTCTCAGGTTTGGTATAAGCATGGAGATATCACTTCTCATGCTATAGGAAGTGTCTCAGGATTGGAATGGGAAGGAGTTGGATATCACATCTCATGTTATAGCAAGGATCTCAGGTTTGGTATTAGAAGCATTGAGACATCACATCTCATGCTATAGGAAGGGTCTCAGGATTGGAATGGGAAGTAGTTGGATATCACATCTCATGCTAAAGGGAGGGTCTCAGGTTTGGAAGGGGAAGGATTTGGATATTACATCTCGTGTTATAGGAATGATCTCAGGTTTGGTATTAGAAGCATTCAGATATCACATCTCATGCTATCGGAAGGATCTCAGGTTTGGTATTAGAAGCATTGAGATATCAAATCTCATGCTATAGGAAGGGTCGCAGGATTGGAATGGGAAGGAGTTCGATATCACATCTCATGCTATGGGAAGGGTCTCAGGATTGGAATGGGAAGGAGTTTTATATGACATCTCATGCCATAGGAAGGATCTCAGGTTTGGTATTAGAAGCATTGAGACATAACATCTCATGTTATAGGAAGGGTCTCAGGATTGGAATGGGAAGGAGTTGGATATCACATCTCATGCTATAGGAAGGGTCTCAGGTTTGGTATAAGTATTGAGATATCACATCTCATGCTATAGGAAGGGTCTCAGGATTGGAATGGGAAGGAGTTGTATATGACATCTCATGCCACAGGAAGGGTCTCAGGTTTGGTATAAGCATTGAGATATCACATCTCTGCTATCGGAAGGGTCTCAGGATTGGAATGGGAAGGAGTTGGATATCCCATCTTACGTTATAGGAAGGGTCTCAGGTTTGGTATTAGAAGCATTGAGATATCACATCTCATGCTATAGGAAGGGTCTCAGGATTGGAATGGGAAGGACTTGGATATCACATCTCATTCTATAGGGAGGGTCTCACGTTTGGAAAGGGAAGGAGTTGGATATCACATTTCATGTTAGATGTAGGATCTCAGGTTTGGTATTAGAGGCATTGAGATATCACATCTCATGCTATCAGAAGGGTCTCAGGATTGGAATGGGAAGGAGTTGGATATCACATCTCATGCTAAAGGGAGGGTCTCAGGAATGGAAGGTGTTAAGACGGATTTCTAAACTCTGTCCTGGTGGCGCAGAAGTTCAGAAGGCCAACCTAATTACTTGGAACAGGGTAACCTCTGGACAAGCCAGACCAATCAAGGTAGCGATCGCGGCGGTCAAGACTAGGTCTCAAGAGGGGTGAGGGTGACTGAAAGCCCGCAATGAGCACACAAAGCAAGAGCGCTTACAAACTACTCCAAACAGGTGTTATATCAAAAATATAAACACATTTATTTTAAGGCCTTTAAAACAACGACCGTAGCGAGAAAATCACAATATCACAATATTAAACCAACACATACCATATCAACACAATATATATACAAATACACAGTCGCAAGCGTTTAAAGCACGAAATATAGTCCACCTGAAAGGAAAGGAAAACAGGCAGTGCGATAACGCTTTAGACTCAGTTCGCCTTCAGAGGCACCTAACTAGATGGAAGTCCGAGCCTTGCAAAGAGTGGAGCCTTGTGCTCAAAGTACCTGCCACGCCGGTGCCAACGGGCAAAAGGGGAAGCTCTTCGTAGGAAGTCAGGCAGTTCGGGTTAGTGCACAGCAGAAGGAGAACAGGTTCCGCAACTCAAGCGCAGACTCCACAGCGGGCAGAAGCAGAGCGCGAGTACGGCCAAAAGGGTGCTGTTTTTACACAGCAGGGAAAAGCAATGGGATACTGCAGGAGGGCGACCAGATCCTAGCTAAACTACTCACCGGTCCCCGAAGCAAGCAGACCCAGGCTTCTCCACGTTAGTTTCAGCAGCTGGCAGGTTCAGAAGAGCAGGGAACGCCTCGTAGTCGTGTAGAGCAAAAAGACGTCCCAATCGACGAAACCAGCACAGTTTTGTTGCCGCAGCAGGACAACGGAGCGGCCGTGTGTATTCGAGCCAAATGTACACTCCTCCCTTCAGACCTGGGGACGCCAAGCGTACGAAGCGTGGGAGAGTGACCAGGACTCGAAATACAACACAACCTGGCGGCGGTTACAGAGCAGGACTCCCTTGTAAGCTGGTCAGTCAACTGGATGGCCCAGAGACACTTCCGAAGGCTTACTTGGCAGGAGTTGATGAAGTCGCCGGGAATAGCTGTTCCTGCTATTCCAAAGGTCGAAGCGCCAGTACAGGCCTTCTGGTTCGATCCAAGGAGGAAAGGGCTTCACAGGACGACAGCAGTGCAAAGGAGGATTCCTTCAGCGGGTCACCAGCGATTCCTCGGTCCAGCCTCGTAGTTGCAGGATACTTGGCTCCTGTATTCCTTCGTTCGTGAGAACTCAGGAGATCGACATGGTAGTGGTGTTTCCAGCTCCCTCTTATCCACGGTTCCCTTCGCGCCAAAACGGAGGGGAGCCAATGGGAGATCCGCTCATCAACACATACCATACGTGGACCAATCACGGACCACGGTGGTCCCAGGCATTCACACCACCCTAGACTCTCTGGCACCCAGGATGTGTATTGGGACCAGACATCCCAGCCCACACCCTGGAGGCACACAAACGACATGTAGAAGCCCGCGAAAGCAACCACGTTTCGCGGGAAAGTACATGCCCAAATAAGGAAGGCCCCGGGTCGCCCGACCTGGGGAAGGTGAAGGGAGCAAGACGGTCAGTGGACAGGACAAAGGAGCCTCGTGGACTGGCCATTTTGGGAGCCAGGCCACCATTTTGGGTTCAGTGCGAAAAACGTGCTCAGAACGCCAAAAGGAGCTCAAAATAAACAAAACGATCGCTGCCACCATTCGAGTCCCTGAAAGACTTCCACCGATCAAAATACATTCCTAAAAAAGTATCTAGGGTCTGTAGAAGGCTAGAGACCCAAGAGAGCTGTAACTTAGCTTACAGTGCCCTCTTGTGTCATGTTGCACTAAAGCCGCAACACGATAAAAGAAACTACGGGAAACAGCGTTCCCCGGTACTGACTGTCTTAAGGGCATGTCAGTTTCCCCGTAAGAAAGGAGCGAAAGCCCAGAGGAGTGCGGCAGAAGGCTGCACTTCTCTGGCAAAGTCAAGAACAAGGTGTGAAACAACAGCAAAAAGTTTAGGGGTTGCCACATGGAAGGAAAATTCCCTACAATTACGAAATCTTTCCTAACACTCGCCCCTCCCAGACTATGGACAGGGGGAACTAATCCACCCCTGGATGAGTCTCTTGTTCAGGTCGGTTAAACATTCTGGACAACCCATCAGCATTGCTATGTTGGACACCTGGCCTATGCTCAATAGTGAAGTCGAAGCCTTGTAGACTTATGGACCACCTAAGCAACTTTGGATTCTCCCCCTTCATGTTCATTAGCCACTTTAACGGCTTATGGTCAGTCTGCACAGTGAAGTGGGTCCCATAGAGGTAGGGCCTCAGCTTCCTTAGGGCCCACACAACAGAGAAACATTCTTTCTCTACCGTGGACCACCTGAGCTCTCTGTCCTTAAGCTGGCGACTAATAAAACCGATAGGGTGTTCCTTACCCTTCTCATCTACTTGTGATAGTACAGCTCCTATCCCAGTGTCAGAGGCATCCGTCTGCACGATAAAAGGTCTTTGATAATCAGGGGCCCTTAGGACAGGGGCCTGGCACAAGGAGTCTTTTAAGCCATTGAAGGCCTTCTCACACTCGTCGGTCCAAGTTACCTTCTTGGGTTTCTTCGGAGTTGTGAGGGCAGTCAGAGGAGCAGCTATGGTACCATAGTCTGCCACAAAATTGCGGTAATACCCCGTGAGTCCTAAAAAGGCTCTCACTTGGGTTTGCATAGTGGGGGTAGGCCAGTCTTGTACTGCTTGTACCTGACTGAGTAGAGGCTGTCTCCTCCCTCCACCTACTTCATGTCCAAGGTAAACCACTGAGCCTTGTCCATTTTGGTGAGGGGCCATTCGGACACCCTCAAAAGAGCTATCTGAAGGACTGCTTGGGAACAGGTCGGGGAGAGGTTCAGACTCCTCTCCCGCAACGTCTGAAGCCAGTAGCAGTGCTGCGATTTCGACGCTTGGGCCGAAAGCCTTCAGCCTATTCACGTGAAACACTTTTGGAGCCTGTCCAGGCCTTCCAAGGTCCACTGAATAGTTAACCTCACCCAGGGGCTCCACCACTGGGCAAGGACCTGACCATTTATCCTGTAAAGCTCGAGGCCTTATGAGATTCATGATCAGGACTTGCTGACCAAGTGTAAAGTTGATGAGGGAAGCTTTCTGGTCGTACCAATGTTTCACCAGCGCTTGCCCTGCCTTCAATTTATCACTAGTCAAGCCCATCAGAAGTACCATCCTTTTTCTGAGCCCTAGCACATAATCAACTACATTGGTAGTAACAGGGGGAGTGGGCATCTCCCATCCCTCTTTGACGATGGCTAAGGGTCCCCGTACGGGATGACCGAACAGAAGTTCGAAGGGGCTGAAGCCAACACCCTCCTGTGGTACCTCTCGGTAGGCAAACAGTAAGCATGAAACAAGAAGATCCCATTTTCTTCTCTGAGGCTCCTCCAGAGCCTCAATCATGCTCTTTAACGTCCTGTTAAAACGCCCCCCCAGACCATTGGTCTGGGGGTGGTATGCAGAAGAGAACCTGTAGGTGACCCCACACTCTATCCACATAGCCTGCCTATACTTCGACATAAAGTTGCTGCCATCATCCGACACAACTTCTTTAGGGAAGCCAACCCTAGTAAACATGCCGAGTAAAGCTTCTGCAACTGGCTTGGCAGTTACAGTTGTAAATGGGACGGCCTCAGGATACCTGGTTGCATGGTCGACCAGCACCAGGATAAACCTATTGCCTGAGGATGTTTGCGGGTCAAGGGGACCAACCATGTCGATCCCTACCCTTTCAAATGGTACCCCCACAACTGGGAGCGGTACCAACGGAGCTTGGATTGTCGCGCCAACCTTACCAGACAACTGGCAGGAGGCACAACTCCTGCAGTGACTTTCTACTTGCACCCCCATCTTGGGCCAGTAGAAGTGCATGGATAACCTTTGCTTGGTCTTCCTCATACCGAGGTGACCAGCAAGGGGAACTTCATGCGCCAACTGCAGGAGGAAGGGCCTAACAGCAAGGGTAACCACCAACCTCCTATGGTCTCCTTCTGTAGACTCTGTGGGCTCACTATACCGGAGTCCACCTTCCTGGTAAATCCTATGCATCCCAGGAGGTTCACCCTCAAGCTGGGAGCAGGCCTGTCTCCTTAGGCCTTCCAGAGATGGGCACTCACGTTGGCCTTTACTGAATTCGTCCCTATCAGGACCTCCTTCAACTAACAAGTCTTTTAGTTCAGGATGATCGTTGGGGTCGAATACTTCAGGCATCGCCACCTCCTCGTCAGGCCCGGGCGATTGACCAACTTCCTCCACCGCAGTGGTAGGCGAGCTCGGGGGAACATTCTCTTTCCCTCGTTTTGACTTGTAGACTCCTTTCGCCTTGGGTTTCCCCTTCGGCTGGGGCGGCGTATTGGACTTGGCCATTGCTGCCCGTGCTTGAGACCGTGTGTAGGGTCTTTCGGCAGTGTCTCCTACGAGCCCTAAAGCTCTGAGATCATTACCCAACAAGACCTTTCCCGGGACGTTTCTCTGAATGCTCACTGGAATCCTGACTGCTGTACCATTTAAAGTAAGATTTACAGGGATCACGGGAAACATACGGAGGGGGCCGTCAGCCAACTTAGTGGGCATCAGAGTAGCTCTGGCAACTTCCTCTGAGTCTACCAAGGTAGAATCCACTACAGTGCGACTGCACCCACTATCCCTAAGAGCTGGAGTATCCACTCCATTGATCAGCACACTGTCTTTAAAGTAGTGCTTGGTATTATCCGGAATCCTAGCATAAGCCTCTGCGACTTTAGGCTCCCAGGAACCCAGGGACACTAAAACTACCTCAGCCTCTATCCCGCTGGGAAACGAGTCTGAGGAGAAGGATGCTCCTGTAATCTCTTCTTCCTCGTAGGAGGAGAAGGCCAGATTAGCGGAGTGGACCCCCAAAGGTCTAACCTTACACCGGGGATCCCCCTTCACATGGTCAGTTGCTCCACAAGAAAAACAAGCCCCATTGGGTCTGTTTACGTAGGGAGGCTTATTATAACCAGAGTTCTGTTTTGGAGGCGGACCTCCACTACCCTGTGAGTTCTCTTGTGTCTTACCCTTGTTTTTCTTTTTGTGGCCCTTATGGGAAGAAGATTTAGCAGATTCCCCACCCTCCATATCTTTGGACTTTTTCCCTTCCTCCTGCTTACCAGGATGAGTTTGGTCCTTATGGGACACTCGATGTGACACCCATAAGTCTGCTGCAATGGCCAGCTTCTTAGGATCTATCTCCTTCGAATCGGCCAAATGCTGCTTAAGCTCCGGGGAAGAAGAAGCAAAAATATGTTCCAGCATGACAAGATTTATCATGCCTTCGAAGGTAGAAACCTTATAACCTTCGACCCAGCCAGTTAAGTTTTTCAAAGATTCAGCGACATAAGATACCCAAGTACCACCTTCCTTTTTCTTATACTCTCGAAAACGCTTTAAATATTGGGCCGGAGTCTTCCCAAACTTTAAAATGAGAGTTTGCTTTAACATTGCGAAATCAGCCCGCTCAGCCTTCGACATTTCCATAATGGCACTGCAGCCAGAATGGGGCAGTCTACTGAGCAACCACGCAATCTTATCAGCACTGTCAACTTTTTGAACCTCGCATGCATACTCAAACGCATTCAGCCAGTCCATAATGTCATTCCTCTCTTCATACACACTGAGCAGATCTTTCGGAAACCGTGGATGAGAGGAAGCCCCAGAACCATGTCCAGGACCCTTGGACCCATTTGCAACCTGAAGCTTGGCCAGTTCCAACTGGTGATCCCTGTCTTTCTGTTTTTCTGCCTGTTCGATTTTTAGTTTGGCTATGCTGAATTCAAGCTCCTGCTGCCTAAACCGCAGCTCTTGCTTCTTGAATTCAAGCATAGCCTCCCCATCAACACTGGCAGAGGAAACATTAGACATTACATCCTCCCTGTCCTCGTGGTCGCGGTGGATCAGTGCAGCGGCAGAACCGTCGGTTCTGCCAGTGAGAGCAGCCCCACCACCTTCTGCACTGTCCTCGGAAGTTATAGCGTCAAGCTGCGCTTCTTGCCACGCCACGATTCTCTGGATCATTTCCAATTTTGTGCCTTGAGAGGAAACACCTCTCTCTGCACACATCTTTTTCAGCGTTTCTGATTTGGAAGCATTTAAAGTTAACAACGTATTTGTTTCCATACTGTTTGATAGGACTATGGCCTTTTTAAAGTTATATTACAACAATCCACTACGTGTACTGTTTGGAATAACCTGAAATGCCCTAGTTCGAGCGCAACACTGGATACCTTCAGTCGTATCCCACCGCTGTACACCAATTTGTTAAGACGGATTTCTGAACTCTGTCCTGGTGGCGCAGAAGTTCAGAAGGCCAACCTAATTACTTGGAACAGGGTAACCTCTGGACAAGCCAGACCAATCAAGGTAGCGATCGCGGCGGTCAAGACTAGGTCTCAAGAGGGGTGAGGGTGACTGAAAGCCCGCAATGAGCACACAAAGCAAGAGCGCTTACAAACTACTCCAAACAGGTGTTATATCAAAAATATAAACACATTTATTTTAAGGCCTTTAAAACAACGACCGTAGCGAGAAAATCACAATATCACAATATTAAACCAACACATACCATATCAACACAATATATATACAAATACACAGTCGCAAGCGTTTAAAGCACGAAATATAGTCCACCTGAAAGGAAAGGAAAACAGGCAGTGCGATAACGCTTTAGACTCAGTTCGCCTTCAGAGGCACCTAACTAGATGGAAGTCCGAGCCTTGCGAAGAGTGGAGCCTTGTGCTCAAAGTACCTGCCACGCCGGTGCCAACGGGCAAAAGGGGAAGCTCTTCGTAGGAAGTCAGGCAGTTCGGGTTAGTGCACAGCAGAAGGAGAACAGGTTCCGCAACTCAAGCGCAGCCTCCACAGCGGGCAGAAGCAGAGCGCGAGTACGGCCAAAAGGGTGCTGTTTTTACACAGCAGGGAAAAGCAATGGGATACTGCAGGAGGGCGACCAGATCCTAGCTAAACTACTCACCGGTCCCCGAAGCAAGCAGACCCAGGCTTCTCCACGTTAGTTTCAGCAGCTGGCAGGTTCAGAAGAGCAGGGAACGCCTCGTAGTCGTGTAGAGCAAAAAGACGTCCCAATCGACGAAACCAGCACAGTTTTGTTGCCGCAGCAGGACAAAGGAGCGGCCCTGTGTATTCGAGCCAAATGTACACTCCTCCCTTCAGACCTGGGGACGCCAAGCGTACGAAGCGTGGGAGAGTGACCAGGACTCGAAATACAACACAACCTGGCGGCGGTTACAGAGCAGGACTCCCTTGTAAGCTGGTCAGTCAACTGGATGGCCCAGAGACACTTCCGAAGGCTTACTTGGCAGGAGTTGATGAAGTCGCCGGGAATAGCTGTTCCTGCTATTCCAAAGGTCGAAGCACCAGTACAGGCCTTCTGGTTCGATCCAAGGAGGAAAGGGCTTCACAGGACGACAGCAGTGCAAAGCAGGATTCCTTCAGCGGGTCACCAGCGATTCCTCGGTCCAGCCTCGTAGTTGCAGGATACTTGGCTCCTGTATTCCTTCGTTCGTGAGAACTCAGGAGATCGACATGGTAGTGGTGTTTCCAGCTCCCTCTTATCCACGGTTCCCTTCGCGCCAAAACGGAGGGGAGCCAATGGGAGATCCGCTCATCAACACATACCATACGTGGACCAATCACGGACCACGGTGGTCCCAGGCATTCACACCACCCTAGACTCTCTGGCACCCAGGATGTGTATTGGGACCAGACATCCCAGCCCACACCCTGGAGGCACACAAACGACATGTAGAAGCCCGCGAAAGCAACCACGTTTCGCGGGAAAGTACATGCCCAAATAAGGAAGGCCCCGGGTCGCCCGACCTGGGGAAGGTGAAGGGAGCAAGACGGTCAGTGGACAGGACAAAGGAGCCTCGTGGACTGGCCATTTTGGGAGCCAGGCCACCATTTTGGGTTCAGTGCGAAAAACGTGCTCAGAACGCCAAAAGGAGCTCAAAATAAACAAAACGATCGCTGCCACCATTCGAGTCCCTGAATGACTTGCACCGATCAAAATACATTCCTAAAAGAGTATCTAGGGTCTGTAGAAGGCTAGATACCCAAGAGAGCTGTAACTTAGCTTACAGTGCCCTCTTGTGTCATGTTGCACTAAAGCCGCAACACGATAAAAGAAACTACGGGAAACAGCGTTCCCCGGTACTGACTGTCTTAAGGACATGTCAGTTTCCCCGTAAGAAAGGAGCGAAAGCCCAGAGGAGTGCGGCAGAAGGCTGCACTTCTCTGGCAAAGTCAAGAACAAGGTGTGAAACAACAGCAAAAAGTTTAGGGGTTGCCACATGGAAGGAAAATTCCCTACAATTACGAAATCTTTCCTAACAGAAGGGGAAGGATTTGGATATCACATCTCATGTTATAGGAAGGATCTCAGGTTTGGTATTAGAAGCATTGAGATATCACATCTCATGCTATCGGAAGGATCTCAGGTTTGGTATTAGAGGTATTGAGGTATCACATCTCATGCTAAAGGGAGGGTCTCAGATTTGGAAGGGGAAGGATTTGGATATCACATCTCTTGTTATAGGAAGGATCACAGGTTTGGTATTAGAAGCATTGAGATATCACATCTCATGCTATGGGAAGGGTCTCAGGATTGGAATGGGAAGGAGTTGGATATCGCGTCTCATGCTATAGGAAGGGTCTCAGGTTTGGAACGGGAAGGAGTTAGATATCACATCTCATGTTATAGTAAGAGTCTCAGGTTTGGTATAAGCATTGAGATTTCACATCTCTGCTATCGGAGGTGTCTCAGGATTGGGATGGGAAGGAATTGGATATCACATCTCATGCTATAGGAAGGGTATCAGGTTTGGAACGGGAAGGAGTTGGATATCCCATCTCATGTTATAGGACGGGTCTCAGTTTTGATATTAGAAGCATTGAGATATCACATCAGACCCTCCATTTAGCATGAGATGTGATATCCAACTCCTTCCCATTCCATTCCTGAGACCCTTCTGATAGCATGAGATGTGATATCTCAATGCCTCTAATACCAAACCTGAGATCCTACCTCTAACATGAAATGTGATATCCAACTCTTTCCCCTTCCAGACCTGAGAGCCTTCCTATAGCATGAGATGTGATATCCAAGTCCTTCCCATTCCAATCCTGAGACCCTTCCTATAGCTTGAGATGTGATATCCAACTCCTTCCCATTCCAATTCTGAGACCCTTCCTATACTCTGAGACTTGATATCTCAATGCTTCTAATACCAAACCTGAGACCCGTAATATAACATGAGATGTGATATCCAAATCCTTCCCCTTCCAAACCTTAGACCCTTCCTTTATCATGAGATGTGATATCCAACTCCTTCCCATTCCAATCCTGAGACCCTTCCGATATCATGAGATGTGATATCTCAAAGCTTCTAATATCAAACTTGAGACCCTCCCTATAGCATGAGATGTGATATCCAAGTCCTTCCCATTCCAATCCTCAGACCCTTCCTATAGCATGAGATGTGATATCTCAATGCTTCTAATACCAAACCTGAGACCCTTCGTATGGCATGAGATGTGATATCCAACTCCTTGCCATTCAAATCCTGAGACCCTTCCTATAGCATGAGAAGGGATATCCAACTCCTTCCCAATCCAATCCTGAGACCCTTCCGATAGCAGAGACGTGATATCTCAATGCTTCTACCAAACCTGAGACCCTTCCTTTAGCATGAGATGTGATATCCAAATCCTTCACATTCCAATCCTGAGACCCTTCCTATAGCATGAGATGTGATATCTCAATGCTTCTAATACCAAACCTGAGATCCTTCCTATAACATGAGATGTGATATCCAATTCCTTCCCATTCCAAACCTGAGACCCTTCCTATTGGATGAGTTGTGATATCCAACTCCTTCCCATTCCAACCCTGAGACCCTTCCTATAGCATGAGATGTGATGTCTCAATGCTTCTAATACCAAACCTGAGATCCTTCCTATAACATGAGATGTGATATCCAACTCCTTCCATTCCAATCCTGAGACCCGTCCTATAGCATGAGATGTGATATCGCAATGCTTATACCAAACCTGAGACCCTTCCTATAGCATGAGATGTGATATCCAACTACTTCCCATTCCAATCCTGAGACCCTTCCTATAGCATGAGATGTGATATCTCAATGCTTCTAATACCAAACCTGAGATCCTTCCTCTAACATGAAATGTGATATCCAACTCCTTCCCTTTCCAAACCTAAGAGCCTATCTATAGCACCCTTCCTATAACATGAGATGTGATATCCAAATCCTTCCCGTTCCAAACCTGAGACCCTTCCTTTAGCATGAGATGTGATATCCAGCTCCTTCCCATTCCAATCCTGAGACACTTCCGATAGCATGAGATGTGATATCTCAATGCTTCTAATATCAAAACTGAGACCCTCCCTATAGCATGATATGTGATATCTAAGTCCTTCCCATTCCAATCCTGAGACCCTCCCTATAGCATGAGATGTGATATCCAACTCCTTCCCATTCCAATCCTGAGACCCTTCCTATAGCATGAGATATGATATCTCAATACTTCTAATACCAAACGTGAGATCCTTCCGATAACATGAGATGTGATATCCAAATCCTTCCCCTTCCAAACCTGAGACCCTCCCTTTAGCATGAGATGTGATATCCAACTCCTTCCTATTCCAATCCTGAGACTCTTCTGATAGCATGAGATGTGATATCTCAATGCTTCTAATACCAAACCTGAGATCCTTCCGATAGCATGAGATGTGATATCTCAATGCTTCTAATACCAAACCTGAGATCCTTCCTATAACATGAGATGTGATATCCAAATCCTTCCCCTTCCAAACCTGAGACCCTCCCTTTAGCATGAGATGTGATATCCAACTCCTTCCCATTCCATTCCTGAGACCCTTCTGATAGCATGAGATGTGATATCTCAATGCCTCTAATACCAAACCTGAGATCCTACCTCTAACATGAAATGTGATATCCAACTCTTTCCCCTTCCAAACCTGAGAGCCTTCCTATAGCATGAGATGTGATATCCAAGTCCTTCCCATTCCAATCCTGAGACCCTTCCTATAGCTTGAGATGTGATATCCAACTCCTTCCCATTCCAATTCTGAGACCCTTCCTATACTATGAGACTACATATCTCAATGCTTCTAATACCAAACCTGAGACCCGTAATATAACATGAGATGTGATATCCAAATCCTTCCCCTTCCAAACCTTAGACCCTTCCTTTATCATGAGATGTGATATCCAACTCCTTCCCATTCCAATCCTGAGACCCTTCCGATATCATGAGATGTGATATCTCAAAGCTTCTAATATCAAACTTGAGACCCTCCCTATAGCATGAGATGTGATATCCAAGTCCTTCCCATTCCAATCCTGAGACCCTTCTTATAGCATGAGATGTGATATCTCAATGCTTCTAATACCAAACCTGAGACCCTTCCTATAACATGAGATGGGAATATCCAAATCCTTCCCATTCCAATCCTGAGACCCTTCCGATAGCAGAGATGTGATATCTCAATGCTTATACCAAACCTGAGATCCTTCCTATAACATGAGATGTGATATCCAACTCCTTCCCATTCCAATCCTGAGACACTTCCTATAGCATGAGATGTGATATCTCACTGCTTATACCAAACCTGAGACCCTTCCCATAGCATGAGATGTGATATCCAACTCCTTCCCATTCCAATCCTCAGACCCTTCCTATAGCATGAGATGTGATATCTCAATGCTTCTAATATCAAACTTGAGACCCTACCTATAGCATGAGATGTGATATCCAAGTCCTTCCCATTCCAATCCTGAGACACTTCCTATAGCATGAGATGTGATATCTCAATGCTTCTAATACCAAACCTGAGACTCTTCCTATAACATGAGATGGGATATCCAACTCCTTCCCATTCCAATCCTGAGACCCTTTCGATAGCAGAGATGTGATATCTCAATGTTTATACCAAACCTGAGACCCTTCCTACGGCATGAGATGTCATATTCAACTCCTTCCCATTCCAATCCTGAGACCCTTCCTATAGCATGAGATGTGATATCCAACTCCTTCCCATTCTAACCTGAGACACTTCCTATAGCATGAGAAGGGATATCCAACTCCTTCCCAATCCAATCCTGAGACCCTTCCGATAGCAGAGATGTGATATCTCAATGCTTATACCAAACCTGAGACCCTTCCTATGGCATGAGATGTGATATCCAACTCCTTCCCAATCCAATCCTGAGACCCTTCCGATAGCAGAGACGTGATATCTCAATGCTTCTTCCAAACCTGAGACCCTTACTTTAGCATGAGATGTGATATCCAAATCCTTCACATTCCAATCCTGAGACCCTTCCTATAGCATGAGATGTGATATCTCAATGCTTCTAATACCAAACCTGAGATCCTTCCTATAACATGAGATGTGATATCCAATTCCTTCCCATTCCAAAGCTGAGACCCTTCCTATTGGATGAGATGTGATATCCAACTCCTTCCCATTCCAACCCTGAGACCCTTCCTATAGCATGAGATGTTATGTCTCAATGCTTCTAATACCAAACCTGAGATCCTTCCTATAACATGAGATGTGATATCCAACTCCTTCCATTCCAATCCTGAGACCCGTCCTATAGCATGAGATGTGATATCTCAATGCTTATACCAAACCTGAGACCCTTCCTATAGCATGAGATGTGATATCCAACTGCTTCCCATTCCAATCCTGAGACCCTTCCTATAGCATGAGATGTGATATCTCAATGCCTCTAATACCAAACCTGAGATCCTACCTCTAACATGAAATGTGATATCCAACTCTTTCCCCTTCCAAACCTGAGAGCCTTCCTATAGCATGAGATGTGATATCCAAGTCCTTCCCATTCCAATCCTGAGACCCTTCCTATAGCTTGAGATGTGATATCCAACTCCTTCCCATTCCAATTCTGAGACCCTTCCTATACTATGAGACTACATATCTCAATGCTTCTAATACCAAACCTGAGACCCGTAATATAACATGAGATGTGATATCCAAATCCTTCCCCTTCCAAACCTTAGACCCTTCCTTTATCATGAGATGTGATATCCAACTCCTCCCCATTCCAATCCTGAGACCCTTCCGATATCATGAGATGTGATATCTCAAAGCTTCTAATATCAAACTTGAGACCCTCCCTATAGCATGAGATGTGATATCCAAGTCCTTCCCATTCCAATCCTGAGACCCTTCCTATAGCATGAGATGTGATATCTCAATGCTTCTAATACCAAACCTGAGACCCTTCCTATAACATGAGATGGGAATATCCAAATCCTTCCCATTCCAATCCTGAGACCCTTCCGATAGCAGAGATGTGATATCTCAATGCTTATACCAAACCTGAGATCCTTCCTATAACATGAGATGTGATATCCAACTCCTTCCCATTCCAATCCTGAGACACTTCCTATAGCATGAGATGTGATATCTCACTGCTTATACCAAACCTGAGACCCTTCCCATAGCATGAGATGTGATATCCAACTCCTTCCCATTCCAATCCTCAGACCCTTCCTATAGCATGAGATGTGATATCTCAATGCTTCTAATATCAAACTTGAGACCCTACCTATAGCATGAGATGTGATATCCAAGTCCTTCCCATTCCAATCCTGAGACACTTCCTATAGCATGAGATGTGATATCTCAATGCTTCTAATACCAAACCTGAGACTCTTCCTATAACATGAGATGGGATATCCAACTCCTTCCCATTCCAATCCTGAGACCCTTTCGATAGCAGAGATGTGATATCTCAATGTTTATACCAAACCTGAGACCCTTCCTACGGCATGAGATGTCATATTCAACTCCTTCCCATTCCAATCCTGAGACCCTTCCTATAGCATGAGATGTGATATCCAACTCCTTCCCATTCCAACCTGAGACACTTCCTATAGCATGAGAAGGGATATCCAACTCCTTCCCAATCCAATCCTGAGACCCTTCCGATAGCAGAGATGTGATATCTCAATGCTTATACCAAACCTGAGACCCTTCCTATGGCATGAGATGTGATATCCAACTCCTTCCCAATCCAATCCTGAGACCCTTCCGATAGCAGAGACGTGATATCTCAATGCTTCTTCCAAACCTGAGACCCTTCCTTTAGCATGAGATGTGATATCCAAATCCTTCACATTCCAATCCTGAGACCCTTCCTATAGCATGAGATGTGATATCTCAATGCTTCTAATACCAAACCTGAGATCCTTCCTATAACATGAGATGTGATATCCAATTCCTTCCCATTCCAAAGCTGAGACCCTTCCTATTGGATGAGATGTGATATCCAACTCCTTCCCATTCCAACCCTGAGACCCTTCCTATAGCATGAGATGTTATGTCTCAATGCTTCTAATACCAAACCTGAGATCCTTCCTATAACATGAGATGTGATATCCAACTCCTTCCATTCCAATCCTGAGACCCGTCCTATAGCATGAGATGTGATATCTCAATGCTTATACCAAACCTGAGACCCTTCCTATAGCATGAGATGTGATATCCAACTGCTTCCCATTCCAATCCTGAGACCCTTCCTATAGCATGAGATGTGATATCTCAATGCTTCTAATACCAAACCTGAGATCCTTCCTCTAACATGAAATGTGATATCCAACTCCTTCCCTTTCCAAACCTAAGAGCCTATCTATAGCATGAGATGTGATATCCAAGTCCTTCCCATTCCAACCCTTAGACCCTTCCTACAGCATGCAATATGATATCTCAATGATTCTAATAACAAACCTGAGACCCGTCCTATAACATGAGATGGGATATCCAACTCCTTCCCATTCCAATCCTGAGACACTTCCGATAGCAGAGATGTGATATCTCAATGCTTATACCAAACCTGAGACCCTTCCTATAACATGAGATGTGATATCCAAATCCTTCCCGTTCCAAACCTGAGACCCTTCCTTTAGCATGAGATGTGATATCCAGCACCTTCCCATTCCAATCCTGAGACACTTCCGATAGCATGAGATGTGATATCTCAATGCTTCTAATATCAAAACTGAGACCCTCCCTATAGCATGATATGTGATATCTAAGTCCTTCCCATTCCAATCCTGAGACCCTCCCTATAGCATGAGATGTGATATCCAACTCCTTCCCATTCCAATCCTGAGACCCTTCCTATAGCATGAGATATGATATCTCAATACTTCTAATACCAAACGTGAGATCCTTCCGATAACATGAGATGTGATATCCAAATCCTTCCCCTTCCAAACCTGAGACCCTCCCTTTAGCATGAGATGTGATATCCAACTCCTTCCCATTCCAATCCTGAGACCCTTCTGATAGCATGAGATGTGATATCTCACTGCTTATACCAAACCTGAGACCCTTCCCATAGCATGAGATGTGATATCCAACTCCTTCCCATTCCAATCCTCAGACCCTTCCTATAGCATGAGATGTGATATCTCAATGCTTCTAATATCAAACTTGAGACCCTACCTATAGCATGAGATGTGATATCCAAGTCCTTCCCATTCCAATCCTGAGACACTTCCTATAGCATGAGATGTGATATCCAACTGCTTCCCATTCCAATCCTGAGACCCTTCCTATAGCATGAGATATGATATCTCAATACTTCTAATACCAAACGTGAGATCCTTCCGATAACATGAGATGTGATATCCAAATCCTTCCCCTTCCAAACCTGAGACCCTCCCTTTAGCATGAGATGTGATATCCAACTCCTTCCCATTCCAATCCTGAGACCCTTCTGATAGCATGAGATGTGATATCTCAATGCTTCTAATACCAAACCTGAGATCCTTCCGATAGCATGAGATGTGATATCTCAATGCTTCTAATACCAAACCTGAGATCCTTCCTATAACATGAGATGTGATATCCAAATCCTTCCCCTTCCAAACCTGAGATCCTACCTCTAACATGAAATGTGATATCCAACTCTTTCCCCTTCCAAACCTGAGAGCCTTCCTATAGCATGAGATGTGATATCCAAATCCTTCCCATTCCAATCCTGAGACCCTTCCTATAGCTTGAGATGTGATATCCAACTCCTTCCCATTCCAATTCTGAGACCCTTCCTATACTCTGAGACTTGATATCTCAATGCTTCTAATACCAAACCTGAGACCCGTAATATAACATGAGATGTGATATCCAAATCCTTCCCCTTCCAAACCTTAGACCCTCCCTATAGCATGAGATGTGATATCCAAGTCCTTCCCATTCCAATCCTGAGACCCTTCCTATAGCATGAGATGTGATATCTCAATGCTTCTAATACCAAACCTGAGACCCTTCTTATGGCATGAGATGTGATATCCAACTCCTTGCCATTCAAATCCTGAGACCCTTCCTATAGCATGAGAAGGGATATCCAACTCCTTCCCAATCCAATCCTGAGACCCTTCCGATAGCAGAGACGTGATATCTCAATGCTTCTACCAAACCTGAGACCCTTCCTTTAGCATGAGATGTGATATCCAAATCCTTCACATTCCAATCCTGAGACCCTTCCTATAGCATGAGATGTGATATCTTAATGCTTCTAATACCAAACCTGAGATCCTTCCTATAACATGAGATGTGATATCCAATTCCTTCCCATTCCAAACCTGAGACCCTTCCTATTGGATGAGTTGTGATATCCAAGTCCTTCCCATTCCAACGCTGAGACCCTTCCTATAGCATGAGATGTGATGTCTCAATGCTTCTAATACCAAACCTGAGATCCTTCCTATAACATGAGATGTGATATCCAACTCCTTCCATTCCAATCCTGAGACCCGTCCTATAGCATGAGATGTGATATCGCAATGCTTATACCAAACCTGAGACCCTTCCTATAGCATGAGATGTGATATCCAACTACTTCCCATTCCAATCCTGAGACCCTTCCTATAGCATGAGATGTGATATCTCAATGCTTCTAATACCAAACCTGAGATCCTTCCTCTAACATGAAATGTGATATCCAACTCCTTCCCTTTCCAAACCTAAGAGCCTATCTATAGCACCCTTCCTATAACATGAGATGTGATATCCAAATCCTTCCCGTTCCAAACCTGAGACCCTTCCTTTAGCATGAGATGTGATATCCAGCTCCTTCCCATTCCAATCCTGAGACACTTCCGATAGCATGAGATGTGATATCTCAATGCTTCTAATATCAAAACTGAGACCCTCCCTATAGCATGATATGTGATATCTAAGTCCTTCCCATTCCAATCCTGAGACCCTCCATATAGCATGAGATGTGATATCCAACTCCTTCCCATTCCAATCCTGAGACCCTTCCTATAGCATGAGATATGATATCTCAATACTTCTAATACCAAACGTGAGATCCTTCCGATAACATGAGATGTGATATCCAAATCCTTCCCCTTCCAAACCCGAGACCCTCCCTTTAGCATGAGATGTGATATCCAACTCCTTCCTATTCCAATCCTGAGACTCTTCTGATAGCATGAGATGTGATATCTCAATGCTTCTAATACCAAACCTGAGATCCTTCCGATAGCATGAGATGTGATATCTCAATGCTTCTAATACCAAACCTGAGATCCTTCCTATAACATGAGATGTGATATCCAAATCCTTCCCCTTCCAAACCTGAGACCCTCCCTTCAGCATGAGATGTGATATCCAACTCCTTCCCATTCCATTCCTGAGACCCTTCTGATAGCATGAGATGTGATATCTCAATGCCTCTAATACCAAACCTGAGATCCTACCTCTAACATGAAATGTGATATCCAACTCTTTCCCCTTCCAAACCTGAGAGCCTTCCTATAGCATGAGATGTGATATCCAAGTCCTTCCCATTCCAATCCTGAGACCCTTCCTATAGCTTGAGATGTGATATCCAACTCCTTCCCATTCCAATTCTGAGACCCTTCCTATACTATGAGACTTGATATCTCAATGCTTCTAATACCAAACCTGAGACCCGTAATATAACATGAGATGTGATATCCAAATCCTTCCCCTTCCAAACCTTAGACCCTTCCTTTATCATGAGATGTGATATCCAACTCCTTCCCATTCCAATCCTGAGACCCTTCCGATATCATGAGATGTGATATCTCAAAGCTTCTAATATCAAACTTGAGACCCTCCCTATAGCATGAGATGTGATATCCAAGTCCTTCCCATTCCAATCCTGAGACCCTTCCTATAGCATGAGATGTGATATCTCAATGCTTCTAATACCAAACCTGAGACCCTTCCTATAACATGAGATGGGAATATCCAAATCCTTCCCATTCCAATCCTGAGACCCTTCCGATAGCAGAGATGTGAAATCTCACTGCTTATACCAAACCTGAGACCCTTCCCATAGCATGAGATGTGATATCCAACTCCTTCCCATTCCAATCCTCAGACCCTTCCTATAGCATGAGATGTGATATCTCAATGCTTCTAATATCAAACTTGAGACCCTACCTATAGCATGAGATGTGATATCCAAGTCCTTCACCTTCCAATCCTGAGACACTTCCTATAGCATGAGATGTGATATCTCAATGCTTCTAATACCAAACCTGAGACTCTTCCTATAACATGAGATGGGATATCCAACTCCTTCCCATTCCAATCCTGAGACCCTTTCGATAGCAGAGATGTGATATCTCAATGTTTATACCAAACCTGAGACCCTTCCTACGGCATGAGATGTCATATTCAACTCCTTCCCATTCCAATCCTGAGACCCTTCCTATAGCATGAGATGTGATATCCAACTCCTTCCCATTCCAATCCTGAGACCCTTCCTATAGCATGAGATGTGATGTCTCAATGCTTCTAATACCAAACCTGAGATCCTTCCTATAACATGAGATGTGATATCCAACTCCTTCCATTCCAATCCTGAGACCCTTCCTATAGCATGAGATGTGATATCTCAATGCTTATACCAAACCTGAGACCCTTCCTATAGCATGAGATGTGATATCCAACTCCTTCCCATTCCAATCCTGAGACCCTTCTTATAGCCTGAGATGTGATATCTCAATGCCTCTAATACCAAACCTGAGATCCTTCCTCTAACATGAAATGTGATATCCAACTCCTTCACTTTCCAAACCTGAGAGCCTATCTATAGCATGAGATGTGATATCCAAGTCCTTCCCATTCCAAACCTTAGACCCTTCCTACAGCATGCAATATGATATCTCAATGATTCTAATAAAAAACCTGAGACCCGTCCTATAACATGAGATGGGATATCCAACTCCTTCCCATTCCAATCCTGAGACACTTCTGATAGCAGAGATGTGATATCTCAATGTTTATACCAAACCTGAGACCCTTCCTATAACATGAGATGTGATATCCAACTCCTTCCCGTTCCAAACCTGAGACCCTTCCTTTAGCATGAGATGTGATATCCAGCTCCTTCCCATTCCAATCCTGAGACACTTCCGATAGCATGAGATGTGATATCTCAATGCTTCTAATATCAAAACTGAGACCCTCCCTATAGCATGATATGTGATATCTAAGTCCTTCCCATTCCAATCCTGAGACCCTCCCTATAGCATGAGATGTGATATCCAACTCCTTCCCATTCCATTCCTGAGACCCTTCTGATAGCATGAGATGTGATATCTCAATGCCTCTAATACCAAACCTGAGATCCTTCCTCTAACATGAAATGTGATATCCAACTCTTTCCCCTTCCAAACCTGAGAGCCTTCCTATAGCATGAGATGTGATATCCAAGTCCTTCCCATTCCAATCCTGAGACCCTTCCTATAGCTTGAGATGTGATATCCAACTCCTTCCCATTCCAATTGTGAGACCCTTCCTATACTATGAGACTTGATATCTCAATGCTTCTAATACCAAACGTGAGACCCGTAATATAACATGAGATGTGATATCCAAATCCTTCCCCTTCCAAACCTTAGACCCTTCCTTTATCATGAGATGTGATATCCAACTCCTTCCCATTCCAATCCTGAGACCCTTCCGATATCATGAGATGTGATATCTCAAAGCTTCTAATATCAAACTTGAGACCCTCCCTATAGCATGAGATGTGATATCCAAGTCCTTCCCATTCCAATCCTGAGACCCTTCCTATAGCATGAGATGTGATATCTCAATGCTTCTAATACCAAACCTGAGACCCTTCCAATAACATGAGATGGGAATATCCAACTCCTTCCCATTCCAATCCTGAGACCCTTCCGATAGCAGAGATGTGATATCTCAATGCTTATACCAAACCTGAGATCCTTCCTATAACATGAGATGTGATATCCAACTCCTTCCCATTCCAGTCCTGAGACACTTCCTATAGCATGAGATGTGATATCTCACTGCTTATACCAAACCTGAGACCCTTCCCATAGCATGAGATGTGATATCCAACTCCTTCCCATTCCAATCCTCAGACCCTTCCTATAGCATGAGATGTGATATCTCAATGCTTCTAATATCAAACTTGAGACCCTACCTATAGCATGAGATGTGATATCCAAGTCCTTCCCATTCCAATCCTGAGACACTTCCTATAGCATGAGATGTGATATCCAACTGCTTCCCATTCCAATCCTGAGACCCTTCCTATAGCATGAGATGTGATATCCAAGTCCTTCCCATTCCAATCCTGAGACCCTTCCTATAGCTTGAGATGTGATATCCAACTCCTTCCCATTCCAATTCTGAGACCCTTCCTATACTATGAGACTACATATCTCAATGCTTCTAATACCAAACCTGAGACCCGTAATATAACATGAGATGTGATATCCAAATCCTTCCCCTTCCAAACCTTAGACCCTTCCTTTATCATGAGATGTGATATCCAACTCCTTCCCATTCCAATCCTGAGACCCTTCCGATATCATGAGATGTGATATCTCAAAGCTTCTAATATCAAACTTGGAACCCTCCCTATAGCATGAGATGTGATATCCAAGTCCTTCCCATTCCAATCCTGAGACCCTTCCTATAGCATGAGATGTGATATCTCAATGCTTCTAATACCAAACCTGAGACCCTTCCTATAACATGAGATGGGAATATCCAAATCCTTCCCATTCCAATCCTGAGACCCTTCCGATAGCAGAGATGTGATATCTCAATGCTTATACCAAACCTGAGATCCTTCCTATAACATGAGATGTGATATCCAACTCCTTCCCATTCCAATCCTGAGACACTTCCTATAGCATGAGATGTGATATCTCACTGCTTATACCAAACATGAGACCCTTCCCATAGCATGAGATGTGATATCCAACTCCTTCCCATTCCAATCCTCAGACCCTTCCTATAGCATGAGATGTGATATCTCAATGCTTCTAATATCAAACTTGAGACCCTACCTATAGCATGAGATGTGATATCCAAGTCCTTCCCATTCCAATCCTGAGACACTTCCTATAGCATGAGATGTGATATCTCAATGCTTCTAATACCAAACCTGAGACTCTTCCTATAACATGAGATGGGATATCCAACTCCTTCCCATTCCAATCCTGAGACCCTTTCGATAGCAGAGATGTGATATCTCAATGTTTATACCAAACCTGAGACCCTTCCTACGGCATGAGATGTCATATTCAACTCCTTCCCATTCCAATCCTGAGACCCTTCCTATAGCATGAGATGTGATATCCAACTCCTTCCCATTCCAACCTGAGACACTTCCTATAGCATGAGAAGGGATATCCAACTCCTTCCCAATCCAATCCTGAGACCCTTCCGATAGCAGAGATGTGATATCTCAATGCTTATACCAAACCTGAGACCCTTCCTATGGCATGAGATGTGATATCCAACTCCTTCCCAATCCAATCCTGAGACCCTTCCGATAGCAGAGACGTGATATCTCAATGCTTCTTCCAAACCTGAGACCCTTCCTTTAGCATGAGATGTGATATCCAAATCCTTCACATTCCAATCCTGAGACCCTTCCTATAGCATGAGATGTGATATCTCAATGCTTCTAATACCAAACCTGAAATCCTTCCTATAACATGAGATGTGATATCCAATTCCTTCCCATTCCAAAGCTGAGACCCTTCCTATTGGATGAGATGTGATATCCAACTCCTTCCCATTCCAACCCTGAGACCCTTCCTATAGCATGAGATGTTATGTCTCAATGCTTCTAATACCAAACCTGAGATCCTTCCTATAACATGAGATGTGATATCCAACTCCTTCCATTCCAATCCTGAGACCCGTCCTATAGCATGAGATGTGATATCTCAATGCTTATACCAAACCTGAGACCCTTCCTATAGCATGAGATGTGATATCCAACTGCTTCCCATTCCAATCCTGAGACCCTTCCTATAGCATGAGATGTGATATCTCAATGCTTCTAATACCAAACCTGAGATCCTTCCTCTAACATGAAATGTGATATCCAACTCCTTCCCTTTCCAAACCTAAGAGCCTATCTATAGCATGAGATGTGATATCCAAGTCCTTCCCATTCCAACCCTTAGACCCTTCCTACAGCATGCAATATGATATCTCAATGATTCTAATAACAAACCTGAGACCCGTCCTATAACATGAGATGGGATATCCAACTCCTTCCCATTCCAATCCTGAGACACTTCCGATAGCAGAGATGTGATATCTCAATGCTTATACCAAACCTGAGACCCTTCCTATAACATGAGATGTGATATCCAAATCCTTCCCGTTCCAAACCTGAGACCCTTCCTTTAGCATGAGATGTGATATCCAGCACCTTCCCATTCCAATCCTGAGACACTTCCGATAGCATGAGATGTGATATCTCAATGCTTCTAATATCAAAACTGAGACCCTCCCTATAGCATGATATGTGATATCTAAGTCCTTCCCATTCCAATCCTGAGACCCTCCCTATAGCATGAGATGTGATATCCAACTCCTTCCCATTCCAATCCTGAGACCCTTCCTATAGCATGAGATATGATATCTCAATACTTCTAATACCAAACGTGAGATCCTTCCGATAACATGAGATGTGATATCCAAATCCTTCCCCTTCCAAACCTGAGACCCTCCCTTTAGCATGAGATGTGATATCCAACTCCTTCCCATTCCAATCCTGAGACCCTTCTGATAGCATGAGATGTGATATCTCACTGCTTATACCAAACCTGAGACCCTTCCCATAGCATGAGATGTGATATCCAACTCCTTCCCATTCCAATCCTCAGACCCTTCCTATAGCATGAGATGTGATATCTCAATGCTTCTAATATCAAACTTGAGACCCTACCTATAGCATGAGATGTGATATCCAAGTCCTTCCCATTCCAATCCTGAGACACTTCCTATAGCATGAGATGTGATATCCAACTGCTTCCCATTTCAATCCTGAGACCCTTCCTATAGCATGAGATATGATATCTCAATACTTCTAATACCAAACGTGAGATCCTTCCGATAACATGAGATGTGATATCCAAATCCTTCCCCTTCCAAACCTGAGACCCTCCCTTTAGCATGAGATGTGATATCCAACTCCTTCCCATTCCAATCCTGAGATCCTTCCGATAGCATGAGATGTGATATCTCAATGCTTCTAATACCAAACCTGAGATCCTTCCTATAACATGAGATGTGATATCCAAATCCTTCCCCTTCCAAACCTGAGACCCTCCATCTAGCATGAGATGTGATATCCAACTCCTTCCCATTCCATTCCTGAGACCCTTCTGATAGCATGAGGTGATATCTCAATCCCTCTAATACCAAACCTGAGATCCTACCTCTAACATGAAATGTGATATCCAACTCTTTCCCCTTCCAAACCTGAGAGCCTTCCTATAGCATGAGATGTGATATCCAAATCCTTCCCATTCCAATCCTGAGACCCTTCCTATAGCTTGAGATGTGATATCCAACTCCTTCCCATTCCAATTCTGAGACCCTTCCTATACTCTGAGACTTGATATCTCAATGCTTCTAATACCAAACCTGAGACCCGTAATATAACATGAGATGTGATATCCAAATCCTTCCCCTTCCAAACCTTAGACCCTCCCTATAGCATGAGATGTGATATCCAAGTCCTTCCCATTCCAATCCTGAGACCCTTCCTATAGCATGAGATGTGATATCTCAATGCTTCTAATACCAAACCTGAGACCCTTCTTATGGCATGAGATGTGATATCCAACTCCTTGCCATTCAAATCCTGAGACCCTTCCTATAGCATGAGAAGGGATATCCAACTCCTTCCCAATCCAATCCTGAGACCCTTCCGATAGCAGAGACGTGATATCTCAATGCTTCTACCAAACCTGAGACCCTTCCTTTAGCATGAGATGTGATATCCAAATCCTTCACATTCCAATCCTGAGACCCTTCCTATAGCATGAGATGTGATATCTTAATGCTTCTAATACCAAACCTGAGATCCTTCCTATAACATGAGATGTGATATCCAATTCCTTCCCATTCCAAACCTGAGACCCTTCCTATTGGATGAGTTGTGATATCCAACTCCTTCCCATTCCAACCCTGAGACCCTTCCTATAGCATGAGATGTGATGTCTCAATGCTTCTAATACCAAACCTGAGATCCTTCCTATAACATGAGATGTGATATCCAACTCCTTCCATTCCAATCCTGAGACCCGTCCTATAGCATGAGATGTGATATCGCAATGCTTATACCAAACCTGAGACCCTTCCTATAGCATGAGATGTGATATCCAACTACTTCCCATTCCAATCCTGAGACCCTTCCTATAGCATGAGATGTGATATCTCAATGCTTCTAATACCAAACCTGAGATCCTTCCTCTAACATGAAATGTGATATCCAACTCCTTCCCTTTCCAAACCTAAGAGCCTATCTATAGCACCCTTCCTATAACATGAGATGTGATATCCAAATCCTTCCCGTTCCAAACCCGAGACCCTTCCTTTAGCATGAGATGTGATATCCAGCTCCTTCCCATTCCAATCCTGAGACACTTCCGATAGCATGAGATGTGATATCTCAATGCTTCTAATACCAAACCTGAGATCCTTCCTATAACATGAGATGTGATATCCAAATCCTTCCCCTTCCAAACCTGAGACCCTCCCTTCAGCATGAGATGTGATATCCAACTCCTTCCCATTCCATTCCTGAGACCCTTCTGATAGCATGAGATGTGATATATCAATGCCTCTAATACCAAACCTGAGATCCTACCTCTAACATGAAATGTGATATCCAACTCTTTCCCCTTCCAAACCTGAGAGCCTTCCTATAGCATGAGATGTGATATCCAAGTCCTTCCCATTCCAATCCTGAGACCCTTCCTATAGCTTGAGATGTGATATCCAACTCCTTCCCATTCCAATTCTGAGACCCTTCCTATACTATGAGACTTGATATCTCAATGCTTCTAATACCAAACCTGAGACCCGTAATATAACATGAGATGTGATATCCAAATCCTTCCCCTTCCAAACCTTAGACCCTTCCTTTATCATGAGATGTGATATCCAACTCCTTCCCATTCCAATCCTGAGACCCTTCCGATATCATGAGATGTGATATCTCAAAGCTTCTAATATCAAACTTGAGACCCTCCCTATAGCATGAGATGTGATATCCAAGTCCTTCCCATTCCAATCCTGAGACCCTTCCTATAGCATGAGATGTGATATCTCAATGCTTCTAATACCAAACCTGAGACCCTTCCTATAACATGAGATGGGAATATCCAAATCCTTCCCATTCCAATCCTGAGACCCTTCCGATAGCAGAGATGTGAAATCTCACTGCTTATACCAAACCTGAGACCCTTCCCATAGCATGAGATGTGATATCCAACTCCTTCCCATTCCAATCCTCAGACCCTTCCTATAGCATGAGATGTGATATCTCAATGCTTCTAATATCAAACTTGAGACCCTACCTATAGCATGAGATGTGATATCCAAGTCCTTCACCTTCCAATCCTGAGACACTTCCTATAGCATGAGATGTGATATCTCAATGCTTCTAATACCAAACCTGAGACTCTTCCTATAACATGAGATGGGATATCCAACTCCTTCCCATTCCAATCCTGAGACTCTTTCGATAGCAGAGATGTGATATCTCAATGTTTATAACAAACCTGAGACCCTTCCTACGGCATGAGATGTCATATTCAACTCCTTCCCATTCCAATCCTGAGACCCTTCCTATAGCATGAGATGTGATATCCAACTCCTTCCCATTCCAATCCTGAGACCCTTCCTATAGCATGAGATGTGATGTCTCAATGCTTCTAATACCAAACCTGAGATCCTTCCTATAACATGAGATGTGATATCCAACTCCTTCCATTCCAATCCTGAGACCCTTCCTATAGCATGAGATGTGATATCTCAATGCTTATACCAAACCTGAGACCCTTCCTATAGCATGAGATGTGATATCCAACTCCTTCCCATTCCAATCCTGAGACCCTTCTTATAGCCTGAGATGTGATATCTCAATGCCTCTAATACCAAACCTGAGATCCTTCCTCTAACATGAAATGTGATATCCAACTCCTTCACTTTCCAAACCTGAGAGCCTATCTATAGCATGAGATGTGATATCCAAGTCCTTCCCATTCCAAACCTTAGACCCTTCCTACAGCATGCAATATGATATCTCAATGATTCTAATAAAAAACCTGAGACCCGTCCTATAACATGAGATGGGATATCCAACTCCTTCCCATTCCAATCCTGAGACACTTCCGATAGCAGAGATGTGATATCTCAATGTTTATACCAAACCTGAGACCCTTCCTATAACATGAGATGTGATATCCAACTCCTTCCCGTTCCAAACCTGAGACCCTTCCTTTAGCATGAGATGTGATATCCAAATCCTTCACATTCCAATCCTGAGACCCTTCCTATAGCATGAGATGTGATATCTCAATGCTTCTAATACCAAACCTGAAATCCTTCCTATAACATGAGATGTGATATCCAATTCCTTCCCATTCCAAACCTGAGACCCTTCCTATTGGATGAGATGTGATATCCAACTCCTTCCCATTCCAACCCTGAGACCCTTCCTATAGCATGAGATGTTATGTCTCAATGCTTCTAATACCAAACCTGAGATCCTTCCTATAACATGAGATGTGATATCCAACTCCTTCCATTCCAATCCTGAGACCCGTCCTATAGCATGAGATGTGATATCTCAATGCTTATACCAAACCTGAGACCCTTCCTATAGCATGAGATGTGATATCCAACTGCTTCCCATTCCAATCCTGAGACCCTTCCTATAGCATGAGATGTGATATCTCAATGCTTCTAATACCAAACCTGAGATCCTTCCTCTAACATGAAATGTGATATCCAACTCCTTCCCTTTCCAAACCTAAGAGCCTATCTATAGCATGAGATGTGATATCCAAGTCCTTCCCATTCCAACCCTTAGACCCTTCCTACAGCATGCAATATGATATCTCAATGATTCTAATAACAAACCTGAGACCCGTCCTATAACATGAGATGGGATATCCAACTCCTTCCCATTCCAATCCTGAGACACTTCCGATAGCAGAGATGTGATATCTCAATGCTTATACCAAACCTGAGACCCTTCCTATAACATGAGATGTGATATCCAAATCCTTCCCGTTCCAAACCTGAGACCCTTCCTTTAGCATGAGATGTGATATCCAGCACCTTCCCATTCCAATCCTGAGACACTTCCGATAGCATGAGATGTGATATCTCAATGCTTCTAATATCAAAACTGAGACCCTCCCTATAGCATGATATGTGATATCTAAGTCCTTCCCATTCCAATCCTGAGACCCTCCCTATAGCATGAGATGTGATATCCAACTCCTTCCCATTCCAATCCTGAGACCCTTCCTATAGCATGAGATATGATATCTCAATACTTCTAATACCAAACGTGAGATCCTTCCGATAACATGAGATGTGATATCCAAATCCTTCCCCTTCCAAACCTGAGACCCTCCCTTTAGCATGAGATGTGATATCCAACTCCTTCCCATTCCAATCCTGAGACCCTTCTGATAGCATGAGATGTGATATCTCACTGCTTATACCAAACCTGAGACCCTTCCCATAGCATGAGATGTGATATCCAACTCCTTCCCATTCCAATCCTCAGACCCTTCCTATAGCATGAGATGTGATATCTCAATGCTTCTAATATCAAACTTGAGACCCTACCTATAGCATGAGATGTGATATCCAAGTCCTTCCCATTCCAATCCTGAGACACTTCCTATAGCATGAGATGTGATATCCAACTGCTTCCCATTCCAATCCTGAGACCCTTCCTATAGCATGAGATATGATATCTCAATACTTCTAATACCAAACGTGAGATCCTTCCGATAACATGAGATGTGATATCCAAATCCTTCCCCTTCCAAACCTGAGACCCTCCCTTTAGCATGAGATGTGATATCCAACTCCTTCCCATTCCAATCCTGAGATCCTTCCGATAGCATGAGATGTGATATCTCAATGCTTCTAATACCAAACCTGAGATCCTTCCTATAACATGAGATGTGATATCCAAATCCTTCCCCTTCCAAACCTGAGACCCTCCATCTAGCATGAGATGTGATATCCAACTCCTTCCCATTCCATTCCTGAGACCCTTCTGATAGCATGAGGTGATATCTCAATCCCTCTAATACCAAACCTGAGATCCTACCTCTAACATGAAATGTGATATCCAACTCTTTCCCCTTCCAAACCTGAGAGCCTTCCTATAGCATGAGATGTGATATCCAAATCCTTCCCATTCCAATCCTGAGACCCTTCCTATAGCTTGAGATGTGATATCCAACTCCTTCCCATTCCAATTCTGAGACCCTTCCTATACTCTGAGACTTGATATCTCAATGCTTCTAATACCAAACCTGAGACCCGTAATATAACATGAGATGTGATATCCAAATCCTTCCCCTTCCAAACCTTAGACCCTCCCTATAGCATGAGATGTGATATCCAAGTCCTTCCCATTCCAATCCTGAGACCCTTCCTATAGCATGAGATGTGATATCTCAATGCTTCTAATACCAAACCTGAGACCCTTCTTATGGCATGAGATGTGATATCCAACTCCTTGCCATTCAAATCCTGAGACCCTTCCTATAGCATGAGAAGGGATATCCAACTCCTTCCCAATCCAATCCTGAGACCCTTCCGATAGCAGAGACGTGATATCTCAATGCTTCTACCAAACCTGAGACCCTTCCTTTAGCATGAGATGTGATATCCAAATCCTTCACATTCCAATCCTGAGACCCTTCCTATAGCATGAGATGTGATATCTTAATGCTTCTAATACCAAACCTGAGATCCTTCCTATAACATGAGATGTGATATCCAATTCCTTCCCATTCCAAACCTGAGACCCTTCCTATTGGATGAGTTGTGATATCCAACTCCTTCCCATTCCAACCCTGAGACCCTTCCTATAGCATGAGATGTGATGTCTCAATGCTTCTAATACCAAACCTGAGATCCTTCCTATAACATGAGATGTGATATCCAACTCCTTCCATTCCAATCCTGAGACCCGTCCTATAGCATGAGATGTGATATCGCAATGCTTATACCAAACCTGAGACCCTTCCTATAGCATGAGATGTGATATCCAACTACTTCCCATTCCAATCCTGAGACCCTTCCTATAGCATGAGATGTGATATCTCAATGCTTCTAATACCAAACCTGAGATCCTTCCTCTAACATGAAATGTGATATCCAACTCCTTCCCTTTCCAAACCTAAGAGCCTATCTATAGCACCCTTCCTATAACATGAGATGTGATATCCAAATCCTTCCCGTTCCAAACCCGAGACCCTTCCTTTAGCATGAGATGTGATATCCAGCTCCTTCCCATTCCAATCCTGAGACACTTCCGATAGCATGAGATGTGATATCTCAATGCTTCTAATACCAAACCTGAGATCCTTCCTATAACATGAGATGTGATATCCAAATCCTTCCCCTTCCAAACCTGAGACCCTCCCTTCAGCATGAGATGTGATATCCAACTCCTTCCCATTCCATTCCTGAGACCCTTCTGATAGCATGAGATGTGATATATCAATGCCTCTAATACCAAACCTGAGATCCTACCTCTAACATGAAATGTGATATCCAACTCTTTCCCCTTCCAAACCTGAGAGCCTTCCTATAGCATGAGATGTGATATCCAAGTCCTTCCCATTCCAATCCTGAGACCCTTCCTATAGCTTGAGATGTGATATCCAACTCCTTCCCATTCCAATTCTGAGACCCTTCCTATACTATGAGACTTGATATCTCAATGCTTCTAATACCAAACCTGAGACCCGTAATATAACATGAGATGTGATATCCAAATCCTTCCCCTTCCAAACCTTAGACCCTTCCTTTATCATGAGATGTGATATCCAACTCCTTCCCATTCCAATCCTGAGACCCTTCCGATATCATGAGATGTGATATCTCAAAGCTTCTAATATCAAACTTGAGACCCTCCCTATAGCATGAGATGTGATATCCAAGTCCTTCCCATTCCAATCCTGAGACCCTTCCTATAGCATGAGATGTGATATCTCAATGCTTCTAATACCAAACCTGAGACCCTTCCTATAACATGAGATGGGAATATCCAAATCCTTCCCATTCCAATCCTGAGACCCTTCCGATAGCAGAGATGTGAAATCTCACTGCTTATACCAAACCTGAGACCCTTCCCATAGCATGAGATGTGATATCCAACTCCTTCCCATTCCAATCCTCAGACCCTTCCTATAGCATGAGATGTGATATCTCAATGCTTCTAATATCAAACTTGAGACCCTACCTATAGCATGAGATGTGATATCCAAGTCCTTCACCTTCCAATCCTGAGACACTTCCTATAGCATGAGATGTGATATCTCAATGCTTCTAATACCAAACCTGAGACTCTTCCTATAACATGAGATGGGATATCCAACTCCTTCCCATTCCAATCCTGAGACCCTTTCGATAGCAGAGATGTGATATCTCAATGTTTATAACAAACCTGAGACCCTTCCTACGGCATGAGATGTCATATTCAACTCCTTCCCATTCCAATCCTGAGACCCTTCCTATAGCATGAGATGTGATATCCAACTCCTTCCCATTCCAATCCTGAGACCCTTCCTATAGCATGAGATGTGATGTCTCAATGCTTCTAATACCAAACCTGAGATCCTTCCTATAACATGAGATGTGATATCCAACTCCTTCCATTCCAATCCTGAGACCCTTCCTATAGCATGAGATGTGATATCTCAATGCTTATACCAAACCTGAGACCCTTCCTATAGCATGAGATGTGATATCCAACTCCTTCCCATTCCAATCCTGAGACCCTTCTTATAGCCTGAGATGTGATATCTCAATGCCTCTAATACCAAACCTGAGATCCTTCCTCTAACATGAAATGTGATATCCAACTCCTTCACTTTCCAAACCTGAGAGCCTATCTATAGCATGAGATGTGATATCCAAGTCCTTCCCATTCCAAACCTTAGACCCTTCCTACAGCATGCAATATGATATCTCAATGATTCTAATAAAAAACCTGAGACCCGTCCTATAACATGAGATGGGATATCCAACTCCTTCCCATTCCAATCCTGAGACACTTCCGATAGCAGAGATGTGATATCTCAATGTTTATACCAAACCTGAGACCCTTCCTATAACATGAGATGTGATATCCAACTCCTTCCCGTTCCAAACCTGAGACCCTTCCTTTAGCATGAGATGTGATATCCAGCTCCTTCCCATTCCAATCCTGAGACACTTCCGATAGCATGAGATGTGATATCTCAATGCTTCTAATATCAAAACTGAGACCCTCCCTATAGCATGATATGTGATATCTAAGTCCTTCCCATTCCAATCCTGAGACCCTCCCTATAGCATGAGATGTGATATCCAACTCCTTCCCATTCCAATCCTGAGACTCTTCTGATAGCATGAGATGTGATATCTCAATGCTTCTAATACCAAACTTGAGATCCTTCTGATAGCATGAGATGTGATATCTCAATGCTTCTAATACCAAACCTGAGATCCTTCCTATAACATGAGATGTGATATCCAAATCCTTCCCCTTCCAAACCTGAGACCCTCCCTTTAGCATGAGATGTGATATCCAACTCCTTCCCATTCCATTCCTGAGACCCTTCTGATAGCATGAGATGTGATATCTCAATGCCTCTAATACCAAACCTGAGATCCTTCCTCTAACATGAAATGTGATATCCAACTCTTTCCCCTTCCAAACCTGAGAGCCTTCCTATAGCATGAGATGTGATATCCAAGTCCTTCCCATTTCAATCCTGAGACCCTTCCTATAGCTTGAGATGTGATATCCAACTCCTTCCCATTCCAATTGTGAGACCCTTCCTATACTATGAGACTTGATATCTCAATGCTTCTAATACCAAACGTGAGACCCGTAATATAACATGAGATGTGATATCCAAATCCTTCCCCTTCCAAACCTTAGACCCTTCCTTTATCATGAGATGTGATATCCAACTCCTTCCCATTCCAATCCTGAGACCCTTCCGATATCATGAGATGTGATATCTCAAAGCTTCTAATATCAAACTTGAGACCCTCCCTATAGCATGAGATGTGATATCCAAGTCCTTCCCATTCCAATCCTGAGACCCTTCCTATAGCATGAGATGTGATATCTCAATGCTTCTAATACCAAACCTGAGACCCTTCCTATAACATGAGATGGGAATATCCAAATCCTTCCCATTCCAATCCTGAGACCCTTCCGATAGCAGAGATGTGAAATCTCACTGCTTATACCAAACCTGAGACCCTTCCCATAGCATGAGATGTGATATCCAACTCCTTCCCATTCCAATCCTCAGACCCTTCCTATAGCATGAGATGTGATATCTCAATGCTTCTAATATCAAACTTGAGACCCTACCTATAGCATGAGATGTGATATCCAAGTCCTTCACCTTCCAATCCTGAGACACTTCCTATAGCATGAGATGTGATATCTCAATGCTTCTAATACCAAACCTGAGACTCTTCCTATAACATGAGATGGGATATCCAACTCCTTCCCATTCCAATCCTGAGACCCTTTCGATAGCAGAGATGTGATATCTCAATGTTTATACCAAACCTGAGACCCTTCCTACGGCATGAGATGTCATATTCAACTCCTTCCCATTCCAATCCTGAGACCCTTCCTATAGCATGAGATGTGATATCCAACTCCTTCCCATTCCAATCCTGAGACCCTTCCTATAGCATGAGATGTGATGTCTCAATGCTTCTAATACCAAACCTGAGATCCTTCCTATAACATGAGATGTGATATCCAACTCCTTCCATTCCAATCCTGAGACCCTTCCTATAGCATGAGATGTGATATCTCAATGCTTATACCAAACCTGAGACCCTTCCTATAGCATGAGATGTGATATCCAACTCCTTCCCATTCCAATCCTGAGACCCTTCTTATAGCCTGAGATGTGATATCTCAATGCCTCTAATACCAAACCTGAGATCCTTCCTCTAACATGAAATGTGATATCCAACTCCTTCACTTTCCAAACCTGAGAGCCTATCTATAGCATGAGATGTGATATCCAAGTCCTTCCCATTCCAAACCTTAGACCCTTCCTACAGCATGCAATATGATATCTCAATGATTCTAATAAAAAACCTGAGACCCGTCCTATAACATGAGATGGGATATCCAACTCCTTCCCATTCCAATCCTGAGACACTTCCGATAGCAGAGATGTGATATCTCAATGTTTATACCAAACCTGAGACCCTTCCTATAACATGAGATGTGATATCCAACTCCTTCCCGTTCCAAACCTGAGACCCTTCCTTTAGCATGAGATGTGATATCCAGCTCCTTCCCATTCCAATCCTGAGACACTTCCGATAGCATGAGATGTGATATCTCAATGCTTCTAATATCAAAACTGAGACCCTCCCTATAGCATGATATGTGATATCTAAGTCCTTCCCATTCCAATCCTGAGACCCTCCCTATAGCATGAGATGTGATATCCAACTCCTTCCCATTCCAATCCTGAGACTCTTCTGATAGCATGAGATGTGATATCTCAATGCTTCTAATACCAAACTTGAGATCCTTCTGATAGCATGAGATGTGATATCTCAATGCTTCTAATACCAAACCTGAGATCCTTCCTATAACATGAGATGTGATATCCAAATCCTTCCCCTTCCAAACCTGAGACCCTCCCTTTAGCATGAGATGTGATATCCAACTCCTTCCCATTCCATTCCTGAGACCCTTCTGATAGCATGAGATGTGATATCTCAATGCCTCTAATACCAAACCTGAGATCCTTCCTCTAACATGAAATGTGATATCCAACTCTTTCCCCTTCCAAACCTGAGAGCCTTCCTATAGCATGAGATGTGATATCCAAGTCCTTCCCATTTCAATCCTGAGACCCTTCCTATAGCTTGAGATGTGATATCCAACTCCTTCCCATTCCAATTGTGAGACCCTTCCTATACTATGAGACTTGATATCTCAATGCTTCTAATACCAAACGTGAGACCCGTAATATAACATGAGATGTGATATCCAAATCCTTCCCCTTCCAAACCTTAGACCCTTCCTTTATCATGAGATGTGATATCCAACTCCTTCCCATTCCAATCCTGAGACCCTTCCGATATCATGAGATGTGATATCTCAAAGCTTCTAATATCAAACTTGAGACCCTCCCTATAGCATGAGATGTGATATCCAAGTCCTTCCCATTCCAATCCTGAGACCCTTCCTATAGCATGAGATGTGATATCTCAATGCTTCTAATACCAAACCTGAGACCCTTCCAATAACATGAGATGGGAATATCCAACTCCTTCCCATTCCAATCCTGAGACCCTTCCGATAGCAGAGATGTGATATCTCAATGCTTATACCAAACCTGAGATCCTTCCTATAACATGAGATGTGATATCCAACTCCTTCCCATTCCAGTCCTGAGACACTTCCTATAGCATGAGATGTGATATCTCACTGCTTATACCAAACCTGAGACCCTTCCCATAGCATGAGATGTGATATCCAACTCCTTCCCATTCCAATCCTCAGACCCTTCCTATAGCATGAGATGTGATATCTCAATGCTTCTAATATCAAACTTGAGACCCTACCTATAGCATGAGATGTGATATCCAAGTCCTTCCCATTCCAATCCTGAGACACTTCCTATAGCATGAGATGTGATATCCAACTGCTTCCCATTCCAATCCTGAGACCCTTCCTATAGCATGAGATATGATATCTCAATACTTCTAATACCAAACGTGAGATCCTTCCGATAACATGAGATGTGATATCCAAATCCTTCCCCTTCCAAACCTGAGACCCTCCCTTTAGCATGAGATGTGATATCCAACTCCTTCCCATTCCAATCCTGAGACCCTTCTGATAGCATGAGATGTGATATCTCAATGCTTCTAATACCAAACCTGAGATCCTTCCGATAGCATGAGATGTGATATCTCAATGCTTCTAATACCAAACCTGAGATCCTTCCTATAACATGAGATGTGATATCCAAATCCTTCCCCTTCCAAACCTGAGACCCTCCATTTAGCATGAGATGTGATATCCAACTCCTTCCAATTCCATTCCTGAGACCCTTCTGATAGCATGAGATGTGATATCTCAATGCCTCTAATACCAAACCTGAGATCCTACCTCTAACATGAAATGTGATATCCAACTCTTTCCCCTTCCAAACCTGAGAGCCTTCCTATAGCATGAGATGTGATATCCAAGTCCTTCCCTTTCCAATCCTGAGACCCTTCCTATAGCTTGAGATGTGATATCCAACTCCTTCCCATTCCAATTCTGAGACCCTTCCTATACTCTGAGACTTGATATCTCAATGCTTCTAATACCAAACCTGAGACCCGTAATATAACATGAGATGTGATATCCAAATCCTTCCCCTTCCAAACCTTAGACCCTTCCTTTATCATGAGATGTGATATCCAACTCCTTCCCATTCCAATCCTGAGACCCTTCCGATATCATGAGATGTGATATCTCAAAGCTTCTAATATCAAACGTGAGACCCTCCCTATAGCATGAGATGTGATATCCAAGTCCTTCCCATTCCAATCCTGAGACCCTTCCTATAGCATGAGATGTGATATCTCAATGCTTCTAATACCAAACCTGAGACCCTTCGTATGGCATGAGATGTGATATCCAACTCCTTGCCATTCAAATCCTGAGACCCTTCCTATAGCATGAGAAGGGATATCCAACTCCTTCCCAATCCAATCCTGAGACCCTTCCGATAGCAGAGACGTGATATCTCAATGCTTCTACCAAACCTGAGACCCTTCCTTTAGCATGAGATGTGATATCCAAATCCTTCACATTCCAATCCTGAGACCCTTCCTATAGCATGAGATGTGATATCTCAATGCTTCTAATACCAAACCTGAGATCCTTCCTATAACATGAGATGTGATATCCAATTCCTTCCCATTCCAAACCTGAGACCCTTCCTATTGGATGAGTTGTGATATCCAACTCCTTACCATTCCAACCCTGAGACCCTTCCTATAGCATGAGATGTGATGTCTCAATGCTTCTAATACCAAACCTGAGATCCTTCCTATAACATGAGATGTGATATCCAACTCCTTCCATTCCAATCCTGAGACCCGTCCTATAGCATGAGATGTGATATCGCAATGCTTATACCAAACCTGAGACCCTTCCTATAGCATGAGATGTGATATCCAACTACTTCCCATTCCAATCCTGAGACCCTTCCTATAGCATGAGATGTGATATCTCAATGCTTCTAATACCAAACCTGAGATCCTTCCTCTAACATGAAATGTGATATCCAACTCCTTCCCTTTCCAAACCTAAGAGCCTATCTATAGCACCCTTCCTATAACATGAGATGTGATATCCAAATCCTTCCCGTTCCAAACCTGAGACCCTTCCTTTAGCATGAGATGTGATATCCAGCTCCTTCCCATTCCAATCCTGAGACACTTCCGATAGCATGAGATGTGATATCTCAATGCTTCTAATATCAAAACTGAGACCCTCCCTATAGCATGATATGTGATATCTAAGTCCTTCCCATTCCAATCCTGAGACCCTCCCTATAGCGTGAGATGTGATATCCAACTCCTTCCCATTCCAATCCTGAGACCCTTCCTATAGCATGAGATATGATATCTCAATACTTCTAATACCAAACGTGAGATCCTTCCGATAACATGAGATGTGATATCCAAATCCTTCCCCTTCCAAACCTGAGACCCTCCCTTTAGCATGAGATGTGATATCCAACTCCTTCGTATTCCAATCCTGAGACTCTTCTGATAGCATGAGATGTGATATCTCAATGCTTCTAATACCAAACCTGAGATCCTTCCGATAGCATGAGATGTGATATCTCAATGCTTCTAATACCAAACCTGAGATCCTTCCTATAACATGAGATGTGATATCCAAATCCTTCCCCTTCCAAACCTGAGACCCTCCCTTTAGCATGAGATGTGATATCCAACTCCTTCCCATTCCATTCCTGAGACCCTTCTGATAGCATGAGATGTGATATCTCAATGCCTCTAATACCAAACCTGAGATCCTACCTCTAACATGAAATGTGATATCCAACTCTTTCCCCTTCCAAACCTGAGAGCCTTCCTATAGCATGAGATGTGATATCCAAGTCCTTCCCATTCCAATCCTGAGACCCTTTCTATAGCTTGAGATGTGATATCCAACTTCTTCCCATTCCAATTCTGAGACCCTTCCTATACTATGAGACTTGATATCTCAATGCTTCTAATACCAAACCTGAGACCCGTAATATAACATGAGATGTGATATCCAAATCCTTCCCCTTCCAAACCTTAGACCCTTCCTTTATCATGAGATGTGATATCCAACTCCTTCCCATTCCAATCCTGAGACCCTTCCGATATCATGAGATGTGATATCTCAAAGCTTCTAATATCAAACTTGAGACCCTCCCTATAGCATGAGATGTGATATCCAAGTCCTTCCCATTCCAATCCTGAGACCCTTCCTATAGCATGAGATGTGATATCTCAATGCTTCTAATACCAAACCTGAGACCCTTCCTATAACATGAGATGGGAATATCCAAATCCTTCCCATTCCAATCCTGAGACCCTTCCGATAGCAGAGATGTGATATCTCACTGCTTATACCAAACCTGAGACCCTTCCCATAGCATGAGATGTGATATCCAACTCCTTCCCATTCCAATCCTCAGACCCTTCCTATAGCATGAGATGTGATATCTCAATGCTTCTAATATCAAACTTGAGACCCTACCTATAGCATGAGATGTGATATCCAACTCCTTCCCATTCCAATCCTGAGACCCTTCCTATAGCATGAGATGTGATGTCTCAATGCTTCTAATACCAAACCTGAGATCCTTCCTATAACATGAGATGTGATATCCAACTCCTTCCATTCCAATCCTGAGACCCTTCCTATAGCATGAGATGTGATATCTCAATGCTTATACCAAACCTGAGACCCTTCCTATAGCATGAGATGTGATATCCAACTCCTTCCCATTCCAATCCTGAGACCCTTCCTATAGCCTGAGATGTGATATCTCAATGCCTCTAATACCAAACCTGAGATCCTTCCTCTAACATGAAATGTGATATCCAACTCCTTCACTTTCCAAACCTGAGAGCCTATCTATAGCATGAGATGTGATATCCAAGTCCTTCCCATTCCAATCCTTAGACCCTTCCTACAGCATGCAATATGATATCTCAATGATTCTAATAAAAAACCTGAGACCCGTCCTATAACATGAGATGGGATATCCAACTCCTTCCCATTCCAATCCTGAGACACTTCCGATAGCAGAGATGTGATATCTCAATGTTTATACCAAACCTGAGACCCTTCCTATAACATGAGATGTGATATCCAACTCCTTCCCGTTCCAAACCTGAGACCCTTCCTTTAGCATGAGATGTGATATCCAGCTCCTTCCCATTCCAATCCTGAGACACTTCCGATAGCATGAGATGTGATATCTCAATGCTTCTAATATCAAAACTGAGACCCTCCCTATAGCATGATATGTGATATCTAAGTCCTTCCCATTCCAATCCTGAGACCCTCCCTATAGCATGAGATGTGATATCCAACTCCTTCCCATTCCAATCCTGAGACCCTTCCTATAGCATGAGATATGATATCTCAATACTTCTAATACCAAACGTGAGATCCTTCCGATAACATGAGATGTGATATCCAAATCCTTCCCCTTCCAAACCTGAGACCCTCCCTTTAGCATGAGATGTGATATCCAACTCCTTCCTATTCCAATCCTGAGACTCTTCTGATAGCATGAGATGTGATATCTCAATGCTTCTAATACCAAACCTGAGATCCTTCCGATAGCATGAGATGTGATATCTCAATGCTTCTAATACCAAACCTGAGATCCTTCCTATAACATGAGATGTGATATCCAAATCCTTCCCGTTCCAAACCTGAGACCCTCCCTTTAGCATGAGATGTGATATCCAACTCCTTCCCATTCCATTCCTGAGACCCTTCTGATAGCATGAGATGTGATATCTCAATGCCTCTAATACCAAACCTGAGATCCTACCTCTAACATGAAATGTGATATCCAACTCTTTCCCCTTCCAAACCTGAGAGCCTTCCTATAGCATGAGATGTGATATCCAAGTCCTTCCCATTCCAATCCTGAGACCCTTCCTATAGCTTGAGATGTGATATCCAACTCCTTCCCATTCCAATTCTGAGACCCTTCATATACTATGAGACTTGATATCTCAATGCTCCTAATACCAAACCTGAGACCCGTAATATAACATGAGATGTGATATCCAAATCCTTCCCCTTCCAAACCTTAGACCCTTCCTTTATCATGAGATGTGATATCCAACTCCTTCCCATTCCAATCCTGAGACCCTTCCGATATCATGAGATGTGATATCTCAAAGCTTCTAATATCAAACTTGAGACCCTCCCTATAGCATGAGATGTGATATCCAAGTCCTTCCCATTCCAATCCTGAGACCCTTCCTATAGCATGAGATGTGATATCTCAATGCTAATAATACCAAACCTGAGACCCTTCCTATAACATGAGATGGGAATATCCAACTCCTTCCCATTCCAATCCTGAGACCCTTCCGATAGCAGAGATGTGATATCTCAATGCTTATACCAAACCTGAGATCCTTCCTATAACATGAGATGTGTTATCCAACTCCTTCCCATTCCAATCCTGAGACACTTCCTATAGCATGAGATGTGATATCTCACTGCTTATACCAAACCTGAGACCCTTCCCATAGCATGAGATGTGATATCTCAATGCTTCTAATACCAAACCTGAGACCCTTCCTATAACATGAGATGGGAATATCCAAATCCTTCCCATTCCAATCCTGAGACCCTTCCGATAGCAGAGATGTGAAATCTCACTGCTTATACCAAACCTGAGACCCTTCCCATAGCATGAGATGTGATATCCAACTCCTTCCCATTCCAATCCTCAGACCCTTCCTATAGCATGAGATGTGATATCTCAATGCTTCTAATATCAAACTTGAGACCCTACCTATAGCATGAGATGTGATATCCAAGTCCTTCACCTTCCAATCCTGAGACACTTCCTATAGCATGAGATGTGATATCTCAATGCTTCTAATACCAAACCTGAGACTCTTCCTATAACATGAGATGGGATATCCAACTCCTTCCCATTCCAATCCTGAGACCCTTTCGATAGCAGAGATGTGATATCTCAATGTTTATACCAAACCTGAGACCCTTCCTACGGCATGAGATGTCATATTCAACTCCTTCCCATTCCAATCCTGAGACCCTTCCTATAGCATGAGATGTGATATCCAACTCCTTCCCATTCCAATCCTGAGACCCTTCCTATAGCATGAGATGTGATGTCTCAATGCTTCTAATACCAAACCTGAGATCCTTCCTATAACATGAGATGTGATATCCAACTCCTTCCATTCCAATCCTGAGACCCTTCCTATAGCATGAGATGTGATATCTCAATGCTTATACCAAACCTGAGACCCTTCCTATAGCATGAGATGTGATATCCAACTCCTTCCCATTCCAATCCTGAGACCCTTCTTATAGCCTGAGATGTGATATCTCAATGCCTCTAATACCAAACCTGAGATCCTTCCTCTAACATGAAATGTGATATCCAACTCCTTCACTTTCCAAACCTGAGAGCCTATCTATAGCATGAGATGTGATATCCAAGTCCTTCCCATTCCAAACCTTAGACCCTTCCTACAGCATGCAATATGATATCTCAATGATTCTAATAAAAAACCTGAGACCCGTCCTATAACATGAGATGGGATATCCAACTCCTTCCCATTCCAATCCTGAGACACTTCCGATAGCAGAGATGTGATATCTCAATGTTTATACCAAACCTGAGACCCTTCCTATAACATGAGATGTGATATCCAACTCCTTCCCGTTCCAAACCTGAGACCCTTCCTTTAGCATGAGATGTGATATCCAGCTCCTTCCCATTCCAATCCTGAGACACTTCCGATAGCATGAGATGTGATATCTCAATGCTTCTAATATCAAAACTGAGACCCTCCCTATAGCATGATATGTGATATCTAAGTCCTTCCCATTCCAATCCTGAGACCCTCCCTATAGCATGAGATGTGATATCCAACTCCTTCCCATTCCAATCCTGAGACTCTTCTGATAGCATGAGATGTGATATCTCAATGCTTCTAATACCAAACTTGAGATCCTTCTGATAGCATGAGATGTGATATCTCAATGCTTCTAATACGAAACCTGAGATCCTTCCTATAACATGAGATGTGATATCCAAATCCTTCCCCTTCCAAACCTGAGACCCTCCCTTTAGCATGAGATGTGATATCCAACTCCTTCCCATTCCATTCCTGAGACCCTTCTGATAGCATGAGATGTGATATCTCAATGCCTCTAATACCAAACCTGAGATCCTTCCTCTAACATGAAATGTGATATCCAACTCTTTCCCCTTCCAAACCTGAGAGCCTTCCTATAGCATGAGATGTGATATCCAAGTCCTTCCCATTTCAATCCTGAGACCCTTCCTATAGCTTGAGATGTGATATCCAACTCCTTCCCATTCCAATTGTGAGACCCTTCCTATACTATGAGACTTGATATCTCAATGCTTCTAATACCAAACGTGAGACCCGTAATATAACATGAGATGTGATATCCAAATCCTTCCCCTTCCAAACCTTAGACCCTTCCTTTATCATGAGATGTGATATCCAACTCCTTCCCATTCCAATCCTGAGACCCTTCCGATATCATGAGATGTGATATCTCAAAGCTTCTAATATCAAACTTGAGACCCTCCCTATAGCATGAGATGTGATATCCAAGTCCTTCCCATTCCAATCCTGAGACCCTTCCTATAGCATGAGATGTGATATCTCAATGCTTCTAATACCAAACCTGAGACCCTTCCAATAACATGAGATGGGAATATCCAACTCCTTCCCATTCCAATCCTGAGACCCTTCCGATAGCAGAGATGTGATATCTCAATGCTTATACCAAACCTGAGATCCTTCCTATAACATGAGATGTGATATCCAACTCCTTCCCATTCCAGTCCTGAGACACTTCCTATAGCATGAGATGTGATATCTCACTGCTTATACCAAACCTGAGACCCTTCCCATAGCATGAGATGTGATATCCAACTCCTTCCCATTCCAATCCTCAGACCCTTCCTATAGCATGAGATGTGATATCTCAATGCTTCTAATATCAAACTTGAGACCCTACCTATAGCATGAGATGTGATATCCAAGTCCTTCCCATTCCAATCCTGAGACACTTCCTATAGCATGAGATGTGATATCCAACTGCTTCCCATTCCAATCCTGAGACCCTTCCTATAGCATGAGATATGATATCTCAATACTTCTAATACCAAACGTGAGATCCTTCCGATAACATGAGATGTGATATCCAAATCCTTCCCCTTCCAAACCTGAGACCCTCCCTTTAGCATGAGATGTGATATCCAACTCCTTCCCATTCCAATCCTGAGACCCTTCTGATAGCATGAGATGTGATATCTCAATGCTTCTAATACCAAACCTGAGATCCTTCCGATAGCATGAGATGTGATATCTCAATGCTTCTAATACCAAACCTGAGATCCTTCCTATAACATGAGATGTGATATCCAAATCCTTCCCCTTCCAAACCTGAGACCCTCCATTTAGCATGAGATGTGATATCCAACTCCTTCCAATTCCATTCCTGAGACCCTTCTGATAGCATGAGATGTGATATCTCAATGCCTCTAATACCAAACCTGAGATCCTACCTCTAACATGAAATGTGATATCCAACTCTTTCCCCTTCCAAACCTGAGAGCCTTCCTATAGCATGAGATGTGATATCCAAGTCCTTCCCTTTCCAATCCTGAGACCCTTCCTATAGCTTGAGATGTGATATCCAACTCCTTCCCATTCCAATTCTGAGACCCTTCCTATACTCTGAGACTTGATATCTCAATGCTTCTAATACCAAACCTGAGACCCGTAATATAACATGAGATGTGATATCCAAATCCTTCCCCTTCCAAACCTTAGACCCTTCCTTTATCATGAGATGTGATATCCAACTCCTTCCCATTCCAATCCTGAGACCCTTCCGATATCATGAGATGTGATATCTCAAAGCTTCTAATATCAAACGTGAGACCCTCCCTATAGCATGAGATGTGATATCCAAGTCCTTCCCATTCCAATCCTGAGACCCTTCCTATAGCATGAGATGTGATATCTCAATGCTTCTAATACCAAACCTGAGACCCTTCGTATGGCATGAGATGTGATATCCAACTCCTTGCCATTCAAATCCTGAGACCCTTCCTATAGCATGAGAAGGGATATCCAACTCCTTCCCAATCCAATCCTGAGACCCTTCCGATAGCAGAGACGTGATATCTCAATGCTTCTACCAAACCTGAGACCCTTCCTTTAGCATGAGATGTGATATCCAAATCCTTCACATTCCAATCCTGAGACCCTTCCTATAGCATGAGATGTGATATCTCAATGCTTCTAATACCAAACCTGAGATCCTTCCTATAACATGAGATGTGTTATCCAATTCCTTCCCATTCCAAACCTGAGACCCTTCCTATTGGATGAGTTGTGATATCCAACTCCTTACCATTCCAACCCTGAGACCCTTCCTATAGCATGAGATGTGATGTCTCAATGCTTCTAATACCAAACCTGAGATCCTTCCTATAACATGAGATGTGATATCCAACTCCTTCCATTCCAATCCTGAGACCCGTCCTATAGCATGAGATGTGATATCGCAATGCTTATACCAAACCTGAGACCCTTCCTATAGCATGAGATGTGATATCCAACTACTTCCCATTCCAATCCTGAGACCCTTCCTATAGCATGAGATGTGATATCTCAATGCTTCTAATACCAAACCTGAGATCCTTCCTCTAACATGAAATGTGATATCCAACTCCTTCCCTTTCCAAACCTAAGAGCCTATCTATAGCACCCTTCCTATAACATGAGATGTGATATCCAAATCCTTCCCGTTCCAAACCTGAGACCCTTCCTTTAGCATGAGATGTGATATCCAGCTCCTTCCCATTCCAATCCTGAGACACTTCCGATAGCATGAGATGTGATATCTCAATGCTTCTAATATCAAAACTGAGACCCTCCCTATAGCATGATATGTGATATCTAAGTCCTTCCCATTCCAATCCTGAGACCCTCCCTATAGCATGAGATGTGATATCCAACTCCTTCCCATTCCAATCCTGAGACCCTTCCTATAGCATGAGATATGATATCTCAATACTTCTAATACCAAACGTGAGATCCTTCCGATAACATGAGATGTGATATCCAAATCCTTCCCCTTCCAAACCTGAGACCCTCCCTTTAGCATGAGATGTGATATCCAACTCCTTCCTATTCCAATCCTGAGACTCTTCTGATAGCATGAGATGTGATATCTCAATGCTTCTAATACCAAACCTGAGATCCTTCCGATAGCATGAGATGTGATATCTCAATGCTTCTAATACCAAACCTGAGATCCTTCCTATAACATGAGATGTGATATCCAAATCCTTCCCCTTCCAAACCTGAGACCCTCCCTTTAGCATGAGATGTGATATCCAACTCCTTCCCATTCCATTCCTGAGACCCTTCTGATAGCATGAGATGTGATATCTCAATGCCTCTAATACCAAACCTGAGATCCTACCTCTAACATGAAATGTGATATCCAACTCTTTCCCCTTCCAAACCTGAGAGCCTTCCTATAGCATGAGATGTGATATCCAAGTCCTTCCCATTCCAATCCTGAGACCCTTTCTATAGCTTGAGATGTGATATCCAACTTCTTCCCATTCCAATTCTGAGACCCTTCCTATACTATGAGACTTGATATCTCAATGCTTCTAATACCAAACCTGAGACCCGTAATATAACATGAGATGTGATATCCAAATCCTTCCCCTTCCAAACCTTAGACCCTTCCTTTATCATGAGATGTGATATCCAACTCCTTCCCATTCCAATCCTGAGACCCTTCCGATATCATGAGATGTGATATCTCAAAGCTTCTAATATCAAACTTGAGACCCTCCCTATAGCATGAGATGTGATATCCAAGTCCTTCCCATTCCAATCCTGAGACCCTTCCTATAGCATGAGATGTGATATCTCAATGCTTCTAATACCAAACCTGAGACCCTTCCTATAACATGAGATGGGAATATCCAAATCCTTCCCATTCCAATCCTGAGACCCTTCCGATAGCAGAGATGTGATATCTCACTGCTTATACCAAACCTGAGACCCTTCCCATAGCATGAGATGTGATATCCAACTCCTTCCCATTCCAATCCTGAGACCCTTCCGATATCATGAGATGTGATATCTCAAAGCTTCTAATATCAAACTTGAGACCCTCCCTATAGCATGAGATGTGATATCCAAGTCCTTCCCATTCCAATCCTGAGACCCTTCCTATAGCATGAGATGTGATATCTCAATGCTTCTAATAGCAAACTTGAGACCCTACCTATAGCATGAGATGTGATATCCAAGTCCTTCCCATTCCAATCCTGAGACACTTCCTATAGCATGAGATGTGATATCTAAATGCTTCTAATACCAAACCTGAGACTCTTCCTATAACATGAGATGGGATATCCAACTCCTTCCCATTCCAATCCTGAGACCCTTTCGATAGCAGAGATGTGATATCTCAATGTTTATACCAAACCTGAGACCCTTCCTACGGCATGAGATGTCATATTCAACTCCTTCCCATTCCAATCCTGAGACCCTTCCTATAGCATGAGATGTGATATCCAACTCCTTCCCATTCCAATCCTGAGACCCTTCCTATAGCATGAGATGTGATGTCTCAATGCTTCTAATACCAAACCTGAGATCCTTCCTATAACATGAGATGTGATATCCAACTCCTTCCATTCCAATCCTGAGACCCTTCCTATAGCATGAGATGTGATATCTCAATGCTTATACCAAACCTGAGACCCTTCCTATAGCATGAGATGTGATATCCAACTCCTTCCCATTCCAATCCTGAGACCCTTCCCATAGCCTGAGATGTGATATCTCAATGCCTCTAATACCAAACCTGAGATCCTTCCTCTAACATGAAATGTGATATCCAACTCCTTCACTTTCCAAACCTGAGAGCCTATCTATAGCATTAGATGTGATATCCAAGTCCTTCCCATTCCAATCCTTAGACCCTTCCTACAGCATGCAATATGATATCTCAATGATTCTAATAAAAAACCTGAGACCCGTCCTATAACATGAGATGGGATATCCAACTCCTTCCATTCCAATCCTGAGACACTTCCGATAGCATGAGATGTGATATCTCAATGCTTCTAATATCAAAACTGAGACCCTCCCTATAGCATGATATGTGATATCTAAGTCCTTCCCATTCCAATCCTGAGACCCTCCCTATAGCATGAGATGTGATATCCAACTCCTTCCCATTCCAATCCTGAGACCCTTCCTATAGCATGAGATATGATATCTCAATACTTCTAATACCAAACGTGAGATCCTTCCGATAACATGAGATGTGATATCCAAATCCTTCCCCTTCCAAACCTGAGACCCTCCCTTTAGCATGAGATGTGATATCCAACTCCTTCCTATTCCAATCCTGAGACTCTTCTGATAGCATGAGATGTGATATCTCAATGCTTCTAATACCAAACCTGAGATCCTTCCGATAGCATGAGATGTGATATCTCAATGCTTCTAATACCAAACCTGAGATCCTTCCTATAACATGAGATGTGATATCCAAATCCTTCCCGTTCCAAACCTGAGACCCTCCCTTTAGCATGAGATGTGATATCCAACTCCTTCCCATTCCATTCCTGAGACCCTTCTGATAGCATGAGATGTGATATCTCAATGCCTCTAATACCAAACCTGAGATCCTACCTCTAACATGAAATGTGATATCCAACTCTTTCCCCTTCCAAACCTGAGAGCCTTCCTATAGCATGAGATGTGATATCCAAGTCCTTCCCATTCCAATCCTGAGACCCTTCCTATAGCTTGAGATGTGATATCCAACTCCTTCCCATTCCAATTCTGAGACCCTTCCTATACTATGAGACTTGATATCTCAATGCTCCTAATACCAAACCTGAGACCCGTAATATAACATGAGATGTGATATCCAAATCCTTCCCCTTCCAAACCTTAGACCCTTCCTTTATCATGAGATGTGATATCCAACTCCTTCCCATTCCAATCCTGAGACCCTTCCGATATCATGAGATGTGATATCTCAAAGCTTCTAATATCAAACTTGAGACCCTCCCTATAGCATGAGATGTGATATCCAAGTCCTTCCCATTCCAATCCTGAGACCCTTCCTATAGCATGAGATGTGATATCTCAATGCTAATAATACCAAACCTGAGACCCTTCCTATAACATGAGATGGGAATATCCAACTCCTTCCCATTCCAATCCTGAGACCCTTCCGATAGCAGAGATGTGATATCTCAATGCTTATACCAAACCTGAGATCCTTCCTATAACATGAGATGTGATATCCAACTCCTTCCCATTCCAATCCTGAGACACTTCCTATAGCATGAGATGTGATATCTCACTGCTTATACCAAACCTGAGACCCTTCCCATAGCATGAGATGTGATATCCAACTCCTTCCCATTCCAATCCTCAGACCCTTCCTATAGCATGAGATGTGATATCTCAATGCTTCTAATATCAAACTTGAGACCCTACCTATAGCATGAGATGTGATATCCAAGTCCTTCCCATTCCAATCCTGAGACACTTCCTATAGCATGAGATGTGATATCTCAATGCTTCTAATACCAAACCTGAGACTCTTCCTATAACATGAGATGGGATATCCAACTCCTTCCCATTCCAATCCTGAGACCCTTTTGATAGCAGAGATGTGATATCTCAATGTTTATACCAAACCTGAGACTCTTCCTACGGCATGAGATGTCATATTCAACTCCTTCCCATTCCAATCCTGAGACCCTTCCTATAGCATGAGATGTGATATCCAACTCATTCCCATTCCAATCCTGAGACCCTTCCTATAGCATGAGATGTGATGTCTCAATGCTTCTAATACCAAACCTGAGATCCTTCCTATAACATGAGATGTGATATCCAACTCCTTCCATTCCAATCCTGAGACCCTTCCTATAGCATGAGATGTGATTTCTCAATGCTTATACCAAACCTGAGACCCTTCCTATAGCATGAGATGTGATATCCAACTCCTTCCCATTCCAATCCTGAGACCCTTCCTATAGCCTGAGATGTGATATCTCAATGCCTCTAATACCAAACCTGAGATCCTTCCTATAACATGAAATGTGATATCCAACTCCTTCACTTTCCAAACCTGAGAGCCTATCTATAGCATGAGATGTGATATCCAAGTCCTTCCCATTCCAATCCTTAGACCCTTCCTACAGCATGCAATATGATATCTCAATGATTCTAATAAAAAACCTGAGACCCGTCCTATAACATGAGATGGGATATCCAACTCCTTCCCTTTCCAATCCTGATACACTTCCGATAGCAGAGATGTGATATCTCAATGTTTATACCAAACCTGAGACCCTTCCTATAACATGAGATGTGATATCCAACTCCTTCCCGTTCCAAACCTGAGACCCTTCCTTTAGCATGAGATGTGATATCCAGCTCCTTCCCATTCCAATCCTGAGACACTTCCGATAGCATGAGATGTGATATCTCAATGCTTCTAATATCAAAACTGAGACCCTCCCTATAGCATGATATGTGATATCTAAGTCCTTCCCATTCCAATCCTGAGACCCTCCCTATAGCATGAGATGTGATATCCAAATCCTTCCCCTTCCAAACCTGAGACCCTCCCTTTAGCATGAGATGTGATATCCAACTCCTTCCTATTCCAATCCTGAGACTCTTCTGATAGCATGAGATGTGATATCTCAATGCTTCTAATACCAAACCTGAGATCCTTCCGATAGCATGAGATGTGATATCTCAATGCTTCTAATACCAAACCTGAGATCCTTCCTATAACATGAGATGTGATATCCAAATCCTTCCCCTTCCAAACCTGAGCCCCTTCCAAACCTGAGACCCTCCCTTTAGCATGAGATGTGATATCCAACTCCTTCCCATTCCATTCCTGAGACCCTTCTGATAGCATGAGATGTGATATCTCAATGCCTCTAATACCAAACCTGAGATCCTACCTCTAACATGAAATGTGATATCCAACTCTTTCCCCTTCCAAACCTGAGCCCCTTCCAAACCTGAGAGCCTTCCTATAGCATGAGATGTGATATCCAAGTCCTTCCCATTCCAATCCTGAGACCCTTCCTAAAGCTTGAGATGTGATATCCAACTCCTTCCCATTCCAATTCTGAGACCCTTCCTATACTATGAGACTTGATATCTCAATGCTTCTAATACCAAACCTGAGACCCGTTATATAACATGAGATGTGATATCCAAATCCTTCCCATTCCAAACCTTAGACCCTTCCTTTATCATGAGATGTGATATCCAACTCCTTCCCATTCTAATCCTGAGACCCTTCCGATATCATGAGATGTGATATCTCAAAGCTTCTAATATCAAACTTGAGACCCTCCCTATAGCATGAGATGTGATATCCAAGTCCTTCCCATTCCAATCCTGAGACCCTTCCTATAGCATGAGATGTGATATCTCAATGCTTCTAATACCAAACCTGAGACCCTTCCTATAACATGAGATGGGAATATCCAACTCCTTCCAATTCCAATCCTGAGACCCTTCCGATAGCAGAGATGTGATATCTCAATGCTTATACCAAACCTGAGATCCTTCCTATAACATGAGATGTGATATCCACATCTTCCCATTCCAATCCTGAGACACTTCCCATAGCATGAGATGTGATATCCAACTCCTTCCCATTCCAATCCTCAGACCCTTCCTATAGCATGAGATGTGATATCTCAATGCTTCTAATATCAAACTTGAGACCCTACCTATAGCATGAGATGTGATATCCAAGTCCTTCCCATTCCAATCCTGAGACACTTCCTATAGCATGAGATGTGATATCTCAATGCTTCTAATACCAAACCTGAGACTCTTCCTATAACATCAGATGGGATATCCAACTCCTTCCCATTCCAATCCTGAGACCCTTTTGATAGCAGAGATGTGATATCTCAATGTTTATACCAAACCTGAGACCCTTCCTACGGCATGAGATGTCATATTCAACTCCTTCCCATTCCAATCCTGAGACCCTTCCTATAGCATGAGATGTGATATCCAACTCCTTCCCATTCCAATCCTGAGACCCTTCCTGTAGCATGAGATGTGATGTCTCAATGCTTCTAATACCAAACCTGAGACCCTTCCTATAACATGAGATGGGAATATCCAACTCCTTCCAATTCCAATCCTGAGACCCTTCCGATAGCAGAGATGTGATATAAGCAGTGAGATATCACATCTCATGCTATAGGAAGTGTCTCAGGATTGGAATGGGAAGGAGTTGGATATCACATCTCATGTTATAGGAAGGATCTCAGGTTTGGTATAAGCATTGAGATATCACATCTCTGCTATCAGAAGTGTCTCAGGATTGGAATGGGAAGGAGCTGGATATCACATCTCACGGTAAAGGAAGGGTCTCAGGTTTGGAACGGGAAGGATTTGGATATCACATCTCATGTTATAGGAAGGGTCTCAGGTTTGGTATAAGCATTGAGATATCACATCTCTGCTATCGGAAGTGTCTCACGATTGGAATGGGAAGGAGTTGGATATCCCATCTCATGTTATAGGACGGGTCTCAGGTTTGTTATTAGAATCATTGAGATATCATATTGCATGCTGTAGGAAGGGTCTAAGGGTTGGAATGTGAAGGACTTGGATATCACATCTCATGCTATAGATAGGCTCTTAGGTTTGGAAAGGGAAGGAGTTGGATATCACATTTCATGTTAAAGGAAGGATCTCAGGTTTGGTATTAGAAGCATTGAGATATCACATCTCTGCTATCGGAAGGGTCTCAGGATTGGAATGGGAAGGAGTTGGATATTCCCATCTCATGTTATAGGAAGGGTCTCAGGTTTGGTATAAGCATTGAGATATCACATCTCATGCTATAGGACGGAACCTTCCCATAGCATGAGATGTGATATCCAGCTCCTTCCCATTCCAATCCTCAGACCCTTCCTATAGCATGAGATGTGATATCCCAATGCTTCTAATATCAAACTTGAGACCCTACCTATAGCATGAGATGTGATATCCAAGTCCTTCCCATTCCAATCCTGAGACACTTCCTATAGCATGAGATGTGATATCTCAATGCTTCTAATACCAAACCTGAGACTCTTCCTATAACATGAGATGGGATATCCAACTCCTTATCCAACTCACTTACTGTTCCAAGTAATTAGGTTGGCCTTCTGAACTTCTGCGCCACCAGGACAGAGTTCAGAAATCCGTCTTAACAAATTGGTGTACAGCGGTGGGATATGACTGAAGGTATCCAGTGTTGCGCTCGAACTAGGGCATTTCAGGTTATTCCAACCAGTACACGTAGTGTATTGTTGTAATATAACTTTAAAAAGGCCATAGTCCTATCAAACAGTATGGAAACAAATACGTTGTTAACTTTAAATGCTTCCAAATCAGAAACGCTGAAAAAGATGTGTGCGGAGAGAGGTGTTTCCTCTCAAGGCACTAAATTGGAAATGATCCAAAGAATCGTGGCGTGGCAAGAAGCGCAGCTTGACGCTATAACTTCTGAGGACAGTGCGGAAGGTGGTGGGGCTGCTCTCACTGGTAGAACCGACGGTTCTGCCGCCGCACTGATCCATCGCGACCACGAGGACAGGGAGGACGAGATGTCTAATGTTTCCTCTGCCAGTGCTGATGGGGAGGCTATGCTTGAATTCAGCACCTCCTGGGAAGCATAGGATTTATTGGGAAGGTGGACTCCTGTATAGTGAGCCCACAGACTCTACAGAAGGAGACCATAGGAGGTTGGTGGTTCCCCTTGCTGGTAGGCCCTTCCTCCTGCAGTTGGCGCATGAAGTTCCCCTTGCTGGTCACCTTGGTATGAAGAGGACCAAGCAAAGGCTATCCATGCACTTCTACTGGCCCAAGATGGGGGTGCAAGTAGAAAGTCACTGCAGGAGTTGTGCCTCCTGCCAGTTGTCTGGTAAGGTTGGCGCGACAATCCAAGCTCCGTTGGTACCGCTCCCAGTTGTGGGGGTACCATTTGAAAGGGTAGGGATCGACATCGTTGGTCCCCTTGACCCGCAAACATCCTCGGGCAATAGGTTTATCCTGGTGCTGGTCGACCATGCAACCAGGTATCCTGAGGCCATCCCATTGAAGACTGTAACTGCCAAGCCAGTTGCAGAATCTTTACTCGGCATGTTTACTAGGGTTGGCTTCCCTAAAGAAGTTGTGCCGGATGATGGCAGCACCTTTATGTCGAAGTATAGGCAGGCTATGTGGAAAGAATGTGGGGTCACCTACAGGTTCTCTTCTGCATACCGCCCCCAGACCGATGGTCTGGGGGGGCGTTTCAACAGGACGTTAACGAGCATGATTGGGGCTCTGGAGGAGCCTCAGAGAAGAAAATGGGATCTTCTTGTTTCATGCTTACTGTTTGCCTACCGAGAGGTACCACAGGAGGGTGTTGGCTTCAGCCCCTTCGAACTTCTGTTCGGTCATCCCGTACGGGGACCCTTAGCCATCGTCAAGGAGGGATGGGAGATGCCCACTCCCCCTGTTACTACCAATGTAGTTGATTATGTGCTAGGGCTCAGAAAACGGATGGTACTTCTGATGGGCTTGGCTAGTGATAAATTGAAGGCAGGGCAAGCGCTGGTGAAACATTGGTACGACCAGAAAGCTTCCCTCATCAACTTTACACATGGTCAGCAAGTCCTGATCATGAATCCCATAAGGCCTCGAGCTTTACAGGACAAATGGTCAGGCCCTTACCCAGTGGTGGAGCCCCTGGGTGAGGTTAACTATTCAGTGGACCTTGGAAGGACTGGACAGGCTCCAAAAGTGTTTCACGTGAATAGGCTGAAGGCTTTCGTCCCAAGAGTCGAAATCGCAGCACTGCTACTGGCTTCAGATGTTGAGGAAGAGGAGTCAGAACCTCTCCCCGACCTGTTCCAAAGCGGTCCTTCAGATAGCTCGGTTGAGGGTGTCCGAGTGGCCCCTCACCTGACTTCTGATCAGCAGGCTGAGGTGAAAAGTTTGCTTAGGCAGTTTTCCCCCCTGTTTTCACAGTCCCCTGGTTTGACACCTTGGTGCAAACATAACATTGACACAGGAGACAGTGTACCTACCAAAAGTAGGGGATACAGGATGTCAGATAAAGTACGGTCTTATATTAAGACCGAGGTCAACAAGATGTTAGACCTTGGGGTGATTGAACCCTCTAGTAGTCCTTGGTCCAGTCCTGTGGTGTTGGTTCCAAAGGCAGGCACTTCTGAATTGAGGTTCTGCGTGGATTACAGGGCTCTGAATGCTGTCACCAAGACAGATGCACACCCCTTGCCTCGAACAGATGAGCTGGTGGATACTTTGGGTGCCTGCAAGTACCTCAGCACGTTTGACCTCACTGCTGGCTATTGGCAAATAGCTTTAGCAGAACATGCCAAGGAGAAGACAGCATTTTCTACTCCAGACGGCCTTTACCAATTCCGGGTAATGCCGTTCGGGTTGAAGAATGCACCTGCCACTTTCCAGAGGCTTGTGAATCATGTGTTGAATGGGTTGGACGAATTCTGTCTTGCATATCTGGACGATATAGCAGTTTTCAGTGCCACCTGGGAAGACCATGTGAAACACCTCGGGATTGTGCTCCAGGCTCTTCAGAAAGCCCACTTGACCATAAAGGCTAGTAAATGCCAGATTGGACAAGGCTCATTGGTTTACCTTGGACATGAAGTAGGTGGAGGGAGGATACAGCCTCTACCCAGTAAAGTACAAGACTGGCCTACCCCCACTACGCAAACCCAAGTGAGAGCCTTTTTAGGACTCACGGGGTATTACCGCAATTTTGTGGCAGACTATGGTACCATAGCTGCTCCTCTGACTGCCCTCACAACTCCGAAGAAACCCAAGAAGGTAACTTGGACCGACGAGTGTGAGAAGGCCTTCAATGGCTTAAAAGACTCCTTGTGCCAGGCCCCTGTCCTAAGGGCCCCTGATTATCAAAGACCTTTTATCGTGCAGACGGATGCCTCTGACACTGGGATAGGGGCTGTACTATCACAAGTAAATGAGAAGGGTAAGGAACACCCTATCGGTTTTATTAGTCGCCAGCTTAAGGACAGAGAGCTCAGATGGTCCATGGTAGAGAAAGAATGTTTCTCTGTTGTGTGGGCCCTAAGGAAGCTGAGGCCCTACCTCTCTGGGACCCACTTCACTGTGCAGACTGACCATAAGCCGTTAAAGTGGCTAATGAACATGAAGGGGGAGAATCCAAAGTTGCTTAGGTGGTCCATAAGTCTACAAGGCTTCGACTTCACCATTGAGCATAGGCCAGGTGTCCAACATAGCAATGCTGATGGGTTGTCCAGAATGTTTTACCGACCTGAACAAGAGACTCATCCAGGGGTGGATTAGTTCCCCCTGTCCATAGTCTGGGAGGGGCGAGTGTTAGGAAAGATTTCATAATTGTAGGGAATTTTCCTTCCATGTGGCAACCCCTAACCTTTTTGCTGTTGTTTTACACCTTGTTCTTGACTTTGCCAGAGAAGTGCAGCCTTCTGCCGCACTCCTCTGGGCTTTCGCTCCTTTCGTACGGGGAAACTGACATGCCCTTAAAACAGTCAGTACCGGGGAACGCTGTTTCCCGTAGTTTCTTCTATCGTGTTGCGGCTTTAGTGCAACATGACACAAGAGGGCACTGTAAGCTAAGTTACAGCTCTCTTGGGTCTCTAGCCTTCTACAGACCCTAGATACTCTTTTAGGATGGTATTTTGATCGGTGCAAGTCATTCAGGGACTGGAATGGTGGCAGCGATCGTTTTGTTTATTTTGAGCTCCTTTTGGCGTTCTGAGCACGTTTTTCGCACTGAACCCAAAATGGTGGCCTGGCTCCCAAAATGGCCAGACCACGAGGCTCCTTTGTCTTGTCCACTGACCGTCTTGCTCCCTTCACCTTCCCCAGGTCGGGCGACCCGGGGCCTTCCTTATTTGGGCATGTACTTTCCCGCGAAACGTGGTTGCTTTCGCGGGCTTCTACATGTCCTTTGTGTGCCTCCAGGGTGTGGGCTGGGATGTCTGGTCCCAATACACATCCTGGGTGCCAGAGAGTCTAGGGTGGTGTGAATGCCTGGGACCACCGTGGTCCGTGATTGGTCCACGTATGGTATGTGTGTTGATGAGCGGATCTCCCATTGGCTCCCCTCCGTTTTGGCGCGAAGGGAACCGTGGATAAGAGGGAGCTGGAAACACCACTACCAGGTCGATCTCCTGAGTTCTCACGAACGAAGGAATACAGGACCCTTCCTATAACATGAGATGTGATATCCAACTCCTTCCCATTCCAACCTGAGACCCTTCCTATAGCATGAGATGTGATATCCAACTCCTTCCCATTCCAATCGAGACTTTTCCTATAAAATGAGATGTGATATCTCTATGCTTCTAATACCAAACCTGAGGCCCTTCCCGTAGTATATGTGAAATCCAACTCCTTCCCATTCAAAACTTGTGACCCTTCCTGTAGCATGAAATGTGATTTCTCACACCTTCCAATACCATACCCGAGACCATTCCCACAGCCCGAGATTTGAAATCTCATTTCTTCCAATACCAAACCCGAGACCCTTCCGATAGGATGAGATTTACTATCTCACTCCTTAAAATACCAAACTCGAGTCCCTTCCTAAAGGATGTGATTTGATATCTCAGTGCTTCTCAGGTTTGGTATTAGAAGCATTGAGATATCACATCTCATGCTATAGGAATTGTCTCAGGATTGGAATGGGAAGGAGTTGGATATTCCCATCTCATGTTATACGAAGGGTCTCAGGTTTGGTATTAGAAGCATTGAGATATCACATCTCATGCTATAGGAAGGGTCTCAGGATTGGAATGGGAAGGACTTGGATATCACATCTCATGCTATAGGGAGGGTCTCAAGTTTGATATTAGAAGCTTTGAGATATCACATCTCATGATATCGGAAGGGTCTCAGGATTGGAATGGGAAGGAGTTGGATATCACATCTCATGATAAAGGAAGGGTCTAAGGTTTGGAAGGGGAAGGATTTGGATATCACATCTCATGTTATATTACGGGTCTCAGGTTTGGTATTAGAAGCATTGAGATATCAAGTCTCATAGTATAGGAAGGGTCTCAGAATTGGAATGGGAAGGAGTTGGATATCACATCTCATGCTATAGGAAGGGTCTCAGGTTTGGTAAAAGCATTGAGATATCACATCTCATGCTATAGGAAGGGTCTCAGGATTGGAATGGAAGGAGTTGGATATCACATCTCATGTTATAGGAAGGATCTCAGGTTTGGTATTAGAAGCATTGAGACATCACATCTCATGCTATAGGAAGGGTCTCAGGATTGGAATGGGAAGGAGTTGGATATCACATCTCATGATATAGGAAGGGTCTCAGGATTGGAATGGGAAGGAGTTGGATATCCCATCTCATGTTATAGGAAGAGTCTCAGGTTTGGTATTAGAAGCATTGAGATATCACATCTCATGCTATAGGAAGTGTCTCAGGATTGGAATGGGAAGGACTTGGATATCACATCTCATGCTATAGGTAGGGTCTCAAGTTTGATATTAGAAGCATTGGGATATCACATCTCATGCTATAGGAAGGGTCTGAGGATTGGAATGGGAAGGAGCTGGATATCACATCTCATGCTATGGGAAGGTTCTCAGGTTTGGTATAAGCAGTGAGATATCACATCTCATGCTATAGGAAGTGTCTCAGGATTGGAATGGGAAGGAGTTGGATATTCCCATCTCATGTTATAGGAAGGGTCTCAGGTTTGGTATTAGAAGCATTGAGATATCACATATCATGCTATAGGAAGGGTCTCAGGATTGGAATGGGAAGGACTTGGATATCACATCTCATGCTATAGGGAGGGTCTCAAGTTTGATATTAGAAGCTTTGAGATATCACATCTCATGATATCGGAAGGGTCTCAGGATTGGAATGGGAAGGAGTTGGATATCACATCTCATGATAAAGGAAGGGTCTAAGGTTTGGAAGGGGAAGGATTTGGATATCACATCTCATGTTATATTACGGGTCTCAGGTTTGGTATTAGAAGCATTGAGATATCAAGTCTCATAGTATAGGAAGGGTCTCAGAATTGGAATGGGAAGGAGTTGGATATCACATCTCAAGCTATAGGAACGGTCTCAGGATTGGAATGGGAAGGACTTGGATATCACATCTCATGCTATAGGAAGGCTCTCAGGTTTGGAAAGGGAAAGAGTTGGATATCACATTTCATGTTAGAGGTAGGATCTCAGGTTTGGTATTAGAGGCATTGAGATATCACATCTCATGCTATCAGAAGGGTCTCAGGAATGGAATGGGAAGGAGTTGGATATCACATCTCATGCTAAAGGGAGGGTTTTAGGTTTGGAAGGGGAAGGATTTGGATATCACATCTCATGTTATAGGAAGGATCTCACGTTTGGTATTAGAAGTATTGAGATATCATATCTCATGCTATAGGAAGGGTCTCAGGATTGGAATGGGAAGGAGTTGGATATCACATCTCATGCTATAGGGAGGGTCTCAGGATTGGAATGGGAAGGACTTAGATATCACATATCATGCTATAGGGAGGGTCTCAGTTTTGATATTAGAAGCATTGAGATATCACATCTCATGCTATCGGAAGTGTCTCAGGATTGGAATGGGAAGGAGCTGGATATCACATCTCATGCTAAAGGAAGGGTCTCAGGTTTGGAACGGGAAGGATTTGGATATCCAGGAAAGAGAGAATGCATGCAGACAAGGCATTCGTGAGAGGAGTCTGCCTGCAAAGGAAAGCAATTTACTACAGGAATCAAGGATACTCCCCCTCAAGAACGGTTGGATCTGGGCATGGAGAGGAACTTGTCATCAGGGAGGAAAGTTTCAGAGCTCGAGACAGCGCTGGCCGTCATCCATGTCTCGGTTAGACCAAGGACATCAAGGTCGGGTTCTTCCAGGAAATGGCAGATGTCAGATGAGTGTTTGAAACTGAGTGAGTTGAGAGTGGGGAGGGGTACAAATCAGTAATCCTTGCGGAGGTGTAGAAGGAGCCTGACCTAGGGCACATGAGGAAGGAGAGAGGAAAGGAAGCAGAAGAAGGGAGAGAAAAGAGCAGGAGTGCATTATCAATCCGGGAGCGAGGAGTGGTGAGAAGGTTAGACGGGGAGTCTCAGGATTTGAATGGGAAGTTCGATATCACATGTCATGCTATAGGAAGCGTCTCAGGATTGGAATGGGAAGGAGTTGGATATGATATCTCTTGTTATAGGGAGGGTCTCAGGTTTGGTATTAGAAGCACTGAGATATCAAATCACATCCTTTAGGAAGGGACTCGAGTTTGGTATTTTAAGGAGTGAGATAGTAAATCTCATCCTATCGGAAGGGTCTCGGGTTTGGTATTGGAAGAAATGAGATTTCAAATCTCGGGCTGTGGGAATGGTCTCGGGTATGGTATTGGAAGGTGTGAGAAATCACATTTCATGCTACAGGAAGGGTCACAAGTTTTGAATGGGAAGGAGTTGGATTTCACATATACTACGGGAAGGGCCTCAGGTTTGGTATTAGAAGCATAGAGATATCACATCTCATGTTATAGGAAAAGTCTTGATTGGAATGGGAAGGAGTTGGATATCACATCTCATGCTATAGGAAGGGTCTCAGGTTGGAATGGGAAGGAGTTGGATATCACATCTCATGTTATAGGAAGGGTCTCAGGATTGGAATGGGAAGGACTTGGATATCACATCTCATGCTATAGGAAGGCTCTCAGGTTTGCAAGGGGAAAGAGTTGGATATCACATTTCATGTTAGAGGTAGGATCTCAGGTTTGGTATTAGAAGTATTGAGATATCACATCTCATGCTATCAGAAGAGTCTCAGGATTGGAATGGGAAGGAGTTGGATATCACATCTCATGGTAAAGGGAGGGTCTCAGGTTTGGAAGATAAGGATTTGGATATCACATCTCATGTTATAGGAAGGATCTCAGGTTTGGTATTAGAAGTATTGAGATATCACATCTCATGCTATCGGAAGGATCTCAGGTTTGGTATAGAAGCATTGAGATATCATATCTTATGCTATCAGAAGGGTCTCAGGATTGGAATGGGAAGGAGTTGGATATCACATCTCATGCTAAAGGGAGGGTCTCAGGTTTGGAAGGGGAAGGATTTGGATATCACATCTCATGTTATAGGATGGATCTCAGGTTTGGTATTAGAAGTATTGAGATATCACATCTCATGTTATCGGAAGGATCTCAGGTTTGGTATTAGAAGTATTGAGATATCACATCTCATGCTATAGGAAGGGTCTCAGGATTGGAATGGGAAGGAGTTGGATATCACATCTCATGCTAAATGAAGGGTCTCAGGTTTGGAACGGGAAGGAGTTGGATATCACATCTCATGTTATAGGAAGGGTCTCAGGTTTGGTATAAACATTGAGATATCACATCTCTGCTATCGGAAGTGTCTCAGGATTGGAATGGGAAGGAGTTGGATATCCCATCTCATGTTATAGGATGGGTCTCAGGTTTTTTATTAGAATCATTGAGATATCATATTGCATGCTGTAGGAAGGGTCTAAGGATTGGAATGGGAAGGACTTGGATATCACATCTCATGCTATAGATAGGCTCTCAGGTTTGGAAAGTGAAGGAGTTGGATATCACATTTCATGTTAGAGGAAGGATCTCAGGTTTGGTATTAGAGGCATTGAGATATCACATCTCAGGCTATAGGAAGGGTCTCAGGATTGGAATGGGAAGGAGTTGGATATCACATCTCATGCTATAGGAAGGGTCTCAGGTTTGGTATAAGCATTGAGATATCACATCTCATGCTATAGGAAGGGTCTCAGGATTGGAATGGAAGGAGTTGGATATCACATCTCATGTTATAGGAAGGATCTCAGGTTTGGTATTAAAAGCATTGAGACATCACATCTCATGCTATAGGAAGGGTCTCAGGATTGGAATGGGAAGGAGTTGGATATCACATCTCATGCTATAGGAAGGGTCTCAGGATTGGAATGGGAAGGAGTTGAATATGACATCTCATGCCGTAGGAAGGGTCTCAGGTTTGGTATAAACATTGAGATATCACATCTCTGCTATCAAAAGGGTCTCAGGATTGGAATGGGAAGGAGTTGGATATCCCATCTCATGTTATAGGAAGAGTCTCAGGTTTGGTATTAGAAGCATTGAGATATCACATCTCATGCTATAGGAAGTGTTTCAGGATTGGAATGGGAAGGATTGGATATCACATCTCATGCTATAGGTAGGGTCTCAAGTTTGATATTAGAAGCATTGAGATATCACATCTCATGCTATAGGAACGGTCTGAGGATTGGAATGGGAAGGAGTTGGATATCACATCTCATGCTATGGGAAGGGTCTCAGGTTTGGTATAAGCAGTGAGATATCACATCTCATGCTATAGGAAGTGTCTCAGGATTGGAATGGGAAGGAGTTGGATATCACATCTCATGTTATAGGAAGGATCTCAGGTTTGGTATAAGCATTGAGATATCACATCTCTGCTCTCGGAAGGGTCTCAGGATTGGAATGGGAAGGAGTTGGATATTCCCATCTCATGTTATAGGAAGGGTCTCAGGTTTGGTATTAGAAGCATTGAGATATCACATCTCATGCTATAGGAAGGGTCTCAGGATTGGAATGGGAAGGACTTGGATATCACATCTCATGCTATAGGGAGGGTCTCAAGTTTGATATTAGAAGCTTTGAGATATCACATCTCATGATATCGGAAGGGTCTCAGGATTGGAATGGGAAGGAGTTGGATATCACATCTCATGATAAAGGAAGGGTCTAAGGTTTGGAAGGGGAAGGATTTGGATATCACATCTCATGTTATATTACGGGTCTCAGGTTTGGTATTAGAAGCATTGAGATATCAAGTCTCATAGTATAGGAAGGGTCTCAGAATTGGAATGGGAAGGAGTTGGATATCACATCTCATGCTATAGGAAGGGTCTCAGGTTTGGTATAAGCATTGAGATATCACATCTCATGCTATAGGAAGGGTCTCAGGATTGGAATGGAAGGAGTTGGATATCACATCTCATGTTATAGGAAGGATCTCAGGTTTGGTATTAGAAGCATTGAGACATCACATCTCATGCTATAGGAAGGGTCTCAGGATTGGAATGGGAAGGAGTTGGATATCACATCTCATGCTATAGGAAGGGTCTCAGGATTGGAATGGGAAGGAGTTGAATATGACATCTCATGCCGTAGGAAGGGTCTCAGGTTTGGTATAAACATTGAGATATCACATCTCTGCTATCAAAAGGGTCTCAGGATTGGAATGGGAAGGAGTTGGATATCCCATCTCATGTTATAGGAAGAGTCTCAGGTTTGGTATTAGAAGCATTGAGATATCACATCTCATGCTATAGGAAGTGTCTCAGGATTGGAATGGGAAGGACTTGGATATCACATCTCATGCTATAGGTAGGGTCTCAAGTTTGATATTAGAAGCATTGGGATATCACATCTCATGCTATAGGAAGGGTCTGAGGATTGGAATGGGAAGGAGCTGGATATCACATCTCATGCTATGGGAAGGTTCTCAGGTTTGGTATAAGCAGTGAGATATCACATCTCATGCTATAGGGAGTGTCTCAGGATTGGAATGGGAAGGAGTTGGATATCACATCTCATGGTAAAGGGAGGGTCTCAGGTTTGGAAGATAAGGATTTGGATATCAAATCTCATGTTATAGGAAGGATCTCAGGTTTGGTATAAGCAGTGAGATATCACATCTCATGCTATAGGAAGTGTCTCAGGATTGGAATGGGAAGGAGTTGGATATCACATCTCATGGTAAAGGGAGGGTCTCAGGTTTGGAAGATAAGGATTTGGATATCACATCTCATGTTATAGGAAGGATCTCAGGTTTGGTATTAGAAGTATTGAGATATCACATCTCATGCTATCGGAAGGATCTCAGGTTTGGTATAGAAGCATTGAGATATCATATCTTATGCTATCAGAAGGGTCTCAGGATTGTAATGGGAAGGAGTTGGATATCACATCTCATGCTAAAGGGAGGGTCTCAGGTTTGGAAGGGGAAGGATTTGGATATCACATCTCATGTTATAGGATGGATCTCAGGTTTGGTATTAGAAGTATTGAGATATCACATCTCATGTTATCGGAAGGATCTCAGGTTTGGTATTAGAAGTATTGAGATATCACATCTCATGCTATAGGAAGGGTCTCAGGATTGGAATGGGAAGGAGTTGGATATCTCATCTCATGCTAAAGGAAGGGTCTCAGGTTTGGAACGGGAAGGAGTTGGATATCACATCTCATGTTATAGGAAGGGTCTCAGGTTTGGTATAAACATTGAGATATCACATCTCTGCTATCGGAAGTGTCTCAGGATTGGAATTGGAAGGAGTTGGATATCCCATCTCATGTTATAGGACGGGTCTCAGGTTTTTTATTAGAATCATTGAGATATCATATTGCATGCTGTAGGAAGGGTCTAAGGATTGGAATGGGAAGGACTTGGATATCACATCTCATGCTATAGATAGGCTCTCAGGTTTGGAAAGTGAAGGAGTTGGATATCACATTTCATGTTAGAGGAAGGATCTCAGGTTTGGTATTAGAGGCATTGAGATATCACATCTCAGGCTATAGGAAGGGTCTCAGGATTGGAATGGGAAGAAGTTGGATATCACATCTCATGCTATAGGAAGGGTCTCAGGTTTGGTATAAGCATTGAGATATCACATCTCATGCTATAGGAAGGGTCTCAGGATTGGAATGGAAGGAGTTGGATATCACATCTCATGTTATAGGAAGGATCTCAGGTTTGGTATTAGAAGCATTGAGACATCATATCTCATGCTATAGGAAGGGTCTCAGGATTGGAATGGGAAGGAGTTGGATATCACATCTCATGCTATAGGAAGGGTCTCAGGATTGGAATGGGAAGGAGTTGAATATGACATCTCATGCCGTAGGAAGGGTCTCAGGTTTGGTATAAACATTGAGATATCACATCTCTGCTATCAAAAGGGTCTCAGGATTGGAATGGGAAGGAGTTGGATATCCCATCTCATGTTATAGGAAGAGTCTCAGGTTTGGTATTAGAAGCATTGAGATATCACATCTCATGCTATAGGAAGTGTCTCAGGATTGGAATGGGAAGGACTTGGATATCACATCTCATGCTATAGGTAGGGTCTCAAGTTTGATATTAGAAGCATTGGGATATCACATCTCATGCTATAGGAAGGGTCTGAGGTTTGGAATGGGAAGGAGCTGGATATCACATCTCATGCTATGGGAAGGTTCTCAGGTTTGGTATAAGCAGTGAGATATCACATCTCATGCTATAGGAAGTGTCTCAGGATTGGAATGGGAAGGAGTTGGATATTCCCATCTCATGTTATAGGAAGGGTCTCATGTTTGGTATTAGAAGCATTGAGATATCACATCTCATGCTATAGGAAGGGTCTCAGCATTGGAATGGGAAGGACTTGGATATCACATCTCATGCTATAGGGAGGGTCTCAAGTTTGATATTAGAAGCTTTGAGATATCACATCTCATGATATCGGAAGGGTCTCAGGATTGGAATGGGAAGGAGTTGGATATCACATCTCATGATAAAGGAAGGGTCTAAGGTTTGGAAGGGGAAGGATTTGGATATCACATTTCATGTTATATTACGGGTCTCAGGTTTGGTATTAGAAGCATTGAGATATCAAGTCTCATAGTATAGGAAGGGTCTCAGAATTGGAATGGGAAGGAGTTGGATATCACATCTCAAGCTATAGGAAGGGTCTCAGGATTGGAATGGGAAGGACTTGGATATCACATCTCATGCTATAGGAAGGCTCTCAGGTTTGGAAGGGGAAAGAGTTGGATATCACATTTCATGTTAGAGGTAGGATCTCAGGTTTGGTATTAGAGGCATTGAGATATCACATCTCAAGCTATAGGAAGGGTCTCAGGATTGGAATGGGAAGGACTTGGATATCACATCTCATGCTATAGGAAGGCTCTCAGGTTTGGAAGGGGAAAGAGTTGGATATCACATTTCATGTTAGAGGTAGGATCTCAGGTTTGGTATTAGAGGCATTGAGATATCACATCTCATGCTATCAGAAGGGTCTCAGGAATGGAATGGGAAGGAGTTGGATATCACATCTCATGCTAAAGGGAGGGTTTTAGGTTTGGAAGGGGAAGGATTTGGATATCACATCTCATGTTATAGGAAGGATCTCAGGTTTGGTATTAGAAGCATAGAGATATCACATCTCATGCTATCGGAAGGATCTCAGGTTTGGTATTAGAAGCATTGAGATATCACATCTCATGCTATCAGAAGAGTCTCAGGATTGGAATAGGAAGGAGTTGGATATCACATCTCATGCTAAAGGGAGGGTCTCAGGTTTGGAAGGGGAAGGATTTGGATATCACATCTCATGTTATCGGAAGGATCTCACGTTTGGTATTAGGAGTATTGAGATATCATATCTCATGCTATAGGAAGGGTCTCAGGATTGGAATGGGAAGGAGTTGGATATCACATCTCATGCTATAGGGAGGGTCTCAGGATTGGAATGGGAAGGACTTAGATATCACATATCATGCTATAGGGAGGGTCTCAGTTTTGATATTAGAAGCATTGAGATATCACATATCATGCTATCGGAAGTGTCTCAGGATTGGAATGGGAAGGAGCTGGATATCACATCTCATGCTAAAGGAAGGGTCTCAGGTTTGGAACGGGAAGGATTTGGATATCCAGGAAAGAGAGAATGCATGCAGACAAGGCATTCGTGAGAGGAGTCTGCCTGCAAAGGAAAGCAATTTACTACAGGAATCAAGGATACTCCCCCTCAAGAACGGTTGGATCTGGGCATGGAGAGGAACTTGTCATCAGGGAGGAAAGTTTCAGAGCTCGAGACAGCGCTGGCCGTCATCCATGTCTCGGTTAGACCAAGGACATCAAGGTCGGGTTCTTCCAGGAAATAGCAGATGTCAGATGAGTGTTTGAAACTGAGTGAGTTGAGAGTGGGGAGGGGTACAAATCAGTAATCCTTGCGGAGGTGTAGAAGGAGCCTGACCTAGGGCACATGAGGAAGGAGAGAGGAAAGGAAGCAGAAGAAGGGAGAGAAAAGAGCAGGAGTGCATTATCAATCCGGGAGCGAGGAGTGGTGAGAAGGTTAGACGGGGAGGTCTGAGTCTCAGGATTTGAATGGGAAGTTCGATATCACATGTCATGCTATAGGAAGCGTCTCAGGATTGGAATGGGAAGGAGTTGGATATGATATCTCTTGTTATAGGGAGGGTCTCAGGTTTGGTATTAGAAGCACTGAGATATCAAATCACATCCTTTAGGAAGGGACTCGAGTTTGGTATTTTAAGGAGTGAGATAGTAAATCTCATCCTATCGGAAGGGTCTCGGGTTTGGTATTGGAAGAAATGAGATTTCAAATCTCGGGCTGTGGGAATGGTCTCGGGTATGGTATTGGAAGGTGTGAGAAATCACATTTCATGCTACAGGAAGGGTCACAAGTTTTGAATGGGAAGGAGTTGGATTTCACATATACTACGGGAAGGGCCTCAGGTTTGGTATTAGAAGCATAGAGATATCACATCTCATGTTATAGGAAAAGTCTTGATTGGAATGGGAAGGAGTTGGATATCACATCTCATGCTATAGGAAGGGTCTCAGGTTGGAATGGGAAGGAGTTGGATATCACATCTCATGTTATAGGAAGGGTCTCAGGATTGGAATGGGAAGGACTTGGATATCACATCTCATGCTATAGGAAGGCTCTCAGGTTTGCAAGGGGGAAGAGTTGGATATCACATTTCATGTTAGAGGTAGGATCTCAGGTTTGGTATTAGAAGTATTGAGATATCACATCTCATGCTATCAGAAGGATCTCAGGTTTGGTATAGAAGCATTGAGATATCATATCTTATGCTATCAGAAGAGTCTCAGGATTGGAATGGGAAGGAGTTGGATATCACATCTCATGGTAAAGGGAGGGTCTCAGGTTTGGAAGATAAGGATTTGGATATCACATCTCATGTTATAGGAAGGATCTCAGGTTTGGTATTAGAAGTATTGAGATATCACATCTCATGCTATCGGAAGGATCTCAGGTTTGGTATAGAAGCATTGAGATATCATATCTTATGCTATCAGAAGGGTCTCAGGATTGGAATGGGAAGGAGTTGGATATCACATCTCATGCTAAAGGGAGGGTCTCAGGTTTGGAAGGGGAAGGATTTGGATATCACATCTCATGTTATATGATGGATCTCAGGTTTGGTATTAGAAGTATTGAGATATCACATCTCATGTTATCGGAAGGATCTCAGGTTTGGTATTAGAAGTATTGAGATATCACATCTCATGCTATAGGAAGGGTTTCAGGATTGGAATGGGAAGGAGTTGGATATCACATCTCATGCTAAATGAAGGGTCTCAGGTTTGGAACGGGAAGGAGTTGGATATCACATCTCATGTTATAGGAAGGGTCTCAGGTTTGGTATAAACATTGAGATATCACATCTCTGCTATCGGAAGTGTCTCAGGATTGGAATGGGAAGGAGTTGGATATCCCATCTCATGTTATAGGATGGGTCTCAGGTTTTTTATTAGAATCATTGAAATATCATATTGCATGCTGTAGGAACGGTCTAAGGATTGGAATGGGAAGGACTTGGATATCACATCTCATGCTATAGATAGGCTCTCTGGTTTGGAAAGTGAAGGAGTTGGATATCACATTTCATGTTAGAGGAAGGATCTCAGGTTTGGTATTAGAGGCATTGAGATATCACATCTCAGGCTATAGGAAGGGTCTCAGGATTGGAATGGGAAGGAGTTGGATATCACATCTCATGCTATAGGAAGGGTCTCAGGTTTGGTATAAGCATTGAGATATCACATCTCATGCTATAGGAAGGGTCTCAGGATTGGAATGGAAGGAGTTGGATATCACATCTCATGTTATAGGAAGGATCTCAGGTTTGGTATTAGAAGCATTGAGACATCACATCTCATGCTATAGGAAGGGTCTCAGGATTGGAATGGGAAGGAGTTGGATATCACATCTCATGCTATAGGAAGGGTCTCAGGATTGGAATGGGAAGGAGTTGAATATGACATCTCATGCCGTAGGAAGGGTCTCAGGTTTGGTATAAACATTGAGATATCACATCTCTGCTATCAAAAGGGTCTCAGGATTGGAATGGGAAGGAGTTGGATATCCCATCTCATGTTATAGGAAGAGTCTCAGGTTTGGTATTAGAAGCATTGAGATATCACATCTCATGCTATAGGAAGTGTCTCAGGATTGGAATGGGAAGGATTGGTTATCACATCTCATGCTATAGGTAGGGTCTCAAGTTTGATATTAGAAGCATTGAGATATCACATCTCATGCTATAGGAAGGGTCTGAGGATTGGAATGGGAAGGAGTTGGATATCACATCTCATGCTATGGGAAGGGTCTCAGGTTTGGTATAAGCAGTGAGATATCACATCTCATGCTATAGGAAGTGTCTCAGGATTGGAATGGGAAGGAGTTGGATATCACATCTCATGTTATAGGAAGGATCTCAGGTTTGGTATAAGCATTGAGATATCACATCTCTGCTATCGGAAGGGTCTCAGGATTGGAATGGGAAGGAGTTGGATATTCCCATCTCATGTTATAGGAAGGGTCTCAGGTTTGGTATTAGAAGCATTGAGATATCACATCTCATGCTATAGGAAGGGTCTCAGGATTGGAATGGGAAGGACTTGGATATCACATCTCATGCTATAGGGAGGGTCTCAAGTTTGATATTAGAAGCTTTGAGATATCACATCTCATGATATCGTAAGGGTCTCAGGATTGGAATGGGAAGGAGTTGGATATCACATCTCATGATAAAGGAAGGGTCTAAGGTTTGGAAGGCGAAGGATTTGGATATCACATCTCATGTTATATTACGGGTCTCAGGTTTGGTATTAGAAGCATTGAGATATCAAGTCTCATAGTATAGGAAGGGTCTCAGAATTGGAATGGGAAGGAGTTGGATATCACATCTCATGCTATAGGAAGGGTCTCAGGTTTGGTATAAGCATTGAGATATCACATCTCATGCAATAGGAAGGGTCTCAGGATTGGAATGGAAGGAGTTGGATATCACATCTCATGTTATAGGAAGGATCTCAGGTTTGGTATTAGAAGCATTGAGACATCACATCTCATGCTATAGGAAGGGTCTCAGGATTGGAATGGGAAGGAGTTGGATATCACATCTCATGCTATAGGAAGGGTCTCAGGATTGGAATGGGAAGGAGTTGAATATGACATCTCATGCCGTAGGAAGGGTCTCAGGTTTGGTATAAACATTGAGATATCACATCTCTGCTATCAAAAGGGTTTTAGGATTGGAATGGGAAGGAGTTGGATATCCCATCTCATGTTATAGGAAGAGTCTCAGGTTTGGTATTAGAAGCATTGAGATATCACATCTCATGCTATAGGAAGTGTCTCAGGATTGGAATGGGAAGGACTTGGATATCACATCTCATGCTATAGGTAGGGTCTCAAGTTTGATATTAGAAGCATTGGGATATCACATCTCATGCTATAGGAAGGGTCTGAGGATTGGAATGGGAAGGAGCTGGATATTACATCTCATGCTATGGGAAGGTTCTCAGGTTTGGTATAAGCAGTGAGATATCACATCTCATGCTATAGGAAGTGTCTCAGGATTGGAATGGGAAGGAGTTGGATATTCCCATCTCATGTTATAGGAAGGATCTCAGGTTTGGTATTAGAAGCATTGAGACATCACATCTCATGCTATAGGAAGGGTCTCAGGATTGGAATGGGAAGGAGTTGGATATCACATCTCATGCTATAGGAAGGGTCTCAGGATTGGAATGGGAAGGAGTTGAATATGACATCTCATGCCGTAGGAAGGGTGTCAGGTTTGGTATAAACATTGAGATATCACATCTCTGCTATCAAAAGGGTCTCAGGATTGGAATGGGAAGGAGCTGGATATCCCATCTCATGTTATAGGAAGAGTCTCAGGTTTGGTATTAGAAGCATTGAGATATCACATCTCATGCTATAGGAAGTGTCTCAGGATTGGAATGGGAAGGACTTGGATATCACATCTCATGCTATAGGTAGGGTCTCAAGTTTGATATTAGAAGCATTGGGATATCACATCTCATGCTATAGGAAGGGTCTGAGGATTGGAATGGGAAGGAGTTGGATATCACATCTCATTCTATGGGAAGGGTCTCAGGTTTGGTATAAGCAGTGAGATATCACATCTCATGCTATAGGAAGCGTCTCAGGATTGGAATGGGAAGGAGTTGGATATGATATCTCTTGTTATAGGGAGGGTCTCAGGTTTGGTATTAGAAGCACTGAGATATCAAATCACATCCTTTAGGAAGGGACTTGAGTTTGGTATTTTAAGGAGTGAGATAGTAAATCTCATCCTATCGGAAGGGTCTCGGGTTTGGTATTGGAAGAAATGAGATTTCAAATCTCGGGCTGTGGGAATGGTCTCGGGTATGGTATTGGAAGGTGTGAGAAATCACATTTCATGCTACAGGAAGGGTCACAAGTTTTGAATGGGAAGGAGTTGGATTTCACATATACTACGGGAAGGGCCTCAGGTTTGGTATTAGAAGCATAGAGATATCACATCTCATGTTATAGGAAAAGTCTTGATTGGAATGGGAAGGAGTTGGATATCACATCTCATGCTATAGGAAGGGTCTCAGGTTGGAATGGGAAGGAGTTGGATATCACATCTCATGTTATAGGAAGGGTCTCAGGATTGGAATGGGAAGGACTTGGATATCACATCTCATGCTATAGGAAGGCTCTCAGGTTTGCAAGGGGAAAGAGTTGGATATCACATTTCATGTTAGAGGTAGGATCTCAGGTTTGGTATTAGAAGTATTGAGATATCACATCTCATGCTATCAGCAGGATCTCAGGTTTGGTATAGAAGCATTGAGATATCATATCTTATGCTATCAGAAGAGTCTCAGGATTGGAATGGGAAGGAGTTGGATATCACATCTCATGGTAAAGGGAGGGTCTCAGGTTTGGAAGATAAGGATTTGGATATCACATCTCATGTTATAGGAAGGATCTCAGGTTTGGTATTAGAAGTATTGAGATATCACATCTCATGCTATCGGAAGGATCTCAGGTTTGGTATAGAAGCATTGAGATATCATATCTTATGCTATCAGAAGGGTCTCAGGATTGGAATGGGAAGGAGTTGGATATCACATCTCATGCTAAAGGGAGGGTCTCAGGTTTGGAAGGGGAAGGATTTGGATATCACATCTCATGTTATAGGATGGATCTCAGGTTTGGTATTAGAAGTATTGAGATATCACATCTCATGTTATCGGAAGGATCTCAGGTTTGGTATTAGAAGTATTGAGATATCACATCTCATGCTATAGGAAGGGTTTCAGGATTGGAATGGGAAGGAGTTGGATATCACATCTCATGCTAAATGAAGGGTCTCAGGTTTGGAACGGGAAGGAGTTGGATATCACATCTCATGTTATAGGAAGGGTCTCAGGTTTGGTATAAACATTGAGATATCACATCTCTGCTATCGGAAGTGTCTCAGGATTGGAATGGGAAGGAGTTGGATATCCCATCTCATGTTATAGGATGGGTCTCAGGTTTTTTATTAGAATCATTGAGATATCATATTGCATGCTGTAGGAAGGGTCTAAGGATTGGAATGGGAAGGACTTGGATATCACATCTCATGCTATAGATAGGCTCTCAGGTTTGGAAAGTGAAGGAGTTGGATATCACATTTCATGTTAGAGGAAGGATCTCAGGTTTGGTATTAGAGGCATTGAGATATCACATCTCAGGCTATAGGAAGGGTCTCAGGATTGGAATGGGAAGGAGTTGGATATCACATCCCATGCTATAGGAAGGGTCTCAGGTTTGGTATAAGCATTGAGATATCACATCTCATGCTATAGGAAGGGTCTCAGGATTGGAATGGAAGGAGTTGGATATCACATCTCATGTTATAGGAAGGATCTCAGGTTTGGTATTAGAAGCATTGAGACATCACATCTCATGCTATAGGAAGGGTCTCAGGATTGGAATGGGAAGGAGTTGGATATCACATCTCATGCTATAGGAAGGGTCTCAGGATTGGAATGGGAAGGAGTTGAATATGACATCTCATGCCGTAGGAAGGGTCTCAGGTTTGGTATAAACATTGAGATATCACATCTCTGCTATCAAAAGGGTCTCAGGATTGGAATGGGAAGGAGTTGGATATCCCATCTCATGTTATAGGAAGAGTCTCAGGTTTGGTATTAGAAGCATTGAGATATCACATCTCATGCTATAGGAAGTGTCTCAGGATTGGAATGGGAAGGATTGGATATCACATCTCAAGCTATAGGTAGGGTCTCAAGTTTGATATTAGAAGCATTGAGATATCACATCTCATGCTATAGGAAGGGTCTGAGGATTGGAATGGGAAGGAGTTGGATATCACATCTCATGCTATGGGAAGGGTCTCAGGTTTGGTATAAGCAGTGAGATATCACATCTCATGCTATAGGAAGTGTCTCAGGATTGGAATGGGAAGGAGTTGGATATCACATCTCATGTTATAGGAAGGATCTCAGGTTTGGTATAAGCATTGAGATATCACATCTCTGCTATCGGAAGGGTCTCAGGATTGGAATGGGAAGGAGTTGGATATTCCCATCTCATGTTATAGGAAGGGTCTCAGGTTTGGTATTAGAAGCATTGAGATATCACATCTCATGCTATAGGAAGGGTCTCAGGATTGGAATGGGAAGGACTTGGATATCACATCTCATGCTATAGTGAGGGTCTCAAGTTTGATATTAGAAGCTTTGAGATATCACATCTCATGATATCGGAAGGGTCTCAGGATTGGAATGGGAAGGAGTTGGATATCACATCTCATGATAAAGGAAGGGTCTAAGGTTTGGAAGGGGAAGGATTTGGATATCACATCTCATGTTATATTACGGGTCTCAGGTTTGGTATTAGAAGCATTGAGATATCAAGTCTCATAGTATAGGAAGGGTCTCAGAATTGGAATGGGAAGGAGTTGGATATCACATCTCATGCTATAGGAAGGGTCTCAGGTTTGGTATAAGCATTGAGATATCACATCTCATGCTATAGGAAGGGTCTCAGGATTGGAATGGAAGGAGTTGGATATCACATCTCATGTTATAGGAAGGATCTCAGGTTTGGTATTAGAAGCATTGAGACATCACATCTCATGCTATAGGAAGGGTCTCAGGATTGGAATGGGAAGGAGTTGGATATCACATCTCATGCTATAGGAAGGGTCTCAGGATTGGTATAAGCAGTGAGATATCACATCTCATGCTATAGGAAGTGTCTCAGGATTGGAATGGGAAGGAGTTGGATATCACATCTCATGTTATAGGAAGGATCTCAGGTTTGGTATAAGCATTGAGATATCACATCTCTGCTATCGGAAGGGTCTCAGGATTGGAATGGGAAGGAGTTGGATATTCCCATCTCATGTTATAGGAAGGGTCTCAGGTTTGGTATTAGAAGCATTGAGATATCACATCTCATGCTATAGGAAGGGTCTCAGGATTGGAATGGGAAGGACTTGGATATCACATCTCATGCTATAGGGAGGGTCTCAAGTTTGATATTAGAAGCTTTGAGATATCACATCTCATGATATCGGAAGGGTCTCAGGATTGGAATGGGAAGGAGTTGGATATCACATCTCATGATAAAGGAAGGGTCTAAGGTTTGGAAGGCGAAGGATTTGGATATCACATCTCATGTTATATTACGGGTCTCAGGTTTGGTATTAGAAGCATTGAGATATCAAGTCTCATAGTATAGGAAGGGTCTCAGAATTGGAATGGGAAGGAGTTGGATATCACATCTCATGCTATAGGAAGGGTCTCAGGTTTGGTATAAGCATTGAGATATCACATCTCATGCTATAGGAAGGGTCTCAGGATTGGAATGGAAGGAGTTGGATATCACATCTCATGTTATAGGAAGGATCTCAGGTTTGGTATTAGAAGCATTGAGACATCACATCTCATGCTATAGGAAGGGTCTCAGGATTGGAATGGGAAGGAGTTGGATATCACATCTCATGCTATAGGAAGGGTCTCAGGATTGGAATGGGAAGGAGTTGAATATGACATCTCATGCCGTAGGAAGGGTCTCAGGTTTGGTATAAACATTGAGATATCACATCTCTGCTATCAAAAGGGTTTTAGGATTGGAATGGGAAGGAGTTGGATATCCCATCTCATGTTATAGGAAGAGTCTCAGGTTTGGTATTAGAAGCATTGAGATATCACATCTCATGCTATAGGAAGTGTCTCAGGATTGGAATGGGAAGGACTTGGATATCACATCTCATGCTATAGGTAGGGTCTCAAGTTTGATATTAGAAGCATTGGGATATCACATCTCATGCTATAGGAAGGGTCTGAGGATTGGAATGGGAAGGAGCTGGATATCACATCTCATGCTATGGGAAGGTTCTCAGGTTTGGTATAAGCAGTGAGATATCACATCTCATGCTATAGGAAGTGTCTCAGGATTGGAATGGGAAGGAGTTGGATATTCCCATCTCATGTTATAGGAAGGGTCTCAGGTTTGGTATTAGAGGCATTGAGATATCACATCTCAGGCTATAGGAAGGGTCTCAGGATTGGAATGGGAAGGAGTTGGATATCACATCTCATGCTATAGGAAGGGTCTCAGGTTTGGTATAAGCATTGAGATATCACATCTCATGCTATAGGAAGGGTCTCAGGATTGGAATGGAAGGAGTTGGATATCACATCTCATGTTATAGGAAGGATCTCAGGTTTGGTATTAGAAGCATTGAGACATCACATCTCATGCTATAGGAAGGGTCTCAGGATTGGAATGGGAAGGAGTTGGATATCACATCTCATGCTATAGGAAGGGTCTCAGGATTGGAATGGGAAGGAGTTGAATATGACATCTCATGCCGTAGGAAGGGTGTCAGGTTTGGTATAAACATTGAGATATCACATCTCTGCTATCAAAAGGGTCTCAGGATTGGAATGGGAAGGAGTTGGATATCCCATCTCATGTTATAGGAAGAGTCTCAGGTTTGGTATTAGAAGCATTGAGATATCACATCTCATGCTATAGGAAGTGTCTCAGGATTGGAATGGGAAGGACTTGGATATCACATCTCATGCTATAGGTAGGGTCTCAAGTTTGATATTAGAAGCATTGGGATATCACATCTCATGCTATAGGAAGGGTCTGAGGATTGGAATGGGAAGGAGTTGGATATCACATCTCATTCTATGGGAAGGGTCTCAGGTTTGGTATAAGCAGTGAGATATCACATCTCATGCTATAGGAAGCGTCTCAGGATTGGAATGGGAAGGAGTTGGATATGATATCTCTTGTTATAGGGAGGGTCTCAGGTTTGGTATTAGAAGCACTGAGATATCAAATCACATCCTTTAGGAAGGGACTCGAGTTTGGTATTTTAAGGAGTGAGATAGTAAATCTCATCCTATCGGAAGGGTCTCGGGTTTGGTATTGGAAGAAATGAGATTTCAAATCTCGGGCTGTGGGAATGGTCTCGGGTATGGTATTGGAAGGTGTGAGAAATCACATTTCATGCTACAGGAAGGGTCACAAGTTTTGAATGGGAAGGAGTTGGATTTCACATATACTACGGGAAGGGCCTCAGGTTTGGTATTAGAAGCATAGAGATATCACATCTCATGTTATAGGAAAAGTCTTGATTGGAATGGGAAGGAGTTGGATATCACATCTCATGCTATAGGAAGGGTCTCAGGTTGGAATGGGAAGGAGTTGGATATCACATCTCATGTTATAGGAAGGGTCTCAGGATTGGAATGGGAAGGACTTGGATATCACATCTCATGCTATAGGAAGGCTCTCAGGTTTGCAAGGGGAAAGAGTTGGATATCACATTTCATGTTAGAGGTAGGATCTCAGGTTTGGTATTAGAAGTATTGAGATATCACATCTCATGCTATCAGAAGGATCTCAGGTTTGGTATAGAAGCATTGAGATATCATATCTTATGCTATCAGAAGAGTCTCAGGATTGGAATGGGAAGGAGTTGGATATCACATCTCATGGTAAAGGGAGGGTCTCAGGTTTGGAAGATAAGGATTTGGATATCACATCTCATGTTATAGGAAGGATCTCAGGTTTGGTATTAGAAGTATTGAGATATCACATCTCATGCTATCGGAAGGATCTCAGGTTTGGTATAGAAGCATTGAGATATCATATCTTATGCTATCAGAAGGGTCTCAGGATTGGAATGGGAAGGAGTTGGATATCACATCTCATGCTAAAGGGAGGGTCTCAGGTTTGGAAGGGGAAGGATTTGGATATCACATCTCATGTTATAGGATGGATCTCAGGTTTGGTATTAGAAGTATTGAGATATCACATCTCATGTTATCGGAAGGATCTCAGGTTTGGTATTAGAAGTATTGAGATATCACATCTCATGCTATAGGAAGGGTTTCAGGATTGGAATGGGAAGGAGTTGGATATCACATCTCATGCTAAATGAAGGGTCTCAGGTTTGGAACGGGAAGGAGTTGGATATCACATCTCATGTTATAGGAAGGGTCTCAGGTTTGGTATAAACATTGAGATATCACATCTCTGCTATCGGAAGTGTCTCAGGATTGGAATGGGAAGGAGTTGGATATCCCATCTCATGTTATAGGATGGGTCTCAGGTTTTTTATTAGAATCATTGAGATATCATATTGCATGCTGTAGGAAGGGTCTAAGGATTGGAATGGGAAGGACTTGGATATCACATCTCATGCTATAGATAGGCTCTCAGGTTTGGAAAGTGAAGGAGTTGGATATCACATTTCATGTTAGAGGAAGGATCTCAGGTTTGGTATTAGAGGCATTGAGATATCACATCTCAGGCTATAGGAAGGGTCTCAGGATTGGAATGGGAAGGAGTTGGATATCACATCTCATGCTATAGGAAGGGTCTCAGGTTTGGTATAAGCATTGAGATATCACATCTCATGCTATAGGAAGGGTCTCAGGATTGGAATGGAAGGAGTTGGATATCACATCTCATGTTATAGGAAGGATCTCAGGTTTGGTATTAGAAGCATTGAGACATCACATCTCATGCTATAGGAAGGGTCTCAGGATTGGAATGGGAAGGAGTTGGATATCACATCTCATGCTATAGGAAGGGTCTCAGGATTGGAATGGGAAGGAGTTGGATATCACATCTCATGTTATAGGAAGGATCTCAGGTTTGGTATAAGCATTGAGATATCACATCTCTGCTATCGGAAGGGTCTCAGGATTGGAATGGGAAGGAGTTGGATATTCCCATCTCATGTTATAGGAAGGGTCTCAGGTTTGGTATTAGAAGCATTGAGATATCACATCTCATGCTATAGGAAGGGTCTCAGGATTGGAATGGGAAGGACTTGGATATCACATCTCATGCTATAGTGAGGGTCTCAAGTTTGATATTAGAAGCTTTGAGATATCACATCTCATGATATCGGAAGGGTCTCAGGATTGGAATGGGAAGGAGTTGGATATCACATCTCATGATAAAGGAAGGGTCTAAGGTTTGGAAGGGGAAGGATTTGGATATCACATCTCATGTTATATTACGGGTCTCAGGTTTGGTATTAGAAGCATTGAGATATCAAGTCTCATAGTATAGGAAGGGTCTCAGAATTGGAATGGGAAGGAGTTGGATATCACATCTCATGCTATAGGAAGGGTCTCAGGTTTGGTATAAGCATTGAGATATCACATCTCATGCTATAGGAAGGGTCTCAGGATTGGAATGGAAGGAGTTGGATATCACATCTCATGTTATAGGAAGGATCTCAGGTTTGGTATTAGAAGCATTGAGACATCACATCTCATGCTATAGGAAGGGTCTCAGGATTGGAATGGGAAGGAGTTGGATATCACATCTCATGCTATAGGAAGGGTCTCAGGATTGGAATGGGAAGGAGTTGAATATGACATCTCATGCCGTAGGAAGGGTCTCAGGTTTGGTATAAACATTGAGATATCACATCTCTGCTATCAAAAGGGTCTCAGGATTGGAATGGGAAGCAGTTGGATATCCCATCTCATGTTATAGGAAGAGTCTCAGGTTTGGTATTAGAAGCATTGAGATGTCACATCTCATGCTATAGGAAGTGTCTCAGGATTGGAATTGGAAGGACTTGGATATCACATCTCATGCTATAGGTAGGGTCTCAAGTTTGATATTAGAAGCATTGGGATATCACATCTCATGCTATAGGAAGGGTCTGAGGATTGGAATGGGAAGGAGCTGGATATCACATCTCATGCTATGGGAAGGTTCTCAGGTTTGGTATAAGCAGTGAGATATCACATCTCATGCTATAAGAAGTGTCTCAGGATTGGAATGGGAAGGAGTTGGATATTCCCATCTCATGTTATAGGAAGGGTCTCAGGTTTGGTATTAGAGGCATTGAGATATCACATCTCAGGCTATAGGAAGGGTCTCAGGATTGGAATGGGAAGGAGTTGGATATCACATCTCATGCTATAGGAAGGGTCTCAGGTTTGGTATAAGCATTGAGATATCACATCTCATGCTATAGGAAGTGTCTCAGGATTGGAATGGGAAGGACTTGGATATCACATCTCATGCTATAGGTAGGGTCTCAAGTTTGATATTAGAAGCATTGGGATATCACATCTCATGCTATAGGAAGGGTCTGAGGATTGGAATGGGAAGGAGTTGGATATCACATCTCATTCTATGGGAAGGGTCTCAGGTTTGGTATAAGCAGTGAGATATCACATCTCATGCTATAGGAAGTGTCTCAGGATTGGAATGGGAAGGAGTTGGATATCACATCTCATGTTATAGGAAGGATCTCAGGTTTGGTATAAGCATTGAGATATCACATCTCTGCTATCGGAAGTGTCTCAGGATTGGAATGGGAAGGAGTTGGATATCCCATCTCATGTTATAGGACGGGTCTCAGGTTTTTTATTAGAATCATTGAGATATCATATTGCATGCTGTAGGAAGGGTCTGAGGATTGGAATGGGAAGGACTTGGATATCACATCTCATGCTATAGATAGGCTCTCAGGTTTGGAAAGTGAAGGAGTTGGATATCACATTTCATGTTAGAGGAAGGATCTCAGGTTTGGTATTAGAGGCATTGAGATATCACATCTCAGGCTATAGGAAGGGTCTCAGGATTGGAATGGGAAGGAGTTGGATATCACATCTCATGCTATAGGAAGGGTCTCAGGTTTGGTATAAGCATTGAGATATCACATCTCATGCTATAGGAAGTGTCTCAGGATTGGAATGGAAGGAGTTGGATATCACATCTCATGTTATAGGAAGGATCTCAGGTTTGGTATTAGAAGCATTGAGACATCACATCTCATGCTATAGGAAGGGTCTCAGGATTGGAATGGGAAGGAGTTGGATATCACATCTCATGCTATAGGAAGGGTCTCAGGATTGGAATGGGAAGGAGTTGAATATGGCATCTCATGCCGTAGGAAGGGTCTCAGGTTTGGTATAAACATTGAGATATCACATCTCTGCTATCAAAAGGGTCTCAGGATTGGAATGGGAAGGAGTTGGATATCCCATCTCATGTTATAGGAAGAGTCTCAGGTTTGGTATTAGAAGCATTGAGATATCACATCTCATGCTATAGGAAGTGTCTCAGGATTGGAATGGGAAGGACTTGGATATCACATCTCATGCTATAGGTAGGGTCTCAAGTTTGATATTAGAAGCATTGGGATATCACATCTCATGCTATAGGAAGGGTCTGAGGATTGGAATGGGAAGGAGTTGGATATCACATCTCATTCTATGGGAAGGGTCTCAGGTTTGGTATAAGCAGTGAGATATCACATCTCATGCTATAGGAAGTGTCTCAGGATTGGAATGGGAAGGAGTTGGATATCACATCTCATGTTATAGGAAGGATCTCAGGTTTGGTATAAGCATTGAGATATCACATCTCTGCTATCGGAAGGGTCTCAGGATTGGAATGGGAAGGAGTTGGATATTCCCATCTCATGTTATAGGAAGGGTCTCAGGTTTGGTATTAGAAGCATTGAGATATCACATCTCATGCTATAGGAAGGGTCTCAGGATTGGAATGGGAAGGACTTGGATATCACATCTCATGCTATAGGGAGGGTCTCAAGTTTGATATTAGAAGCTTTGAGATATCACATCTCATGATATCGGAAGGGTCTCAGGATTGGAATGGGAAGGAATTGGATATCACATCTCATGATAAAGGAAGGGTCTAAGGTTTGGAAGGGGAAGGATTTGGATATCACATCTCATGTTATATTACGGGTCTCAGGTTTGGTATTAGAAGCATTGAGATATCAAGTCTCATAGTATAGGAAGGGTCTCAGAATTGGAATGGGAAGGAGTTGGATATCACATCTCAAGCTATAGGAAGGGTCTCAGGATTGGAATGGGAAGGAAATGGATATCACATCTCATGCTATAGGAAGGCTCTCAGGTTTGAAAGGGGAAAGAGTTGGATATCACATTTCATGTTAGAGGTAGGATCTCAGGTTTGGTATTAGAGGCATTGAGATATCACATCTCATGCTATCAGAAGGGTCTCAAGAATGGAATGGGAAGGAGTTGGATATCACATCTCATGCTAAAGGGAGGGTCTCAGGTTTGGAAGGGGAAGGATTTGGATATCACATCTCATGTTATAGGAAGGATCTCAGGTTTGGTATTAGAAGCATTGAGCTATCACATCTCATGCTATCGGAAGGATCTCAGGTTTGGTATTAGAAGCATTGAGATATCACATCTCATGCTATCAGAAGAGTCTCAGGATTGGAATAGGAAGGAGTTGGATATCACATCTCATGCTAAAGGGAGGGTCTCAGGTTTGGAAGGGGAAGGATTTGGATATCACATCTCATGTTATCGGAAGGATCTCACGTTTGGTATTAGAAGTATTGAGATATCATATCTCATGCTATAGGAAGGGTCTCAGGATTGGAATGGGAAGGAGTTGGATATCACATCTCATGCTATAGGGAGGGTCTCAGGATTGGAATGGGAAGGACTTAGATATCACATATCATGCTATAGGGAGGGTCTCAGTTTTGATATTAGAAGCATTGAGATATCACATCTCATGCTATCGGAAGTGTCTCAGGATTGGAATGGGAAGGAGCTGGATATCACATCTCATGCTAAAGGAAGGGTCTCAGGTTTGGAACGGGAAGGATTTGGATATCCAGGAAAGAGAGAATGCATGCAGACAAGGCATTCGTGAGAGGAGTCTGCCTGCAAAGGAAAGCAATTTACTACAGGAATCAAGGATACTCCCCCTCAAGAACGGTTGGATCTGGGCATGGAGAGGAACTTGTCATCAGGGAGGAAAGTGTCAGAGCTCGAGACAGCGCTGGCCGTCATCCATGTCTCGGTTAGACCAAGGACATCAAGGTCGGGTTCTTCCAGGAAATGGCAGATGTCAGATGAGTGTTTGAAACTGAGTGAGTTGAGAGTGGGGAGGGGTACAAATCAGTAATCCTTGCGGAGGTGTAGAAGGAGCCTGACCTAGGGCACATGAGGAAGGAGAGAGGAAAGGAAGCAGAAGAAGGGAGAGAAAAGAGCAGGAGTGCATTATCAATCCGTGAGCTAGGAGTGGTGAGAAGGTTAGACGGGGAGGTCTGAGTCTCAGGATTTGAATGGGAAGTTCGATATCACATGTCATGCTATAGGAAGCATCTCAGGATTGGAATGGGAAGGAGTCGGATATGATATCTCTTGTTATAGGGAGGGTCTCAGGTTTGGTATTAGAAGCACTGAGATATCAAATCACATCCTTTAGGAAGGGACTCGAGTTTGGTATTTTAAGGAGTGAGATAGTAAATCTCATCCTATCGGAAGGGTCTCGGGTTTGGTATTGGAAGAAATGAGATTTCAAATCTCGGGCTGTGGGAATGGTCTCGGGTATGGTATTGGAAGGTGTGAGAATTCACATTTCATGCTACAGGAAGGGTCACAAGTTTTGAATGGGAAGGAGTTGGATTTCACATATACTACGGGAAGGGCCTCAGGTTTGGTATTAGAAGCATAGAGATATCACATCTCATGTTATAGGAAAAGTCTCGATTGGAATGGGAAGGAGTTGGATATCACATCTCATGCTATAGGAAGGGTCTCAGGTTGGAATGGGAAGGAGTTGGATATCACATCTCATGTTATAGGAAGGGTCTCAGGATTGGAATGGGAAGGACTTGGATATCACATCTCATGCTATAGGAAGGCTCTCAGGTTTGCAAGGGGAAAGAGTTGGATATCACATTTCATGTTAGAGGTAGGATCTCAGGTTTGGTATTAGAAGTATTGAGATATCACATCTCATGCTATCAGAAGGATCTCAGGTTTGGTATAGAAGAATTGAGATATCATATCTTATGCTATCAGAAGAGTCTCAGGATTGGAATGGGAAGGAGTTGGATATCACATCTCATGGTAAAGGGAGGGTCTCAGGTTTGGAAGATAAGGATTTGGATATCAAATCTCATGTTATAGGAAGGATCTCAGGTTTGGTATTAGAAGTATTGAGATATCACATCTCATGCTATCGGAAGGATCTCAGGTTTGGTATAGAAGCATTGAGATATCATATCTTATGCTATCAGAAGGGTCTCAGGATTGGAATGGGAAGGAGTTGGATATCACATCTCATGCTAAAGGGAGGGTCTCAGGTTTGGAAGGGGAAGGATTTGGATATCACATCTCATGTTATAGGATGGATCTCAGGTTTGGTATTAGAAGTATTGAGATATCACATCTCATGTTATCGGAAGGATCTCAGGTTTGGTATTAGAAGTATTGAGATATCACATCTCATGCTATAGGAAGGGTCTCAGGATTGGAATGGGAAGGAGTTGGATATCACATCTCATGCTAAAGGAAGGGTCTCAGGTTTGGAACGGGAAGGAGTTGGATATCACATCTCATGTTATAGGAAGGGTCTCAGGTTTGGTATAAACATTGAGATATCACATCTCTGCTATCGGAAGTGTCTCAGGATTGGAATGGGAAGGAGTTGGATATCCCATCTCATGTTATAGGACGGGTCTCAGGTTTTTTATTAGAATCATTGAGATATATTGCATGCTGTAGGAAGGGTCTAAGGATTGGAATGGGAAGGACTTGGATATCACATCTCATGCTATAGATAGGCTCTCAGGTTTGGAAAGTGAAGGAGTTGGATATCACATTTCATGTTAGAGGAAGGATCTCAGGTTTGGTATTAGAGGCATTGAGATATCACATCTCAGGCTATAGGAAGGGTCTCAGGATTGGAATGGGAAGGAGTTGGATATCACATCTCATGCTATAGGAAGGGTCTCAGGTTTGGTATAATCATTGAGATATCACATCTCATGCTATAGGAAGGGTCTCAGGATTGGAATGGAAGGAGTTGGATATCACATCTCATGTTATAGGAAGGATCTCAGGTTTGGTATTAGAAGCATTGAGACATCACATCTCATGCTATAGGAAGGGTTTCAGGATTGGAATGGGAAGGAGTTGGATATCACATCTCATGCTATAGGAAGGGTCTCAGGATTGGAATGGGAAGGAGTTGAATATGACATCTCATGCCGTAGGAAGGGTCTCAGGTTTGGTATAAACATTGAGATATCACATCTCTGCTATCAAAAGGGTCTCAGGATTGGAATGGGAAGGAGTTGGATATCCCATCTCATGTTATAGGAAGAGTCTCAGGTTTGGTATTAGAAGCATTGAGATATCACATCTCATGCTATAGGAAGTGTCTCAGGATTGGAATGGGAAGGACTTGGATATCACATCTCATGCTATAGGTAGGGTCTCAAGTTTGATATTAGAAGCATTGGGATATCACATCTCATGCTATAGGAAGGGTCTGAGGATTGGAATGGGAAGGAGCTGGATATCACATCTCATGCTATGGGAAGGTTCCGTCCTATAGCATGAGATGTGATATCTCAATGCTTATACCAAACCTGAGACCCTTCCTATAGCATGAGATGTGATATCCAACTGCTTCCCATTCCAATCCTGAGACCCTTCCTATAGCATGAGATGTGATATCTCAATGCTTCTAATACCAAACCTGAGATCCTTCCTCTAACATGAAATGTGATATCCAACTCCTTCCCTTTCCAAACCTAAGAGCCTATCTATAGCATGAGATGTGATATCCAAGTCCTTCACATTCCAACCCTTAGACCCTTCCTACAGCATGCAATATGATATCTCAATGATTCTAATAACAAACCTGAGACCCGTCCTATAACATGAGATGGGATATCCAACTCCTTCCCATTCCAATCGTGAGACACTTCCGATAGCAGAGATGTGATATCTCAATGCTTATACCAAACCTGAGACCCTTCCTATAACATGAGATGTGATATCCAAATCCTTCCCATTCCAATCCTGAGACACTTCTGATAGCAGAGATGTGATATCTCAATGCTTATACCAAACCTGAGATCCTTCCTATAACATGAGATGTGATATCCAACTCCTTCCCATTCCAATCCTGAGACACTTCCTATAGCATGAGATGTGATATCTCACTGCTTATACCAAACCTGAGACCCTTCCTATAGCATGAGATGTGATATCCAACTCCTTCCCATTCCAATCCTGAGACCCTTCCTATAGCATGAGATGTGATATCTCAATGCTTCTAATATCAAACTTGAGACCCTCCCTATAGCATGAGATGTGATACCCAAGTCCTTCCCATTCCAATCCTGAGACACTTCCTATAGCATGAGATGTGATATCTCAATGCTTCTAATACCAAACCTGAGACTCTTCCTATAACATGAGATGGGATATCCAACTCCTTCCCATTCCAATCCTGAGACCCTTTCGATAGCAGAGATGTGATATCTCAATGTTTATACCAAACCTGAGACCCTCCCTACGGCATGAGATGTCATATACAACTCCTTCCCATTCCAATCCTGAGACCCTTCCTATAGCATGAGATGTGATATCCAACTCCTTCCCATTCCAATCCTGAGACCCTTCCTACAGCATGCAATATGATATCTCAATGATTTTAATAAAGAACCTGAGACCCGTCCTATAACATGAGATGGGATATCCAACTCCTTCCCATTCCAATCCTGAGACACTTCCGATAGCAGATGTTAAGACGGATTTCTGAACTCTGTCCTGGTGGCGCAGAAGTTCAGAAGGCCAACCTAATTACTTGGAACAGGGTAACCTCTGGACAAGCCACACCAATCAAGGTAGCGATCGCGGCGGTCAAGACTAGGTCTCAAGAGGGGTGAGGGTGACTGAAAGCCCGCAGTGAGCACACAAAGCAAGAGCGCTTACAAACTACTCCAAACAGTTGTTATATCAAAAATATAAACACATTTATTTTAAGGCCTTTAAAACAACGACGTAGCGAGAAAATCACAATATCACAATATTAAACCAACACATACCATATCAACACAATATATATATAAATACACAGTCGCAAGCGTTTAAAGCACGAAATATGTAGTCCACCTGAAAGGAAAGGAAAACAGGCAGTGCGATAACGCTTTAGACTCAGTTCGCCTTCAGAGGCACCTAACTAGATGGAAGTCCGAGCCCTGCGAAGAGTGGAGCCTTGTGCTCAAAGTACCTGCCACGCCGGTGCCAACGGGCAAAAGGGGAAGCTCTTCGGAGGAAGTCAGGCAGTTCGGGTTAGTGCACAGCAGAAGGAGAACAGGTTCCGCAACTCAAGCGCAGCCTCCACAGCGGGCAGAAGCAGAGCGCGAGTACGGCCAAAAGGGTGCTGTTTTTACACAGCAGGGAAAAGCAATGGGAAACTGCAGGAGGGCGACCAGATCCTAGCTAAACTACTCACCGGTCCCCGAAGCAAGCAGACCCAGGCTTCTCCACGTTAGTTTCAGCAGCTGGCAGGTTCAGAAGAGCAGGGAACGCCTCGTAGTCGTGTAGAGCAAAAGGACGTCCCAATCGACGAAACCAGCACAGTTTTGTTGCCGCAGCAGGACAACGGAGCGGCCGTGTGTATTCGAGCCAAATGTACACTCCTCCCTTCAGACTTGGGAACGCCAAGTGTACGAAGCGTGGGAGAGTGACCAGGACTCGAAATACAACACAACCTGGCGGCGGTTACAGAGCAGGACTCCCTTGTAAGCTGGTCAGTCAACTGGATGGCCCAGAGACACTTCCGAAGGCTTACTTGGCAGGAGTTGATGAAGTCGCCGGGAATAGCTGTTCCTGCTATTCCAAAGGTCGAAGCACCAGTACAGGCCTTCTGGTTCGGTCAAAGGAGGAAAGGGTTTCACAGGACGACAGCAGTGCAAAGGAGGATTCCTTCAGCGGGTCACCAGCGATTCCTCGGTCCAGCCTCTTGGTTGCAGGATACTTGGCTCCTGTATTCCTTCGTTCGTGAGAACTCAGGAGATCGACCTGGTAGTGGTGTTTCCAGCTCCCTCTTATCCACGGTTCCCTTCGCGCCAAAACGGAGGGGAGCCAATGGGAGATCCGCTCATCAACACACATACCATACGTGGACCAATCACGGACCACGGTGGTCCCAGGCATTCACACCACCCTAGACTCTCTGGCACCCAGGATGTGTATTGGGACCAGACATCCCAGCCCACACCCTGGAGGCACACAAAGGACATGTAGAAGCCCGCGAAAGCAACCACGTTTCGCGGGAAAGTACATGCCCAAATAAGGAAGGCCCCGGGTCGCCCGACCTGGGGAAGGTGAAGGGAGCAAGACGGTCAGTGGACAAGACAAAGGAGCCTCGTGGTCTGGCCATTTTGGGAGCCAGGCCACCATTTTGGGTTCAGTGCGAAAAACGTGCTCAGAACGCCAAAAGGAGCTCAAAATAAACAAAACGATCGCTGCCACCATTCCAGTCCCTGAATGACTTGCACCGATCAAAATACCATCCTAAAAGAGTATCTAGGGTCTGTAGAAGGCTAGAGACCCAAGAGAGCTGTAACTTAGCTTACAGTGCCCTCTTGTGTCATGTTGCACTAAAGCCGCAACACGATAGAAGAAACTACGGGAAACAGCGTTCCCCGGTACTGACTGTTTTAAGGGCATGTCAGTTTCCCCGTACGAAAGGAGCGAAAGCCCAGAGGAGTGCGGCAGAAGGCTGCACTTCTCTGGCAAAGTCAAGAACAAGGTGTAAAACAACAGCAAAAAGTTTAGGGGTTGCCACATGGAAGGAAAATTCCCTACAATTATGAAATCTTTACTAACACTCGCCCCTCCCAGACTATGGACAGGGGGAACTAATCCACCCCTGGATGAGTCTCTTGTTCAGGTCGGTAAAACATTCTGGACAACCCATCAGCATTGCTATGTTGGACACCTGGCCTATGCTCAATGGTGAAGTCGAAGCCTTGTAGACTTATGGACCACCTAAGCAACTTTGGATTCTCCCCCTTCATGTTCATTAGCCACTTTAACGGCTTATGGTCAGTCTGCACAGTGAAGTGGATCCCATAGAGGTAGGGCCTCAGCTTCCTTAGGGCCCACACAACAGAGAAACATTCTTTCTCTACCATGGACCATCTGAGCTCTCTGTCCTTAAGCTGGCGACTAATAAAACCGATAGGGTGTTCCTTACCCTTCTCATTTACTTGTGATAGTACAGCTCCTATCCCAGTGTCAGAGGCATCCGTCTGCACGATAAAAGGTCTTTGATAATCAGGGGCCCTTAGGACAGGGGCCTGGCACAAGGAGTCTTTTAAGCCATTGAAGGCCTTCTCACACTCGTCGGTCCAAGTTACCTTCTTGGGTTTCTTCGGAGTTGTGAGGGCAGTCAGAGGAGCAGCTATGGTACCATAGTCTGCCACAAAATTGCGGTAATACCCCGTGAGTCCTAAAAAGGCTCTCACTTGGGTTTGCGTAGTGGGGGTAGGCCAGTCTTGTACTGCTTGTACTTTACTGGGTAGAGGCTGTATCCTCCCTCCACCTACTTCATGTCCAAGGTAAACCACTGAGCCTTGTCCAATCTGGCATTTACTAGCCTTTATGGTCAAGTGGGCTTTCTGAAGAGCCTGGAGCACAATCCCGAGGTGTTTCACATGGTCTTCCCAGGTGGCACTGAAAACTGCTATATCGTCCAGATATGCAAGACAGAATTCGTCCAACCCATTCAACACATGATTCACAAGCCTCTGGAAAGTGGCAGGTACATTCTTCAACCCGAACGGCATTACCCGGAATTGGTAAAGGCCGTCTGGAGTAGAAAATGCTGTCTTCTCCTTGGCATGTTCTGCTAAAGCTATTTGCCAATAGCCAGCAGTGAGGTCAAACGTGCTGAGGTACTTGGAGGCACCCAAAGTATCCACCAGCTCATCTGTTCGAGGCAAGGGGTGTGCATCTGTCTTGGTGACAGCATTCAGAGCCCTGTAATCCACGCAGAACCTCAATTCAGAAGTGCCTGCCTTTGGAACCAACACCACAGGACTGGACCAAGGACTACTAGAGGGTTCAATCACCCCAAGGTCTAACATCTTGTTGACCTCGGTCTTAATATAAGACCGTACTTTATCTGACATCCTGTATCCCCTACTTTTGGTAGGTACACTGTCTCCTGTGTCAATGTTATGTTTGCACCAAGGTGTCAAACCAGGGGACTGTGACAACAGGGGGGAAAACTGCCTAAGCAAACTTTTCACCTCAGCCTGCTGATCAGAAGTCAGGTGAGGGGCCACTCGGACACCCTCAACGGAGCTATCTGAAGGACCGCTTTGGAACAGGTCGGGGAGAGGTTCTGACTCCTCTTCCTCAACATCTGAAGCCAGTAGCAGTGCTGCGATTTCGACTCTTGGGACGAAAGCCTTCAGCCTATTCACGTGAAACACTTTTGGAGCCTGTCCAGGCCTTCCAAGGTCCACTGAATAGTTAACCTCACCCAGGGGCTCCACCACTGGGTAAGGGCCTGACCATTTGTCCTGTAAAGCTCGAGGCCTTATGGGATTCATGATCAGGACTTGCTGACCATGTGTAAAGTTGATGAGGGAAGCTTTCTGGTCGTACCAATGTTTCACCAGCGCTTGCCCTGCCTTCAATTTATCGCTAGCCAAGCCCATCAGAAGTACCATCCGTTTTCTGAGCCCTAGCACATAATCAACTACATTGGTAGTAACAGGGGGAGTGGGCATCTCCCATCCCTCCTTGACGATGGCTAAGGGTCCCCGTATGGGATGACCGAACAGAAGTTCGAAGGGGCTGAAGCCAACACCCTCCTGTGGTACCTCTCGGTAGGCAAACAGTAAGCATGAAACAAGAAGATCCCATTTTCTTCTCTGAGGCTCCTCCAGAGCCCCAATCATGCTCGTTAACGTCCTGTTGAAACGCCCCCCCCAGACCATCGGTCTGGGGGCGGTATGCAGAAGAGAACCTGTAGGTGACCCCACATTCTTTCCACATAGCCTGCCTATACTTCGACATAAAGGTGCTGCCATCATCCGGTGTTAAGACGGATTTCTGAACTCTGTCCTGGTGGCGCAGAAGTTCAGAAGGCCAACCTAATTACTTGGAACAGGGTAACCTCTGGACAAGCCAGACCAATCAAGGTAGCGATCGCGGCGGTCAAGACTAGGTCTCAAGAGGGGTGAGGGTGACTGAAAGCCCGCAATGAGCACACAAAGCAAGAGCGCTTACAAACTACTCCAAACAGGTGTTATATCAAAAATATAAACACATTTATTTTAAGGCCTTTAAAACAACGACCGTAGCGAGAAAATCACAATATCACAATATTAAACCAACACATACCATATCAACACAATATATATACAAATACACAGTCGCAAGCGTTTAAAGCACGAAATATGTAGTCCACCTGAAAGGAAAGGAAAACAGGCAGTGCGATAATGCTTTAGACTCAGTTCGCCTTCAGAGGCACCTAACTAGATGGGAGTCCGAGCCCTGCGAAGAGTGGAGCCTTGTGCTCAAAGTACCTGCCACGCCGGTGCCAACGGGCAAAAGGGGAAGCTCTTCGGAGGAAGTCAGGCAGTTCGGGTTAGTGCACAGCAGAAGGAGAACAGGTTTCCGCAACTCAAGCGCAGCCTCCACAGCGGGCAGAAGCAGAGCGCGAGTACGGCCAAAAGGGTGCTGTTTTTACACAGCAGGGAAAAGCAATGGGATACTGCAGGAGGGCGACCAGATCCTAGCTAAGCTACTCACCGGTCCCCGAAGCAAGCAGACCCAGGCTTCTCCACGTTAGTTTCAGCAGCTGGCAGGTTCAGAAGAGCAGGGAACGCCTCGTAGTCGTGTAGAGCAAAAAGACGTCCCAATCGACGAAACCAGCACAGTTTTGTTGCCGCAGCAGGACAACGGAGCGGCCGTGTGTATTCGAGCCAAATGTACACTCCTCCCTTCAGACTTGGGAACGCCAAGCGTACGAAGCGTGGGAGAGTGACCAGGACTCGAAATACAACACAACCTGGCGGCGGTTACAGAGCAGGACTCCCTTGTAAGCTGGTCAGTCAACTGGATGGCCCAGAGACACTTCCGAAGGCTTACTTGTCAGGAGATGATGAAGTCGCCGGGAATAGCTGTTCCTGCTATTCCAAAGGTCGAAGCGCCAATACAGGCCTTCTGGTTCGATCAGAGGAGAAAAGGGTTTCACAGGACGACAGCAGTGCAAAGGAGGATTCCTTCAGCGGGTCACCAGCGATTCCTCGGTCCAGCCTCGTAGTTGCAGGATACTTGGCTCCTGTATTCCTTCGTTCGTGAGAACTCAGGAGATCGACCTGGTAGTGGTGTTTCCAGCCCCCTCTTATCCACGGTTCCCTTCGCGCCAAAACGGAGGGGAGCCAATGGGAGATCCGCTCATCAAAACACATACCATACGTGGACCAATCACGGACCACGGTGGTCCCAGGCATTCACACCACCCTAGACTCTCTGGCACCCAGGATGTGTATTGGGACCAGACATCCCAGCCCACACCCTGGAGGCACACAAACGACATGTAGAAGCCCGCGAAAGCAACCACGTTTCGCGGGAAAGTACATGCCCAAATAAGGAAGGCCCTGGGTAGCCGGACCTGGGGAAGGTTAAGGGGGCAAGACGGACAGTGGACAGGACAAAGGAGCCTCGCGGCCTGGCCATTTTGGGAGCCAGGCCACCATTTTGGGTTCAGTGCAAAAACGTGCTCAGAACGCCAAAAGGAGCTCAAAATAAACAAAACGATCGCTGCCACCATTCCAGTCCCTGAGTGACTTGCACCGATGATCAAATACCATCCTAAAAGAGTATCTAGGGCCTGTAGAAGGCTAGAGACCCAAGAGAGCTGTAACTTAGCTTACAGTGCCCTCTTGTGTCGTGTTGCACTAAAGCTGCGACACGATAAAAGAAACTACGGGAAACCACGTTCCCCGGTACTGACTGTCTTAAGGGCATGTCAGTTTCCCCGTAAGAAAGGAGCGAAAGCCCAGAGAAGTGCGGCAGAAGGCTGTACTTCTCTGGCAAAGTCAAGAACAAGGTTAAAAACAATAGCAAAAAGTTTAGGGGTTGCCACATGGAAGGAAAATTCCCTACAATTACGAAATCTTTCCTAACACTCGCCCCTCCCAGACTATGGACAGGGGGAACTAATCCACCCCTGGATGAGTTTCTTGTTCAGGTCGGTTAAACATTCTGGACAACCCATCAGCATTGCTATGTTGGACACCTGGTCTATGCTCAATAGTGAAGTCGAAGCCTTGAAGACTTATGGACCACCTAAGCAACTTTGGATTCTCCCCCTTCATGTTCATTAGCCACTTTAACGGCTTATGGTCAGTCTGCACAGTGAAGTGGGTCCCATAGAGGTAGGGCCTCAGCTTCCTTAGGGCCCACACAACAGAGAAACATTCTTTCTCTACCGTGGACCATCTGAGCTCTCTGTCCTTAAGCTGGCGACTAATAAAACCGATAGGGTGTTCCTTACCCTTCTCATCTACTTGTGATAGTACAGCTCCTATCCCAGTGTCAGAGGCATCCGTCTGCACGATAAAAGGTCTTTGATAATCAGGGGCCCTTAGGACAGGGGCCTGGCACAAGGAGTCTTTTAAGCCATTGAAGGCCTTCTCACACTCGTCGGTCCAAGTTACCTTCTTGGGTTTCTTCGGAGTTGTGAGGGCAGTCAGAGGAGCAGCTATGGTACCATAGTCTGCCACAAAATTGCGGTAATACCCCGTGAGTCCTAAAAAGGCTCTCACTTGGGTTTGCGTAGTGGGGGTAGGCCAGTCTTGTACTGCTTGTACTTTACTGGGTAGAGGCTGTATCCTCCCTCCACCTACTTCATGTCCAAGGTAAACCACGGAGCCTTGTCCAATCTGGCACTTACTAGCCTTTATGGTCAAGTGGGCTTTCTGAAGAGCCTGGAGCACAATCTTGAGGTGTTTCACATGGTCTTCCCAGGTGGCACTGAAAACTGCTATATCGTCCAGATATGCAAGACAGAATTCGTCCAACCCATTCAACACATGATTCACAAGCCTCTGGAAAGTGGCAGGTGCATTCTTCAACCCGAACGGCATTACCCGGAATTGGTAAAGGCCGTCTGGTGTAGAAAATGCTGTCTTCTCCCTGGCATGTTCTGCTAACGCTATTTGCCAATAGCCAGAAGTGCGGTCAAACGTGCTGAGGTACTTGGAGGCACCCAAAGTATCCACCAGCTCATCTGTTCGAGGCAAGGGGTGGGCATCTGTCTTGGTGACAGCATTCAGAGCCCTGTAATCCACGCAGAACCTCAATTCAGAAGTGCCTGCCTTTGGAACCAGAACCACAGGACTGGACCACGGACTACTAGAGGGTTCAATCACCCCAAGGTCTAACATTTTGTTGACCTCGGTCTTAATATAAGACCGTACTTTATCCGACATCCTGTATCCCCTACTTTTGGTAGGTACACTGTCTCCTGTGTCAATGTTATGTTTGCACCAAGGTGTCAAACCAGGCGACTGTGAGAACAGGGGGGAAAACTGCCTAAGCAAACGTTTCACCTCCGCCTGCTGATCAGAAGTCAGGTGAGGGGCCACTCGGACACCCTCAATGGAGCTATCTGAAGGACCGCTGTGGAACAGGTCGGGGAGAGGTTCTGACTCCTCTTCCTCAACGTCTGACGCCAGTAGCAGTGCTGCGATTTCGGCTCTTGGGACGAAAGCCTTCAGCCTATTCACGTGGAACACTTTTGGAGCCTGTCCAGGCCTTCCAAGGTCCACTAAATAGTTCACCTCACCCAGGGGCTCCACCACTGTGTAAGGGCCTGACCATTTGTCCTGTAAAGCTCGAGGCCTTATAGGATTCATGATCAGGACTTGCTGACCAGGTGTAAAGTTGATGAGGGAAGCTTTCTGGTCGTACCAATGTTTCACCAGCGCTTGCCCTGCCTTCAATTTATCACTAGCCAAGCCCATCAGAAGTACCATCCGTTTTCTGAGCCCTAGCACATAGTCAACTACATTGGTAGTAACAGGGGGAGTGGGCATCTCCCATCCCTCCTTGACAATGGCTAAGGGTCCCCGTACGGGATGACCGAACAGAAGTTCGAAGGGGCTGAAGCCAACACCCTCCTGTGGTACCTCTCGGTAGGCAAACAGCAAGCATGGTAAAAGAAGATCCCATTTTCTTCTCTGAGGCTCCTCCAGAGCCCCAATCATGCTCTTTAACGTTCTGTTGAAACGTTCCACCAGACCATTGGTCTGGGGGTGGTATGCAGAAGAGAACTTGTAGGTGACCCCACATTCTTTCCACATAGCCTGCATATACTTCGACATAAAGTTGCTGCCACGATCTGACACAACTTCTTTAGGGAAGCCAACCCTAGTAAATATGCCGAGTAAAGCTTTTGCAACTGACTTGGCAGTTACAGTTTTCAATGGGATGGCCTCAGGATACCTGGTTGCATGGTCGACCAGCACCAGGATAAACCTATTGCCCGAGGATGTTTGCGGGTCAAGGGGACCGACGATGTCGATCCCTACCCTTTCAAATGGTACCCCCACAACTGGGAGCGGTACCAACGGAGCTTGGATTGTCGCGCCAACCTTACCAGACAACTGGCAGGAGGCGCAACTCCTGCAGTGACTTTCTACTTGCACCCCCATCTTGGGCCAGTAGAAGTGCATGGATAACCTTTGCTTGGTCCTCTTCATACCAAGGTGACCAGCAAGGGGAACTTCATGCGCCAACTGCAGGAGGAAGGGTCTAACAGCAAGGGGAACCACCAACCTCCTATGGTCTCCTTCTGTAGACTCTGTGGGCTCACTATACAGGAGTCCACCTTCCCAATAAATCCTATGCTTCCCAGGAGGTTCACCCTCAAGCTGGGAGCAGGCCTGTCTCCTTAGGCCTTCCAGAGATGGGCACTCACGTTGGCCTTTACTGAATTCGTCCCTATCAGGACCTCCTTCAACTAACAAGTCTTTTAGTTCAGGATGATCGTTGGGGTCGAATACTTCAGGCATCGCCACCTCCTCGTCAGGCTCGGGCGATTGACCAACTCCCTCCACCGCAGTGGTAGGCGAGCTCGGGGGAATATTCTCTTTCCCCCGTCTTGACTTGTAGACTCCTTTCGCCTTGGGTTGCCCCTTCGGCTGGGGCGGCGTATTGGACTTGGCCAATGCCGCCCGTGCTTGAGACCGTGTGTAGGGTCGTTCGGCAGTGTCTCCTACGAGCCCTAAAGCTCTGAGATCATTGCCTAATAAGACCTTTCCCGGGACGTTTCTCTGAATGCTCACTGGAATCCTGACAGCTGTACCATTTAAAGTTAGATTAACAGGGATCACGGGAAACATACGGAGGGGGCCGTCAGCCAACTTAGTGGGCATCAGAGTAGCTCTGGCAACTTCCTCTGAGTCTACCAAGGTAGAATCCACTACAGTGCGACTGCACCCACTATCCCTAAGAGCTGGAGTATCCACTCCATTGATCAGCACACTGTCTTTAAAGTAGTGCTTGGTATTATCCGGAATCCTAGCATAAGCCTCTGCGACTTTAGGCTCCCAGGAACCCAGGGACACTAAAACTACCTCAGCCTCTATCCCGCTGGGAAATGAGTCTGAGGAGAAGGATGCTCCTGTAATCTCTTCTTCCTCGTAGGAGGAGAAGGCCAAATTAGCGGAGTGGACCCCCAAAGGTCTAACCTTACAACGGGGATCCCCCTTCACATGGTCAGTTGCTCCACAAGAAAAACAAGCCCCATTGGGTCTGTTTACGTAGGGAGGCTTATTATAACCAGAGTTCTGTTTCGGAGGCGAACCTCCACTACCCTGTGAGTTCTCTTGTGTCTTACCCTTGTTTTTCTTTTTGTGGCCCTTATGGGAAGAAGATTTAGCAGATTCCCCACCCTCCATATCTTTGGACTTTTTCCCTTCCTCCTGCTTACCAGGATGAGTTTTGTCCTTATGGGACACTCGATGTGACACCCATAAGTCTGCTGCAATGGCCAGCTTCTTAGGATCTATCTCCTTCGAATCGGCCAAATGCTGCTTAAGCTCCGGGGAAGAAGAAGCAAAAATATGTTCCAGCATGACAAGATTTATCATGCCTTCGAAGGTAGAAACCTTATAACCTTCGACCCAGCCAGTTAGGTTTTTCAAAGATTCAGCGACATAAGATACCCAAGTACCACCTTCCTTTTTCTTATACTCTCGAAAACGCTTTAAATATTGGGCCGGAGTCTTCCCAAACTTTAAAATGAGAGTTTGCTTTAACATTGCGAAATCAGCCCGCTCAGCCTTCGACATTTCCATAATGGCACTACAGCCAGAATGGGGCAGTCTACTGAGCAACCACGCAATCTTATCAGCATTGTCAACTTCTTAAACCTCGCATGCATACTCAAACGCATTCAGCCAGTCCATAATGTCATTCCTTTCTTCATACACACTGAGCAGATCTTTCGGAAACCGTGGATGAGAGGAAGCCCCAGACCCATGTCCAGGACCCTTGGATCCATTTGCAACCTGAAGCTTGGCCAGTTCCAACTGGTGATCCCTGTCTTTCTGTTTTTCTGCCTGTTCGATTTTTAGTTTGGCTATGCTGAATTCAAGCTCCTGCTGCCTAAACCGCAGCTCTTGCTTCTTGAATTCAAGCATAGCCTCCCCATCAGCACTGGCAGAGGAAACATTAGACATCTCGTCCTCCCTGTCCTCGTGGTCGCGATGGATCAGTGCGGCGGCAGAACCGTCGGTTCTACCAGTGAGAGCAGCCCCACCACCTTCCGCACTGTCCTCAGAAGTTATAGCGTCAAGCTGCGCTTCTTGCCACGCCACGATTCTTTGGATCATTTCCAATTTAGTGCCTTGAGAGGAAACACCTCTCTCCGCACACATCTTTTTCAGCGTTTCTGATTTGGAAGCATTTAAAGTTAACAACGTATTTGTTTCCATACTGTTGCTATGGCCTTTTTAAAGTTATATTACAACAATACACTACGTGTACTGGTTGGAATAACCTGAAATGCCCTAGTTCGAGCGCAACACTGGATACCTTCAGTCGTATCCCACCGCTGTACACCAATTTGTTAAGACGGATTTCTGAACTCTGTCCTGGTGGCGCAGAAGTTCAGAAGGCCAACCTAATTACTTGGAACAGGGTAACCTCTGGACAAGCCAGACCAATCAAGGTAGCGATCGCGGCGGTCAAGACTAGGTCTCAAGAGGGGTGAGGGTGACTGAAAGCCCGCAGTGAGCACACAAAGCAAGAGCGCTTACAAACTACTCCAAACAGTTGTTATATCAAAAATATAAACACATTTATTTTAAGGCCTTTAAAGCAACGACCGTAGCGAGAAAATCACAATATCACAATATTAAACCAACACATACCATATCAACACAATATATATACAAATACACAGTCGCAAGCGTTTAAAGCACGAAATATGTAGTCCACCTGAAAGGAAAGGAAAACAGGCAGTGCGATAACGCTTTAGACTCAGTTCGCCTTCAGAGGCACCTAACTAGATGGAAGTCCGAGCCCTGCGAAGAGTGGAGCCTTGTGCTCAAAGTACCTGCCACGCCGGTGCCAACGGGCAAAAGGGGAAGCTCTTCGGAGGAAGTCAGGCAGTTCGGGTTAGTGCACAGCAGAAGGAGAACAGGTTCCGCAACTCAAGCGCAGCCTCCACAGCGGGCAGAAGCAGAGCGCGAGTACGGCCAAAAGGGTGCTGTTTTTACACAGCAGGGAAAAGCAATGGGATACTGCAGGAGGGCGACCAGATCCTAGCTAAACTACTCACCGGTCCCCGAAGCAAGCAGACCCAGGCTTCTCCACGTTAGTTTCAGCAGCTGGCAGGTTCAGAAGAGCAGGGAACGCCTCGTAGTCGTGTAGAGCAAAAAGACGTCCCAATCGACGAAACCAGCACAGTTTTGTTGCCGCAGCAGGACAACGGAGCGGCCGTGTGTATTCGAGCCAAATGTACACTCCTCCCTTCAGACTTGGGAACGCCAAGTGTACGAAGCATGGGAGAGTGACCAGGACTCGAAATACAACACAACCTGGCGGCGGTTACAGAGCAGGACTCCCTTGTAAGCTGGTCAGTCAACTGGATGGCCAGAGACACTTCCGAGGTCTCAGGTTGGAATGGGAAGGAGTTGGATATCACATTTCATGTTATAGGAAGGGTCTCAGGTTTGTTATTAGAATCATTGAGATATCATATTGCATGCTGTAGGAAGGGTCTAAGGATTGGAATGGGAAGGACTTGGATATCACATCTCATGCTATAGAGATGTCTAATGTTTCCTCTGCCAGTGCTGATGGGGAGGCTATGCTTGAATTCAAGAAGCAAGAGCTGCGGTTTAGGCAGCAGGAGCTTGAATTCAGCATAGCCAAACTAAAAATCGAACAGGCAGAAAAACAGAAAGACAGGGATCACCAGTTGGAACTGGCCAAGCTTCAGGTTGCAAATGGATCCAAGGGTCCTGGACATGGGTCTGGGGCTTCCTCTCATCCACGGTTTCCGAAAGATCTGCTCAGTGTGTATGAAGAAAGGAATGACATTATGGACTGGCTGAATGCGTTTGAGTATGCATGCGAGGTTCAAGAAGTTGACAATGCTGATAAGATTGCGTGGTTGCTCAGTAGACTGCCCCATTCTGGCTGTAGTGCCATTATGGAAATGTCGAAGGCTGAGCGGGCTGATTTCGCAATGTTAAAGCAAACTCTCATTTTAAAGTTTGGGAAGACTCCGGCCCAATATTTAAAGCGTTTTCGAGAGTATAAGAAAAAGGAAGGTGGTACTTGGGTATCTTATGTCGCTGAATCTTTGAAAAACTTAACTGGCTGGGTCGAAGGTTATAAGGTTTCTACCTTCGAAGGCATGATAAATCTTGTCATGCTGGAACATATTTTTTCTTCTTCTTCCCCGGAGCTTAAGCAGCATTTGGCCGATTCGAAGGAGATAGATCCTAAGAAGCTGGCCATTGCAGCAGACTTATGGGTGTCACATCGAGTGTCCCATAAGGACAAAACTCATCCTGGTAAGCAGGAGGAAGGGAAAAAGTCCAAAGATATGGAGGGTGGGGAATCTGCTAAATCTTCTTCCCATAAGGGCCACAAAAAGAAAAACAAGGGTAAGACACAAGAGAACTCACAGGGTAGTGGAGGTTCGCCTCCGAAACAGAACTCTGGTTATAATAAGCCTCCCTACGTAAACAGACCCAATGGGGCTTGTTTTTCTTGTGGAGCAACTGACCATGTGAAGGGGGATCCCCGTTGTAAGGTTAGACCTTTGGGGGTCCACTCCGCTAATCTGGCCTTCTCCTCCTACGAGGAAGAAGAGATTACAGGAGCATCCTTCTCCTCAGACTCATTTCCCAGCGGGATAGAGGCTGAGGTAGTTTTAGTGTCCCTGGGTTCCTGGGAGCCTAAAGTCGCAGAGGCTTATGCTAGGATTACAGATAATATCAAGCACTACTTTAAAGACAGTGTGCTGATCAATGGAGTAGATACTTCAGCTCTTAGGGATAGTGGGTGCAGTCGAACTGTAGTGGATTCTACCTTGGTAGACTCAGAGGAAGTTGCCAGAGCTACTCTGATGCCCACTAAGTTGGCTGACGGCCCACTCCGTATGTTCCCAGTAATACCTGTAAATCTTACTTTAAATGGTACAGCAGTCAGGATTCCAGTGAGCATTCAGAGAAACGTCCCGGGAAAGGTCTTGTTGGGTAATGATCTCAGAGCTTTAGGGCTCGTAGGAGACACTGCCGAAAGACCCTACACACGGTCTCAAGCACGGGCAGCATTGGCCAAGTCCAATACGCCGCCCCAGCCAAAGGGGAAACCCAAGGCGAAAGGAGTCTACAAGTCAAGACGAGGGAAAGAGAATATTCCCCCGAGCTCGCCTACCACTGCGGTGGAGGAAGTTGGTCAATCGCCCGGGCCTGACGAGGAGGTGGCGATGCCTGAAGTATTCGACCCCAACGATCATCCTGAACTAAAAGACTTGTTAGTTGAAGGAGGTCCTGATAGGGACGAATTCAGTAAAGGCCAACGTGAGTGCCCATCTCTGGAAGGCCTAAGGAGACAGGCCTGCTCCCAGCTTGAGGGTGAACCTCCTGGGAAGCATAGGATTTATTGGGAAGGTGGACTCCTGTATAGTGAGCCCACAGAGTCTACAGAAGGAGACCATAGGAGGTTGGTGGTTCCCCTTGCTGTTAGGCCCTTCCTCCTGCAGTTGGCGCATGAAGTTCCCCTTGCTGGTCACCTTGGTATGAAGAGGACCAAGCAAAGGCTATCCATGCACTTCTACTGGCCCAAGATGGGGGTGCAAGTAGAAAGTCACTGCAGGAGTTGTGCCTCCTGCCAGTTGTCTGGTAAGGTTGGCGCGACAATCCAAGCTCCGTTGGTACCGCTCCCAGTTGTGGGGGTACCATTTGAAAGGGTAGGGATCGACATCGTTGGTCCCCTTGACCCGCAAACATCCTCGGGCAATAGGTTTATCCTGGTGCTGGTCGACGATGCAACCAGGTATCCTGAGGCCATCCCATTGAAGACTGTAACTGCCAAGCCAGTTGCAGAATCTTTACTCGGCATGTTTACTAGGGTTGGCTTCCCTAAAGAAGTTGTGCCGGATGATGGCAGCACCTTTATGTCGAAGTATAGGCAGGCTATGTGGAAAGAATGTGGGGTCACCTACAGGTTCTCTTCTGCATACCGCCCCCAGACCGATGGTCTGGGGGGGCGTTTCAACAGGACGTTAACGAGCATGATTGGGGCTCTGGAGGAGCCTCAGAGAAGAAAATGGGATCTTCTTGTTTCATGCTTACTGTTTGCCTACCGAGAGGTACCACAGGAGGGTGTTGGCTTCAGCCCCTTCGAACTTCTGTTCGGTCATCCCGTACGGGGACCCTTAGCCATCGTCAAGGAGGGATGGGAGATGCCCACTCCCCCTGTTACTACCAATGTAGTTGATTATGTGCTAGGGCTCAGAAAACGGATGGTACTTCTGATGGGCTTGGCTAGTGATAAATTGAAGGCAGGGCAAGCGCTGGTGAAACATTGGTACGACCAGAAAGCTTCCCTCATCAACTTTACACATGGTCAGCAAGTCCTGATCATGAATCCCATAAGGCCTCGAGCTTTACAGGACAAATGGTCAGGCCCTTACCCAGTGGTGGAGCCCCTGGGTGAGGTTAACTATTCAGTGGACCTTGGAAGGCCTGGACAGGCTCCAAAAGTGTTTCATGTGAATAGGCTGAAGGCTTTCGTCCCAAGAGTCGAAATCGCAGCACTGCTACTGGCTTCAGATGTTGAGGAAGAGGAGTCAGAACCTCTCCCCGACCTGTTCCAAAGCGGTCCTTCAGATAGCTCCATTGAGGGTGTCCGAGTGGCCCCTCACCTGACTTCTGATCAGCAGGCTGAGGTGAAAAGTTTGCTTAGGCAGTTTTCCCCCCTGTTTTCACAGTCCCCTGGTTTGACACCTTGGTGCAAACATAACATTGACACAGGAGACATTGTACCTACCAAAAGTAGGGGATACAGGATGTCAGATAAAGTACGGTCTTATATTAAGACCGAGGTCAACAAGATGTTAGACCTTGGGGTGATTGAACCCTCTAGTAGTCCTTGGTCCAGTCCTGTGGTGTTGGTTCCAAAGGCAGGCACTTCTGAATTGAGGTTCTGCGTGGATTACAGGGCTCTGAATGCTGTCACCAAGACAGATGCACACCCCTTGCCTCGAACAGATGAGCTGGTGGATACTTTGGGTGCCTCCAAGTACCTCAGCACGTTTGACCTCACTGCTGGCTATTGGCAAATAGCTTTAGCAGAACATGCCAAGGAGAAGACAGCAATTTCTACTCCAGACGGCCTTTACCAATTCCGGGTAATGCCGTTCGGGTTGAAGAATGCACCTGCCACTTTCCAGAGGCTTGTGAATCATGTGTTGAATGGGTTGGACGAATTCTGTCTTGCATATCTGGACGATATAGCAGTTTTCAGTGCCACCTGGGAAGACCATGTGAAACACCTCGGGATTGTGCTCCAGGCTCTTCAGAAAGCCCACTTGACCATAAAGGCTAGTAAATGCCAGATTGGACAAGGCTCAGTGGTTTACCTTGGACTTGAAGTAGGTGGAGGGAGGATACAGCCTCTACCCAGTAAAGTACAAGCAGTACAAGACTGGCCTACCCCCACTACGCAAACCCAAGTGAGAGCCTTTTTAGGACTCACGGGGTATTACCGCAATTTTGTGGCAGACTATGGTACCATAGCTGCTCCTCTGACTGCCCTCACAACTCCGAAGAAACCCAAGAAGGTAACTTGGACCGACGAGTGTGAGAAGGCCTTCAATGGCTTAAAAGACTCCTTGTGCCAGGCCCCTGTCCTAAGGGCCCCTGATTATCAAAGACCTTTTATCGTGCAGACGGATGCCTCTGACACTGGGATAGGAGCTGTACTATCACAAGTAAATGAGAAGGGTAAGGAACACCCTATCGGTTTTATTAGTCGCCAGCTTAAGGACAGAGAGCTCAGATGGTCCATGGTAGAGAAAGAATGTTTCTCTGTTGTGTGGGCCCTAAGGAAGCTGAGGCCCTACCTCTATGGGACCCACTTCACTGTGCAGACTGACCATAAGCCGTTAAAGTGGCTAATGAACATGAAGGGGGAGAATCCAAAGTTGCTTAGGTGGTCCATAAGTCTACAAGGCTTCGACTTCACCATTGAGCATAGGCCAGGTGTCCAACATAGCAATGCTGATGGGTTGTCCAGAATGTTTTACCGACCTGAACAAGAGACTCATCCAGGGGTGGATTAGTTCCCCCTGTCCATAGTCTGGGAGGGGCGAGTGTTAGGAAAGATTTCATAATTGTAGGGAATTTTCCTTCCATGTGGCAACCCCTAAACTTTTTGCTGTTGTTTTACACCTTGTTCTTGACTTTGCCAGAGAAGTGCAGCCTTCTGCCGCACTCCTCTGGGCTTTCGCTCCTTTCGTACGGGGAAACTGACATGCCCTTAAAACAGTCAGTACCGGGGAACGCTGTTTCCCGTAGTTTCTTCTATCGTGTTGCGGCTTTAGTGCAACATGACACAAGAGGGCACTGTAAGCTAAGTTACAGCTCTCTTGGGTCTCTAGCCTTCTACAGACCCTAGATACTCTTTTAGGATGGTATTTTGATCGGTGCAAGTCATTCAGGGACTGGAATGGTGGCAGCGATCGTTTTGTTTATTTTGAGCTCCTTTTGGCGTTCTGAGCACGTTTTTCGCACTGAACCCAAAATGGTGGCCTGGCTCCCAAAATGGCCAGACCACGAGGCTCCTTTGTCTTGTCCACTGACCGTCTTGCTCCCTTCACCTTCCCCAGGTCGGGCGACCCGGGGCCTTCCTTATTTGGGCATGTACTTTCCCGCGAAACGTGGTTGCTTTCGCGGGCTTCTACATGTCCTTTGTGTGCCTCCAGGGTGTGGGCTGGGATGTCTGGTCCCAATACACATCCTGGGTGCCAGAGAGTCTAGGGTGGTGTGAATGCCTGGGACCACCGTGGTCCGTGATTGGTCCACGTATGGTATGTGTGTTGATGAGCGGATCTCCCATTGGCTCCCCTCCGTTTTGGCGCGAAGGGAACCGTGGATAAGAGGGAGCTGGAAACACCACTACCAGGTCGATCTCCTGAGTTCTCACGAACGAAGGAATACAGGAGCCAAGTATCCTGCAACCAAGAGGCTGGACCAAGGAATCGCTGGTGACCCGCTGAAGGAATCCTCCTTTGCACTGCTGTCGTCCTGTGAAACCCTTTCCTCCTTTGATCGAACCAGAAGGCCTGTACTGGTGCTTCGACCTTTGGAATAGCAGGAACAGCTATTCCCGGCGACTTCATCAACTCCTGCCAAGTAAGCCTTCGGAAGTGTCTCTGGGCCATCCAGTTGACTGACCAGCTTACAAGGGAGTCCTGCTCTGTAACCGCCGCCAGGTTGTGTTGTATTTCGAGTCCTGGTCACTCTCCCACGCTTCGTACACTTGGCGTTCCCAAGTCTGAAGGGAGGAGTGTACATTTGGCTCGAATACACACGGCCGCTCCGTTGTCCTGCTGCGGCAACAAAACTGTGCTGGTTTCGTCGATTGGGACGTCTTTTTGCTCTACACGACTACGAGGCGTTCCCTGCTCTTCTGAACCTGCCAGCTGCTGAAACTAACGTGGAGAAGCCTGGGTCTGCTTGCTTCGGGGACCGGTGAGTAGTTTAGCTAGGATCTGGTCGCCCTCCTGCAGTATCCCATTGCTTTTCCCTGCTGTGTAAAAACAGCACCCTTTTGGCCGTACTCGCGCTCTGCTTCTGCCCGCTGTGGAGGCTGCGCTTGAGTTGCGGAACCTGTTCTCCTTCTGCTGTGCACTAACCCGAACTGCCTGACTTCCTCCGAAGAGCTTCCCCTTTTGCCCGTTGGCACCGGCGTGGCAGGTACTTTGAGCACAAGGCTCCACTCTTCGCAGGGCTCGGACTTCCATCTAGTTAGGTGCCTCTGAAGGCGAACTGAGTCTAAAGCGTTATCGCACTGCCTGTTTTCCTTTCCTTTCAGGTGGACTACATATTTCGTGCTTTAAACGCTTGCGACTGTGTATTTGTATATATATTGTGTTGATATGGTATGTGTTGGTTTAATATTGTGATATTGTGATTTTCTCGCTACGGTCGTTGTTTTAAAGGCCTTAAAATAAATGTGTTTATATTTTTGATATAACAACTGTTTGGAGTAGTTTGTAAGCGCTCTTGCTTTGTGTGCTCACTGCGGGCTTTCAGTCACCCTCACCCCTCTTGAGACCTAGTCTTGACCGCCGTGATCGCTACCTTGATTGGTCTGGCTTGTCCAGAGGTTACCCTGTTCCAAGTAATTAGGTTGGCCTTCTGAACTTCTGCGCCACCAGGACAGAGTTCAGAAATCCGTCTTAACATCTGCTATCGGAAGTGTCTCAGGATTGGAATGGGAAGGAGTTGGATATCCCATCTCATGTTATAGGACGGGTCTCAGGTTCTTTATTAAAATCATTGAGATATCATATTGCATGCTGTAGGAAGGGTCTAAGGATTGAAATGGGAAGGACTTGGATATCACATCTCATGCTATAGATAGGCTCTCAGGTTTGGAAAGTGAAGGAGTTGGATATCACATTTCATGTTAGAGGAAGGATCTCAGGTTTGGTATTAGAGGCATTGAGATATCACATCTCATGCTACAGGAAGGGTCTCAGGATTGGAATGGGAAGGAGTTGGATATCACATCTCATGCTATAGGAAGGGTCTCAGGATTGGAATGGGAAGGAGTTGAATATGACATCTCATGCCGTAGGAAGGGTCTCAGGTTTGGTATAAACATTGAGATATCACATCTCTGCTATCAAAAGGGTCTCAGGATTGGAATGGGAAGGAGTTGGATATCCCATCTGATGTTATAGGAAGAGTCTCAGGTTTGGTATTAGAAGCATTGAGATATCACATCTCATGCTATAGGAAGTGTCTCAGGATTGGAATGGGAAGGACTTGGATATCACATCTCATGCTATAGGTAGGGTCTCAAGTTTGATATTAGAAGCATTGAGATATCACATCTCATGCTATAGGAAGGGTCTGAGGATTGGAATGGGAAGGAGTTGGATATCACATCTCATGCTATGGGAAGTGTCTCAGGATTGGAATGGGAAGGAGTTGGATATCACATCTCATGTTATAGGAAGGATCTCAGGTTTGGTATAAGCATTGAGATATCACATCTCTGCTATCGGAAGGGTCTCAGGATTGGAATTGGAAGGAGTTGGATATTCACATCTCATGTTATAGGAAGGGTCTCAGGTTTGGTATTAGAAGCATTGAGATATCACATCTCATGCTATAGGAAGGGTCTCAGGATTGGAATGGGAAGGACTTGGATATCACATCTCATGCTATAGGGAGGGTCTCAAGTTTGATATTAGAAGCTTTGAGATATCACATCTCATGATATCGGAAGGGTCTCAGGATTAGAATGGGAAGGAGTTGGATATCACATCTCATGATAACGGAAGGGTCTAAGGTTTGGAATGGGAAGGATTTGGATATCACATCTCATGTTATATAACGGGTCTCAGGTTTGGAATGGGAAGGACTTGGATATCACATCTCATGCTATAGGAAGGCTCTCAGGTTTGGAAGGGGCTCAGGTTTGGAAGGGGAAAGAGTTGGATATCACATTTCATGTTAGAGGTAGGATCTCAGGTTTGGTATTAGAGGCATTGAGATATCACATCTCATGCTATCAGAAGGGTCTCAGGAATGGAATGGGAAGGAGTTGGATATCACATCTCATGCTAAAGGGAGGGTCTCAGGTTTGGAAGGGGCTCAGGTTTGGAAGGGGAAGGATTTGGATATCACATCTCATGTTATAGGAAGGATCTCAGGTTTGGTATTAGAAGCATTGAGATATCACATCTCATGCTATCGGAAGGATCTCAGGTTTGGTATTAGAAGCATTGAGATATCACATCTCATGCTATCAGAAGAGTCTCAGGATTGGAATAGGAAGGAGTTGGATATCACATCTCATGCTAAAGGGATCTCTCAATGCTCAATGCTCTCAATGCTTCTAATACCAAACCTGAGACTCTTCCTATAACATGAGATGGGATATCCAACTCCTTCCCATTCCAATCCTGAGACCCTTTTGATAGCAGAGATGTGATATCTCAATGTTTATACCAAACCTGAGACCCTTCCTACGGCATGAGATGTCATATTCAACTCCTTCCCATTCCAATCCTGAGACCCTTCCGATAGCATGAGATGTGATATCCAACTCCTTCCCATTCCAATCCTGAGACCCTTCCTATAGCATGAGATGTGATGTCTCAATGCTTCTAATACCAAACCTGAGATCCTTCCTATAACATGAGATGTGATATCCAACTCCTTCCATTCCAATCCTGAGACCCTTCCTATAGCATGAGATGTGATATCTCAATGCTTATACCAAACCTGAGACCCTTCCTATAGCATGAGATGTGATATCCAACTCCTTCCCATTCCAATCCTGAGACCCTTCCTATAGCCTGAGATGTGATATCTCAATGCCTCTAATACCAAACCTGAGATCCTTCCTATAGCATGAGATGTGATATCTCAATACTTCTAATACCAAACCTGAGATCCTTCCGATAACATGAGATGTGATATCTCAATACTTCTAATACCAAACCTGAGATCCATCCTATAACATGAGATGTGATATCCAAATCCTTCCCCTTCCAAACCTGAGACCCTCCCTTTAGCATGAGATGTGATATCCAACTCCTTCCCATTCCAATCCTGAGACCCTTCTGATAGCATAAGATATGATATCTCAATGCTTCTATACCAAACCTGAGATCCTTCCGATAGCATGAGATGTGATATCTCAATACTTCTAATACCAAACCTGAGATCCTTCCTATAACATGAGATTTGATATCCAAATCCTTATCTTCCAAACCTGAGACCCTCCCTTTACCATGAGATGTGATATCCAACTCCTTCCCATTCCAATCCTGAGATTCTTCTGATAGCATAAGATATGATATCTCAATTCTTCTATACCAAACCTGAGATCCTTCTGATAGCATGAGATGTGATATCTCAATACTTCTAATACCAAACCTGAGATCCTACCTCTAACATGAAATGTGATATCCAACTCTTTCCCCTTGCAAACCTGAGAGCCTTCCTATAGCATGAGATGTGATATCCAAGTCCTTCCCATTCTAATCCTGAGACCCTTCCTATAACATGAGATGTGATATCCAACTCCTTCCCATTCCAACCTGAGACCCTTCCTATAGCATGAGATGTGATATCCAACTCCTTCCCATTCCAATGGAGACTTTTCCTATAACATGAGATGTGATATCTCTATGCTTCTAATACCAAACCTGAGGCCCTTCCCGTAGTATATGTGAAATCCAACTCCTTCCCATTCAAAACTTGTGACCCTTCCTGTAGCATGAAATGTGATTTCTCACACCTTCCAATACCATACCCGAGACCATTCCCACAGCCCAAGATTTGAAATCTCATTTCTTCCAATACCAAACCCGAGACCCTTCCGATAGGATGAGATTTACTATCTCACTCCTTAAAATACCAAACTCGAGTCCCTTCCTAAAGGATGTGATTTGATATCTCAGTGCTTCTAATACCAAACCTGAGACCCTCCCTATAACAAGAGATATCATATCCAACTCCTTCCCATTCCAATCCTGAGACGCTTCCTATAGCATGACATGTGATATCGAACTTCCCATTCAAATCCTGAGACTCAGACCTCCCCGTCTAACCTTCTCACCACTCCTAGCTCCCGGATTGATAATGCACTCCTGCTCTTTTCTCTCCCTTCTTCTGCTTCCTTTCCTCTCTCCTTCCTCATGTGCCCTAGGTCAGGCTCCTTCTACACCTCCGCAAGGATTACTGATTTGTACCCCTCCCCACTCTCATCTCACTCAGTTTCAAACACTCATCTGACATCTGCCATTTCCTGGAAGAACCCGACCTTGATGTCCTTGGTCTAACCGAGACATGGATGACGGCCAGCGCTGTCTCGAGCTCTGACACTTTCCTCCCTGATGACAAGTTCCTCTCCATGCCCAGATCCAACCGTTCTTGAGGGGGAGTATCCTTGATTCCTGTAGTAAATTGCTTTCCTTTGCAGGCAGACTCCTCTCACGAATGCCTTGTCTGCATGCATTCTCTCTTTCCTGAATATCCAAATCCTTCCCGTTCCAAACCTGAGACCCTTCCTTTAGCATGAGATGTGATATCCAGCTCCTTCCCATTCCAATCCTGAGACACTTCTGATAGCATGAGATGTGATATCTCAATGCTTCTAATATCAAAACTGAGACCCTCCCTATAGCATGATATGTGATATCTAAGTCCTTCCCATTCCAATCCTGAGACCCTCCCTATAGCATGAGATGTGATATCCAACTCCTTCCCATTCCAATCCTGAGACCCTTCCTATAGCATGAGATATAATATCTCAATACTTCTAATACCAAACGTGAGATCCTTCCGATAACATGAGATGTGATATCCAAATCCTTCCCCTTCCAAACCTGAGACCCTCCCTTTAGCATGAGATGTGATATCCAACTCCTTCCTATTCCAATCCTGAGACTCTTCTGATAGCATGAGATGTGATATCTCAATGCTTCTAATACCAAACCTGAGATCCTACCTCTAACATGAAATATGATATCCAACTCTTTCCCCTTTCAAACCTGAGAGCCTTCCTATAGCATGAGATGTGATATCCAAGTCCTTCCCATTCCAATCCTGAGACCCTTCCTATAGCTTGAGATGTGATATCCAACTCCTTCCCGTTCCAATTCTGAGACCCTTCCTATACTATGAGACTTGATATCTCAATGCTTCTAATACCAAACCTGAGACCCGTAATATAACATGAGATGTGATATCCAAATCCTTCCCCTTCCAAACCTTAGACCCTTCCTTTATCATGAGATGTGATATCCAATTCCTTCCCATTCCAATCCTGAGACCCTTCCGATATCATGAGATGTGATATCTCAAAGCTTCTAATATCAAACTTGAGACCCTCCCTATAGCATGAGATGTGATATCCAAGTCCTTCCCATTCCAATCCTGAGACCCTTCCTATAGCATGAGATGTGATATCTCAATGCTTCTAATACCAAACCTGAGACCCTTCCTATAACATGAGATGGGAATATCCAACTCCTTCCCATTCCAATCCTGAGACCCTTCCGATAGCAGAGATGTGATATCTCAATGCTTATACCAAACCTGAGATCCTTCCTATAACATGAGATGTGATATCCAACTCCTTCCCATTCCAATCCTGAGACACTTCCTATAGCATGAGATGTGATATCTCACTGCTTATACCAAACCTGAGACCCTTCCCATAGAATGAGATGTGATATCCAACTCCTTCCCATTCCAATCCTCAGACCCTTCCTATAGCATGAGATGTGATATCCCAATGCTTCTAATATCAAACTTGAGACCCTACCTATAGCATGAGATGTGATATCCAAGTCCTTCCGATTCCAATCCTGAGACACTTCCTATAGCATGAGATGTGATATCTCAATGCTTCTAATACCAGACCTGAGACTCTTCCTATAACATGAGATGGGATATCCAACTCCTTCTCATTCCAATCCTGAGACCCTTTTGATAGCAGAGATGTGATATCTCAATGTTTATACCAAACCCGAGACCCTTCCTACGGCATGAGATGTCATATTCAACTCCTTCCCATTCCAATCCTGAGACCCTTCCTATAGCATGAGATGTGATATCCAACTCCTTCCCATTCCAATCCTGAGACCCTTCCTATAGCATGAGATGTGATATCTCAATGCTTCTAATACCAAACCTGAGATCCTTCCTATAACATGAGATGTGATATCCAACTCCTTCCATTCCAATCCTGAGACACTTCCTATAGCATGAGATGTGATATCTCAATGCTTATACCAAACCTGAGACCCTTCCTATAGCATGAGATGTGATATCCAACTCCTTCCCATTCCAATCCTGAGACCCTTCCTATAGCCTGAGATGTGATATCTCAATGCCTCTAATACCAAACCTGAGATCCTTCCTCTAACATGAAATGTGATATCCAACTCCTTCACTTTCCAAACCTGAGAGCCTATCTATAGCATGAGATGTGATATCCAAGTCCTTCCCATTCCAATCCTTAGACCCTTCCTACAGCATGCAATATGATATCTCAATGATTCTAATAAAAAACCTGAGACCCGTCCTATAACATGAGATGGGATATCCAACTCCTTCCCATTCCAATCCTGAGACACTTCCGATAGCAGAGATGTGATATCTCAATGCTTATACCAAACCTGAGACCCTTCCCATAGAATGAGATGTGATATCCAACTCCTTCCCATTCCAATCCTCAGACCCTTCCTATAGCATGAGATGTGATATCCCAATGCTTCTAATATCAAACTTGAGACCCTTCCTATAGCATGAGATGTGATATCCAAGTCCTTCCCATTCCAATCCTGAGACACTTCCTATAGCATGAGATGTGATATCTCAATGCTTCTAATACCAAACCTGAGACTCTTCCTATAACATGAGATGGGATATCCAACTCCTTCCCATTCCAATCCTGAGACCCTTTTGATAGCAGAGATGTGATATCTCAATGTTTATACCAAACCTGAGACCCTTCCTACGGCATGAGATGTCATATTCAACTCCTTCCCATTCCAATCCTGAGACCCTTCCTATAGCATGAGATGTGATATCCAACTCCTTCCCATTCCAATCCTGAGACCCTTCCTATAGCATGAGATGTGATGTCTCAATGCTTCTAATACCAAACCTGAGATCCTTCCTATAACATGAGATGTGATATCCAACTCCTTCCATTCCAATCCTGAGACCCTTCCTATAGCATGAGATGTGATATCTCAATGCTTATACCAAACCTGAGACCCTTCCTATAGCATGAGATGTGATATCCAACTCCTTCACTTTCCAAACCTGAGAGCCTATCTATAGCATGAGATGTGATATCCAAGTCCTTCCCATTCCAATCCTTAGACCCTTCCTACAGCATGCAATATGATATCTCAATGATTCTAATAAAAAACCTGAGACCCGTCCTATAACATGAGATGGGATATCCAACTCCTTCCCATTCCAATCCTGAGACACTTCCGATAGCAGAGATGTGATATCTCAATGTTTATACCAAACCTGAGACCCTTCCTATAACATGAGATGTGATATCCAACTCCTTCCCGTTCCAAACCTGAGACCCTTCCTTTAGCATGAGATGTGATATCCAACTCCTTCCCATTCCAATCCTGAGACCCTTCCTATAGCATGAGATGTGATATCTCAATACTTCTAATACCAAACCTGAGATCCTTATGATAACATGAGATGTGATATCTCAATACTTCTAATACCAAACCTGAGATCCATCCTATAACATGAGATGTGATATCCAAATCCTTCCCCTTCCAAACCTGAGACCCTCCCTTTAGCATGAGATGTGATATCCAACTCCTTCCCATTCCAATCCTGAGACCCTTCTGATAGCATAAGATATGATATCTCAATGCTTCTATACCAAAGCTGAGATCCTTCCGATAGCATGAGATGTGATATCTCAATACTTCTAATACCAAACCTGAGATCCTTCCTATAACATGAGATGTGATATCCAAATCCTTATCTTCCAAACCTGAGACCCTCCCTTTACCATGAGATGTGATATCCAACTCCTTCCCATTCCAATCCTGAGACTCTTCTGATAGCATGAGATGTGATATCTCAATACTTCTAATACCAAACCTGAGATCCTACCTCTAACATGAAATGTGATATCCAACTCTTTCCCCTTGCAAACCTGAGAGCCTTCCTATAGCATGAGATGTGATATCCAAGTCCTTCCCATTCCAATCCTGAGACCCTTCCTATAACATGAGATGTGATATCCAACTCCTTCCCATTCCAACCTGAGACCTTTCCTATAGCATGAGATGTGATACCCAACTCCTTCCCATTCCAATCGAGACTTTTCCTATAACATGAGATGTGATATCTCTATGCTTCTAATACCAAACCTGAGGCCCTTCCCGTAGTATATGTGAAATCCAACTCCTTCCCATTCAAAACTTGTGACCCTTCCTGTAGCATGAATGTGATTTCTCACACCTTCCAATACCATACCCGAGACCATTCCCACAGCCCGAGATTTGAAATCTCATTTCTTCCAATACCAAACCCGAGACGCTTCCGATAGGATGAGATTTACTATCTCACTTCTTAAAATACCAAACTCGAGTCCCTTCCTAAAGGATGTGATTTGATATCTCAGTGCTTCTAATACCAAACCTGAGACCCTCCCTATAACAAGAGATATCATATCCAACTCCTTCCTATTCCATCCTGAGACGCTTCCTATAGCATGACGTGATATCGAACTTCCCATTCAAATCCTGAGACTCAGACCTCCCCGTCTAACCTTCTCACCACTCCTAGCTCCCGGATTGATAATGCACTCCTGCTGTCTTTTCTCTCCCTTCTTCTGCTTCCTTTCCTCTCTCCTTCCTCATGTGCCCTAGGTCAGGCTCCTTCTACACCTCCGCAAGGATTACTGATTTGTACCCCTCCCCACTCTCAACTCAGTTTCAAACACTCATCTGACATCTGCCATTTCCTGGAAGAACCCGACCTTGATGTCCTTGGTCTAACCGAGACATGGATGACGGCCAGCGCTGTCTCGAGCTCTGACACTTTCCTCCCTGATGACAAGTTCCTCTCCATGCCCAGATCCAACCGTTCTTGAGGGGGGAGTATCCTTGATTCCTGTAGTAAATTGCTTTCCTTTACAGGCAGACTCCTCTCACGAATGCCTTGTCTGCATGCATTCTCTCTTTCCTGGCCATTCTCTCAGCGTGGCTATTTGCCTACCCCCTTCCTCTCTCAGTGGATGGACTTCTCCATCCTAGCCTCCTACCACTCAACTCCGCCTACTTGGAGAATTCAAAATGAACCTGTATGCTTCCTGACCTGGACTTTTACGAGATCTGCAACTCTTCATGTCTCTGGCCCTACACACTGCAGGGAATACTCAGGATTTTCTGATCTCAGACCTCCCCCTATGTAACCCTCTCAACAATCCTCTCCCGTGGTGATCAAGTTCTCATCTCCAAAGAAGGCTAACTACCAGCTGTTCCTCCTCAGTGGAGTTCTCCCTTTCTGTCCCTGCTCCCTGCACCGTTTCGCGTTGCAAACACTCGCTTCCCTGCTCTCTGGTTTAGACGCTTTTCCTTCTCAGAGGCCTTCTTCCTTTCTGTGCTTGTTCTCTGCATCGTTTCGCGTTGCAAGAACCCGCTTCCCAGCTCTCTGGTTTAGACGCGTGTTCCCTGCCTTCTCTCCTCTTCCCGCTGCCTTCAAATGAACAAATGAGCTTCAAAAGATACACGGTGCTCAGAATGCTTTATAACACCCATTATTCAAGATATAGCTGTAACCCGCTAGACGTATTGAAAAGTGCTAAAAACTAGCAAAAATAGCTAGAAAATGTTCTTTGCTCGCGTTTTGGTAAATACGAATTCTGGTGGATTCCCATTTTGTACTCTGTTCGTGCATTTGTTCAGTCGAATCCTGATGTTTTTAACCACTCGTCACCCATACAAGGGGGGGATCACTGTTCTGGAAAGTGTATTTGCCATCTGTTATTCCAGTCAGCATGTTTTTATCGTCCCTTCTTGTTTCAAGGCTGCACTCCCGTGGTGATCACATTCTCCTCTCCAAAGCAGGCTAACTACCAGCTGCTCCTCCTCAGAGGCGTTCCACCTTTCTGTCCCTGCTCCCTGCACCGTTTCGCGTTGCATGTACTCGCTTCCCAGCTCTCTGGTTTAGATGCGTGTTCCCTGCCTTCTCTCCTCTTCCTACAGCCTTCCAATGAGCTCCACAAGATAGTGTTCAGAATGCTTTATAACCCCATTATTCAACATATAGCTGTAACCCGCTAGACGTATTGAAACGTGCTAAAAACTAGCAAAAATAGCTAGAAAATGTACTTCCCTCGCGTTTTTGTAAATGCGAATTCTGGTGGGTTCCCATGTTGTATGTAGTGTCCGTGCGTTTGTTGTCGAATCCTGAAGTTTTTAACCACTGTTCTCCCATACTAGGGAGGGGGGGGTCAACATCTACTGCTGTTCACAGGCTGAATGTATACGGCTGAAATCTTCAAGGCATTATCAGCTTTCCTGACTGTTTTGGAACGTGTATTTGCCATCTGTTAATGCAGTCGCCCTGTGTTCATCGTCCCTTCTACTTTACAGGCTGCACTCCCCTGGTGATCACATTCTCCTCTTCAGAGCAGGCTGACTACCAGCTGCTCCTCCTCATAGGCGTTCATCCTTTCTGTCCCTGCTCCCTGCACCGTTTCGCGTTGCATGTACTCGCTTCCCAGCTCTCTGGTTTAGATGCGTTACCTGCCTTCTCTCCTCTTCCTACAGCCTTCCAATGAGCTCCACAAGATAGTGTTCAGAATGCTTTATAACACCCATTATTCAACATATAGCTGTAACCCGCTAGACGTATTGAAACGTGCTAAAAACGAGCAGAAACAGCTAGAAAATGTACTTTCCTCGCGTTTTGGTAAATGCGAATTCTGGTGGATTCCCATTTTGTACTCTGTTCGTGCGTTTGTTCAGTCGAATCCTGGTCTTTTGAACCATTCTTCTCCCATACAAGGGAGGGTCAAAATGTGTTGTTCACAGGCTGAATTTATACTGCTGAAATGCTCGCTTCCCTGCTCTCTGGTTTAGATGCGTGTTCCCTGCCTTCTCTCCTCTTCCTACAGCCTTCCAATGAGCTCCACAAGATAGTGTTCAGAATGCTTTATAACCCCACTATTCAACATATAGCTGTAACCCGCTAGACGTATTGAAACGTGCTATAAACTAGCAAAAATAGCTAGAAAATGTACTTCCCTCGCGTTTTTGTAAAAGCGAATTCTGGTGGGTTCCCATGTTGTATGTACTGTGTCCGTGCGTTTGTGTCGAATCCTGAAGTTTTTAACCACTGTTCTCCCATACTAGGGAGGGGGGATCAACATCTACTGCTGTTCACAGGCTGAATGTATACGGCTGAAATCTTCAAGGCATTATCAGCTTTCCTGACTGTTTTGGAACGTGTATTTGCCATCTGTTAATGCAGTCGCCCTTTGTTCATCGTTCCTTCTAGTTTACAGGCTGCACTCCCCTAGTGATCACATTCTCTCCTATGCAGGCTAACTACCAGCTGCTCCTCCTCATAGGTGTTCATCCTTTCTGTCCCTGCTCCCTGCACCGTTTCACGTTGCATGTACTCGCTTCCCAGCTCTCTGGTTGAGATGCGTGTTCCCTGCCTTCTCTCCTCTTTCTACAGCCTTCCAATTTGCTCCACAAGATACAGTGTTCAGAATGCTTTATAACACCCATTATTCAACAAATAGCTGTAACCCGCTAGACGTATTGAAACGTGCTAAAAACTAGCAAAAACAGATAGAAAATGTACTTCCCTCGCGTTTTGGTAAATGCAGGGTACACGCGTCTAAACCAGAGAGCAGGGAAGCGAGCATTTCAGCAGTATAAATTCAGCCTGTGAACAACACATTTTGACCCTCCCTTGTATGGGAGAAGAGTGGTTCAAAAGACCAGGATTCGACTGAACAAACGCACGAACAGAGTACAAAATGGGAATCCACCAGAATTCGCATTTACCAAAACGCGAGGAAAGTACATTTTCTAGCTGTTTCTGCTCGTTTTTAGCACGTTTCAATACGTCTAGCGGGTTACAGCTATATGTTGAATAATGGGTGTTATAAAGCATTCTGAACACTATCTTGTGGAGCTCATTGGAAGGCTGTAGGAAGAGGAGAGAAGGCAGGGAACACGCATCTAAACCAGAGAGCTGGGAAGCGAGTACATGCAACGCGAAACGGTGCAGGGAGCAGGGACAGAAAGGATGAACGCCTATGAGGAGGAGCAGCTGGTAGTCAGCCTGCTCTGGAGAGGAGAATTTGATCACCAGGGGAGTGCAGCCTGTAAAGTAGAAGGGACGATGAACACAGGGCGACTGCATTAACAGATGGCAAATACACGTTCCAAAACAGTCAGGAAAGCTGATAATGCCTTGAAGATTTCAGCCGTATACATTCAGCCTGTGAACAGCAGTAGACGTTGACCCCCCCCTTGTATGGGAGAACAGTGGTTAAAAACTTCAGGATTCGACAACAAACGCACGGACAAAACATACATGGGAACCCATCAGAATAAGCATTTACAAAAACGCGAGGAAAGTACATTTTCTAGCTGTTTTTGCTAGTTTACAGCACGTTTCAATACGTCTAGCGGGTTACGGCTATATGTTGAATAATGGGTGTTATAGAGCATTCTGAGCACTGTGTATCTTTTGGAGCTCATTTTTTGATTTGAAGGCAGCGGGAAGAGGAGAGAAGGCAGGGAACACGCGTCTAAACCAGAGAGCTGGGAAGCGAGTACTTGCAACGCGAAAAGGGCAGACAGGAAGAAGGCCTCTGAGAAGGAAAAGCGTCTAAACCAGAGAGCAGGGAAGCGAGTGTTTGCAACGCGAAACGGTGCAGGGAGCAGGGACAGAAAGGGAGAACTCCTCTGAGGAGGAACAGCTGGCAGTTAGCCTTCTTTGGAGATGAGAACTTGATCACCACGGGAGAGGATTGTTGAGAGGGTTACAGAGGGGGAGGTCTGAGATCAGAAAATCCTGAGTATTCCCTGCAGTGTGTAGGGCCAGCGACATGAAGAGTTGCAGATCTCGTAAAAGTCCAGGTCAGGAAGCATACAGGTTCATGTTGAATTCTCCAAGTAGGCGGAGTTGAGTGGTAGGAGGCTAGGATGGAGAAGTCCATCCACTGAGAGAGGAAGGGGGTAGGCAAATAGCCACGGTGAGAGAATGGCCAGGAGAGAATGCATGCAGACAAGGCATTCGTGACAGGAGTCGGCCTGCAAAGGAAATCAATTTACTACAGGAATCAAGGATAAGCATTGAGATATCACATCTCATGCTATAGGAAGGGTCTCAGGATTGGAATGGGAAGGACTTAGATATCACATATGCTATAGGGAGGGTCTCAGTGTTGATATTAGTAGCATTGAGATATCACATCATGCTATCGGAAGTGTCTCAGGATTGGAATGGGAAGGAGCTGGATATCACATCTCATGCTAAAGGAAGGGTCTCAGGTTTGGAACGGGAAGGAGTTGGATATCACATCTCATGTTATAGGAAGGGTCTCAGGTTTGGTATAAACATTGAGATATCACATCTCCGCTATCGGAAGTGTCTCAGGATTGGAATGGGAAGGAGTTGGATATCCCATCTCATGTTATAGGACGGGTCTCAGGTTTTTTATTAAAATCATTGAGATATCATATTGCATGCTGTAGGAAGGGTCTAAGGATTGGAATGGGAAGGACTTGGATATCACATTTCATGTTAGAGGAAGGATCTCAGGTTTGGTATTAGAGGCATTGAGATATCACATCTCAGGCTATAGGAAGGGTCTCAGGATTGGAATGGGAAGGAGTTGGATATCACATCTCATGCTATAGGAAGGGTCTCAGGTTTTGTTATAAGCATTGAGATATCACATCTCATGCTATAGGAAGGGTCTCAGGATTGGAATGGAAGGAGTTGGATATCACATCTAATGCTATAGGAAGGGTCTCAGGATTGGAATGGGAAGGAGTTGTATATGACATCTCATGCCGTAGGGAGGGTCTCAGGTTTGGTATAAACATTGAGATATCACATCTCTGCTATCGAAAGGGTCTCAGGATTGGAATGGGAAGGAGTTGGATATCCCATCTCATGTGATAGGAAGAGTCTCAGGTTTGGTATTAGAAGCATTGAGATATCACATCTCATGCTATAGGAAGTGTCTCAGGATTGGAATGGGAAGGACTTGGGTATCACATCTCATGCTATAGGGAGGGTCTCAGGTTTGGTATAAGCAGTGAGATATCACCTCTCATGCTATAGGAAGTGTCTCAGGATTGGAATGGGAAGGAGTTGGATATCACATCTCATGTTATAGGAAGGATCTCAGGTTTGGTATAAGCATTGAGATATCACATCTCTGCTATCGGAAGGGTCTCAGGATTGGAATGGGAAGGAGTTGGATATTCCCATCTCATGTTATAGGAAGGGTCTCAGGTTTGGTATTAGAAGCATTGAGATATCACATCTCATGCTATAGGAAGGGTCTCAGGATTGGAATGGGAAGGACTTGGATATCACATCTCATGCTATAGGGAGGGTCTCAAGTTTGATATTAGAAGCATTGACATATCACATTTCATGATATCGGAAGGGTCTCAAGATTGGAATGGGAAGGAGTTGGATATCACATCTCATGATAAAGGAAGGGTCTAAGGTTTGGAAGGGGAAGGATTTGGATATCACATCTCATATGTTATAGGACGGGTCTCAGGTTTGGTATTAGAAGCATTGAGATATCAAGTCTCATGGTATAGGAAGGGTCTCAGAATTGGAATGGGAAGGAGTTGGATATCACATCTCAAGCTATAGGAAGGGTCTCAGGATTAGAATGGGAAGGAGTTTATCACATCTCATGCCATAGTATGGGTCTCAGGTTTGGTAGAAGCATTGGGATATCACATCTCATGCTATCGGGAGGGTATCGGGATTGGATTTGGAAGGCGTTGGATAACCCATCTCATGCTATAGGAAGGGTCTCAGGTTGGAATGGGAAGGAGTTGGATATCACATCTCATGGTAAAGGGAGGGTACATCTCATGCTATCAGAAGGATCTCAGGTTTGGTATAGAAGCATTGAGATATCATATCTTATGCTATCAGAAGAGTCTCAGGATTGGAATGGGAAGGAGTTGGATATCACATCTCATGGTAAAGGGAGGGTCTCAGGTTTGGAAGATAAGGATTTGGATATCACATCTCATGTTATAGGAAGGATCTCAGGTTTGGTATTAGAAGTATTGAGATATCACATCTCATGCTATCGGAAGGATCTCAGGTTTGGTATAGAAGCATTGAGATATCATATCTTACGCTATCAGAAGGGTCTCAGGATTGGAATGGGAAGGAGTTGGATATCACATCTCATGCTAAAGGGAGGGTCTCAGGTTTGGAAGGGGAAGGATTTGGATATAACATCTCATGTTATAGGATGGATCTCAGGTTTGGTATTAGAAGTATTGAGATATCACATCTCATGTTATCGGAAGGATCTCAGGTTTGGTATTAGAAGTATTGAGATATCACATCTCAGGCTATAGGAAGGGTCTCAGGATTGGAATGGGAAGGAGTTGGATATCACATCTCATGCTAAAGGAAGGGTCTCAGGTTTGGAACGGGAAGGAGTTGGATATCACATCTCATGTTATAGGAAGGGTCTCAGGTTTGGTATAAACATTGAGATATCACATCTCTGCTATCGGAAGTGTCTCAGGATTGGAATGGGAAGGAGTTGGATATCCCATCTCATGTTATAGGACGGGTCTCAGGTTTTTTATTAGAATCATTGAGATATCATATTGCATGCTGTAGGAAGGGTCTAAGGATTGGAATGGGAAGGACTTGGATTTCACATCTCATGCTATAGATAGGCTCGCAGGTTTGGAAAGTGAAGGAGTTGGATATCACATTTCATGTTAGAGGAAGGATCTCAGGTTTGGTATTAGAGGCATTGAGATATCACATCTCAGGCTATAGGAAGGGTCTCAGGATTGGAATGGGAAGGAGTTGGATATCACATCTCATGCTATAGGAAGGGTCTCAGGTTTGGTATAAGCATTGAGATATCACATCTCATGCTATAGGAAGGGTCTCAGGATTGGAATGGAAGGAGTTGGATATCACATCTCATGTTATAGGAAGGATCTCAGGTTTGGTATTAGAAGCATTGAGACATCACATCTCATGCTACAGGAAGGGTCTCAGGATTGGAATGGGAAGGAGTTGGATATCACATCTCATGCTATAGGAAGGGTCTCAGGATTGGAATGGGAAGGAGTTGAATATGACATCTCATGCCGTAGGAAGGGTCTCAGGTTTGGTATAAACATTGAGATATCACATCTCTGCTATCAAAAGGGTCTCAGGATTGGAATGGGAAGGAGTTGGATATCCCATCTGATGTTATAGGAAGAGTCTCAGGTTTGGTATTAGAAGCATTGAGATATCACATCTCATGCTATAGGAAGGGTCTCAGGATTGGAATGGGAAGGACTTAGATATCACATATGCTATAGGGAGGGTCTCAGTGCTGATATTAGTAGCATTGAGATATCACATCATGCTATCGGAAGTGTCTCAGGATTGGAATGGGAAGGAGCTGGATATCACATCTCATGCTAAAGGAAGGGTCTCAGGTTTGGAACGGGAAGGAGTTGGATATCACATCTCATGTTATAGGAAGGGTCTCAGGTTTGGTATAAACATTGAGATATCACATCTCCGCTATCGGAAGTGTCTCAGGATTGGAATGGGAAGGAGTTGGATATCCCATCTCATGTTATAGGACGGGTCTCAGGTTTTTTATTAAAATCATTGAGATATCATATTGCATGCTGTAGGAAGGGTCTAAGGATTGGAATGGGAAGGACTTGGATATCACATTTCATGTTAGAGGAAGGATCTCAGGTTTGGTATTAGAGGCATTGAGATATCACATCTCAGGCTATAGGAAGGGTCTCAGGATTGGAATGGGAAGGAGTTGGATATCACATCTCATGCTATAGGAAGGGTCTCAGGTTTTGTTATAAGCATTGAGATATCACATCTCATGCTATAGGAAGGGTCTCAGGATTGGAATGGAAGGAGTTGGATATCACATCTAATGCTATAGGAAGGGTCTCAGGATTGGAATGGGAAGGAGTTGTATATGACATCTCATGCCGTAGGGAGGGTCTCAGGTTTGGTATAAACATTGATATCACATCTCTGCTATCGAAAGGGTCTCAGGATTGGAATGGGAAGGAGTTGGATATCCCATCTCATGTTATAGGAAGAGTCTCAGGTTTGGTATTAGAAGCATTGAGATATCACATCTCATGCTATAGGAAGTGTCTCAGGATTGGAATGGGAAGGACTTGGGTATCACATCTCATGCTATAGGGAGGGTCTCAGGTTTGGTATAAGCAGTGAGATATCACCTCTCATGCTATAGGAAGTGTCTCAGGATTGGAATGGGAAGGAGTTGGATATCACATCTCATGTTATAGGAAGGATCTCAGGTTTGGTATAAGCATTGAGATATCACATCTCTGCTATCGGAAGGGTCTCAGGATTGAAATGGGAAGGAGTTGGATATTCCCATCTCATGTTATAGGAAGGGTCTCAGGTTTGGTATTAGAAGCATTGAGATATCACATCTCATGCTATAGGAAGGGTCTCAGGATTGGAATGGGAAGGACTTGGATATCACATCTCATGCTATAGGGAGGGTCTCAAGTTTGATATTAGAAGCATTGACATATCACATTTCATGATATCGGAAGGGTCTCAAGATTGGAATGGGAAGGAGTTGGATATCACATCTCATGATAAAGGAAGGGTCTAAGGTTTGGAAGGGGAAGGATTTGGATATCACATCTCATGTTATAGGACGGGTCTCAGGTTTGGTATTAGAAGCATTGAGATATCAAGTCTCATGGTATAGGAAGGGTCTCAGAATTGGAATGGGAAGGAGTTGGATATCACATCTCAAGCTATAGGAAGGGTCTCAGGATTAGAATGGGAAGGGGTTTATCACATCTCATGCCATAGTATGGGTCTCAGGTTTGGTAGAAGCATTGGGATATCACATCTCATGCTATCGGGAGGGTATCGGGATTGGATTTGGAAGGCGTTGGATAACCCATCTCATGCTATAGGAAGGGTCTCAGGTTGGAATGGGAAGGAGTTGGATATCACATCTCATGTTATAGGAAGGGTCTCAGGATTGGAATGGGAAGGGCTTGGATATCACATCTCATGCTATAGGAAGGCTCTCAGGTTTGCAAGGGGAAAGAGTTGGTTATCACATTTCATGTTAGAGGTAGGATCTCAGGTTTGGTATTAGAAGTATTGAGATATCATATCTTATGCTATCAGAAGAGTCTCAGGATTGGAATGGGAAGGAGTTGGATATCACATCTCATGGTAAAGGGAGGGTACATCTCATGCTATCAGAAGGATCTCAGGTTTGGTATAGAAGCATTGAGATATCATATCTTATGCTATCAGAAGAGTCTCAGGATTGGAATGGGAAGGAGTTGGATATCACATCTCATGGTAAAGGGAGGGTCTCAGGTTTGGAAGATAAGGATTTGGATATCACATCTCATGTTATAGGAAGGATCTCAGGTTTGGTATTAGAAGTATTGAGATATCACATCTCATGCTATCGGAAGGATCTCAGGTTTGGTATAGAAGCATTGAGATATCATATCTTATGCTATCCGAAGGGTCTCAGGATTGGAATGGGAAGGAGTTGGATATCACATCTCATGCTAAAGGGAGGGTCTCAGGTTTGGAAGGGGAAGGATTTGGATATCACATCTCATGTTATAGGATGGATCTCAGGTTTGGTATTAGAAGTATTGAGATATCACATCTCATGTTATCGGAAGGATCTCAGGTTTGGTATTAGAAGTATTGAGATATCACATCTCATGCTATAGGAAGGGTCTCAGGATTGGAATGGGAAGGAGTTGGATATCACATCTCATGCTAAAGGAAGGGTCTCAGGTTTAGTAGAATCATTGAGATATCACATCTCATGCTATAGGAAGGGTCTCAGGATTGGAATGGGAAGGTCTTAGATATCACATATCATGCTATAGGGAGGGTCTCAGTTTTGATATTAGAAGCATTAAGATATCACATCTCATGCTATCGGAAGTGTCTCAGGATTGGAATGGGAAGGAGCTGGATATCACACCTCATGCTAAAGGAAGGGTCTCAGGTTTGGAACGGGAAGGAGTTCGATATCACATCTCATGTTATAGGAAGGGTCTCAGGTTTGGTATAAACATTGAGATATCACATCTCTGCTATCGGAAGTGTCTCAGGATTGGAATGGGAAGGAGTTGGATATCCCATCTCATGTTATAGGACGGGTCTCAGGTTTTTTATTAGAATCATTGAGATATCATATTGCATGCTGTAGGAAGGGTCTAAGGATTGGAATGGGAAGGACTTGGATATCACATCTCATGCTATAGATAGGCTCGCAGGTTTGGAAAGTGAAGGAGTTGGATATCACATTTCATGTTAGAGGAAGGATCTCAGGTTTGGTATTAGAGGCATTGAGATATCACATCTCAGGCTATAGGAAGGGTCTCAGGATTGGAATGGGAAGGAGTTGGATATCACATCTCATGCTATAGGAAGGGTCTCAGGTTTGGTATTAGAAGCATTGAGATATCAAGTCTCATGGTATAGGAAGGGTCTCAGAATTGGAATGGGAAGGAGTTGGATATCACATCTCAAGCTATAGGAAGGGTCTCAGGATTAGAATGGGAAGGAGTTTATCACATCTCATGCCATAGTATGGGTCTCAGGTTTGGTAGAAGCATTGGGATATCACATCTCATGCTATCGGGAGGGTATCGGGATTGGATTTGGAAGGCGTTGGATAACCCATCTCATGCTATAGGAAGGGTCTCAGGTTGGAATGGGAAGGAGTTGGATATCACATCTCATGTTATAGGAAGGGTCTCAGGATTGGAATGGGAAGGGCTTGGATATCACATCTCATGCTATAGGAAGGCTCTCAGGTTTGCAAGGGGAAAGAGTTGGTTATCACATTTCATGTTAGAGGTAGGATCTCAGGTTTGGTATTAGAAGTATTGAGATATCATATCTTATGCTATCAGAAGAGTCTCAGGATTGGAATGGGAAGGAGTTGGATATCACATCTCATGGTAAAGGGAGGGTACATCTCATGCTATCAGAAGGATCTCAGGTTTGGTATAGAAGCATTGAGATATCATATCTTATGCTATCAGAAGAGTCTCAGGATTGGAATGGGAAGGAGTTGGATATCACATCTCATGGTAAAGGGAGGGTCTCAGGTTTGGAAGATAAGGATTTGGATATCACATCTCATGTTATAGGAAGGATCTCAGGTTTGGTATTAGAAGTATTGAGATATCACATCTCATGCTATCGGAAGGATCTCAGGTTTGGTATAGAAGCATTGAGATATCATATCTTATGCTATCAGAAGGGTCTCAGGATTGGAATGGGAAGGAGTTGGATATCACATCTCATGCTAAAGGGAGGGTCTCAGGTTTGGAAGGGGAAGGATTTGGATATCACATCTCATGTTATAGGATGGATCTCAGGTTTGGTATTAGAAGTATTGAGATATCACATCTCATGTTATCGGAAGGATCTCAGGTTTGGTATTAGAAGTATTGAGATATCACATCTCATGCTATAGGAAGGGTCTCAGGATTGGAATGGGAAGGAGTTGGATATCACATCTCATGCTAAAGGAAGGGTCTCAGGTTTAGTAGAAGCATTGAGATATCACATCTCATGCTATAGGAAGGGTCTCAGGATTGGAATGGGAAGGTCTTAGATATCACATATCATGCTATAGGGAGGGTCTCAGTTTTGATATTAGAAGCATTGAGATATCACATCACATGCTATCGGAAGTGTCTCAGGATTGGAATGGGAAGGAGCTGGATATCACACCTCATGCTAAAGGAAGGGTCTCAGGTTTGGAACGGGAAGGAGTTCGATATCACATCTCATGTTATAGGAAGGGTCTCAGGTTTGGTATAAACATTGAGATATCACATCTCTGCTATCGGAAGTGTCTCAGGATTGGAATGGGAAGGAGTTGGATATCCCATCTCATGTTATAGGACGGGTCTCAGGTTTTTTATTAGAATCATTGAGATATCATATTGCATGCTGTAGGAAGGGTCTAAGGATTGGAATGGGAAGGACTTGGATATCACATCTCATGCTATAGATAGGCTCGCAGGTTTGGAAAGTGAAGGAGTTGGATATCACATTTCATGTTAGAGGAAGGATCTCAGGTTTGGTATTAGAGGCATTGAGATATCACATCTCAGGCTATAGGAAGGGTCTCAGGATTGGAATGGGAAGGAGTTGGATATCACATCTCATGCTATAGGAAGGGTCTCAGGTTTGGTATAAGCATTGAGATATCACATCTCATGCTATAGGCAGGGTCTCAGGATTGGAATGGAAGGAGTTGGATATCACATCTCATGTTATAGGAAGGATCTCAGGTTTGGTATTAGAAGCATTGAGACATCACATCTCATGCTACAGGAAGGGTCTCAGGATTGGAATGGGAAGGAGTTGGATATCACATCTCATGCTATAGGAAGGGTCTCAGGATTGGAATGGGAAGGAGTTGAATATGACATCTCATGCCGTAGGAAGGGTCTCAGGTTTGGTATAAACATTGAGATATCACATCTCTGCTATCAAAAGGGTCTCAGGATTGGAATGGGAAGGAGTTGGATATCCCATCTGATGTTATAGGAAGAGTCTCAGGTTTGGTATTAGAAGCATTGAGATATCACATCTCATGCTATAGGAAGGGTCTCAGGATTGGAATGGGAAGGAGTTGGATATCACATCTCATGCTATAGGAAGGGTCTCAGGTTTGGTATAAGCAGTGAGATATCACCTCTCATGCTATAGGAAGTGTCTCAGGATTGGAATGGGAAGGAGTTGGATATCACATCTCATGTTATAGGAAGGATCTCAGGTTTGGTATAAGCATTGAGATATCACATCTCTGCTATCGGAAGGGTCTCAGGATTGGAATGGGAAGGAGTTGGATATTCCCATCTCATGTTATAGGAAGGGTCTCAGGATTGGAATGGGAAGGACTTGGATATCACATCTCATGCTATAGGGAGGGTCTCAAGTTTGATATTAGAAGCATTGACATATCACATTTCATGATATCGGAAGGGTCTCAAGATTGGAATGGGAAGGAGTTGGATATCACATCTCATGATAAAGGAAGGGTCTAAGGTTTGGAAGGGGAAGGATTTGGATATCACATCTCATGTTATAGGACGGGTCTCAGGTTTGGTATTAGAAGCATTGAGATATCAAGTCTCATGGTATAGGAAGGGTCTCAGAATTGGAATGGGAAGGAGTTGGATATCACATCTCAAGCTATAGGAAGGGTCTCAGGATTAGAATGGGAAGGAGTTTGATATCACATCTCATGCCATAGTATGGGTCTCAGGTTTGGTAGAAGCATTGGGATATCACATCTCATGCTATCGGGAGGGTATCGGGATTGGATTTGGAAGGCGTTGGATAACCCATCTCATGCTATAGGAAGGGTCTCAGGTTGGAATGGGAAGGAGTTGGATATCACATCTCATGTTATAGGAAGGGTCTCAGGATTGGAATGGGAAGGGCTTGGATATCACATCTCATGCTATAGGAAGGCTCTCAGGTTTGCAAGGGGAAAGAGTTGGGTATCACATTTCATGTTAGAGGTAGGATCTCAGGTTTGGTATTAGAAGTATTGAGATATCATATCTTATGCTATCAGAAGAGTCTCAGGATTGGAATGGGAAGGAGTTGGATATCACATCTCATGGTAAAGGGAGGGTACATCTCATGCTATCAGAAGGATCTCAGGTTTGGTATAGAAGCATTGAGATATCATATCTTATGCTATCAGAAGAGTCTCAGGATTGGAATGGGAAGGAGTTGGATATCACATCTCATGGTAAAGGGAGGGTCTCAGGTTTGGAAGATAAGGATTTGGATATCACATCTCATGTTATAGGAAGGATCTCAGGTTTGGTATTTGAAGTATTGAGATATCACATCTCATGCTATCGGAAGGATCTCAGGTTTGGTATAGAAGCATTGAGATATATCTTATGCTATCAGAAGGGTCTCAGGATTGGAATGGGAAGGAGTTGGATATCACATCTCATGCTAAAGGGAGGGTCTCAGGTTTGGAAGGGGAAGGATTTGGATATCACATCTCATGTTATAGGATGGATCTCAGGTTTGGTATTAGAAGTATTGAGATATCACATCTCATGCTATAGGAAGGGTCTCAGGATTGGAATGGGAAGGAGTTGGATATCACATCTCATGCTAAAGGAAGGGTCTCAGGTTTGGTAGAAGCATTGAGATATCACATCTCATGCTATAGGAAGGGTCACAGGATTGGAATGGGAAGGTCTTAGATATCACATATCATGCTATAGGGAGGGTCTCAGTTTTGATATTAGAAGCATTGAGATATCACATCTCATGCTATCGGAAGTGTCTCAGGATTTGAATGGGAAGGAGCTGGATATCACATCTCATGCTAAAGGAAGGGTCTCAGGTTTGGAACGGGAAGGAGTTGGATATCACATCTCATGTTATAGGAAGGGTCTCAGGTTTGGTATAAACATTGAGATATCACATCTCTGCTATCGGAAGTGTCTCAGGATTGGAATGGGAAGGAGTTGGATATCCCATCTCATGTTATAGGACGGGTCTCAGGTTTTTTATTAGAATCATTGAGATATCATATTGCATGCTGTAGGAAGGGTCTAAGGATTGGAATGGGAAGGACTTGGATATCACATCTCATGCTATAGATAGGCTCTCAGGTTTGGAAAGTGAAGGAGTTGGATATCACATTTCATGTTAGAGGAAGGATCTCAGGTTTGGTATTAGAGGCATTGAGATATCACATCTCAGGCTATAGGAAGGGTCTCAGGATTGGAATGGGAAGGAGTTGGATATCACATCTCATGCTATAGGAAGGGTCTCAGGATTGGAATGGAAGGAGTTGGATATCACATCTCATGTTATAGGAAGGATCTCAGGTTTGGTATTAGAAGCATTGAGACATCACATCTCATGCTACAGGAAGGGTCTCAGGATTGGAATGGGAAGGAGTTGGATATCACATCTCATGCTATAGGAAGGGTCTCAGGATTGGAATGGGAAGGAGTTGAATATGACATCTCATGCCGTAGGAAGGGTCTCAGGTTTGGTATAAACATTGAGATATCACATCTCTGCTATCAAAAGGGTCTCAGGATTGGAATGGGAAGGAGTTGGATATCCCATCTGATGTTATAGGAAGAGTCTCAGGTTTGGTATTAGAAGCATTGAGATATCACATCTCATGCTATAGGAAGTGTCTCAGGATTGGAATGGGAAGGACTTGGATATCACATCTCATGCTATAGGTAGGGTCTCAAGTTTGATATTAGAAGCATTGAGATATCACATCTCATGCTATAGGAAGGGTCTGAGGATTGGAATGGGAAGGAGTTGGATATCACATCTCATGCTATGGGAAGTGTCTCAGGATTGGAATGGGAAGGAGTTGGATATCACATCTCATGTTATAGGAAGCATCTCAGGTTTGGTATAAGCATTGAGATATCACATCTCTGCTATCGGAAGGGTCTCAGGATTGGAATTGGAAGGAGTTGGATATTCCCATCTCATGTTATAGGAAGGGTCTCAGGTTTGGTATTAGAAGCATTGAGATATCACATCTCATGCTATAGGAAGGGTCTCAGGATTGGAATGGGAAGGACTTGGATATCACATCTCATGCTATAGGGAGGGTCTCAAGTTTGATATTAGAAGTTTTGAGATATCACATCTCATGATATCGGAAGGGTCTCAGGATTAGAATGGGAAGGAGTTGGATATCACATCTCATGATAAAGGAAGGGTCTAAGGTTTGGAATGGGAAGGATTTGGATATCACATCTCATGTTATATGACGGGTCTCAGGTTTGGTATTAGAAGCATTGAGATATCAAGTCTCATAGTATAGGAAGGGTCTCAGAATTGGAATGGGAAGGAGTTGGATATCACATCTCAAGCTTTAGGAAGGGTCTCAGGATTGGAATGGGAAGGACTTGGATATCACATCTCATGCTATAGGAAGGCTCTCAGGTTTGGAAGGGGCTCAGGTTTGGAAGGGGAAAGAGTTGGATATCACATTTCATGTTAGAGGTAGGATCTCAGGTTTGGTATTAGAGGCATTGAGATATCACATCTCATGCTATCAGAAGGGTCTCAGGTTTTTTATTAGAATCATTGAGATATCATATTGCATGCTGTAGGAAGGGTCTAAGGATTGGAATGGGAAGGACTTGGATATCACATCTCATGCTATAGATAGGCTCTCAGGTTTGGAAAGTGAAGGAGTTGGATATCACATTTCATGTTAGAGGAAGGATCTCAGGTTTGGTATTAGAGGCATTGAGATATCACATCTCAGGCTATAGGAAGGGTCTCAGGATTGGAATGGGAAGGAGTTGGATATCACATCTCATGCTATAGGAAGGGTCTCAGGTTTGGTATAAGCATTGAGATATCACATCTCATGCTATAGGAAGGGTCTCAGGATTGGAATGGAAGGAGTTGGATATCACATCTCATGTTATAGGAAGGATCTCAGGTTTGGTATTAGAAGCATTGAGACATCACATCTCATGCTACAGGAAGGGTCTCAGGATTGGAATGGGAAGGAGTTGGATATCACATCTCATGCTATAGGAAGGGTCTCAGGATTGGAATGGGAAGGAGTTGAATATGACATCTCATGCCGTAGGAAGGGTCTCAGGTTTGGTATAAACATTGAGATATCACATCTCTGCTATCAAAAGGGTCTCAGGATTGGAATGGGAAGGAGTTGGATATCCCATCTGATGTTATAGGAAGAGTCTCAGGTTTGGTATTAGAAGCATTGAGATATCACATCTCATGCTATAGGAAGTGTCTCAGGATTGGAATGGGAAGGACTTGGATATCACATCTCATGCTATAGGTAGGGTCTCAAGTTTGATATTAGAAGCATTGAGATATCACATCTCATGCTATAGGAAGGGTCTGAGGATTGGAATGGGAAGGAGTTGGATATCACATCTCATGCTATGGGAAGTGTCTCAGGATTGGAATGGGAAGGAGTTGGATATCACATCTCATGTTATAGGAAGGATCTCAGGTTTGGTATAAGCATTGAGATATCACATCTCTGCTATCGGAAGGGTCTCAGGATTGGAATTGGAAGGAGTTGGATATTCCCATCTCATGTTATAGGAAGGGTCTCAGGTTTGGTATTAGAAGCATTGAGATATCACATCTCATGCTATAGGAAGGGTCTCAGGATTGGAATGGGAAGGACTTGGATATCACATCTCATGCTATAGGGAGGGTCTCAAGTTTGATATTAGAAGCTTTGAGATATCACATCTCATGATATCGGAAGGGTCTCAGGATTAGAATGGGAAGGAGTTGGATATCACATCTCATGATAAAGGAAGGGTCTAAGGTTTGGAATGGGAAGGATTTGGATATCACATCTCATGTTATATAACGGGTCTCAGGTTTGGTATTAGAAGCATTTAGATATCAAGTCTCATAGTATAGGAAGGGTCTCAGAATTGGAATGGGAAGGAGTTGGATATCACATCTCAAGCTTTAGGAAGGGTCTCAGGATTGGAATGGGAAGGACTTGGATATCACATCTCATGCTATAGGAAGGCTCTCAGGTTTGGAAGGGGCTCAGGTTTGGAAGGGGAAAGAGTTGGATATCACATTTCATGTTAGAGGTAGGATCTCAGGTTTGGTATTAGAGGCATTGAGATATCACATCTCATGCTATCAGAAGGGTCTCAGGAATGGAATGGGAAGGAGTTGGATATCACATCTCATGCTAAAGGGAGGGTCTCAGGTTTGGAAGGGGAAGGATTTGGATATCACATCTCATGTTATAGGAAGGATCTCAGGTTTGGTATTAGAAGCATTGAGATATCACATCTCATGCTATCGGAAGGATCTCAGGTTTGGTATTAGAAGCATTGAGATATCACATCTCATGCTATCAGAAGAGTCTCAGGATTGGAATAGGAAGGAGTTGGATATCACATCTCATGCTAAAGGGAGGGTCTCAGGTTTGGAAAAGGAAGGATTTGGATATCACATCTCATGCTATAGGGAGGGTCTCAGGATTGGAATGGGAAGGACTTAGATATCACATATCATGCTATAGGGAGGGTCTCAGTTTTGATATTAGAAGCATTGAGATATCACATCTCATGCTATCGGAAGTGTCTCAGGATTGGAATGGGAAGGAGCTGGATATCACATCTCATGCTAAAGGAAGGGTCTCAGGTTTGGAACGGGAAGGAGTTGGATATCACATCTCATGTTATAGAAAGGGTCTCAGGTTTGGTATAAACATTGAGATATCACATCTCTGCTATCGGAAGTGTCTCAGGATTGGAATGGGAAGGAGTTGGATATCCCATCTCATGTTATAGGACGGGTCTCAGGTTTTTTATTAGAATCATTGAGATATCATATTGCATGCTGTAGGAAGGGTCTAAGGATTGGAATGGGAAGGACTTGGATATCACATCTCATGCTATAGATAGGCTCTCAGGTTTGGAAAGTGAAGGAGTTGGATATCACATTTCATGTTAGAGGAAGGATCTCAGGTTTGGTATTAGAGGCATTGAGATATCACATCTCAGGCTATAGGAAGGGTCTCAGGATTGGAATGGGAAGGAGTTGGATATCACATCTCATGCTATAGGAAGGGTCTCAGGTTTGGTATAAGCATTGAGATATCACATCTCATGCTATAGGAAGGGTCTCAGGATTGGAATGGAAGGAGTTGGATATCACATCTCATGCTAAAGGGAGGGTCTCAGGTTTGGAAGGGGAAGGATTTGGATATCACATCTCATGCTATAGGGAGGGTCTCAGGATTGGAATGGGAAGGACTTAGATATCACATATCATGCTATAGGGAGGGTCTCAGTTTTGATATTAGAAGCATTGAGATATCACATCTCATGCTATCGGAAGTGTCTCAGGATTGGAATGGGAAGGAGCTGGATATCACATCTCATGCTAAAGGAAGGGTCTCAGGTTTGGAACGGGAAGGAGTTGGATATCACATCTCATGTTATAGAAAGGGTCTCAGGTTTGGTATAAACATTGAGATATCACATCTCTGCTATCGGAAGTGTCTCAGGATTGGAATGGGAAGGAGTTGGATATCCCATCTCATGTTATAGGACGGGTCTCAGGTTTTTTATTAGAATCATTGAGATATCATATTGCATGCTGTAGGAAGGGTCTAAGGATTGGAATGGGAAGGACTTGGATATCACATCTCATGCTATAGATAGGCTCTCAGGTTTGGAAAGTGAAGGAGTTGGATATCACATTTCATGTTAGAGGAAGGATCTCAGGTTTGGTATTAGAGGCATTGAGATATCACATCTCAGGCTATAGGAAGGGTCTCAGGATTGGAATGGGAAGGAGTTGGATATCACATCTCATGCTATAGGAAGGGTCTCAGGTTTGGTATAAGCATTGAGATATCACATCTCATGCTATAAGAAGGGTCTCAGGATTGGAATGGAAGGAGTTGGATATCACATCTCATGTTATAGGAAGGATCTCAGGTTTGGTATTAGAAGCATTGAGACATCACATCTCATGCTACAGGAAGGGTCTCAGGATTGGAATGGGAAGGAGTTGGATATCACATCTCATGCTATAGGAAGGGTCTCAGGATTGGAATGGGAAGGAGTTGAATATGACATCTCATGCCGTAGGAAGGGTCTCAGGTTTGGTATAAACATTGAGATATCACATCTCTGCTATCAAAAGGGTCTCAGGATTGGAATGGGAAGGAGTTGGATATCCCATCTGATGTTATAGGAAGAGTCTCAGGTTTGGTATTAGAAGCATTGAGATATCACATCTCATGCTATAGGAAGGGTCTCAGG